>NC_133326.1:520236342-520912592 GCF_042186555.1 Aquarana catesbeiana
CTCCCTCTCCCCCTCTCTCTCTCTCTCTCTCTCTCCTCTCTCTTGCGCGCTCGCTCCCCTTCCTCGCGCTCTCGCGCCCGCTCCCTCCCTCGCGCTCTCGCTCGCCCGCTCCCTCCTCGCGCTCTCGCGCCGCTCCCTCCCTCGCGCTCTCCGCTCCCTCCCCCCCTCCCCCCTCCCTCAAAGCAAATGCCTAATGATATAGGTTTGTTGATATGGTGGGGGAAAAAGGGGATGAATAACGTAAGTGTGTGTGGGGTTTTTTTATTTATTTTTTTAACCTCATTTTGGTTTTCCTACTTTAAACTCTGCCTCTGCTAATTACAGTCTCTCTCCTATGTGTGTCAATTTTATTTTTGCGTGTTTTCTTGCTATCATTCAGGAAACATTCTTGGAGTCATTCGGGACCACCAGAAGCTGGTGAACACGTTTCGGCTGATGAGACGAGCTGGCTACATCAATGAGTTTGTTTCCATTTCCACCAACTTGTCAGACCGCTGTGTGTACATCTCCTCGGATGGAGGCCGGCTGTGCAGGTCATTATTTCCTTGTATAAGAGAGGGGAAGAAATAATTAGTCTAAATAATAGGCTCTGGATAATAAGAGTGCTAAGAACAGGCTGCTGTACGTTACATTCTTCAGAGGCGAGGAAGCACCTAGAGGCCACTGCTCCTTTCTAATTCTGTTTTCTTTTGCCCGAGCACTCTTGACTTTTAAATCTCAAATGCCATCTATTGTCTGTCTGTCTCCTCTTGGAGGTGAGTCTCCAATGGGCCACACGCCTCTGTTATCTGAGACTTCAATAGACCTTCACAAATGTTGTTCTTGCAGAATCATGTTATGTAACCTTGTAGTTTTCTAATCATTTAGTCTGAAGATTTCAATCTGGATCTGTAATTTATTATTAATTAAAACAATTTAAAAAAATATTAATTATTTATTGCTAGCTGCAGGTTTCAAAAGAAACTGGAGTGCCACTTTCTTTTAAAGCAGCACTCTAGGCAAACCGCTAAAGTCTATTTGCATAGCATACTAACTGCAAGCTTTCTGCCAGGTTGTGGGTAATTGATTAAACCCAAGATCAATTATGTAATATATTGCAGCTTACCTATTTTTCGTTGTTCTTTTTTTTAAGTTTTTCTCCCCCATCTTTTTACCTTGTGATCTGGCCAGTAGCACACCTCCTGTATGAGTGCCCCCACTCTGGAGCCCCCACTCTGAAGGAACACAGCTGCACATTTTGAACAGCAGAATTGTCAGTCTAGGGGAGGGGTGTTAGTGTATATGATCATATCTGCTGGTACATCTAACAAATTGAAGCCAAACTCCAGCTAACACTTTATAAGCAGATACAGCAAACTGTTTTTTTTCCCCCTTTTGCGATAAAGGTTTTATTAAAATAAAAGCTGATTGTTTTAAAGCACCCCTGTTAGTGTTAAATGGTTTGTCTCATCGCTGTAACTGATACATCTGCAAGAGAGTTTGTTCTTTTGAAAAACAACAGATTTACTGGCCAGATCACCAGATGAACATAGAAAAAAAAAAAAGAACTATCTAAGAACTGGTAAGCTGCAATATAATGTTTGCTTTTGGGTTTAAAGCGGAATTCCGTCCCTGAAAAAAAAAATTAAAAGTCAGCAGCTACAAACACTGTAGCTGCTGACTTTGAATAAGTACACTTACCTGTCCTGGGTGCCCGCGATGTCGGCCGCCCGAGGCCAACCAGTCCCTCGACTCTTGGGTCCCGGCACCGCCATCCTGAGTAAGGGAAACAGGCAGTGGAGCCTTGCGGCTTCACTGCCAGTTTCCTACTGCGCGAGCGCTCTGTGGATGGCCCTGTGGTGTTCTGGGAACACACACAGTTCCCAGAAGACAACGGGGCCGCTCACCGAGGAGCAGAACACGCCGTGGAATAGGAAGAGGCAGATTAGGAAGACTGCCTAGCAGCAAGGGTTCAGGTAAGTTTTTAAACATTTTTTTTTTTTCCAAATGTTTTTTTTTTTTTAATTTTTTTTTTTTTTTTTTTTATGCATTTTTGGTGAAATTTTTTTTTTTCAGGGTGGCCCTACACTTTAAGACATTTCAATGTATTTTAGGGGGGTGGGGAAGAGGTTCACTTAAGTTTTGTTATCTAGCTATTATTATTTCATCAGCTGTAGAACTAGCCTGCAGATGGCTCCTGTTGTGCTTGGAGCTCACTGCTTGCTTGAGGGGTAAATATATACTATCCACAAGTAACGTTTCCCATGCAAATGCTTAATTTTCATTTTTTTGTATTAAACAGAAGCATGACAAGTTTAAATGGCTATGCACTTAAAAAGACACTCTCTCACTTTGCCCATTCACCAATCTGCATCCTTTGGGTAGGGGGCTTTTGAATATGGGGAATACTACACAATAGGGTTGACTTGAGGAATTCAACTCCATCGGGACATTGTATTCTAAAAGCGGGACCAGAATACACTATCGGTGGCTGCAGCCCCTCATAGAGAAATGCCAACCTGTCCCATCAAAAGAAGCTAATCAAATGACCAACCTCTGTTGCTCAGGGATACCACACACTGATCTAAATTTGGCCATGGCTAGAATTCATGGCCAGATTTACTTGCCTACTGGGCACTTTTACCTCCTTCCTGCCCAGGCCAATTTTCAGCTTTCAGCGCTGTCACACTTTGAAGTTCATTGCGTGGTCATGCAACAGTGTACCCAAACGAAATTTTCATAATTTTTTTCCACACAAATAGAGCTTTCTTTTGGTGATATTTAATCACCACTGGATTTTTTATTTCTTGCTAAACAATTAAAAAAAGCCAAATATTTTGAAAAAAAAACAAAAATATTTTTCGTAGTTATAAAGTTTTGCAAACTGGTAATTTTTCTCTGCTGATGGGACGGCACTGATGGACACTGATTGGTAGCACTGGTGGGCACTATTGGGACTGCACTGATAATCGGGACACTAATCATCAGCACTGATATCCCTTTAACACAAGCCGGTTAACGGCTCTCTTCTTCTCTCCACGAGCTGTCAGCGTCATTGGACACAGCTGAGCACGTGGTAAAAGGCCGATGTGATTACACTTAACCCTGATCTGTGATCAGCAGAGTCCAAAGGCCGCGGCGATCACAGTAAGACATCCATGGATGCCCTCCCGGCAAAGTAAGCCCCGCACTGTAGCCGTCTTTCAGCTATAACGCAGGCAGGAAGTGGTTAATTCGCAAAATATGTTTATAAATTACAAGTATCATTTTCCATGGGATACAAGCAATTGCTCAAAAATGCTTGGAATTGAAATTTTTTTTTTTTTTGTTTTTATTAAAGAAAAAAAAATAGGGCCTCAGAGTGTCAGTTAGTGACATTGTTGACAGGTTCATTAAGCTAAATAGAGACGTAATTTATCAAAGAAAGCAGGCATAGGCTAATCGCCAAAACACACAAATGATCCAGGTTATCTTACTGTTCTGAGTGATAGGACTGTCATTCTGCTGCCAATATGGCTGAAAGCCCGAAGTTCAATAATGGCTGCTAGCTACCTGTAGTACAGAGACCGGTCCCCCGAGTTTTCTACAAACAGGCCTCATCTCCCACACAAAGAAGCCACTACCATATGAGCAATAATGTGGGAGAATAGGACTTCTTGACAGCTACTGATGGCTTCATTTTGCTGATGTATGTAAACGTCAAAGGTATCATAACAGGAAGAAAGTGTCTTATTGGTGATAACAGCCATTCAGATCATTGAAATCAGGGATTTGGGTAACAAAGATACTTATTTACCTCCTGTTTTCATACACAAAACTATGTGCAGAGATCTAAACCCAATCACTAAAATCACATACAATATTAAATATAATGTAATTTCTAAAGTTCTAAACTCTGTTTGGACTTATCCAAAAAATCCATGTGTACATACATACAGAATACTAGGTCTAGAACAGAGGCAAATATACAGTATCTACATCCCAAGAATACTTACAAAGAAGTCAAAACAAGTTGCCTATAAGATTTTTATGGAGGTCATAAAAACACCAAAGTATAAGAAATCAACAGTCTTTATTAGTACATATAAAACCGGATGAATTAAAAACAAGAAAGTTGCATCAAAAACTTTTTTTTTTACAATTTTCTACACATCTATACT
Source organism: Aquarana catesbeiana (assembly GCF_042186555.1). NCBI lineage: Eukaryota > Metazoa > Chordata > Amphibia > Anura > Ranidae > Aquarana > Aquarana catesbeiana. The sequence goes on from NC_133326.1 coordinate 520,240,482, forward strand.
TCATCAGCAAAAGTTGTGCCAGTCAAGAAAGAATGATAGAATGTATCATAAATCTCAACATGTTTCATGAATCGTGCTTCAGTTCATCAGGAGTTTGATATTGACAGGGTGTAATTCATTGTAGTAAATGGAGTTAAAAAAAGACCATGTTGGCAACAAACTGGGAAGTCTGTCCTGCAGGAGGCAGAGGCTAATGGACATGTATGGCTTCAGCACTAAAAGTGAATTTACCAAGTCATGAGTAACCAAAAAACTGCTATCAAGCATTGCAATCACAAGAAGAACCTGGAAGCAAATGCTCCCAGACTCTTCTTGTGATTGTATCACTTTGCCTTCCCCTGTCTTCACAGCGCCTGGGACAGACTTCCCAGTTTGTGGTTATCGTCTGGTGTTGCCAATATGGTATTTTTTTTTTTTTTTTAAACTCTGTTTACTACACTGAATTACACCCTGTTAATAACCTCAAACTCCTGATGAAGTGAACCATGATCCATGAAACGCGTTGAGATTTATCATGTATTTCATAGTTCTTTCCTGACTGGCACAATTTACTGATGGATTTCCTTGTTAAGAATGTGTTGATGTGTAGAAAATTGTAAAAAAAAAAATGTTTTTGGTGCAACTTTCTTGTTTTTAATTCATCTGATTTTTATGTTCTAATAAATACTGTTTATGTCTTATACTTTGGTGTTTTTATGGCCTGCATAAAATTCCCATGGACTATTTGTTTTGACATGTTTGGATAAACCTCTTATGTGTACATTATACCTAACAGTTTGTGCTACTCTTGAAGGGGATTTAATCCCAGATACATGTTAATGTAATTTTCATTATTTAATTAAAATACCTGCCATGAAAGCCCTTGTTCAGGTAGTTCCTGTTTATAGAATGACAATGCTCTGTTCCCAGCTGTTCATATGTCATCACCCTTTCACCAAGCCATTGTGCCAATGCACATAGCTCAGGAATGGCCTGCTGTTGTCACTTTCAAGAACTTTGTTCAGAGCAATAAGCAGCTGATGCTGCAGCTAGTTCATGCAGATATGAAGTGTTTAAAGGAGGCCGAAGGACATCAGTAGCACAGAGATGAAACAAGATTAAAACTGTGTTTTTAAAATTAAAAAAAAAAAAGGAATTGTTTGATATAGTTACATAGTAGGTGAGGCTGAAAAAAGACACAAGTCCAACCTATGTGTGTGATTATATGTCAGTATTACATCGTATATCCCTGTATGTTGTGGTTGTTCAGGTACTTAGTTAATAATAGTTTTTTTTTTTTAAACTTTCGATGTCCCCCGCTGAGGCCCACGCCTCAGCGGGGGACAGGGAATTCCACATCCTTGCCACTCTTATGCCCTGTACACACGATCGGACATTGTTCGGACATTCCGACAACAAAATCCATTGGATTTTTTCCGACGGATTTTGGGCCAAACTTGTCTTGCATACACACGGTCGCACAAAGTTGTCGGAAAATCCGATCATTCTGAATGCGGTGAAGTAAAACACGTACGTTGGGACTATAAACGGGGCAGTAGCCAATAGCTTTTGTGTCTCAATTTATTCTGAGCATGCTTGGCACTTTGTGCGTCGGATTTGTGTACATTTGTTGTCGGAAAATTTTCTATCCTGCTCTGAAACTTTGTATGTCGGAAATTCCGACGGAAAAAGTCCGATGGAGCCCACACACGATCGGAATTTCTGACAACACAATCCGATCACACTATTTCCATCGGAAAATCCGACTGTGTGTACAGGGCATTATAGTAAAGAACCCTCTACGCAATCTAAGGTTAAACCTCTTTTCTTCTAATTTTAATGAGTGGCCACGTGTCCTATTAAACTTTCTTTTGCGGATACGTTTTATCCCTATCGTGGGGTCACCAGTACGGTATTTGTAAATTGAAATCATATCCCCTCTCAAGCGTCTCTTCTCCAGAGAGAATAAGTTCAGTGCTCGCAACCTTTCCTCATAACTAATATCCTCCAGACCCTTTATTAACTTAGTTGCCCTTCTTTGTACTCGCTCCATTTCCAGTACATCCTTCCTGAGGACTGGTGCCCAGAACTGGACGGCATATTCTACGTGCGGCCGGACCAGAGTCTTGTAGAGTGGGAGAATTATCGTTTTATCTCTGGAGTTGATCCCTTTTTTAATGCATGCCAATATTCTGTATGCTTTGTTAGCAGCAGCTTGGCATTGCATGCCATTGCTGAGCCTATCATCTACTAGGACCCCCAGGTCCTTTTCCATCCTAGATTCCCCCAGAGGTTCTCCCCCCAGTGTATAGATTGCATTCATATTTTTGCCACCCAAATGCATTATTTTAAAATTTTCTACAGTATTCCTAATGTTTAGCAAACAAAATGTAATACATTTGGTAATTAAATCTACTTTAATGTGTAAACATCATGCATGCCGCGCTTTTGGATTTTGTGTTTGCAGTGCCGTTTTTAAGCATAAACTTCAGGCACGTAGCTAATTGCACAGTTTAGCTACATATACTGTATGTGAAAAGGTTTACCTATGAAAGGGTTTGTAATACTGTTCAGCCTTAGTTCAGTCTTATTACTTTGCTCACCTCTGCCTGGTATAGCCTGGTTGGTGGCACCCAACATTAGCACGTATGAGCACTGACAACCACTCTGCTCCTTTCTAGGCCTTATATTATTGTCAAGAATCAGAGGAGTATGGTGACCAACAAACACATCCAGGAGCTTACTCAAGGTTACAGGTATGTTTTGTTTTTTTTTTATTTACAATACAAATGTAAACTGTCCCTTTTTTTTTTTTTTAATTACAACTCATTGTTTACCTGAAAGCTGTTATCCTCTGCACGCCAAGAACCAGGCTGAAAATTGAGGCGCCAGCTCTCACTGTGGCTCAACCTTGTGTTGACTTTGCTGACATCTTATACGTGTACTTACAGATACAAATCAATTTAATTCACGAAAATGTCAGTATCTTTGTTTATTCTGGGCCATTGCCTGGGAAGTATTGAAAAAAGGGCATTATAATGACTGCCAGGCATCTAGCTTAATTAAATTAAAAATAAATAAATGTGCAGTACATTTCTGCTATGCATACTACTGCCACAAATACAGTAAGCTCCCAATTACCTGTTGTGGTCTGACAACGCTGACTGTGCTGTTCTGAAATCTCAAGCAGTGCTGTCAGCTTGTCTGAGCTCCCCTGTTGGACTACCCACTTGACATGCAGCCAAGTGAATATTTTCCAGCAAAAAATGCCATTGCCTTCACTATAAAGAGCCTACCAGCACACATTATGAAGGAAAATGGCTCTTGGGAGAGGTAGTCCACATCAGTAAAAAAAATCGCAAATGGTGGGACATGATATAAAGGGGGAGAAAAAGGTGTGGTGTTCTATGGGTCATGCCTGGACATTTTCTTTAAGCATAGCACAGGTATTTTACTTTATGTACAGGGAAGAGCTGATTTCTGATTATTTTTTCCATTCTCAGGAGCTTTGAGGATTTTCTGCATGAGGGTCTGGTGGAGTATTTGGATGTTAATGAAGAGAATGACTGTTATGTAGCCCTCTACGAGCACACTATTACCAAGTAAGTTAGTGTTCTAAAGCCTTTAAACCTAAACTCACTGTTTATCGCATACAAGGAGTCACTTATTACGTCTGCTGGCAGCATCTCGCCCAAGTTAAGCCTAGTACACACGGGCCCAAAAGGTGGGCAGCATCGGCTGGTTTAAAAGAATCCTGCGGACATTTGGCCCATTTGTACTGGAGTGGGTTCGAAAAAAGCCGGACTTTTTTTTTTTTTTTTTTAAAGATTGGAGGATTTCAAGGGTGTAACCTAAAATGATATGTAAATCTTACCTTTCCAAAAAACCTGCTTGGCCTCATGTCTTCTGATCAGCCTAATGATTTCTGCCAGGTAATACTACTCAGTAATTAAAATTACATATCAAGTGCATCTATGATTATGGTCTCCTGTGGCAATAGCACTGTTTACAAAGCATGAAATAGCCATATATGCTGCATATATTGCACTCTGATCAGTAGCTGGATCCTAGTTATTTGACCTAAGGTCATGGAAAAGGTCATAACAAAGCTTTGTAGCTGACAAAGCCTTGTGGACACTGGCTTACATTAAACCTGCACTATATGCCTAGTAATAGTTAGGCGCCTTTCACACAGACGCATAGAATTGTGCTTTTAGCTGCGTTTTCTACCGCAGCTAAACGCACACAATGCTTTCCTATGGCCCCATTCACACACTGCGTTTAGCTGCCCTGCGGTTTTGTGCGGATAGAAAAAATAGATTTGACTGCGTCCAGGAGCGATTTAGTGCAGCTATCCGCACATAATCGCAGTGCACTGTGTCAGCTGCGGATAACGGCGCTGAGCAGGCTCGCTCATCGGGAAAGGAAAAATGTTTTTTCCTTTCCCAATGAGCGACAAGCATGGGGATCCGACTAGGATCCCCGCCAATATCAGGCACTGTGTTTGGTATGAATCTTGAGGGGGAACTCCACGCCAAATTTTAAATAAAAAGCTCGCATGGGTTCCCCTCCAAGAGCATACCAAAAAAAGGGGGAGGGGACGAGCGAGCGCCCCCCACCCCCTCCTGAACCGTACCAGGCCGCATGCCCTCAACATGGGGGGGTTCGTGCTTTGGGGGAAGGGGGGGCGCCCTCCGGGCACCCCCCATCCCAAAGCACCTCGTCCCCATGTTGATGAGGACAAGGGCCTCTTCCCGACAACCCTGGCCGTTGGTTGTCAGGGTCTGCGGGCGGGGGGGCTTATCGGAATCCGGGAGCCCTCTTTAATAAGGGGGGCCCCAGATCCCGGCCCCCCCACATCGTAACCCTACCCATTCACCTGGGGGGAAAAAAGTGTCAATAAAAAAAATACATTACACAGGTTTTAAAAGTAATTTATTAGGCAGCTTCGGGGGTGGTCTTACGACTTCGGGTGTCTCTCAGGCCTCTTCTCCCTCTCTCCGGTGTCGTCTCCGCGCTCTCTGGTTCTTCTCCGGTGCCTTCTTCCTTCTGCCGGGCTCCTCCGCTATCTTCTACTGGGCTCCTCCGCTCTGCGGCTCTTTTGCTAGCGGAGGAGCCCGGTCTTTTGAGATGTCTTCTTCCCTCTTCTCTTCCAGAGATATTGACACGACGCTCCCTCTCGCTGTAATGCCGTGAGCGAGGTCCGCAACCAATTATATAGGCATGGGGCGTGGCCACCGGGTGATGTCACTCGGTGACCCCGCCCCCTTATGACTTCACAGTCCCGGGGCAACTCGGTTAGACTTGTTCTGTAATGTAGTTGACATTTTGCTACTCATCCAAATAGTTTCCTCCGCTCTAATGAGCATACCCCAGCATTTACAGTCACACTGATAAATCAATGTAATCCAATCTTCATGGATTGCATCAAGACAGATTTTGATTGTCTAATGCTGGCCACACGCTTATAGATTTTTTGCTCTTTCACAATCAACGCTAACAGCGCAAATGGACGAATCCCACTTGGATAGGATGCAGTTGCTGTTCAGTGGGCAATTTTCAAATATTCTTCTTCGCCAAAAGTTGCTTGAACAACTGATTTTTGGCAGACAGAGTGGTGTCAGCGAGTCTTTACACTGCTCAGATTTCTGCTGTGTCTGCAGGAATTTCTCCAAAATTTAAGCAGTGTATGGTCAGCTTACGAATAAGATGGGAGTTGTTACATTATCCAGTTTCCTATATGGTTACAGGTTTGTGTACACCTGACTCTCACACCTATGTATTCTTGTTGGACATTCTATTCCAAAGCCATAAGTATTAACATGAATTTGTACATCCCCTTTACTGCTATAAACTCTTCATCCTTCTGCATTTTTCACAAGATTTTGAAGTGTGTCTGGGGGAATTCATGCCAGATGCTTTTATGGGGTTAGGTACTGATGTTTGATGAGAAGACCTGACTCAAGATTGGCATTTGTATTCATCCCAAAAGTGTTCTGTGGGTTGGAGGTCAGGGATCTGTTCAGGCTTGAGTTCCTCCACACCAGCTTGGGTGTGTTCTAACTAGGATCGGAACCCGTGTGTGCGAGCCCCCTGGGGAGCTGAACAAAATATCACTGTGCACAGCTTGTCCAGGTGTTTTAAATAGCCTTGCAGGAGTTAAATGTCATTTTTTTTTTTATGTGTGCGCTGTAGTAATTTCTTCTGTTTGTATGGTCTTATGGCTGCACCATCTTTAATGTATTTTTTAGGGTGTACCCCCTCAAGTATTTGCCGCCTGGGGAGCTGTCACCTGTACAGGCCAATCATCTGGTGGTGAGACATTTTCTGCCCCACAGCCAGAGGTATACATGCCCAGTACAGATTGCAGCTTTCTGGTGGGCTCACACTCATGCTCCGATCTTAGTCTAAACATACCTGGGCTCATCACTACTCCACATCAGACTCCATGTTCTCAGAAAACCATGTCTTTATGGAGTTGGCTTTGTGTGGCACAGTCATGCTGAAACAAATAATGGCCTTTGCCAAACTGCTTTCATATTATAGACCTTGTACAGTTGTCTAAAATGCTGTAGTATTAAGCCCCATACACACGATCAGAAAATCGTACAGAAAATACAGATTTTGGAGCGATCGTATAATAATTTGATGATCGTTAGTATAGAGCTTTCGAGAGCCGATCAGAACAGTTGATTCGATTTACTATTTGATCAGACATGCACGAAAAAAGAGTTTGTACGATGCCAGATCGTACGATTTTCATTTAATCAGTACAGTTGTCATTCGAAAATGGAATACAAATACAGTACAACACATGACATCATTTCCGAATTTTTATTCTGTCGTATGAGAATTTTTGTGACTTTTTAGCACGAAATTAGCATGCAAAAACAAACGGCCGATCATTTGTCCAATAATCTCATCATATGTACCAAGCATTAGTCGTACCCCTCTTTGGGAACACCTGAACTCAATAATTTGCAGATATGTCCACATATATTTGGCCATATAGTGTAAGTGATGGTCGTGTCCACAAACTTTTGACCATGTAGCTTACCAAAAGGGGACCCCCAACTCTAAAGACTTATGAATGGAACACAAGTTTCTGAGCAGAGGTAGAGTGGTAAGAGTGAAAATGTGATCAGTGTTTGTCTCTCTTCCACCTGCTGTTTGTCAAGCTTCTGGAATATATTCAGTACAAAGCAACAGCTTTTAGTTGACCCCTCCATCCTTTACTCATCCACCAATCCATTCAGTGCTGGGAGCCAAAGAAAATGCCTATTTCTTCCAAGTATGGAAGAGTGATTCAGTGGGGAGGCCATAGCCATGCATAAACTGTGGCAACTACAACAACTCTTAGCATTCCCAAGGCTTTCCTTTTACTTCCGGAGGCTGAATAAAGCAGCGGTGTTCACAAAAGGAAGGTAAGTATATGCTGCTGGAGAGGTCTACACTAAAGTAAACCTGTTGCTTAAACCTGCACTTTTAAGTTCTCTATTCTGTTGCCTACCATGCACTCAATAGTAATGTGGGCCATGATGCTCTAACAGCATAGTCTTGATTCATACATTAATGCCTTCAAGTGGCAACACACCAGTATATGTTTTCTGAGAAATAGCCTTTAAAGAATAGGTTCCCCTTTTGGAACAGATTACACTGGTTATTCAGGATGTAACATGTTCCAGCACAGCACCTCCTTTTGACAGTAACAAAGGGGCTGAGTCCTGTAGTCCTATCTGATTACTGTTGTCCTGATACAGTAGGGACAGTGAGGGCTGTCCCCCTAGGACAGGAAGTTCTACTAGCAGAATCACTGGGTGAAAATATTAAGAGGCAGCTGGACAAGTTTGTACACATCACGTCCACAATGCTGTGCTTCACGGCCGAGTCAAAAATGACCCCCCCACCCCTCCCCATCAAGTGAATAGGGCTGTAACCGTGTGCAGTGCATGTGGTAAAGGTAAAACCGGTGGCAAAGAGGCTGCTTCGCTTTTGCATGTGGTATTTGACTTGTTTTAGATTCATATGTTAAATGTATCATATTCTTCTTTTCTTTTTTTTCCTTTCTTTTTAAGACAAACGACACATTTGGAGATTGAGCCATTTACATTGCTTGGGGTTTGTGCTGGCCTTATTCCATATCCTCATCATAACCAGTCCCCAAGAAACACCTACCAGTGTGCTATGGGGAAGCAGGCTATGGGTAAGGAGACTATTCACTAATATATTTTAACTTTTTCATTCTTCCTGTAAGATTTATTCTGGTTCTCCTTAGTTTTACCCCTCTAAAAGAGTCACTGTGTTGCAGAGGCAGATTAGTCTAAAGCTGGCTATGCACTAATAGATTTTTGAACCAGCTTTCATGTGAGTATTTGTAGGAATTGTTAGTACATTCCATGACGAATGTTGTTCAAAGAAAGTACTTAAAAATTATTTTTGCCTTTTAATATTCAATTTTGAAATTAAGTTTTACAAAAAATATAGAAACTGTACTTGACATACTTATACTGTATAGGGGAGCTGTTGTACCCAACAAAGGATTTGTATTTCTGTCCATCCAGTCCTGAGATATGCACGGCCCTGTCTGGCATGCCAGGAGACCTGATTTTTTTTTTTCTCTGCTGCAATTAAGCAAATAACTACCAGTCTTGTCCCTCCCTCAGCCTGTGACTGGAAAGTGAAAAGGCAGTAAAACAAGAAGCAGCAGACTGATGAGCTTAAAGTGGAACTAAACTATATTGAGCCCCACACACTGAAAACACTATTCTTTTTTTGATATTTAAAGGAGTAGTTTTTTTACAAAAAATAATAAATGCACATTTGTATGCAGGTTAAAAAAATGTGCATTTATTATTTTTTGTTGTAGAAGCCTTTAACCACTTCAATACAGGGCATTTATATACCCTTCCTTCCCAGACCAATTTTTAGCTTTCAGCGCTCTCACGCTTTGAATGCCAATTACTCAGTCATGCAACGCTGTACCCAAACAAAATTTTTATCATTTTTTTTCATACAAATAGAGTTTCTTTTGGTGGTATTTAATCACCACTGTTTTTTTATTTTTTGCGACATAAGTGAAAAAAGAGCGAAAATTTTGAAAAAAAAAACGCTTTTTTTTTTTTTTAGTTTCTATAATAAAATTATGCTAATAAGTCATTTTTGTTCATAAATTTAGGCCACAATTTATACGGCTACATCTCTTTGGTAAAAATAACCAAAATTAGTGGATATTATTTGGGCTCTGTGAAAGTTATAGAGTCTTCAAGCTATGACGCAAATCATTGAAAATTGATCACATTTCTTGAGGCTCTGATATGTCAGAAAAGTACAAATACCCCCCAAATGACCTCGTTTTGAAAAGTTGACAGTCAAAGGTATTTAGTAAGAGGCATGGTGAGTTTTTTGAAGTTGTAGTTTTTTCCCACAATTCTTGGGAAAATTAAGATTTTTTTTTTTTTTTTTCACAAAATTGTCACAATAACAAGTTATTTCTCACACACAGCATATGCATACTTCCAATTACACCCCATAATACATTCTGCTACTCCTCCTGAGTATGGTGATACCACATGTGTGTGACTTTTACACAGCCTGGCCACATAGAGAGGTCCAACATGCAGGGAGCGCCATCAGGGGTTCTAAGAGCATAAATTACACCTCTAATTTCCTAACAACCTATTACATTTGTGAAGACCCTGGAGCACCAGGACAGTGGAATTACTCATAAAATGACCCCATTTTGGAAAGCAAACATCCCAACCTCTGTTTTATGAGGCATAATGAGTCTTTTTTTGAAAGTTTTTTTTTTTTTTTTTTTTTTTTTTTTTTCCCACAAGTCTTCGGAAAACGTTGAAAGAAATTTAAACCGTATTTTTTTTGTTTTTACACAAAGTGGTCAGTTTATAAGATGTTTCTAACTCAAAGCATGTATATAGCAAAAATAACACCTCAAAATACATTCTGCTACTCCTCCTAAGTATGGCAATACCACATGTGTGTGACTTTTACACAGCCTGGCCACATACATGCAGGGAGCATCGTCAGGCATTCTTGGAGCATAAATTACACCTCTATTTTCCTAACGACCTATTACACTTTTGAAGGCTCTGGAGCACCAGGACAGTGGAATTACGCACAAAATGACCCCATTTTGGAAAACAAACACCCCAACGTATATTCTATGAAGCATTATGAGTCTTTTGAATGATTAATTTTTTTACACAAGTCTTCAGAAAACGTGGAAAGAAAATTAAAATCTTTTTTTTTTTTTTTTTTTTTTTTTTTTTTACACAAAGTTGTCAATTTATAAGATGTTTCTAACACATAGCATATATATAGCAAAAATTACACCCCAAAACACATTCTGCTGCTCCTTCTTCTGAGTATGGCAATACCACATATGTGAGACTTTTACACAGCCTGGCCACATACAGAGGCCCAACATTGAATTAGTACCTTCAGGCGTTCTAGGAGCATAAATTGCACATCTCATTTCATTCCTACCTATCATACTTTTGAACGCCCTGGAGCATCAGGACAGTGGAATTACCCACAAAATGACCCCATTTCAGAAAGCAAACACCCCAACGTATATTCTATGATGCATGAGCTGCAGATAGGTACTCAGGTACTCTGATGGCCTGGTGACAGGTACTCGGCTACTCTGATGGGCTGGTGACGGCTACTCGGCTACTCTGATGGCCTGGTGACGGCTACTCGGCTACTCTGATGGCCTGGTGACGGCTACTCGGCTACTCCGATGGCCTGGTGACGGCTACTCGGCTACTCCGATGGCCTGGTGACGGCTACTCGGCTACTCCGATGGCCTGGTGACGGCTACTCGGCTACTCCGATGGCCTGGTGACGGCTACTCGGCTACTCCGATGGCCTGGTGACGGCTACTCGGCTACTCCGATGGCCTGGTGACGGCTACTCGGATGGCCTGGTGACGGCTACTCGGATGGCCTGGTGACGGCTACTCGGATGGCCTGGTGACGGCTACTCGGATGGCCTGGTGACGGCTACTCGGATGGCCTGGTGACGGCTACTCGGATGGCCTGGTGACGGCTACTCGGATGGCCTGGTGACGGCTACTCGGCTACTCGGATGGCCTGGTGACGGCTACTCGGCTACTCGGATGGCCTGGTGACGGCTACTCGGCTACTCGGATGGCCTGGTGACGGCTACTCGGCTACTCGGATGGCCTGGTGACGGCTACTCGGCTACTCGGATGGCCTGGTGACGGCTACTCGGCTACTCGGATGGCCTGGTGACGGCTACTCGGCTACTCGGATGGCCTGGTGACGGCTACTCGGCTACTCGGATGGCCTGGTGACGGCTACTCGGCTACTCGGATGGCCTGGTGACGGCTACTCGGCTACTCGGATGGCCTGGTGACGGCTACTCGGATGGCCTGGTGACGGCTACTCGGATGGCCTGGTGACGGCTACTCGGATGGCCTGGTGACGGCTACTCGGCTACTCGGATGGCCTGGTGACGGCTACTCGGATGGCCTGGTGACGGCTACTCGGCTACTCGGATGGCCTGGTGACGGCTACTCGGCTACTCGGATGGCCTGGTGACGGCTACTCGGCTACTCGGATGGCCTGGTGACGGCTACTCGGCTACTCGGATGGCCTGGTGACGGCTACTCGGCTACTCGGATGGCCTGGTGACGGCTACTCGGCTACTCGGATGGCCTGGTGACGGCTACTCGGCTACTCGGATGGCCTGGTGACGGCTACTCGGCTACTCGGATGGCCTGGTGACGGCTACTCGGCTACTCGGATGGCCTGGTGACGGCTACTCGGCTACTCGGATGGCCTGGTGACGGCTACTCGGCTACTCGGATGGCCTGGTGACGGCTACTCGGCTACTCGGATGGCCTGGTGACGGCTACTCGGCTACTCGGATGGCCTGGTGACGGCTACTCGGCTACTCGGATGGCCTGGTGACGGCTACTCGGCTACTCGGATGGCCTGGTGACGGCTACTCGGATGGCCTGGTGACGGCTACTCGGATGGCCTGGTGACGGCTACTCGGCTACTCGGATGGCCTGGTGACGGCTACTCGGATGGCCTGGTGACGGCTACTCGGATGGCCTGGTGACGGCTACTCGGACGGCCTGGTGACGGCTACTCGGCTACTCGGATGGCCTGGTGACGGCTACTCGGCTACTCGGATGGCCTGGTGACGGCTACTCGGATGGCCTGGTGACGGCTACTCGGACGGCCTGGTGACGGCTACTCGGACGGCCTGGTGACGGCTACTCGGACGGCCTGGTGACGGCTACTCGGACGGCCTGGTGACGGCTACTCGGACGGCCTGGTGACAGCTACTCGGATGGCCTGGTGACGGCTACTCGGATGGCCTGGTGACGGCTACTCGGATGGCCTGGTGACGGCTACTCGGCTACTCGGATGGCCTGGTGACGGCTACTCGGCTACTCGGATGGCCTGGTGACGGCTACTCGGCTACTCGGATGGCCTGGTGACGGCTACTCGGCTACTCGGATGGCCTGGTGACGGCTACTCGGCTACTCGGATGGCCTGGTGACGGCTACTCGGCTACTCGGATGGCCTGGTGACGGCTACTCGGCTACTCGGATGGCCTGGTGACGGCTACTCGGCTACTCGGATGGCCTGGTGACGGCTACTCGGATGGCCTGGTGACGGCTACTCGGACGGCCTGGTGACGGCTACTCGGACGGCCTGGTGACGGCTACTCGGACGGCCTGGTGACGGCTACTCGGACGGCCTGGTGACGGCTACTCGGACGGCCTGGTGACGGCTACTCGGACGGCCTGGTGACGGCTACTCGGCTACTCGGACGGCCTGGTGACGGCTACTCGGCTACTCGGATGGCCTGGTGACGGCTACTCGGCTACTCGGATGGCCTGGTGACGGCTACTCGGCTACTCGGATGGCCTGGTGACGGCTACTCGGCTACTCGGATGGCCTGGTGACGGCTACTCGGCTACTCGGATGGCCTGGTGACGGCTACTCGGCTACTCGGATGGCCTGGTGACGGCTACTCGGCTACTCGGATGGCCTGGTGACGGCTACTCGGCTACTCGGATGGCCTGGTGACGGCTACTCGGCTACTCGGATGGCCTGGTGACGGCTACTCGGCTACTCGGATGGCCTGGTGACGGCTACTCGGCTACTCGGATGGCCTGGTGACGGCTACTCGGCTACTCGGATGGCCTGGTGACGGCTACTCGGCTACTCGGATGGCCTGGTGACGGCTACTCGGCTACTCGGATGGCCTGGTGACGGCTACTCGGCTACTCGGATGGCCTGGTGACGGCTACTCGGCTACTCGGATGGCCTGGTGACGGCTACTCGGCTACTCGGATGGCCTGGTGACGGCTACTCGGACGGCCTGGTGACGGCTACTCGGACGGCCTGGTGACGGCTACTCGGACGGCCTGGTGACGGCTACTCGGACGGCCTGGTGACGGCTACTCGGACGGCCTGGTGACGGCTACTCGGACGGCCTGGTGACGGCTACTCGGACGGCCTGGTGACAGCTACTCGGATGGCCTGGTGACGGCTACTTGGATGGCCTGGTGACGGCTACTCGGATGGCCTGGTGACGGCTACTCGGCTACTCGGATGGCCTGGTGACGGCTACTCGGCTACTCGGATGGCCTGGTGACGGCTACTCGGCTACTCGGATGGCCTGGTGACGGCTACTCGGCTACTCGGATGGCCTGGTGACGGCTACTCGGCTACTCGGATGGCCTGGTGACGGCTACTCGGCTACTCGGATGGCCTGGTGACGGCTACTCGGCTACTCGGATGGCCTGGTGACGGCTACTCGGATGGCCTGGTGACGGCTACTCGGATGGCCTGGTGACGGCTACTCGGACGGCCTGGTGACGGCTACTCGGACGGCCTGGTGACGGCTACTCGGACGGCCTGGTGACGGCTACTCGGACGGCCTGGTGACGGCTACTCGGACGGCCTGGTGACGGCTACTCGGACGGCCTGGTGACGGCTACTCGGACGGCCTGGTGACGGCTACTCGGACGGCCTGGTGACGGCTACTCGGACGGCCTGGTGACGGCTACTCGGACGGCCTGGTGACGGCTACTCGGACGGCCTGGTGACGGCTACTCGGACGGCCTGGTGACGGCTACTCGGATGGCCTGGTGACGGCTACTCGGCTACTCGGATGGCCTGGTGACGGCTACTCGGCTACTCGGATGGCCTGGTGACGGCTACTCGGCTACTCGGATGGCCTGGTGACGGCTACTCGGCTACTCGGATGGCCTGGTGACGGCTACTCGGCTACTCGGATGGCCTGGTGACGGCTACTCGGCTACTCGGATGGCCTGGTGACGGCTACTCGGCTACTCGGATGGCCTGGTGACGGCTACTCGGCTACTCGGATGGCCTGGTGACGGCTACTCGGATGGCCTGGTGACGGCTACTCGGATGGCCTGGTGACGGCTACTCGGATGGCCTGGTGACGGCTACTCGGACGGCCTGGTGACGGCTACTCGGACGGCCTGGTGACAGCTACTCGGACGGCCTGGTGACGGCTACTCGGACGGCCTGGTGACGGCTACTCGGCTACTCTGATGGCCTGGTGACGGCTACTCGGCTACTCTGATGGCCTGGTGACGGCTACTCGGCTACTCTGATGGCCTGGTGACGGCTACTCGGCTACTCTGATGGCCTGGTGACGGCTACTCGGCTACTCGGATGGCCTGGTGACGGCTACTCAGCTACTCGGATGGCCTGGTGACGGCTACTCGGATGGCCTGGTGACGGCTACTCGGATGGCCTGGTGACGGCTACTCGGACGGCCTGGTGACGGCTACTCGGACGGCCTGGTGACGGCTACTCGGACGGCCTGGTGACGGCTACTCGGACGGCCTGGTGACAGCTACTCGGACGGCCTGGTGACGGCTACTCGGCTACTCTGATGGCCTGGTGACGGCTACTCGGCTACTCTGATGGCCTGGTGACTGCTACTCGGATGGCCTGGTGACGGCTACTCGGCTACTCCGATGGCCTGGTGACGGCTACTCGGCTACTCCGATGGCCTGGTGACGGCTACTCGGCTACTCCGATGGCCTGGTGACGGCTACTCGGATGGCCTGGTGACGGCTACTCGGATGGCCTGGTGACGGCTACTCGGACGGCCTGGTGACGGCTACTCGGACGGCCTGGTGACGGCTACTCGGACGGCCTGGTGACGGCTACTCGGACGGCCTGGTGACGGCTACTCGGACGGCCTGGTGACGGCTACTCGGACGGCCTGGTGACGGCTACTCGGACGGCCTGGTGACGGCTACTCGGACGGCCTGGTGACGGCTACTCGGACGGCCTGGTGACGGCTACTCGGACGGCCTGGTGACGGCTACTCGGACGGCCTGGTGACGGCTACTCGGACGGCCTGGTGACGGCTACTCGGCTACTCTGATGGCCTGGTGACGGCTACTCGGCTACTCTGATGGCCTGGTGACGGCTACTCGGCTACTCTGATGGCCTGGTGACGGCTACTCGGCTACTCTGATGGCCTGGTGACGGCTACTCGGCTACTCTGATGGCCTGGTGACGGCTACTCGGCTACTCTGATGGCCTGGTGACGGCTACTCGGCTACTCTGATGGCCTGGTGACGGCTACTCGGATGGCCTGGTGACGGCTACTCGGCTACTCGGATGGCCTGGTGACGGCTACTCGGATGGCCTGGTGACGGCTACTCGGACGGCCTGGTGACGGCTACTCGGACAGCCTGGTGACGGCTACTCTGATGGCCTGGTGACGGCTACTCGGCTACTCTGATGGCCTGGTGACGGCTACTCGGCTACTCTGATGGCCTGGTGACGGCTACTCGGCTACTCGGATGGCCTGGTGACGGCTACTCGGCTACTCGGACGGCCTGGTGACGGCTACTCGGACGGCCTGGTGACGGCTACTCGGACGGCCTGGTGACGGCTACTCGGACGGCCTGGTGACGGCAATCAGTGCATCAGTGTGTGTTGGTGTGCACTGTAAGGGGTAATGAGATGTTACCGCAATCTCCTTCTCACACAAGATTGGTGTGTGAGGAGGAGAATCCGGTAACATCTCGTTACCGCAGTTTGTTGACATTCTGTGACTGGCTGTGATTGGACACAGCCGGTCACGTGGTAAAGAGCCAATTGTTATTGGTTCTTTACACGGATCTGGGATGAGCTGTGCCCGAGGGACACACCTCATCCCCGTTCGCCACGCTGCGGCCCCCCGGGGGCCCGCAGGAGCGGCGAGAAACTGAGGTCGTCATATGACGCCCGCCCAGGTTGGGAGATCCCATCTGCGGACGTTATATGACTATAGCCCGGTATTAAAGTGGTTAAAGCATTGAACCAGTGATCAGTAGATCGCTGATGCCATGCAGAACTCCTGCAGACCTGTCAATGTATCTGCTTGCTCGTACCTTGTAGGGGCAAGCTGAAACACTCTTGACAGGAAGAACCAATGTACTACCACAGCACTCACAGCACCGTGGTGGCTCGTGGAGAATTTATAGGGACTTGTAATTGTCCATTCACAGAACACAGTTTTTTTTTTGTTTTTGTTTGGGTTTTTTTTTTGTTGTTTTTTTTAAGATTTTGACATCAGGTGCGGGGAGAAAATCCCTGCTAGCTGTCAGAGTGGAGGTCGAGGGGCCGGTCCTTTCATAACGTGTTACACCCTGAATATAGGTGTAACATGTTCTGAAAGGTGATCTTCTCCTTTAAAGCAAACTCACCCATCCTTCAGTATCTCCATGCTTGATTTTGTTTGAGAAATCACTTTGAAAAACACCCCTCTAGCATTTCTAGCCGCAGCTGATTTGAGTAAGGGCAGACGATTCATGTGTTTGCTTTCTGGAATCTGTATGCCCCTAGCTCAGGCATGCAGACAGGAGGGTGTGCTTAGCTAGGAAACTCCTTCCCTCCCCTCCTGAATATACACCTTGGATATATTGCCTAGGCCAGAAACTAGTAACTAAAAAAAATGGGTAATGCTGATTGAGAGTTTAATTCTTAAATTTGTCACTCTGCTCTCTTCTCTTATCTTATCAGCCTGTTCTTATTGATGCATTTACAATTTCCCACAGGCTCTTTGAGCTGCTTCTCCCACTCCTAGTCTGAGCTCTGCTGTACATGGACTGCACAGCAGGGACTGATACCAAGCCAAAAGTACTTACATTGCTTGCATTTGAAAAATACATTTAATGGTGTATTGATGTTTACAAGACTGCATTCATTTGCCTTCAGCCCGGGTTCACACCATAATGCGCTGCGGACCGCACAGGAGCGCTGTGCGTCCCTGTTCACCGTTTCAGGGACGAATCAGGGCCGATTCTATGCCTGAATTCGGCCCTGAAACGCAGCCAAAGACGCACAGCGTTTTTGTGCAGTGCGCACCGCAGCCGCCCCGGAGATATGTGAACCGGCTCCATAGGGAGCCGGTCACATTCTCCTGCTATGCGAATTAGATGTGCGGAAACGCACATCTAATTCGCATAGGTGTGAACCCGGGCTTAATATCTGCCTTGATTTCAGCTTTAATATGCAATAAGAACCACCAAAGACTCCAGATTCTGCCTTTTTTTTGCTTTCTGTGGAAGGTTTAGTTTCTTACCACACACAGTCATACAGGATCAGTGTGTACAGAAAGCCAATTCAGTCCTGGCACAGTCCTTTTGTGGTGTTTGCAGTGAATGAGGTTTCTTTTGCTCCTTCCTTCTCCCTCTGCTTTTTGTCTGGAGTGTCATTTGCAATTCATTGTCTCTGTTTTCTGAGCGGGGTGTATTCAGCTGCTGTGACCCCGGGTCTTGCACATTTAGCTCCCTGGATACAATGCACTGACGTTACCGCTGATGGTTGGGATACAAAGGCTGCTAGATATCTTCAGCAATAAAAAAGCCCTTTGTTTCTGTATGTTATTATTAAACACCTGACTAAAGAATAAGGAAACTGATAAAAACCCACCATTGAAAAATAGAGACTTTGGCACCAGACACTCTCTTGTTCAGAATATGTAACAGTCAATAGAGGATTGTGCTTGGCCTTATTTATACAAAGTAAAGTTTGATTACTTCTCATATTGACAGGTGATAGAACAAAGTATGTGTGGCTGTAATGCATGCAAAATATTGGATTTTAAAGTGTGTATATAAACCCGAACAATAAATTTTGCTCCATTTTGGTCTGTTTTAATATACAATTTCAAAGTGTTTTGTTATATCTTATCAATAAGTGCAAAAATACCTGTTGACCCTGCCATAAATCTTGTTGGCTTGTAACATCCTGTTGAGCACTCTTATCAGTTACAATGTTCCCAACTTTCTGTTGAACACACCCCTCTCCTATGTTTTGAATGGTGGGGTGGGTACAGGATTTGATTTTCACCAGTGATGATGTTTGCATGGAGTTTGTATTTTATGGTTTCTATAATTTGCTTTATACCCAAACTAAGCGACAGTTTTTTCTTAAAGTGTTACTAAACCCACAACAGTAAAATCAGTCTGTAGATGCAGTAAAGCATGCTTTTTACAGTGCCTTGAAAGTATTCATACCCCTTGAAATTTTTCACCCTTTTTCATGTTACAACCAAAAACGTAAATGTATTTTATTGGGATTTTATGTGGTAGACCACCACTAAGTGGCACATAATTGTGAAGTAAAAGGAAAATGATAAATGGTTTTTACATTTTTTTACAAATATGTGAAAAGTGTGGCGTGCATTTGTATTCCACCCCCTGAGTCAATACTTTGTAGAACCACCTTTGGCTGCAATTACAGCTGCAGGTCTTTTTGGGGATGTCTCTACCAGCTTTGCACATCTAGAGAGTGACATTTTTGCCCATTCTTGTTTGCAAAATAGCTCAAGCTCTGTCAGATTAGATGGAGATCGTCTGTGAACAGCGATTTTCAAGTCTTGCCGCAGATTCTCAATTGGATTTAGGTCTGGACTTTGACTGGGCCAGTCTTTGCTTTGATCTAATCCAGTGATGGCAAACCTTGGCACCCCGGATGTTTTGGAACTACATTTCCCATGATTCTCATGCACTCTGCAGTGTAGTTCTAATACATCTGGGGTGCCAAGGTTCCCCATCACTGAGCTAAACCATTCCATTGTAGCTCTGGCTATATGTTTAGGGTCGTTGTCCTGCTGAAAGGTGAACCTCCGCCCCAGTCTCAAGTCTTTTGCAGACTCAAACAGGTTTTCTTCTAATATTGCCTTGTATTTGGCCCCATCTATCTTTCCATCTACTCTGACCAGCTTCCCTGTTCCTGCTGAAGAAAAAGCATCCCCACGACATGATGCTGCCACCACCATGTTTCACGGTGGGGATGGTGTGTTCAGGGTGATGTGCAGTGTTAGTTTTCCGCCACACATAGCATTTTTCTTTTAGGCCAAAAAGTTAAATTTTGGTCCTATCTGACCAGAACACCTTTTTCCACATATTTTGCTGTGTCCCCCACATGGCTTCTCTCAAACTGCAAATGGGACTTCTTATGGCTTTGTTTCAGCAATCGCTTTCTTCTTGCCACTCTACCATAAAGGCCAGATTTGTGGAGTGCACGACTAATAGTTGTCCTGTGGAGAGATTCTCCCACCTGAGCTGTGGATCTATGCAGCTCCTCCAGAGTTACCATGGGCCTCTTGGCTGCTTCCCTGATTATTGCTCTCCTTGCCCAGCCTGTCAGTATAGGTGGACGGCCATGTCTTGGTGGGTTCGCAGTTGTGCCATACTCTTTTCATTTTTGGATGATGGATTGAACAGTGCTCTGTGAGATGTTCAAAGCTTAGGATATTTTTTTATAACCTAACCCTGCTTTAAACTTCTCCACAACTTTATCCCTGACCTGTCTGGCATGTTCCTTGGCCTTCATTATGCTGTCTGTTCACTAAGGTTTTCTAACAAATCTATAAGGGCTTCACAGAACAGCTGTATTGATACATAGATTAAATTACACCCAGGTGGACTCTATTTACTAATTAGGTGACTTCTGAAGACAATTGGTTCCACTAGATTTTAGTTAGGGGTATCGGAGTAAAGGGGGCTGAATACAAATACACGCCACACTTTTCACATATTTATTTGTAAAACGTTTTGAAAACCATTTATCATTTTCATATCACTTCACAATTATGTGCCACTGTGTTGTGATAAAGGCTGGCCTCTTGGGAGGGGGGAAGAAGATTCTTTTTAGTGGAGCTTGCACCAAAAAAAGTCTGCTTTTTAAGCACTTGCCACCCCACCACAGTATATACTGCGGCAGTTGGTTGCAGGCTCAGTGACGTATTGGTACAACGCTGAGCACATGCACATCCACCGGACACAGCAGATCACAGCTCTGGGCATCATGTGATCGCTAAGATTTGTCAGAGCGATCACATGATTAGAATGTCAACAAAGCCGTCATGGATTGCTTATTACTGTAATGCTGTGATTGGCCCACAGCTGTTACATGGTACCTGAGCCAATCCAGCACCTTGCACCATGTGATTATCTGTAGCCAATCGCAGATCCCAGGCTATCAAGAATGAAAGCCATTCATGACAGCTAGAACTATTGCTTGAGATCATCACTGTTATAAGCAATAGTGTTAGAAAAAGAAATCCCTTGGTCTTATCTATTCCTTTGACAAAATTTGTAAAAAATATGCACATTTATTTGTGAGCATTGATGTTTTTAATTTATGCCCATTTCATTTTTATTTTATTTTTTTATATTCAGTGTACCAGCACGGGGCCACTTTTAGCAAGTGGGCTTTGCCTGGGGTGCATAGAGTCAAGGTCTGCTTTAAGGAGGCCGTGGCATTGACTATTTGACATACTGCATTGCCTCTTGAAAACACCTCATTAAACCCTTTTGATTATAAAGATTTTTTTATTATGCATTTATTGCGAAACCCTGTCACAGGGAAAAATTATAGTAGTTTATAAATTCCGTTGTGTGGTTGGCATTTGGTTTTCTTACAGGTATCTTCGTCATTTTGTAAAGTTTGTGCTTTTATGGAATGACAGAGATGTGGATGCTTTTTCCGTTCAGAACAAAGTGACTCGGCCTTGGTCCCTTTTGTAGTTTGTATATCGCCTCTATAATAACCTTGGTAACTTTATAGAGCTATAAACCGTTTTTTGTTGGGAGGATTGAGAACATAACAATACAGAACATCTGACTTGTTATGACCTGAAACTTAATCTAAAATGAACTAAAATCAACGTTTTGTTCTGTGGTTGGTTAATTGCATCAGTATGCCTGGTTTCAGCATTTTACTGCTGCAGGCAATTGCTGGGCATTAACCGGGAAGCCATGCTCAATATGGGGTGCATTTAATATCCATACATTCCATGCATGTACAGTAGAGAACGCAAAATTCTTATAGAGAATTGAAATAGACAAATAGGTTGACCTTGCAGAAAATTAGATGGGATTATGTTTTTTTTTTTAAAGCATACCTGGGCAGTTTAAGTGGATTTCAATATGAAAAAAGCACAAGCAGCTGAATTGCAAATCTGGACTCTTTCTGTAAAAATGTAACATGACCCTTCCTATTCTACCAAGTCTTCCTGTTGGACAGCAAGGCTGTCTGTCGCATTAAAGTTAGCCTTTTTTGCTTTTATTCTTATCTGTAAAAGTCGTTCTTGATTTCCATGGCACTGAACTTTTTCCACTAGAACTGGCCATCAAAAGTCCACAGGAAAACGGACACTTCAGAGGACACCGATCTAAGAGATCCCCTGTAGCTCGCTGGTTCCTCCCTGTGACCTCATGTCACCACTGTAGTTTGTAAAGTCAGAGGGAGAAACCAGTGAGTGCTGCAGGGGACCAAGGAGATCAATGCTCAGAAGGTTCTCTTTCTCAGGGCACCAGTTCTAGAGATTGGAACAGTGTTCACAGGCACTGAGAAACTTATTTCCTTCTTCTACAGGTAAGAGAACTTTTAAATAATTTTTTAAAGGTGTATCCAAAGCCCTTCTTTCCCTTTTTTTTTATAATTTTTTTTTTTTTTAAGCTTGGTGAACAGTTTAATCACCTGTAAGATTTTTATTGCAGCCTATGTCCTGTTAGAGAAACTTAGACTAGGCTGCTTTCAGGCTGCTGCATTGCATGTTCAATAAGTTAGACCGACAGAACTTTACACATTTATTTAAAGGCCAAACCCTGACCCCCACCAACTAATCCCTGAGTCAGTTTAAAAAAAATCCTAAACTAACAGCCAAAAATACTCCCATTTAATAGGTGACGCAAACACTTTTTTATTTGCTAACTAGAGTCAGGGTCCTCTCAAAGTGCACAGCATGGTGACGTTACAAAGAGGTGACTGGTGCAGAAGACAGGGATTAATTTACTAAAATTGGAGAGTACAAAATCTGGTGCACCTCCTGCATTTTTATTTGCTACATGTTCTTATTCATATAACAAAACTTAGAAAAGAGCTTCTAAAAAGGTAAGCAGCATTTTTTTTTAATAACTCCAGCATTAAAAAAAATCCTACTTCCCTGTTATGAGTGGTCATATTTAAAGTGGTTCTAAAGGCAGGAGTTTTTACCCTAGTGTATTTTCTTTATTAAGTTGAAAAAAAAACATTAGTATGCAACTACCCCTCAGCCCCCCTCCTTATACTTACTTGAGCTCCATCTCAATCCAGCACTGTGCCCGAGAGCAGGGGCTCTCTCGGGTCTCTCCCTCTTCGTTGGCTCAGCTTAATATTTTAACCACTTGCCGCCCACCCACCGTCAAATGATGGAGCGGTGCGGCTCTTGTTATGGGAGGACGTCATATGACAGCGTCCCAGAACTGCTGCTCTTTACCCCGATCTCGGTAAAGATAACACGGCTCTTTAACCATGTGATCAGTTGTGTCCAATCTTAGCCAGTCACATGTAAATGCGGAAGTGCCATTTATCTGCTGTCCTTGCCTCATACTGACAGTGTGTGGCAAGGAGAGACGATCAGCAGCATCTCCTCAAAGGGGGGGCCAGGACAGGTAATCAGGGCACTGGTCATCAGTACCCCGATTAGAGTAAAGCCCCAGCAGTGCCCATTAGTGATGCCAGTTAGTGCTGCTCATCAGTGTCATGCTTCAGTGCCCATATTAGTCCCTCCATCAGCGCACAACAGTGAAGGAGAAAAAAATACTTATTTACAAAATGTACTGACAGAAACTGAGAAAAATTTTTTTTTTTTTTTTTCTTTTTTTTTTTTTCAAAATGTAAGGCCTGGGCAGGAAGGGGTGAAAGTGCCCAGTAGGCAAGTGGTTAATCTGAACGTTTACAATCACTTTAACCCTGTATGTACTGTGCTGGCAGATTTTTTTTTTAGATATGTTGTTTGAATAGGAACACGTAATATAGAGCTGCGTTTCTAAAACTTTTTTTTAGTCAAGGCACCCTTTAAAATTTTGCATCAAATTCTAAAATGTTAAAGGCTAAATTCACCTTTTGAAAAAAAAAAAAAATTAAGTTTTTATGCAGGTAAAAAAAATTACGCCTTTTTATTATATTTTTTTCTAAGGAGACTGCAAAGCATTGCACCCACGATTAGCAGATCACAGGTGCAATCTCAGGCTCCTACAGATTCTCATGATAGCTGTCTGCCTGTACCTCCTATACAGGCAAGTTTTTATCTGGGAGCAGGAAGAATCCGTGAACTACCAGAGTGCTTACCAGCACCCTTGTAATTCATTGAGAAATACAAGCCGTCAGCTGCAATGGATGATAGTACTTGCAGTCAGTCTATCCATTCACAGGAAACTGATTGAATGACGCGGCTGTGTGGGTGAGGCCGAGCTGTTTTCAAATTGTGACAGCGGGTGCAGAGAGAAGATTTAGACGTGCTGGGTGCAGATCCTGGAACATGTTGCATGAGCCACTCAAAAAGCGGGTGGAACATGTAAGGTGTTCCAAGGTGAACTTAATCTTTAAACAAAAGTTTTTCATATCACAGCAGCATCCACATACATGGGCCAGCCAACATTAGATTAATTTTCTACCTTTGCAAACTGTTACTGACTACTAATCTAGTGTTTTTCTTCTCCCAACATTTCCCTCCCTCTCTCTGCTAATGTGATCCCTGTGCTGGTAGAGAGGGGCAAACAAGGATGCTGTACAGGCAGGCACCTGATGTCCACCTTTAGTCATTGGTTGTTAAAGCTGAACTTCACCGAAAAGAGGAAGGTCTGCTGCCTCCTCCCCTTCTATTTTTTGGGGGGAGAGGGGAGCAGGTAGTTGGTTTTGGAAAGTACCTGCTCCCACTTTCGGGTCGATTGCCACGGCCATTCGAGTGGCAATTCAACATGTCACAGGTCCCAGAAGGCTGCTGGACCATTTCCAAAGCGCAGTACATAATGCATGTGCAGTGGGAAGCCGGCTTTGGAGCCCCAAGCAGTCGCAGCCGGTTTGCTAATGTAAACATGCCCGTGCCGGGGACCCAAAGACCGGCGAAGAGCTGGCTCAGATAAGCACTGCGCTGGATCCCTGGACAGGTGAGTTTCCTTTTATTTTTTTTGTTTCTAGGGTGAAGAAGATGCCAGTAGCTGGCCAGCACAATAAAACCTGTGCCTTTTGTGTAACAAGAAGGCAGACTTTATCCACCTTGCTGGCTAGTTAGCCATTTTTAGGCATTTTTGCCAAGGCACCCCAGGGTGCCACGACATCCTGGTTGAAAATGGTTGCTTTAGAGGGTTTTCTCAGATTTGGCTGCAAAAGTGAGAATACATTTTTAAGATCAATTTTAATGGGATTTTCATTTTTCAGTGAGTGCTTTAGCTAAACTACTGTGCACAGACAATCTCAAAGCTGAAAGAAAATGTTTATAGCTTGTATTTTGTTTTCTCTTTTTTTGATCAGGTACAATTGGATACAACCAGAGGAACAGAATTGACACGCTGATGTATTTACTGGCATACCCTCAGCGGCCAATGGTTAAAACCAAGACTATTGAGCTTATAGACTTTGAGAAACTTCCTGCAGGACAGAATGCTACAGTGGCAGTGATGAGCTATAGCGGGTATGACATTGAAGATGCCCTTGTGTTAAATAAAGCTTCTCTAGATAGAGGTGAGTAACTTTTCTAACTAACCTTTCAAGGACATTCAGCATTATCTTGCCCTTTCCTCTCCAGCCTGACTTCCCTGGAAAATTCCTCTTTATTGGATTTTAGTTATAATCATGGAGGCGCAGTATTACATGTGGGAATTGTGCAGTCTGCCTAAGAACACCATTCTTCCGGACTGACATCCACACATTAAGGCATTTTGACATTTGCATAACTCTTCAAAAAGAAATAACCCAATGCTTGCATCCGTGCAGAGGGCTCTTTAGAGGAGTACTGAGGCATGATACTATGATGCTTTCAGGACAACACTTCCAAATCTTCCTGCACTACATAGAGAAGCACAGAGACCAAATTGATGTCATTACTGCACCTGAAATGTATGTAATGTAAACAGGATTTATTTCAAATATTCATTAGCACATTAAGCCCCCCCCCCCCGAGCTTGGCTCCCCATTTACCCACAAAGGTGGCTGATGCTTTCGCTACCTGCCTTTTTTTTTTTTCAGTTTATCGCCTCCAATGTTCCAAATGCACAGGTTAGTAGGTCTCCATTGAGCCCTCTCTGTTCTTGTAGACCAAGGTATCCTTGCCCCAGTTCATGTGGCACAAGGTGCTAGAGGTTTTACTCAATCTTCTTTACCATTTCCAAACCCAAAGGGAGCATTTCCCCCATACTTGCTCTGGAAAATTCCACTTGGAATCTACCAAATCTGTTATCGCCTCCCTTCACCAGGTACTGTCTGCATTTGGGGACAATAAATAGGCTTGCTTACATGTCTTCCTAGCACATCAGTGATTCCTACTCTTTGCCATGGAACCCCTGCCCTTGGCCCGAAGTTTCAGTACTGCAAGAGAGTAGATTGGATCCTGTTCTGGCCAAAACTTCATGCTCCAGCCTTGTTGGACATGTACAGTACATCCCGGGCGTAGCAAAAGGACTGGCAGACTTCTTAGCCCACAGTGCCTGGATACAGAGGTGTTTCAGGACCTGTGTCACAGGTACTAGATCGTCATGATCTTCTGTTTCAGAGACCAGTTTGCTATACTGTGACACAGTTGCTAACTTTAACCACATAGACATTAAGGCGCCTTTCACACAGACTGCTATTCTGCCGCAGTTAAAAGCATGTTTTTTTTTTTTCCGTGAAATTCAAGACTCCAGGCACTAAGATCAGCTGCATTTGTACAGTGCGATTAGTTGCAGTTGCGTTTAGCTGCGGTTTGCCATTTCCATAGCAACCCGATAGGGTACCGACTCGTATTGAATGGGGATCCGACTTGGATCCCCGCCAATGCCAGGCACTGTTTGGTATGAATCTTGAGGGGGAACTCCACGCCAAATTTTAAATAAAAAACTGCCATGGGTTCCCCTCCAAGAGCATACCAGGCCCTTCGGTCTGGTATGGATTTTAAGGGGAACTCCTAAGCCGGCGCGGGGGTGGAAAAACGGTGCAGGGGTCACCCTCGCAATCAATACCAGACCCTTATCCAAGCACGCAGCCTGGTCGGTCAGA
Organism: Aquarana catesbeiana; assembly: GCF_042186555.1. Classification (NCBI taxonomy): domain Eukaryota; kingdom Metazoa; phylum Chordata; class Amphibia; order Anura; family Ranidae; genus Aquarana; species Aquarana catesbeiana. Next base: position 520,267,031 of record NC_133326.1, read on the forward strand.
AAAGGGGGTGGGGACGAGCGAGCGCCCCCCTCCTGAACCATACCAGGCCGCATGCCCTCACTATGGGGGCCTCCCCACCCCAAAGTACCTCGTCCCCATGTTGATGAGGACAAGGGCCTCTTCCCGACAACCCTGGCCGTTGGTTGTCGGGGTCTGCCGGCGGGGGGCTTATCGAAATCCCGGAGCACCCTTTAATAAGGGGGCCCCCAGATCCCGGCCCCCCACCCTATGTGAATGAGTATGGGGTACATCGTACCCCTACCCATTCACCTAGGAAAAAGTGTCAATAAAAAAAACCACAGTAGACAGGTTTTTAAAGTGTTTTTTTAGGCAGCTTCGGGGGTCTTCTTCCGACTTCGGGGGTCTCTCAGGCCTCTTCTCCCTCTCTCCGGTGTCGTCTCCGCGCTCTCTGGTTCTTCTCCGGTGCCTTCTTCCTTCTGCCGGGCTCCTCCGCTATCTTCTGCTCTTTTGCTTGCGGAGAAGCCCGGTCTTTTGAGATGTCTTCTTCCTTCTTCTCTTCCTGAGATGTTGACACGACGCTCCCTCTCGCTGTAATGCCGTGAGCGAGGTCCGCAATGAATTATATAGGCATGGGGCGTGGCCACCGGGAGATGTCACCCGCTGACCCCCGCCCCTTATGTCGTCACAGTCCCGGGGCATGATGGGACTGTGACGACATAAGGGGCGGGCTCACCTGGGTGACATCTCCCAGTGGCCACGCCCCATGCCTATATAATTTGTTGCGGACCTCGCTCACGGCATTACAGCGAGAGGGAGTGTCGTGTCAACATCTCAGGAAGAGAAGAGGGAAGAAGACGTCTGAGAAGACTGGGCTCCTCCGCTAGCAAAAGAGCAGAAGATAGCGGAGGAGCCCGGGAGAAGAACCAGAGAGCACGGAAACAACACCAGAGAAGGGGAGAAGAGGCCTGAGAGACCCCTGAAGTCGGAAGACCCCCGGAGCTGCCTAATAACTTTAAAAACCTGTCTACTGTGTTTTTTTTTGTTAACACTTTTTTCCTAGGTGAATGGGTAGGGGTACGATGTACCCCATACTCATTCACATAGGGTGGGGGGCTGGGATCTGGGGGCCCCCTTATTAAAGGGGGCTCCTGGATTCCGATAAGCCCCCCCCCCCGCCCGCAGACCCCGATAACCAACGGCCAGGGTTGTCGGGAAGAGGCCCTTGTCCTCATCAACATGTAGACGGGGTGCTTTGGGGTGGGGGGAGCCCGCAGGGTCTGATATGGATTTTGAGGGGGACCCCCATGCCGTTTTTCTTCTTAGGGGTTCCCCTTAAAATCCATACCAGACTGAAGGGCCTGGTATGCTCTTGGAGGGGATCCCATGCCGGTTTTTTATTTAAAATTTTGTACCAAACATACCAAACAGTGCCTGGCATTGGCGGGGATCCAAGTCGGATCCGCATGCTTGTCGCTCATTGGGAAAGGAAAACCCATATTTTTCCTTTCCCGATGAGCGAGCCATCTCAGAGCTGCTATCTGCAGCTGACACAGTGCACTGCGATTACCTGCAGTTATGTGCGGATAGCTGCGCTAAATCGCTCCTGGACGCAGTCAATTCTATTTTTTTCTATCCGCACCAAACTGCATGTAATGAAAACGCAGCTAAACGCAGTGTGTGAATGGGGCTATAGGAAAGCATTGTGTGCATTTAGCTGCGGTAGAAAATGCAGCTAAAAGCACAATCCTATCCGTCCGTGTGAAAGGGGCCTAAAGCCCTGGTTCTTCCGTTTGTTTTTTTTTTTTGTTTTTTTTTGTTTGTTTTTTTTTTTTCAAACGGTAGAGTAACACAGCCATATGATTCAGTTGACCGTTTTTAGTCCAGTGTAACGTAAGTGGGTACAACAAAAGGTTACAATTATTAAGAATAACAAAATACACTTGGTTTGCAAGGTAACAAGTCTAGTCTGGGTCCAATCCATGGGCAATAAAAAAATGTGAAAAAGCATGCAACGCTCTGGGAATAACATATGCTTAGGTACTCAATGGGATAAATTAACCACTCCCCGACTGCTCTATAGCCAAATGACGGTTACAGCGCTGTTGTCCAGTTCCGGGCCCGCTGGGGCACACACACATCGTACTCTGTGGTCGCTGTGTCTTTCAGACAGCTGATCACAGATCGGGGTAAAGAGCCAATCACAGCTGCTCTTTTCCACTTGATCAGCTGTGTCCAATCACAGCTGATCATGATGTGAACACACTTGCCGATTTTCAGCATTGTGTCCTGATCATCAGTGCAGCCCCAATGGTGCCCACCAGTGCAGCCTCATCAGCGCACATCGGTGAAGAAGAAAAATTACCTGTTTGCAAAATTTTATAACAAAAACTTATAAAAATATAATTTTTTTTTTTTTTTAATTTTTGTTTTTTTTTCGTTTAGCAAAAAAAATACCCAGTGGTGATTAAATACCACCAAAGTAAGCTCTATTTGTGTGAAAATATAGTGCTGCAGAGGCAGGAAGGGAGTAAAAGTGCCCAGTAGGCAAGTTGTTAAATTGTATCTAGGTTTAAAATGCAAAATCATACATTAATTTCCACATTGTATTTCAATTATTTCTAGCCTACTTCTATTAATCTGAGCAATGTTAAAGTTTAACACATTTACTTGCTTGAATATTGTGACACGTATTCACTATGCCCTGTTGCAAGGTTGTGACCTGATCTTCTGTTTACACAAGCTCTATAAAGTGGATCTTGAGGTCTCATCTGAGCTTCAGGGCAGTTCCTAGTGTTTTTAGTTAGTTTTTTTTGTTGTCTTCTTGAGCCTGTTAATATGATATTGATATTGTATGCTTTTGGACATCCCAAAGAGTTTAAATGATGCGTTTACCTTTAATAACATATTACATCCTTTTTCATTGTGTAACATAATAAAAACAGTGGTAACACTGCGCTAACCCAGTGTAAAAAACTCAAAGCTGCTACACACAAATGTGACCAATATTCAAAGTGAACTAGAGTAGAAAATGTAGCACTAAAACAAAGCAGAACCGAAATGTGAACAAATAGAGTTCAGTGACCAGTGGGTGGTGTCCACTGTGACATAAAAAGAACAAAACCAAAAATATATGTGAATTAAGTTCATTACTCATGAATATTGTCTACTATGGACAAATTAAGTGATAAAGTCCCATAGTGCAATAAAATATGGAATCCAATATGGGTGGAAAATCTTCTAGTGCGTGATTGGAAATCTTGAGGTAGAAATGGATGAAATACTCTTACCAGAACAGGTGGATTCAAATGTCAGCGACACTGCATCAAACAGGCTTAGAGATCCAAAAGGATGGCTATCCTGGAGGGAGATGGAAGTCCCGGATCTCAAAGGACATCTCCTTTTCGCTCGACCATGGTTCCCAATCAAAGGGAACCATGTGGGAAAGATGGAAATATCCAGATCTCGTATCAGGTCCCAACAGTATGGGGAGAGAAAAAATTGGAGTGTGCCAATGGTGCAGATCAAAAGGTAAATTTATTGGGTCAAACCAATATACAAAATAATAAAAGCGTGATCACGTAGAGTAAAATCAAGTGTAGGGAATAGTGTGCCTTGCCAGATGCGTTTCGTCCAATTGGACTTCTACAGGGGCATCAAACTGTTCTCCTACACTGCTAAAATATATATATATATAATGTACAAATAATACAACCAATCAGAATCAATGGATTGAATCAGAGGGTGGTTTGGCTGGTGATAGGACAGAGAGGAGTCAGCTGTTGTAAATCAGACATCCAAATCAGGAGTCACAATAACCAATGAAGAAATGGCCCAAAGATCCCAACCAATAGCCCATTTGCTCATAAGAATCGTGTGGCGATAGATCATACATTTGCGGCAAACACCGCGTGTGAAAAGCCAGCGAAAACGGAATGTTTGTTGCTATTGTGGGCCTCTCTGCTTAATCAGACATCCAGAAATCAAACACGTGCGTAACGATGTGCCACGCACGGATGGCAACAAAGAACACGTGACCCCGCCGCTCAGCTGCGGTCACGTGACTAAGGGCGCCAGCAGTGCAAGAACGCGTGCGGCGTGATAACACACCCCGCACTAACAATAACAAAGGACACATGACCGCGTCATCAGACTGCGGTCATGTGATCTGAGAAGCGCCAGTGACGTGCTTCCGCAGGACGGCCCGGCGCGTATAATGCGTCGGGAACATCTGTCTCAGGAGCACGTGCCTGCGTTACAAGCTCTAATTGGGTGATACCAGGAAACGGCCACCGATCAATCTCAGCTACTGTACACAGGTGTCACCCAAGCGGAACCCACACGTATGGCAGTATAACCTAAATAGAGCAGACATAGCCACATATATTATGTCAAGCCATGTCAGAGATGTCAAAATGAGCTACCACATCTGATTAACAGATAATTCCATGTAATAACAAAAGTAAAATCCCAACTGAAGAGATCTAAATGAACCCTAGACAAAAAATATTGTGATGTGATAAATGGAAGAATCCTAAATGTAAAACACATGAAGGTTGCATGTACAGAATACATGACATATATGTAAAAATAAGGAGATGTACAAAATATTAATATAAAATACAATATGTAAAAATACAAATTGTAACGTATACAAAAATAGGGAATATGCAAAATATATTAGCAATAAAAAGGACATAAAGCATATTTGATTTGGGAGCCAAAGAGGATGACAAAAATCAGAGACACTAATAAAATATGATCCCTGACCAGAAGAATATCTATTCTCTCTCAAGACAAATGGTGTGTCTAATGGAAACACTAGGCCTGATTGATAAAGGAGCTGATGTCCCATTCGACATTCATCCCATGAGGCAAATAGGACCGCAACTCAAATATCCAATAGGTCTCGAGTCTAGAGACACCACGGATACGAGATTCGCCTCTCCAATTGGGGACGAATTTATTGATAATTAAAAACTGCCTGTAGGGTCTCGATTGTGGTGTGTAAGATAATGTCGAGGGACTGTGTGGTTGGTCTTGCCCGCCTGAATATTGGCGAGATGCTCACCTACTCGAATAGAAAAAGTTCTTTTAGTATGACCTATGTATTGTTTTTTGCACGGACATGTTAGAAGATAAACTACAAATTGAGTGGCAGAAGTAGTGAAGTGTTTCATAGAATATATCCGTTGCACAACCGTGGATTGAAAGGTCTCAGTTTTGCGTCTACCACTAGTATTGTGGAGACATACCCTGCATTTCCTACAAGGAAAAAAACCTTTACAGTTTTGAAAAAAAATAGATATTTCTGGGTGGGTCAATAATGTTAGGATCGGGCTCCCCTGAAGACAACTCCTGCCTGTTCAGGATTGACAGGTCCCAAAAATCTGTAGTTTCGCAGGACACCCCAGTGTTTTTTAAAAATACTGCGAATTTGTCTTGCTTGAACTGAGTAGGTGGTAAAAAAGGACCACTTTGACTTATCATCCATGGTCTTCTTAGAATTAACCTCTAATAAGAATTTTCTTTTGATGGATGCAATCCGTTTTGATCTCGGCATCCAATTCGATGGAAGCATAACCTTTTTCGATGAATCTACTCCTAAGGGTTTGGGATTGGGTAAAGAAATCGGCTATGTGTGTGCAGTTTTGTCGCAGTCTGAGAAAATGGCTGCGAGGAACTGATTTTAGCCACTGCGGATGATGGCAGCAATCCACTGGAATATAACCATTCCGGTCGGTGGATTTAAAATGTCTTAAACTCAAAGCGTCGGTTATGAACACTGATCTCCAGGTCTAGGTCAGAAATGTACAGAGGTGTGACTGGCTTCATAGGACAACCGTATGCCACGATCATTGGAGTTCAGAAGGGTCATGAATTCTTCAAAGGAGGTGAAGTCCCCCTTTCACAGGAGGAGGATGTCGTCTATGTAACGAGCCCAAAGAGCCACTTCAGGTCTCCTGAAAGCATAGACGACATCCTCCATTATATGCGCTGGACCGTCCTGCGGAAGCACGTCCCTGGCACTTAGATCACATGACCGCAGTCTGACGACGCGGTCATGTGTCCTTTGCTATTGTTCGTGCGGGGCGTGTTATCACGCCGCACGCGTTCTTGCACCGCTGGCGCCCTTAGTCACGTGGCCACAGCTGAGCGGCGGGGTCACGTGTTCTTTGTTTCACGTGTTTGATTTCTGGATGTCTGATTTGGCAGAGAGGCCCACAATAGCAACAAACATTCTGTTTTCACAGGCTTTTCACACGCGGTGTTTGCCGCCAATGTATGATCTATCGCCACACGATTCTTATGAGCAAGTGGGCTATTGGTTGGGATCTTTGGGCCATTTCTTCATTGGTTATTGTGACTCCTGATTTGGACGTCTGATTTACAACAGCTGACTCCTCTCTGTCCTATCACCAGCCAAGCCACCTTCTGATTCGATCCATTGATTCTGATTGGTTGTGTTATTTGTACATTATATATATAATTTTAACAGTGTAGGAGAACAGTTTGATGCCCCTGTAGAAGTCCAATTGGATGAAACGCGTCGGTAAAGGGACATTATTCCCTATGCTTGATTTTACTCTACGTGATCACGCTTTTATTATTTTGTATATTGGTTTGACCCAATAAATTTACCTTTTGATCTGCACCATTGGCGCACTCCAATTTTTTTCTCTCCCCATACTCTTGGGACCTGATACGAGATCTGGATATTTCCATCTTTCCCACATGGTTCCCTTTTGATGGTCATCGCTGCAGCTGGTCGAGCGAAAAGGAGATGTCCTTTGAGATCCGGGACTTCCATCTCCCTCCAGGATAGCCATCCTTTTGGATCTCTAAGCCTGTTTGATTCAGTGTCTCTGACATTCGAATCCACCTGTTCTGGTAAGAGTATTTCATCCATTTCTACCTCAAGATTTCCATGTTGATGAATCACGCACTAGAAGATTTTCCACCCATATTGGATTCCTTATTTAATTGTGTAACATGTTACTAAAGCAGCAGACCCCCCAACTCCCCTATTGTAACGATGGGTAGGGGTTCTTCCCCCAGCACTGGCTGTCACAATTTTAGAACAGTGCTCCCATACAGCCACATCATTTATTCTCCTATTTCTGTGAATGAATTAACTACAAGTCCTGCCTTCCACTGTGGCAGACTGCTTGTAGTTCTCAATGAACTGCAAGGGCACCGCTGAGCGTTCTCGTAGTTTATTGATACTGGACTTCAGTAAATGTCTGCCCTTATGAGAAGTATGGGCAGACAGCTGTATTGAGAGTGTGCAGGAGCCTGACCATGCACCCCCCTGATCAGCAATGCTCTTCAGGCTCCTAATATAAGCAAATTTAATTTTTTTTTATCTGCAAAAAATGTGTGTGTATATATAATATACAGTGGGGACGGAAAGTATTCAGACCCCCTAAAATTGTTTACTCTTCGTTATATTGCAGCCATTTGCTAAAATTATTTAAGTTCATTTTTTTCCTCATTAATGTACACACAGCACCCCATATTGACAGAAAAACACAGAATTGTTGACATTTTTGCAGATTTATTAAAAAAGAAAAACTGAAATATCACATGGTCCTAAGTATTCAGACCCTTTGCTCCGTATTTAGTAGAAGCACCCTTTTGATCTAATACAGCCATGAGTCTTTTTGGGAAAGATGCAACAAGTTTTTCACACCTGGATTTGGGGATCCTCTGCCATTCCTCCTTGCAGATCCTCTCCAGTTCTGTCAGGTTGGATGGTAAACGTTGGTGGACAGCCATTTTTAGGTCTCTCCAGAGATACTCAATTGGATTTAAGTCAGGGCTTTGGCTAGGCCATTCAAGAACAGTCACGGAGTTGTTGTGAAACCACTCCTTTGTTATTTTAGCTGTGTGCTTTAGGGTCATTGTCTTGTTGGAAGGTTAACCTTTGGCCCAGTCTGAGGTCCTGAGCACTCTGGAGAAGGTTTTCGTTCAGGCTATCCCTGTACTTGGCCGCATTCATCTTTCCCTCCATTGCAACCAGTCGTCCTGTCCCTGCAGCTAAAAAAACACCCCCACAGCATGATACTGCCACCACCATGCTTCACTGTTGGGACTGCCTGGTTTTCTCCACATATACTGCTTAGAATTAAGGCCAAAAAGTTCAATCTTGGTCTCATCAGACCAGAGAATCTTATTTCTCACCATCTTGGAGTCCTTCAGGTGTTTTTTTTAGCAAACTCCATGCGGGCTTTCATGTGTCTTGCACTGAGATGCTTCCATCGGGCCACTCTGCCATAAAGCCCCGACTGGTGGAGGGCTGCAGTGATGGTTGACTTTCTACAACATTCTCCCATCTCCCGACTGCATCTCTGGAGCTCAGCCACAGTGATCTTTGGGTTCTACTTTTACCTCTCTCACCAAGCCTCTTCTCCCCCGATAGCTCAGTTTGGCCGGACGGCCGGCTCTAGGAAGGGTTCTGGTCGTCCCAAACTTCTTCAATTTAAGGATTATGGAGGCCACTGTGCTCTTGGGTACCTAAAGTGCAGCAGAAATTTTTTGTAACCTTGGCCAGATCTGTGCCTTGCCACAATTCTGTCTCTGAGCTCTTCAGACAGTTCCTTTTACCTCATGATTCTCATTTGCTCTGACATGCACTGTGAGCTGTAAGGTCTTATATAGACAGTTGTGTGGCTTTCCTAATCAAGTCCAATCAGTATATCAAACACAGCTAGACTCAAATGAAGGTGTAGAACCATCTCAAGGATGATCAGAAGAAATGGACAGCACCTGAGTTAAATATGAGTGTCACAGCAAAGGGTCTGAATACTTAGGACCATGTGATATTTCAGCTTTTCTTTTTTACTAAATCTGCAAAAACGTCAACAATTCTGTGTTTTTCTGTCAATATGGGGTGCTGTGTGTACATTAATGAGGAAAAAAATGAACTTAAATGATTTTAGCAAATGGCTGCAATATAACAGAGTGAAAAATTTAAGGGGGTCTGAATATTTTCCATCCCCTATGTATGTGTGTGTGTGTGTGTGTGTGTGTGTGTATATATATATTTATTTATTTATTTTTTATTACGTGAACTTATTTAAGATTTTCTGTGTCCCTTAATTAAAGGAAAAAAATTAAATTTTTGTGTAGATTTCCTTTCTAGGAGTCCTGTGTTTATGATCATGCTTTTTGAACTGCTTTGCTACAAGGCATGCTAATAGTGGAAGGGTTTATTCTGTGCAGGCGTACACTTTTTTTTTTTGTCAGTGTTCATAACTTTCTGTAGGTTGTATTATAACTCAAAAGTTTAGTTCTTCCCTTGTCTCTCAATGGACTCCAAGAGATGGATTTTACACTGAGTACAAAAATCCTTATCTCACGGGTAACAGTTAAAGCTTGCAAACGTATGCACACGTTATCCCTCCACTCTTGGTTTTTTTTTTTTTTTTTTTAGCTTAGATGCAAGTGTCTTTTTTCATGCATAAATTATTGGTGTACATAACTAAAAAAAAAAAAAAAAAAAAAGACAGGCACCTGCTATACATAGTAGAATAGGTATTGGAGATAGCAGTGCCTGAAGACCCCAAGATCGATTTGACATGCCAGACAGCTCTAGCCAGCTAAACAAACTCAAAGATGACACATACACACACAAAATCAAGCTTCACCACTTCTCAACAAAAGAATGGCACCTCCAATTACCATCACTGAATAGACAGACTCCTCCATCTCATTGTTCAGTGAGATGAAACCCGGGGTCCAGAAACCTAAATAAAGGCTCTCAACACTCCTCTGCCTAGTGACATGTATGATGATGGCACTGTTGCACCCCCAGCACTCCATACAACTTAAATATAACTTTTGTTGCCCAAGAAAGGATCCTACAGCACAACGCAAACACACCTAAAAGAGCTGTGTGGATGTACACTGCCAATCAATTGGCCATAGAATCCGCACAATAGACGAAGAGAAGCAAGTTTTCATTTTCTTAAGGGTTCTGTTTTACCAAAGAGAGTAAAAAAAAAACCCACTTATTTAATTCCTGTCGTATTGACTGAGCCGCAAAAGAGAAAAATGGGTAACAGCAGACGCTAATGTGTAAGATACATTTCTGGGCATCATTTTACAGCAGCCTGGCAACCGATGTAACCATCTTGTCTAAACAAGGAATAAAAGGAAAATGAGTGTGCTGTGTATAATAGTGGTGTAAAGGTGATCTGTGCCTTTTTTGACCAGAGCCTAATTTATTTCTCACTAATTACTAGTTCGCCCTCTGTCCAATTAGCTAGACTATGAAGGTGAGAATGGAATTTGCTTTGCAAACCGTAAATGGTAACATTGTTATCAGACTGATGAACATAAATAGAAGGCAAAGCTGGAATCGCATGTCGCATGGACCTCTAGTATGGTGTTTTCAATGTTGGGTGCGGTCGCAGTGTTAAGAGTTAAGTAATTTTTCATGTGATTTTCACAGGCCTGTGCCATCATATTTCTATTGTATGAAGTTCTCCTTTATACAGGCGATTATCTCAGAAACCGCATTTTCCTGAGGCAAAAATCAGCAGATTTGTGCGGCTGGGATCACAGGTATTTACAAATAACTGCAGCTGCTCAGTATGTGCAAAGAAATGACAGGCTGAGCAAAGTCATCGTTGTGCGTGTTTGCAAGTATCTGCATATCCAGCAGTTACCTGTGGTTAGGGATGGATGAGCGACGCTGGGCGTCTGCGAATACATGCAAACAGCAACGGCTCCACTCAGCACGTAATGTATGCATATGATTGCCTTTGTGAAGGAGGCTTAAATATAGACATCTGTACCTTTTAGCCACTAAAGGGAGCTCTCAGTGGCTCAATGCAGTTACTTTGCATCTCTCTCGCCTAATGACAGTTGAGATACATTATTAGCCATTCATGAGGTTCAGTTTTAAGAGACCATGTTACCAACCAAAAAGAAAAGTAAAAGCACAGAAAATCCATCTTAAAGCGCAGCTCCACCCAACAGGGGAAGTTCCACTTTAAGACCTCCTCCCCGCTCCTCTTCTCCAAATGGCACTTTCCTCTTCTCCAAATGGCACTTTTTTTTTTGAGAGGGGAGCGAGTACCTGGTTTTGACAGGTACCTGCGCCCACTTCTGCCTGGATTGCCTACACGTCACAGGTCCCAGAAGACTGTGGGACCAGTCGCAATGCGCAGCACGGTTCGCTCATTGCGTAGTGGGCACCCAGCTGTGAAGCCACAAGCTGCCCTAGCCAGGTGCCCACAGTTGAAATGCTTTTGGTGGGGAGAGAAGATTGAGGGAAGGGACAGCTCGGGTGAGCACATCGCTGGATCCTGGGACAGGTGAGTGTGTTATTAAGAGTCAGCAGCTACAGTTTTTGTAGCTGCTGACTTTTAACAAACTCAAAATGACCAACTCCTCTTCAAAATGACTGCTTTCTAGCACCGTTTATGGAAATTAAAAAATTATTTAATCTCTTGCAATGTGCTTTTGAACTTGATGAATAATTTGGTTACTTCAGTGAAAGTTAATTCCCTAGCACAGCCCCTACCTTCTTGCACATCATAGCCCTTCCCTCTCCTGGGAGTGTCTGATTACTCTCTGTGCTGGCCCAGCTCCCCTTCCCCCAGGTCTTGGTAGATTTGCAGTGGTCTGATACTCCTTCCATTTCAAAATGATCGCTTGCACAGTGCTCCTTGGGATGTTTAAAGCTTGGGAAATCTTTTTGTATCCAAATCCGGCTTTAAACTTCTCCACAACAGTATTACGGACCTGCCTGGTGTGTTCCTTGGTCTTCATGATGCTCTCTGCGCTTTCAACAGAACCCTGAGACTATCACAGAGCAGGTGCATTTATACAGAGACTTGATTACACACAGGTGGATTCTATTTATCACCATCAGTCATTTAGGACAACATTGGATCATTCAGAGATCCTCGCTGAACTTCTGGAGTGAGTTTGCTGCACTGAAAGTAAAGGGGCCGAATAATTTTGCACGCCCCACTTTTCATTTTTTTATTAGTTAAAAAAGTTTCAAAAATCCAAAAGATTTCGTTCCACTTCACAATTGTGTCCCACTTGTTGGTGATTCTTCACAAAAAATAAAAATTTTATATCTTTATGTTTGAAATGTGGCAAAAGGTTGAAAAGTTCAAGGGGGCCGAATACTTTCGCAAGCCACTGTATGTTGTATCAAAGTGTCATTTCTTTAGTGTCGTCACATAAAGAGATAATAAAATATTTATAAAATTCAGGGGGGTGTACTCCCTTTTGTGAGATACTGTAATATAAAATTAATTTTGGTGTTTAGTTTTTAATGTAAAGACTAACAGGTAAATTTATTCCCTCCTAGGCTTTGGACGATGTCTCGTCTACAAAAATGCTAAATGCACTCTGAAACGCTACAGCAATCAGACATTTGATAAAGTTATGGGACCCATGTTGGACGCCACTACACGCAAACAAATATGGAGACATGAAATTTTAGATGCGGATGGAATTTGTTCACCAGGTAAAGAATCCAGCTATCACAAAAACCTTTTGTAGTTTAATGCAATATCTCTACTGTGTGAAGTGTCAAAAAGTAACGAACATTCTTCACATTTCGTGTATATAAAAAAATGAACCTCTTTTACTTGCCATTATTTGTCTGCTAATGTACCTGTTAATCCTGATAGAAATTGTGTGAGCGAATACCAGTTGGCTCTCTTTCCAGCTATTTCTGTGAACTACAAAACGCATTTTCATGTTCTGAAGAAGAATTCGAGATGTGTCCTTTAGTCCTGCCCTAGGGTGACAACACTGTTCCTCCATATATGCATGACGGTTAAATGAGCTTTGTCACCCTAGGCGTTCACGGGATGATTTCCGCAACCAATTGTGCACAACCATCTACAGCCGCCTCTCCAAATGCATCTCCATGGGAAGTTGTAAGTGGTGGCAGCAGGTCCCAAGAATATCATTATGCGGGCTCTGCTGTAAGGTCGTGTGCATAAAGCCTTAAAGTATGACTCCACACTAAAAGGAAAAAAATCCTAATTGAACTATATATGAACTATATATGTTATCGATGGTAGGTTGATACATTTTTCAATTGCAGTTTCATTTTCACCATGCCCTTTCTCAGGCAGACTCCTGAATGGGAGGGACTACCTTCATTTTGGCCACCTGGGCAATCCCGTGTTCAAATCAGTCAGCTGCAGTGTCTGCAGTGCTTAGGTAGTATCTGGCCACTAAAACTCCTGCTGCAGGGATGCCTAAAATTTGACTTGTGCAGCCTTTTTTGAAAACCAGTGAATCAGTCATAGAAGCTGTTAATAGCCTTTCAAGGGGCATGTTGTGCACCAGTAGTGTATCGATGCACCACCATATTGTAAGGAAGCAACATTTTCCTTTCTTTTCTTTTTTTTTTTTTTTTTTTTTTTTTTTTTATATATATATTTTTTTAAGTGGAGAAGCATGTTTAATAATTTTAATGTATGAAATGGTTTGTGCAATTGGTGTTTTTTGTTTTTGATCAAAGATGAGCTGACCTTTTTAGTATTGAAAATTGTCTAATGGTGCACATTTCTGTGATCAGGAGAAAAGGTGGAAAACAAGCAGGTCCTGGTGAATAAATCTATGCCGACTGTCACCCAGACTCCTCTAGAGGGCAGCACTGGGCCGCAGCAACCACAATATAAGGATGTTCCTGTAACGTAAGTCACTTTGTCAACTTTTGTGCAAGTAAAGTCAAATGCCAGATTGCAAACTTAACAGGATTTCTACCTACATGTAACCTCACAGGTGGTGGGTACCTGCTTAAAGCAGCTGATGGGGCGGCATGGGGTCTGTGTCAGCCTGAGTTGCAATTCTTAATGTCCAGCAAAACATGGGTTAAGAGCGCCAGAGGATGTAAACTCTGCTGGACAAGATCATTTTTTTACTCTAGCATTTTCAGCGACTTTAGGTTTTGTTTTGGTTTTTTTTTGTTTTTTTACTTTTTTTTTTAAGTTCTGTTATTCCTAAAGTGGTATTAAATGCAAAAGCAAACATTTATTATATTGCAGCTTGCCTAGGAGGGGATTTCCCTCTTTGGAGACATTTCCTCTCTGTGTCTCTGGGACAGGAAGTAAATGGAAATATTCCCAGGGGAAAACAGATGAACTTTAAGAAAACTGCTTGTATTGTTTAGATTACCCATCAGTGTGTTTGTATTTCTGTCACTTGTTTTATTTATTTTTCTTGTCTTTCACATCATTCTGAGAAACAGGTTACTGAGAAATCTATGGATGTGAACTCAAGTTTGAAAGTAACCTGAAAAGCATACAACACTTTTTTTTTTATTTAACATTCCCCTAGGTATAAGGGGTCTACGGAGTCTTATATTGAAAAAGTCATGATTTCCTCAAACGCAGAAGAAGCCTTTCTGATCAAGATCCTGCTGAGACAAACAAGACGACCAGAAATCGGTGACAAATTCAGCAGTCGACATGGACAAAAAGGTAATCCTTTTTTCTTTTTTTTTTTTTTTTTTTTCTTTTTCTTCTTGCGAACATCCAAGTGATTGTGAAGCTTTGTTTTTTGTTTTAACCACTTCTGCTCCAGATGATCACGGTCCTGCGACGCTGTACCCAAAATGTATGTCCTCCCCCCCCCCCCCCCCCCCCACACAAATAAAGCTTTCTTTTGGTGGTATTTGATCACCTCTGCGGTTTTTATTTTTTGCGCTATAAACAAAAAAAAGACTGACAATTTTTTACTATATTTTTTTAATTTCTGCTATAAATCACATCCAATAAAAAAAAAATTGAAAAAAATCTAATTTGTTTATCAATTTAGACCAATATGAATTCTGCTACATATTTTTGGTAAAAATCCCAATCAGCAAATATTGATTGGTTTGCACGAACGTTATAGCGGTTAGAAACTGAAATTTTTTAATATTTTTTTTTTTTTACTAGTAATGATGGAGATCAACGACTTATAGACGGACTGGGATATTGCGGCGGACAAATTGGACACCTAACTGACACTTTTTGGGGTCCAGTGACGCTAATACAGCGATCAGATCCGAAATAATATGCACTGTACTAATGACACTGACCGGGAAGGGGTTAATAGGGGTGATCAAAGGGATAACTGTTCCTAGCCTGTGCATACTCGCTGTGAAAGCATAGATCCGTGTTCTTGTTACTGACAGAATGGCGGTCTGCCTTGTTTACATAGCCAGGTTACCTCCCTGTCCCAATTCTGTGACTGGACAGTTAAGGAGCAGCAACAGTTAACCCCTTCACACTGCTGTCGCCTTCTGTCAGCACCTTCATTATCAGAACATGTGCATGTAGCATACTCATTTGTGCCATTGCTGCCTCTACCACATACAGCCTAGGCCAGTGATGGCGAACCTTGGCACCCAGATGTTTTGAAACTACATTTCCCATTATGCTCATCTACACTGCAGAGTGCCGGAGCATCATGGGAAATGTAGTTCCAAAACATCTGGGGTGCAAAGGTTCGCCATCACTGGCCTAGGTGCTGCTGTATATATGCCTGTGTTCAGTTTAAGTGCTGTAATATGTGTAACATCTAAACTAAATATGAAAACCCTTGTGCAGTAAACATAAGGGCTTTACCTGGGATGCCATATTCTGTGCAACAGGTTGACTGTATTTGGACCTAAGCCCTTGGCAGACCTTTAGGAGATGCAGGGAGTCACTGCAAAAGCAGGAGATGATAATTCTTTGAAATACTGTTGTCCTGGTTGCAAGCAACAGAAATCGGAAGGTTTAACAGTTAAAGCGTAACTAAAGTCGCCATCATGGTCATCTCAGTGGAGGGGCAGGTCTTTGCTTACTTATGTTCACTGGTGATTTTATTACTATGGTATAATAATTAAGCAACATGAGATGCTCAGAATGTATAACCCTTTCATGACTAAGCCTATTTTTGAAATTTGGTGTTTACAAGTTAAAATCCGTATTTTTTGCTAGAGAATTACTCAGAGCCCTCAAACATTATATATATTTTTTTAGCAGAGAATCTAGAGAATAAAATGGCGATTGTTCCAATATTTTATGTCACATGGTATTTGTGCAGCGGTGTTTTAAACGCAACTTTTTGGGAAAAGGGGCACTTTCATGAATTTTAAAAAACCAAACAGTAAAGTTACCCCAATTTTTTTGTATAATGTGAAAGATGATGTTACGCCGAGTAAATAGATACCAAACATGTCACGCTTTATAATTGAACGCACTCGTGGAATGGCGACAAACTACGGTACCTAAAATTCTCCATAGGGGACGCTTAAAATTTTTTTTACGGTTACCAGGTTAGAGTTACAGAGGAGGTCTAGTGCTACAATTATTGCTCTCGCTCTGACGATTGCAGGGATACCTCACATGTGTGATTTGAACACCGTTTACATATGCGGGCGCAACTTCTGTATGCGTTTTTCTTTGCTGCGCGAGCTCGTGCGGACGGGGGCGCTTTAAAAACATTTTTTCTTCTTATTTATTTTATTTATTTTTATATTAATAAACAGTGTTTTAAAATAAAAAAATGTTTTGATCACTTTTATTGCTGTCACAAGGAATGTAAACATCCCTTGTGACAGTAGTAGGTGGTGACAGGTACTCTTTATGGAGGGATCGGGGGTCTAAAAGACCCCCGATCCCTCCTTTGCATTTCAAAGTATTCAGATCGCCGTTTTCGGCGATTCTGAATACTGTATATTTTTTTTAAACCGGCACCATTGGCAGCCGAGTAAACGGGAAGTGACATCGCTTCCGTGTTTACTATTAGGAGGCTGGAACTAAGCCACTTACAACTTCGTTCCAGTCCGTTCCCAGCTGCCGGAGGCGGGCGATTGGTCATCGGGCCTCCCGATGGAACAGGAAGCCCGGTAAGAGCGGCGGGAGGGGGGGGGATGTCCCCTCCCGCTCCTCCGGTATAACAACCGAGTGGCTTTTAGCCTCATCGGACATACCCGGAAAGCCGATCGCCGACTCTAAAAAACAGTACTGGGATGATGCCTGCAGCTGCGGGCATCATCCCGGTATAACCCCGGAAGCCGAGTACGCACATCTGCGTACGCTTGGCGGGAAGGGGATAAGGTCAAACGCTCAGGAAGGAATTGTTTCTTACAAAAAGTCTGTAAAGGTACCCACATCCTATGATAACATAGATAAAACCAAAAAAAGGGAAGGGGCAAAAGGTTTTTTTTGGAGTGTGACTTGGGCTCAATTATGTAGATGTTCCTTATGGCATAGCAAATCTTCACACTTGAGTGTTATGTTGCACGAAACATAACAGCACTCAAGCTGAAGATTCTCATAGGATCTGTTCACACCTGAGTGTTTTATCACCCATTGTTTGAAGCTCCATAGGGGCAGAATCACATAAACTTATTACACAGGAATGTGAAGATTTTCTGTACTGGCAACAAATGACACCATGAAACTACATGATCAATGCACATTTTTGACAGATCAAAAACACAAGGTGCAGGTTGGAAGGCTTATGATACCTTTAAAAGTCTATGGGACCAAAAACGCATGGTCACTTACACAAACATGAAGAAGAAAGCCTCTAAATTGATTGGCTTTTAAGTGTAAGTGATCGACTTGCATTTCAATACAGGACCGCATCCTATATATTGATACCGCCTCCTACCTCTTCTCTGTTGCAGATAATATAATTTCCAACAGATTTAGCTATTAATTTTAGGTTAGGCAAATATGGGTATTTGTCATGGGGGGGGGATTATGGTAAAAGCGCAAGAGTATATAGGCCTAATATTGCTTCACATAATTGCGGATGAAATTTGCCACCACTCACCTTGAAGGTTTTGAATATTCCACTCTAATCATGTCTGCTATATAGCATGGAATACATTAAATCCATCAGGGAAACAACCCATTTAAAAATGGACCTAGTGTCTGAGAGTGTTGATTTAAAGTGATTGTAAACCTCGGACATAATATATGAACAAAGCATATCCCTCAGTAGTGTGCGCTTGTCCCAATTAAGAGCACTAAGTGTAATTTCTGTCTACTGCTTCATTTCTCTATCAGCATAAGTCACTTCTGACAAGTTTTCCTGACACCAAGAGAAAAATGGTGACGGGGAAGGATATCCAGCTGATTATCAGCCTCAGCGTTGTTCCTCTGTGTTCCTCCAATCACCTCTCAGATCTCTTCTTACTGAGCTCTGCAGAATCTAACTTCAGCTCTCCGCCCCCTTTATTTTGACCGTTGAGACAAGCTCTAAATTTTGGACTTTGAATGGATGTAGAAGAGAAGACTGCAGATAAACAGGTACAACTTATGTGAGAGGATTTGTTTAACCACTTTAAGACCGCCCACCGCACAAATACCGCGGCAGGGCAACTCTATTGCGCAAAACGGCGTACCAGCAGGAAAGCATGCGAGTCCCGCTTTCGATGCTCAGAGAGGCAGAACGGGGATCTGCCCAGGTAAACAAGGTGGATCCCCATTCTGACGGCACAACATGGAGATCTGATGTTCCTAGTGATCAGAAACAGCGATCTCTGTGTTGTCCCAGTGAGCCCATCCCCCACACAGAACACACCCAGGAAACACAGTTGGCCCCCTAGTCTTCCCTGCTAGTGTCATTTACACATTGATTAGTGCATTTTTTTTTAACACTGATCACTGTAATAATGTCACTGGTCCCCAAAAAGTGTCACTTGGGGTCAGATTTGTCTGCCGCAATGTCGCAGTCTCACTTAAAATTACAGATCGCTGCCATTACCAGTAAAAACATTTTCTTTCTCGAACATCACGGGACACAGAGCCACAGTAATTACTGATGGGTTATATAGGTATCACTGGTGATTGGACACTGGCACACCCTATCAGGAAGTTCAACCCCCTATATAATCCCTCCCCCTTGCAGGGATACCTCAGTTTTTACGCCAGTGTCTTAGGTGATGGACGTGTAAAGATGTCCTGTGCTGAGCTCCAAAGGGAATATCCTAAGATCCTATACTGGGGCAAGCCAGGCGAACCGGATCCATTCAAAGTCTCTTTTCATGGCCGAATTGAATGGTACCCGGGCCTCGTGTCCGAAGAAACGAGGTTTTACCCGTAATGCTTCTCTTTTTAGAGAGCTGGACCCCGCAGATCAGAAAATGGCTTTAAACTTCCTAATTTCTGGCGAGGTGCTTTACGGTCCCAGAACTGTTGGATCCCCCTACTGATGGGGGCCCCAGTCTCTGACGGTTTTTTCAAACGGCGCCCACCGTGAGAGGTGAAGATTGGGTCTGTGTAAACAGCACCCTGCGGCTGGATAAGGTAAGAGGAGATTCCACAGAATTTTTGAGTTCTAGTGGCTTTTCTCCTTTAAGGTAAATGCATGCTATGCCTATTGTGACCACCGGGGGCTGCCAAGAGCACAAACCTACACATGCTGACTGACTGTCCCAGGTGTTCAGTGCTGATTATGTCCCAGCATCTCAAAGCAGGCTGCAAGCAGGTAAGGTGGAAAGGGGGATTTCTCATGTTTGAATGTTCCCCCCAGGCTAGAGAGGGGCCACAGGGGTCTAGAAAGTGGTTATACCACCCGGGCTCTGCGGCCTAATGGCCACCATCTCTGAAGATAGCCGTTCAGGCAGATCTTGTTACCAGTCTCCCTCCTCCCCCCCCCCCCCCCATCCCCAGCCTTTTCTCCAGAAGCATGACAGGAGAGTCGGCAGTGCGGGAAGCGCTCGTTTTTTTTCAAAACTCGAGGGGGGGGCGGTAGAGGAGGGGGCGGGACGTCAGCACAGAGTGTTTAGACTCCCACTCAGGCCAGCTGCAGGCTATTAAAGGCACTCTGTACAGGTGCACTCAGCCTTCTGAGAGACACAGAGCTGACGGTCGCATGTAAGGTGGGACACAGGCATTCTCCTAGGCAGCATTTACTGAAGTAACACCAGACTGAGCATTGGGTAGCAAGGCTTTTAGCCAGACTACATCGCTCAGCGGGCAGTGTTCATTTGTATACCTCACACCTTGTTGCTTTGCACTATGGGTAGAAGAGGTTCAAGCACCCCAGGAACCAGAGACACTAGGGGATCTCGTTCAGGTTCTGAGGGCCCCCTGTCGGCAGCATCCTCCCCCCCCCTAAAGATGGGCCAGGGACGGCTAGCCAGGAGAGCCATCGGGGTCAGGGGCTACACCTGCTTCTGGCACTTCAGCCCCTGTATATATTACACAAGAGGTTTTTTCCTCAACCAACCATTAATGGTCTAGAGGAAAGATTAATGGCCGTGATTACGTCTTCACTCAGTGGAAGAAAACGCACTAGGCTTTCCTCTGTTCCCCAAGACCCTCAGACAGAGGAGCTCTGGGATAAAGGAGATGAATCCCTTTCAGAGAATCGGGATGGGATGGATGATTCCTCTTCGGAGGATTCAGGTGGAGAGGGACCCTCTGCGACTTCCCAAGAGGAGAAAGTCTTAGTGCAGATCCTCACTGGATTGGTCCGCTCCACATTTAAGTTGAAACTGCTAAAGAATCCTCTTCTGCTTTGGGGTCACTGAAACCTTTCCAAGCAGCACATGCTTTTCCTGTTCATACTTTACTTGGAAAGCTTATTTATTCCGAGTGGGATCACCCAGACAAACTTTTTCTTCCGCCGGGAAAGTTTTCAACACTTTATCCGATGGAAGAAAAGTTTATTAAAATGTGGGGAATACCGGCTATTGATGCCGCCATTTCCTCCGTAAATAATAGCCTGACTTGTCCTGTAGACAATGCTCAGATGCTCAGGGATCCTGTAGATAAAAGGATGGAATCCCTATTGAAGGATGTTTTCTCCTTAGCAGGATCAGTGGCCCAACCTGCAGTAGCAGCGATTGGAGTCTGTCAATACTTAAGAGACCATGTTAAGCAGGTCATCAAAGTATTACCTGAACAGCAGGCCCAGGGGTTTGCTAACCTTCCAGCGGCCTTATGCTTTGTGGTTGACGCCATTAGAGATTCTATCGTGCAAACCTCCCATCTTTCACTGGGGTTGGTGCATATACGTAGAATCCTATGGTTGAAAAATTGGTCAGCCGAAGCACCATGTAAGAAGCTACTGGCTGGGTTTCCATTTCGTGGTGCAAGGTTGTTTGGAGAGGACTTGGATAACTATATCAAGAGAATCTCTTGTGGGAAAAGCACTCTCTTACCTGTCAAGAAGAAGAGTAAGCGTCCCTCTTTCAAACGGACTCTTTCCCCAGCGCCGGGGGCTTCAGCCTCCAGGCAGTCTCGACGGCCGCCTCCATCGGGGTCCAGAGACAAGAGTAAACCCCAGGGACAAAAGAAGTCCTGGGGAAAGAAGCCTACTAGGCAAAACACTAAGACCTCTGCATGAGGGGGCGCCCCCGCTCACTCGAGTGGGGGGAAGACTGCGACAGTTCTCAGAGCTCTGGCACGAGGACTTCCAGGACAGATGGGTAGTCTCCACGGTAACCTTAGGGTACAAGCTGGAGTTTCAGGAATTCCCTTCTCCTCGGTTCCTCAGATCAAATGTTCCCAGAGACCCAGAGAAGAAGCAGTCGCTCCTTCTAGCGTTAGAGCGACTTTTGTCGCAGGAGGTCATTATGATAGTTCCCGCAAAGGACCAGGGATTGGGCTTCTATTCCAACCTTTTTACGGTCCAAAAGCCAAATGGGGATGTCAGGCCCATTTTGGACTTAAGGGATCTGAACCGATTCCTAAGGATTCAATCCTTCCGCATGGAATCAATTCGAACAGTAGTTCCCACCCTGCAGGGAGGAGAATTTCTGGCATCAATAGACATCAGAGATGCATATCTGCATGTGCCCATTTTTCCTGCTCATCAGAAGTTTCTGCGCTTCGAGGTAGGAGGGCGCCATTTCCAGTTTGTGGCTCTGCCTTTTGGGATAGCCACTGCACCTCGGGTGTTCACAAAGATCTTGGCTCCTCCTCTGGCCAGATTAAGGGCTCAGGGTATAGCTGTCATAGCATACCTAGACGACCTGCTCTTGATAGACCGGTCGGTAGCCTCTTTGAATGGAAACTTGAGGACCACGGTCAGGTATCTAGAACACCTGGGTTGGATCCTCAACTTAGAAAAGTCTTTCCTAAAACCAGTAAGAAGACTGGAGTATTTAGGTCTGATTATAGATACAAGCCAGGAGAAAATATTTCTACCCCAGGCAAATATCACTGCTTTGAGAGAGCTGATTCTGACAGTAAGGACCAAGAAGGGTCCCTCAGTCCGCCTTTGTATGAGGCTACTAGGGAAGATGGTGTCTTCATTCGAAGCAGTTCCCTATGCTCAGTTTCACTCAAGAATGCTGCAACACAGTATTCTGTCGACCTGGAACAAGAAGGTTCAGGCATTAGACTTTCCGATGCACCTGTCGCATGCGGTGCGTCAGAGCCTCAATTGGTGGCTCATACCCGAAAACCTGCAGAAGGGGAAATCCTTTCTACCGGTTACCTGGACGGTGGTAACAGATGCCAGTCTGTCAGGTTGGGGAGCAGTTCTGGAACAGGCTGCGGTCCAAGGGGTATGGTCCAAGACAGAGAGGACCTTACCCATCAACATTCTGGAGATCCGGGCGATACATCTAGCTCTAAAAGCCTGGACTATCAGGCTACAGGGTTGTCCGGTCAGGATCCAGTCCGACAATGCCACAGCAGTGGCTTATGTCAATCATCAGGGAGGCACCCGGAGCCGAGCTGCTCAAAAAGAGGTGAACCAGATCTTAGTCTGGGCAGAGATGCATGTGCCATGCATATCGGCAGTTTTCATCCCGGGAATAGAGAATTGGCAGGCGGACTATCTAAGTCGCCAGCAGTTACTTCCAGGGGAATGGTCTCTGCATCCCGACATCTTTTGGGCCATATGCCAAAGACGGGGGGTTCCAGATGTAGATCTCTTTGCATCCCGATTCAACAAAAAGACAGATTTGTGGCAAGGACAAAAGATCCTCTTGCATGCGGGACGGATGCGCTGGTGATTCCGTGGCATCGGTTCTCACTGATTTATGCATTCCCGCCTATTCTGCTACTACCACGACTCCTTCGCAGGATCAGGCAGGAAAGGAAGTCGGTACTTCTGGTGGCCCCCGCTTGGCCCAGAAGGACTTGGTATGCAGAAATAGTAAGGATGACGGTGGGTTCCCCGTGGACCCTACCGGTACGCCCAGACCTGTTATCTCAGGGTCCAGTGTTCCATCCTGCCTTACAAACGCTAAATTTGACGGTTTGGCTATTGAGACCCACGTTCTGAAGAGTCGTGGGCTCTCAGGTCCTGTCATATCTACCTTGATTAATGCAAGGAAGCCAGCTTCCAGGATGATTTATCATAGAGTCTGGAAGGCTTATATAACCTGGTGTGAATCCAGAGGTTGGCATCCCAGGAAATATGTCATAGGTAGAATCCTTGATTTTCTACAGATGGGATTAGAGATGAAGCTGGCCTTGAGTACCATCAAGGGCCAGGTTTCTGCTTTATCAGTATTATTTCAGCGGCCACTTGCTTCGCATTCTTTGGTCCGAAACTTTATGCAGGGGGTGATGCGTCTTAATCCTCCGGTTAAAGCGCCCCTAAACCCCTGGGACTTGAATTTGGTCCTGGCTGTGTTACAGAAACAGCCTTTTGAACCAATAAGTCAGATTCCTTTGGTCTTGTTGACAAGGAAATTAATTTTTCTGGTGGCCATCTCTTCTGCTAGAAGAGTATCAGAATTAGCAGCTCTTTCCTGTAAGGAGCCTTATTTGATTATACACAAGGATAGAGTGGTACTACGCCCTCATCCTAGTTTTTTACCGAAGGTGGTTTCTGATTTTCATTTAAACCAAGACATTGTTCTACCTTCCTTTTTTCCAGATCCCTGTTCTCCGGAAGAGAGATCTCTACATTCGTTGGATGTAGTAAGAGCAGTTAAGGCCTATCTAGGGGCAACTACTCAGATCCGCAAGATGGATGTTTTGTTTGTGCTGCCAGAGGGTCCCAATAGAGGACAGGCAGCGTCAAAAGCTACCATTTCTAAATGGATTCGACAGTTGATCATTCAAGCTTACGGTTTGAAACAGAAGATTCCTCCGTTTCAGATCAGGGCACATTCCACAAGGGCTATTGGTGCTTCTTGGGCAGTGCATCACCGGGCCTCTATGGCTCAAATCTGCAAGGCCGTAACCTGGTCTTCAGTTCATACATTCACCAGATTCTATCAGGTGGATGTGAGAAGGCATGAGGATATCGCCTTTGGGCGTAGTGTGCTGCAGGCAGCGGTACAGGGTCCTCAGGTCTGATTGCACCCTACTTGGTCGTGGTTCCCCCCCCTCAGGTAGCATTGCTCTGGGACATGCCATCAGTAATTACTGTGGCTCTGTGTCCCGTGATGTTCGAGAAAGAAAATAGGATTTTTTAAAACAGCTTACCTGTAAAATCCTTTTCTTTCGAAGGACATCACGGGACACAGAGGTCCGCCCCTCTTCTAATACACTATATTGCTTGGCTACAAAACTGAGGTATCCCTGCAAGGGGAAGGGATTATATAGGGGGTTGAACTTCCTGATAGGGTGTGCCAGTGTCCAATCACCAGTGATACCTATATAACCCATCAGTAATTACTGTGGCTCTGTGTCCCGTGATGTCCTTCGAAAGAAAAGGATTTTACAGGTAAGCTGTTTTAAAAAATCCTATTTTTAAAAAAGTCCAAAAAAAATGTATCCCCTATTTTGTAGACGCTATAACTTTTGCGCAAACCAATCAATATACGCTTATTGCAATATTTTTGGGAAAAAAAATGTAGCAGAATACATATTGGCCTAAACTGATGAATAAATGTGTGTTTTTTATATATATTTTTTTTGGATATGTATTCTAGCAGAAAGTAAAAAATATTTGTTTTTTTTTTAAATTGTCTGTGTTTTTTTGTTTATAGCGCAAACCATAAAAACTGCAGAGGTGATCAAATACCGCCAAAAGAAAGTTCTATTTGTGGGGCTAAAAAAGGGAATCAATTTTGTTTGGGTACATCACTGGACCGTGCAATTGTCAGTTAAAGCGACGCAGTGCCGAATCGCAAAAAATGGCCTGGTCATTAAGGGGTAAATCCTTCCAGGGCTGAAGTGGTTAATCTGTGTATCAACTGCAGCCAGTCACCTCACTGTGTATATGGAAGGGTTTACAACCACTTTATGTGTAGTTTGATTTACAAAAAGATGAAGTAAGGCAAATGGGGTGGGAGCTAGACAAAGTAGCAGTTTTGGGCACCCACCATCTCTGCAATTAACATTGATAAGGATTGCCGTAAGCACATAGATACCTCATTTTTTTAATTATAATATAATCTACACACACTTTTATTGTTTTAGACTATGATGGTGGTCTTTATTTTAACTTGTTATAATGAATTGTGTAAGTAGCAGATACCCTTTTTTTTTTTTTTTTTTTTAGTAGTATAGTAAGGTGGCTTGGCGAGTCCACTACTAAAAAAAAATTTCGCGTCTTTCCAGCCAGCATGAATTTAAATCCTCCCTTCTCCACCCATTTAATACCTCTAGGCATCAGTGCTCACCCCTCTGATCTGCAGATCTTTGTTGGAGGTGCTAATCCGTTTTCACATGACAGACTGAGAAATGCTCTTAAAGAGCAGTCATATATTGGTTTCTTTACATCAAAGCCACAGCAGACTCTCTCTCTTATTCTCCTTCACGTTGTACAACTTTAGAGGAAAGGCTCCAAAAAGAAAATCTGGGTGTTTAGGAAGCTGATTTCTTATCTGGCATTCACCAAGTGTGTAGGTCTTTTGGAAAAGCTTGCAAGCCAGGGAAGGTGTTGGTTTTAGAGACAGATTCCCTTTCTGTCTTTTGGCTAGAATACATTGCGTGTAAGGATTGATGGCTGCGAGTGATTACACTCTTTTTGGTTTGCTCATTTGCTAAGAGTTATCAATTCTAATTTTCCCAACTGGTTTTGTTTAAACTTCTATTTTTTTTACATTGACTGTCCACCCAGGAGTGTTTATTTATTTTTTTTTTAAACCACTTCAGCCCTGGAAGGATTTACCCACTTCCTGACCGGGCCATTTTTTGCGATACAACACTGCGACGCTTTACTTGACAATTGCGCATTCGTGCGACGCTGTACCCAAACAAAATTGTCCTTTTTTTCCCCACAAATAGAGCTTTCTTTTGGTAGTATTTGATCACCTCTGCGGTTTTTATTTTTTGCACTATAAACAAAAAAAATGCGACAGTTTTGAAAAAAAACCCACAATTTTTTACTTTTTGCTATAATAAATTTCCCCAAATTAAAAAGAAATAAAAAATTTCTTCCTTCCTTTAGACCGATATATATTCTTCTACATATTATTAGTAAAAAAATAAAGCAATAAGCGTATATTGATTGGTTTACGCAAAAGTTATAGCGTCTACAAACTAGGGGATAGATTTATGGCATTTTTATTTTTAAAAAAATAATTTTTCACTAGTAATGGTGGCGTTCTGCGACTTTAATCAGGACTGCGACATTGGGGCGGACAGATAGGACACTTTTGACGTGTCTGGGACCACTGACATTTATACAGCGATCAAAGCTAAAAATAGCCACTGATTACTGTATAAATGTCACTGGCAGAGAAGGGGTTAACTGTGTTCCCTCTGCGTGTTCTAACTATAGGGCGGATGGGACTGCCTGGGGGAGGAGACCGATCGGTGTTCCTATATACTACGAACACAGGATCTGTCTCATCTCCCCTGCCTGAACTTGGATTTTTGTGTTTACACAAACAGATCCTTGTTCTGGCTCTGTCAGGGACAATCGTGGCCGCCGGGCAGCGCATCGGCTCCTCAGTACCCCTACCCTTAAAGCTACCACCGTACAGCTTCGGGCAAACAGTTAATTATAGGCTGGTGATTGACTTGCCCTCAGATTTCTTGTATATCTTGGAGACTCCAATTGCATGATTTCTACTCCTCTTCCCCCTAACCCATGCATAGTTTTTGGGCTCGCTTCCCCCAACCATGACGTTTTGTGTGTGTGTGTGTGTGTGTGTGTGTGTGTATGTATATATAAAAATTACTGTGCAAAATTTTTAGGCAGGTGTGAAAAAATGCTGTAAATTTAAGAATGCTTTCAGAAATAGATAGTTTAACCACTTGTTTCCACGCCCATAGTCAAATGACGTCCGCAGGAGGTATCTCCCATCCTGGGCAGGCGTCATATGACGTCCTCTGCTTCCGCGCCCGCTGCGTCACTCGGGAGCCGATGCGCGTGGCTGCCGGGCACCCGCAGTTGCTGGTAACAGAGCAGGGACGTGGATCTGTGTTGCATGTTCAAAGTTCAACAGCGCTGAAAAATGAAAATTGGCCTGGGCGGGAAGGGGGTGAAAATGCCCTGTATTGAAGTGGTTAATAGTTTATTTTTTATCAATTAATAGAAGTAAATGAACAGAAGAGAAATCCAAATCAAATCCATATTGGGTGTGACCACCCTTTGCCTTCAAAACTGCATTAAATCTTCTAGCTACACTTGCACACAGTTTTTGAAGGAACTTGACAGGTGGGTTGTTCCAAACATCTTGGAGAACTAGTGCACAGTTGAGACGCTTAGCCTTGTTTCAATGTCCTATGCAAGAAAACATAGGAACTGAGGTGCAGAAAACTGGCAACAGGTGGTCTGGAATGATGAGTCAAAATTTTAAACATTTGGCTGTAGCTGAAGGTCCGGAGAGCTGTTCAATAATTTGTCTGCAGACAACAGTGAAGCATTGTGGAGGTTCATGGCAAGTTTGGGGCTGCATTTTTGCAAATGGAGTTGGAGATTTGGTGAGGATCAATGGTGTCCAAGGCTGATAAATACAGGCAGATACTTATCCATCATGCCATACCATCAGGGAAGCCTGTGATTGGCCTCAGATTGATTCTGCAGCAGGACAACGACCCCAAGTGTCATTAAGAACTTTATTTGGCCCCCACTGAGCCCTGATATCATCGTCCTCATCAAATCTGTCTAGGATTACATGAAGAGACAGAAAGATTTGAGGCAGCTTACATCCACAGAAGATCTGTGGTTTAGTGCTCCAAAATGTTTGTAAAAACCTACCTACTGAGTTCTTCAAAAAATGTGTGTAAGTGTACCTAGAAGAATTGATGCGGTTTTGAAGGCAAGGGGTGGTCACACTAAATATTGATTTGATTTGGATTTCTCTTCTGTTCATTTACCTTCCATTTTGTTACTTGATAGAAATAAACTGTTAACACTACTGTTTCTGAAAGCATTCTTAATTTACAGCATTTTTCACACCTGCTTAGAACTTTTACCTAGTACTGTGTGTGTGTGTGTGTGTGTGTGTGTGTGTGTGTGTATATATATATATATATATATATATATATATATATATATATATATATATATATATATATATAATTTCTTTCTCGTACATCACGGGACACAGAGCCTCAGTAATTCATGACGAGTTATATAGGGTAATACTAGGTGATTGGACACTGGCACACCCTAAACAGGAAGTTCAACCCCCTATATAATCCCTCCCCTTACAGGGATACCTCAGTTTTTTCGCCAGTGTCTTAGGTGTCTAACAGAACCCTGCAGCTGGATAAGGTAAGGGAGATTCCACAGATTTTTTTAATTCTAGTAGGTTTCTCCTTTAAGTAAATGTATGCTATGCCTATTGTCGCCACCGGGGGCTGCCAAGAGCACATACCTTCATATGCTTGATTGTCTGTCTCAGTGTTCACGCTGTACAGCTCCTCCAGCCGAGCTCCAGGTAGGATGGGGGCTCTTCCTCAGGGATATTCCCCCCCAAGATTAGGGGGGCTGTGGTGGTCTGAAAGGCGGTAGTATACCGCACTGCCGCCACCACCTCCACCATTACTATTGGCAGATCCCATCATCTGCCGGCCTCTCTCCTTCCTCCTCCACCCCAGCCTCCACGCACGTCCCGGAGGGTCGGCTCGCGTGGAAAAGCGCACGTTTTTTGCAAAAACCGAGGAGGGGGGTGGGAAGGGGTTTAGAGGAGGGGGGGCGGAGCGTTAGCGCGACGTTCGTCGTGCTTCGACGCCCACGTCGCCAGCTGCACAGGCTATAAGAAGCACACTCTTTCAGGTGCACTCAGCCTATGGAGGGACACAGAGCTGACGGTCGCATGTTAGGTGGGACACAGGCATTCTCCTAGGCAGCATTTACTTTGAAACATTTGACTGGGCATTGGTAGCAGCGACAGTTTCTGTACTACATCGCTCAGCAGTCAGTGTTTTATTTGTGTGATACCTCCACCTTGTTTGCTTTGCACTATGGGTAGAAGAGGTACAAATACCCCAAAAACCACAGGCTCTAGGGGATCTCCCTCAGACTCTGAGGACCCCCCTTCTGCAGCGCCTTCCCCCCCTGAAGGACCTGGGATGGCCGGCCAGGGAGAGCCGTCGGGGTCAGGGGCTGCATCTGCTTCTGGCACTTCAGCCCCTGTATATATTACGCAGGAGGTTTTTTCCTCAACCATTAATGGACTAGAGGAAAGATTAATGGCCTTAATCGCATCTTCACTCAGTGGAAGAAAACGCACTAGGTCTTCCTCTGTTACCCAGGACCCTCAGGCTGAGGAACTCTGGGAAAAGGGAGAAGAACCCCTTTCAGAGGATCGGGATGGGACTGATGATTCCTCCTCTGAGGAATCAAGTGGAGAAGGGCCCTCTTCAGCTTCTCAGGATGAGAAGGTGTTAGTGCAAATTCTTGCTGGATTGGTCCGCTCCACATTTAAGTTACCCGTATCTGAGTCAGTTAAAGAAACCTCTTCTTCCTTGGGTTCACTGAAGCCTCCTCAAACAATACATGCTTTTCCTGTTCATAATTTACTAGAAAAGCTCATTTATTCTGAGTGGGATCACCCAGATAAACGTTTTCCGCCTAAAAAGTTTTCAACACTTTATCCTATGGAAGAAAAGTTTATAAAGATGTAGGGGATACCGGCTGTTGACGCCACCATTTCCTCCGTAAATAAAAGTCTGACTTGTCCTGTAGACAATGCTCAGATGCTCAGGATATTTTCTTCTTAGGTTCAGTAGCTCAACCTGCAGTGGCAGCGATCGGAGTCTGTCAATACTTAAGAGACCATGTTAAGCAGGTCCTCAGAGTTCTACCTGAACAGGCCCAGGGGTTGGCCAACCTTCCAGCGGCCTTATGTTTTGCTGTTGACGCTATCAGAGATTCTATCATCCAAACCTCTCGTCTTTCACTTGGGTTGGTGCATATGCGTAGAATCTTATGGTTGAAAAATTGGCAGCCGAAGCACCATGTAAGAAGCTTCTGGCTGGATTTCCATTTCGTGGTGCAAGGCTGTTTGGAGAGGATTTGGACAATTATATCCAAAAGATCTCTAGTGGAAAAAGCACTCTCTTACCTGTTAAGAAATGGAGTAAGCGTCCCTCTTTCAAACGGACTCTTTCCCCAGTGCCAGGGGCATCGGGCTCCAGGCAGTCGCGACGGCCTCCTCCGTCAGGGTCCAGAAATAAATTTCAGCAGAGTTGACCCCAGGGACAAAAGAAGTCCTGTGGGAAGTAGCCTACTAGACAAGACGCTAAAGCCTCTTTATGAAGGGGCGCCCCCGCTTGCTCGGGTGGGGGGGAAGACTGCTACGGTTCTCAAAGCTCTGGCAGTAGGATTTCCAGGACAGTTGGTTAATCTCCGCGGTAACTCTAGGTTACAAACTGGAGTTCCAAGAATTCCCCTCTCCTCATTTCCTCAGATCAAATGTCCCCAGAGATCCAGAGAAAAAGCAGTCGCTCCTTCTAGCATTAGAGCGACTATTGTCGCAAAAAGTCATCGTGGTGGTTTCCACGAAAGAACAAGGATTGGGATTTTATTCCATCCTTTTTACGGTTCAAAAACCAAATGGAGATGTCAGACCCATCCTGGATCTAAAGGATCTAAATCGATTCCTAAGGATTCGATCCTTTCGCATGGAATCAATACGGTCAGTAGTCTGCATCCTACAGGGAGGAGAATTTCTGGCATCAATAGACATCAGAGATGCGTATTTGCATGTACCCATTTTTCCTGCTCATCAAAGGTACTTGCGCTTCGAAATAGAAGGACGCCATTTTCAGTTTGTGGCCCTGCCTTTCGGGCTAGCCACTGCACCTCGAGTGTTTACAAAGATCTTGGCTCCTCCTCTGGCCAGATTAAGGGCTCAGGGTATAACTATCATAGCATACCTAGACGACCTGCTCTTGATAGACCGGTCGGTAGCCTGTCTGAGCGGGAACTTGATGACCACAGTCAACTACCTGGAACACCTAGGTTGGATTCTCAACCAAGAAAAGGCTTTCTTAAAACCAGTAAGAAGACTAGAGTATTTGGGCCTGGTCATAGATACAAGCCAAGAGAAGGTATTTTTACCTCAGGCAAAGATCAGTGCCTTAAGAGAGCTGATTCAGGTAGTCGGGACCAAAAAGGGTCCTTCTGTCCGTCTTTGTATGAGGCTGCTGGGAAAGATGGTGGCTTCATTCGAAGCAGTTCCCTATGCTCAGTTTCATTCAAGACTGCTGCAACACAGTATCCTGTCTGCTTGGAACAAGAAGGTACAGGCATTAGATGTTCCGATGCACCTGTCTCCTACAGTGCCTCAGAGCCTCAGTTGGTTAATACCCGAAAGCCTGCAGAAAGGGAAATCCTTTTTACCGGTTACCTGGACAGTGGTAACAACGGATGCCATTCTTTCGGGTTGGGGAACAGTTCTGGAGCAGTCTGCAGTCCAGGGGGAATGGTCCGAAATCGAGAGGACCTTACGCATCAACATTCTGCAGATCCGTGTAGTGTATCTAGCCCTAAGGGCCTGGACTCTCAGGCTACAGGGTTGCCCTGTCAGGATCCAGTCCGACAATGCCACAGCAGTGGCTTATATCAATCATCAGGGAGGCACCAGGAGTCGTGCAGCTCAGAAAGAGGTGAACCAGATTTTAGTCTGGGCAGAAAAGCATGTGCCATGCATATCGGCAGTTTTCATTCCAGGGATAGAGAACTGGCAGGCGGACTATTTGAGTTATTCCCAGGGGAATGGTCTCTTCACCCCGATGTCTTTTGGGCCATATGCCAAAGTTGGGGGATACCAGATGTAGATCTCTTTGCGTCCAGGATCAACAACAAGGTCGACAAGTTTGTGGCAAGAACAAGAGATCCTCTTGCATACGGGACAGATGCGTTGGTGATTCCGTGGCATCAGTTCTCACTGATCTATGCGTTTCCTCCGATTATGCTACTGCCACGGCTCCTTCGCAGGATCCGTCAGGAAAAGAAGTCGGTACTTCTGGTGGCCCCAGCGTGGTCCAGAAGAGCTTGGTATGCAGAGATAGTAAGAATGACAGTAGGTTCCCCGTGGACCCTACCGTCACGTCCAGACCTATTATCTCAAGGTCCAGTATTCCATCCTGCCTTACAAACGCTAAATTTGGCGGTTTGGCTGTTGAGACCCACGTTCTGAGGGGTCGTGGGCTTTCAGGTCCTGTGATCTCTACTTTAATCAATGCTAGGAAGCCAGCTTCCAGAGTGATTTATCGTAGAGTTTGGAGGACTTATGTATCCTGGTGTGAATCCAGGGGTTGGCATCCCAGAAAATATGTCATTGGTAGAATTCTTGACTTTCTACAAATGGGATTAGAGATGAAGCTGGCCTTGAGTACCATCAAGGGCCAGGTCTCGGCCTTATCGGTGTTATTTCAACGACCACTTCTCATTCCTTGGTCCGAAGCTTTATGCAAGGGGTGACGCATCTTAATCCTCCAGTTAAAGCGCCCCTAAACCCCTGGGACTTGAATTTGGTTCTGTCGGTTTTACAGAAACAGCCTTTTGAGCCCATACGTCAGATTCCCTTGGTCTTATTGACAAGGAAGTTAATTTTCCTGGTAGCCATTTCTTCTGCTAGAAGAGTATCAGAGTTAGCAGCCCTTTCCTGTAAAGAGCCTTATTTGGTCATGCATAAGGATAGAGTGGTATTGCGCCCTCATCCTAGCTTTCTACCAAAGGTGGTTTCAGATTTCCATCTAAACCAAGATATTGTTCTGCCTTCCTTTTTTAAAGATCCCTGTTCCACGGAAGAAAAGTCACTACATTCTTTGGATGTAGTTAGGGCAGTCAAGGCCTATCTGGAAGCAACTGCTCAAGTTCGCAAAACGGATGTTTTGTTCATACTACCAGAAGGTCCCAATAGAGGGCAGGCAGCATCAAAGTCTACCCTTTCGAAGTGGATTCGACAAATGATTATTCAGGCTTACGGTTTGAAACAAAAGATTCCGCCTTTTCAAATCAGGGCACACTCCACAAGAGCGATTAGTGCCTCTTGGGCGGTGCATCACCGGGCCACCATGGCTCAAATCTGCAAGGCCGCAACCTGTTCTTTAGTCCATACATTCACCAAATTTTATCAGGTGGATGTGGGAAGGCATGAGGATATCGCCTTTGGGCGTAGTGTGCTGCAGGCAGCAGTACGAGGTCCTCAGGTCTGATTACACCCTACTTGTGTGGTCCCCTCCCCTCAAATAGCATTGCTCTGGGATGTCCCATCAGTAATTATTGAGGCTCTGTGTCCCATGATGTACGAGAAAGAAAATAGTTTGTTTGTTTATAACAGCTTACCTGTAAAATCCTTTTCTTTTGATGTACATCACGGGACACAGAGGTCCCGCCCCTCTTCTAATACACTTATATTGCTTTGCTACAAAACTGAGGTATCCCTGTAAGGGGTGGGATTATATAGGGGGTTGAACTTCCTGTATAGGGTTTGCCAGTGTCCAATCACCTAGTGATACCCTATATAACCCATCAGTAATTACAGAGGCTCTGTGTCCCGTGATGTACATCAAAAGAAAAGGATTTTACAGGTAAGCTGTTATTAAAAAAATCATATTTTTATAGATATATAGATATATATATATATATATATATATATATATATATATATATAGATATAGATATATAAACAGTCCCTCTGCAAGTAAATGGCACTAGTATTCACCTCACCCAATCTTCCTTTTTTTGGTTAGTGGGCTCCAAATATTTGAAATGGCAATGCCATGATGACATCCCTTCCGCGCATGTGCACAGGTGGCACAATCGTGGCACATTTACCAACGTCACTGAGTGAAGAAATTGTGCATATTTGCTAAACAGTGCATGTTTAGGAGGTATTTATTACGGCTACGGGTAAGCTTTATTATAAGCTTACCTGTAGGTGTAAGTGACCAAGCAGTGTTTACTACTGCTTTTAAAGTGGACCTGGTATTGGCTTATTTTGAGGTTTCATGCATGCTAATTTATGTGTAACTAAAATATTGCGCAGCAATTTTTTGATAAGCACAGCTTTACCTCCTTTGTGGGTCACAGCAGTATATTTACTTCTGTACTTCTTTTGTATTGACCACTCTCAGCTGATGGGGCAGAACTCCACCAGGCTTAGGCAGCACAATGGTTAGCACAAACACCTGGCAGCACTAGGGTCGTTGGTTCAAATCCCAACTGCGACACTACCTGTCTGGAGTTTGCATGTTCTCCCTGTGTCTGTGTTGGTTTCCTCCAGGTACTCCGGTTTCTTCCCGCACTCCAACTACATGCTAGTAGGTTAATTGACTCCTGTCTAAGTTAGCCCCAATACGTGTATTCATAAATGTGAGTTGGGTACATTTTTTAGATTGTAAGCTCTCTGAGGGCAGGGACTTATGTGAATGTACAATAAATGTGTAAAGTGCTGCATACATTGTTGGCACTGTATAAATATCTGTAATAAATCCAGAAAATCTTGTCAGTAACCACCCTTCTGCCTGATTGACAGCTTCCTCTGCCTTTCAGCACAATCACTGTCCTCTGCTTGGAGCAGATTGAGAACTAAGTGACCAGCGATCATTTGGTTGCTAGGTTCTCGGTCCTAAAGTTGGTATAGGACAACTGCAGCATGTAGGTTATCATGAATGTGTTTGTGCTTTTTTTTTGTATATATCCCATACTTCCCTTTTAAGGCATTGTCCAGGGTCAGATATACTTCACAAATATCTGTTACAGATCAGCCCCTACTGCAGCTTCTTATGATTTGCTACAAAGTTTCAATTTTGTAGTCAGATCACTGGGGAGGAGGCTGAGGAAATACTACTTCGTGCCTGCAGCAGATCGCTAACGTTTCAGCTTAGTGCGTGTACCCAAACCTGGCATAATGCAGGTTAGCGTACCGTATTTATACTGAGGAAAGTTCAAGCATTTGTGTGTTTTACATGTGTCTGGCACAGATCGGCTTTTGCTGCGGTCTCACCTTACTACAAAGTTCAGTGTCGCAGTCTGATCACTGAGGGAGAGGAGACAAAGGAAATGCTTTTTCTTCCCTGCAGCAGGCTGGTGACATCATCTTAACCTGTACAAAATCACAGGACTGCAGTTAAAGGACAGAATTAAAAAAGCTCCACCTTTTATCAACAATTTTACTATTGTAAATTGTAAGAATTTTATTTATGCAGACTGAGAAAATGCTTCCCATTGTCAGACTCATGAAATTGTCTCGCTTGACTGGTGCTCATTGTCTGATTTTATTGATAAAAGGTACAGCTTTAGGCCACTTGCACACGGTACTGATGTTTGAGCATCAGCATTTTTGGATGTATTTTCTGGTGTGTGTATATATACAGTATGTATAAAATATATATATATATGTGTGTGTGTGTGTGTGTATATATGTGTATATATATATATATATTATGTATGTATGTGCAAAATACTGACTGTAATCTAGTATTTTTGCATTTTTTTTTCTACTGAAAAAAATGCAGTGCTTGTTTACGCACCTTTGTGTACATAGCAAGCAACTTGCTATTGGGGGCACCAGAGCTTCAATTTTTGTATGGGGCAGTTCAGTGTAGTTAAATACATCATTCATTCAAGGGTGCCCTGTACTTTCAAAACCCCTGTTTAACATTAAAATGAGTTAATGTCATTGCCATACCTGTGTGGTAAAAAAGGAAAAGAAAGGCGCCTCTAAGTGCAGTATGTAAAATTTAATAGAGTGCACAAAGGGTTAAAAGCACTTACAAGATTGTTGAGTGTTAAAAGACATGATAAAATCAGGAGTCCTCATCTGTGGCATGTGTCCATCCTCAGCATGGTGGTAGAGAGCAGTGTAGAGCCGTCCAGCAGCTGTAAAGCGTTCTCATGCGTGTTGGAAAGAGGAGGCAGCAGGGAAGCCTGTATTCACTGCGGGACACACAAGGCTGATGGTG
Source organism: Aquarana catesbeiana (assembly GCF_042186555.1). NCBI lineage: Eukaryota > Metazoa > Chordata > Amphibia > Anura > Ranidae > Aquarana > Aquarana catesbeiana. The sequence continues at coordinate 520,303,192 of NC_133326.1, forward strand.
TCAGTGTAGAGAAGGGGGTGGTAACGCCTTTCGGAGCATGTGCGGCTCCTTCGTCAGACCTACGCCCACACTCCTCAAGCTGGCTTATAAATGGTGAGGGGGAGGAGCAAGGGGAGGAGTGTGGGCAGATACTAAATACACAATGATAAGGGAAGTGACAGATGTATTATGAGGACGGCCAAGACGACCGTGCACTCGCAAAATGGATTATTAACGTCAGTGCTATATACAATGAAGTCCTGAAGGAATTTGACACAGGGGTACAGGGCACAGATGGCAGTGGTTAAATTAACAATAATAAATAAATAAATATACAAACATAAGGTTGACATTAAATTAATATACAGGTGTGTTACATGGTCGGCCGGGTGTCTATATGAATGTGTTATAAAGGCGGCCGGGCGTTTGTACACATGCAAATAGGGTCGTAAGTCTAATGTTGAGTTGCCAATGAATAAATCTACAGCCGTGTTACAAGGGCGGCCAGGCGTATATACACATGTGTTACCGGGGCAGCCAGGCATCTATGTGCACGTGTTACAAAGGCAGCCGGGCGTTTGTACACATGCAAATAAGGTCGTAAGTCTAATGTTGAATTAACAATGAATAAATAATAAATAAATATGTAGCCGTGTTACAAGGGCAGCTGGGGAGCTATACACCTGTGTTACAGGGGCGGCCAGGCATCTGTACACATGCAAATAAAGTAATAAATCTGTTGTAAGGGGAAAAAAAAAAAAAAAAAAAGGAATAAGCGATTACTAATTATGTCTGTAACAATGATAAAACAGTGATGAATATTACTTTACTATGAATAAGTGTATAGGTGTGTGTTACAAGGGCGGCCGGGGGTCTATACACTAAAGACAGATAGAGGAAAATAGTGGATGCTTATACAAGTTGTACGAATTGTGCAGATTATGCCTGTAGCAATAATCTCACGGTGAGAGGTATTACTCAACTGTGTACTAGAATATAGAAGTGTTACAGGGGTGGCTGGGCGTCTATAAACTACAGAAGGATAATAGGAGGTGGTGGATACTTATACAAATAGTGCAGATTATGCCTGTAGCAATACTCTGACGATAATAGATAATAATAGACTGTAAATAAGTATGCGAGTGTGTTGCAGGGGCGGCCGGGCATTTACACACCCGCAAATAAGGTCACAAATCTACTATAAGGAATTAACTTATAGGAATAGGTAATAAGATGTAATGGATGCTCTACAAATAGTATTTGATTGTGACAGATATGTACATGTATAACAGGCAAACACCATGACGTGACGTGATAGTTCGACCTACATAGTGGAGGCCGCAGGGGCAGGTCAGGCAGTATACTACATGGTCTGTAGAACAGGTGTAGAATTCTGAAATTTTGTATGTTTTATTTTTAATCGTGAATGTTTTTTGACCATGTTGTACAAAACTGCATGTAAGGCAAAGGGGTTTGCGGCATTGATACATCCCAATCATAAAAAAGAGTTGGAGTGAAGATGACGTATTTGTTTTCTTTTTGAGTTTGCTTGGGGCAATCTTTCCCTTAATGTTAGGTGCTTTCCTATATGAAAAATTAGGTTTATTTGATATACTGTCTTTGAGATGGGGATTCTGCAGTAGTATTGGCCAATGTTTATGAACTATGTGTTCCATATTTTTGTATTTGTTATGAAATTGAGTCGTGAACCGAATGTCCTTTGATGAATTCATTTTATGAGTATGAGTATCAGGATTGACGTATGTAGTGTAGGCTTGTTCGATGAGTGAAGGAGGGTAGCCTTTTTCAATAAATTTTTGTTTGAGATTTATGCTTTGTGTCTGATAGTCTGACTGCATGGTGCAATTATGTCTGAGACGGCAGAATTGACTTTTTGGAATGTTTTTTAACCAACGAGGGTGATGGCAACTATTGCAGTGCAGATAGGAATTCCCAGCAGTGGGTTTACAATAATTTTTTGCATGGATGCGACCAGTATCATGAAATAGATCAAGGTCTAAGAATGCTAGATGTGTTTTATCGTGAACAGATGTAAAGGATAGGCCCATGTTGTTATTATTACAATGGGAAACAAAAGATTCAATATCATCGGTATTACCGTCCCAGATAATAATGATGTCATCAATATAACGACCGTAAAATATAATTTTGGCCATGAAAGGGTTATTCGCCCATATGTATCGCGTTTCCCAAAGACCCATAGTTAAGTTGGCATATGAAGGTGCAAAATTGGTGCCCATGGCAGTGCCATGGGTTTGAAGGTAGTAATGGTCTTCAAATATGAAATAATTGTGAGTCAGGCAGAAGAATGTGGCATCTAGAATGAATTTAGCTTGGTTTGGATGAATAGATGGGTCTTCTGACAGAAAGTGTTGTATGGCCTGCATGCCGACATTATGGGGGATGGATGTGTATAATGATTGGACATCCAGTGAGAGCCAGATGTAGTTGGGCTCCCATTGGTATGGACCTAATAATTCAAGCAGGTGTATTCCATCTTTGATATGGGATTGTAAATTGGAAACAAAAGGTTGTAGAAAAAGGTCTACATACTGGGAAAAACCACTAGTAATACTGTTCATAGAGGCAACTATGGGTCTGCCAGGGGGGTTGGTAGTGCTTTTATGTACTTTTGGTAAATGATAGAAATACGGAGTTTGATATTTTTTAACCAAGAATGAAGCTTCGTTTTTGGTAATTATATTATCTTTGGTGGCTTGGTTAACTAAAATTGTAGCATCAATAGTGAAACTAGGTAGGGGGTCCTCTTGCAATTTTGTATAGGTTTGTGAGTCTCCGAGTAGTCTAATGGCCTCTTTGATGTAGTCTACCCGGTTTTGCAACACAATGCTACCGCCCTTATCTGCTGATTTAATGATAACATTCTCATTGGTTTTCAATAAATTGAGGGCTAATCTTTCTGGGTATGTTAAATTGTGATTTTTATAGGGGTTGTGTTGCTGTTGGCACATCATCAATAATTCAGAGTATACCATGCGGTAAAGTGTTTCAAGGCATGGGCCTTTAGATTGTGTGGGATAAAAATTAGACAGGGGACGAAAATTGGTGTGTTTAACTGCAGGAGAACAATTTAGATGTTGGGTATATAAAAGGGCATCTGATTCAGGATTATCAGGGTTAAGGAACGGTCCAGTTCCTTCGTGATATAATTCTTCTAATATATCCAAGGCTATTTTTTCGTCTAGGATGTTGCTATAGGCTGAAGAGGGGGAGGTTGTGCCAATTGAAATGATAGATGCATCTTTAGCTGCTTTTATATTATAAAATCTTTTGAGGGTAAGGTCTCGGATAAACTTGTTCAAATCTTTGAACAACTGGAAGGCGTTAGGCAAATTAGTTGGTGCGAAAATTAGTCCTCGTGTGAGTAAGATAGTTTCCTGCGTTGTGAGTGTGTGTGAAGATAAGTTGAAAATCTTTACCGTAGTCGTTGTTTTCTGCTGTGTGGGCTTGGGTTTATGTTTTCCTCCTCGTCCCCTACAACCTCTTCGGTGTATTTTCTTTTTGACGGCCTGGTGGGGAAGAGGCTGGGCCCTAAAAAAGAGACCGCAGGTAATGCTGTGTCTGAAGTAAGTTGAGCACCAGTTACAGTGGAATAGTCAATGGTGCCCCTGGAGCTGGGAGTGGATGGAATAGTGGAATTGCTGGAGGTAGGGTTATGAGATGTATGTGACATACTCGTATGGAAATTTGGGATAGTCTGGTGTGAGGTAGATGGGGAGACTGTACTATTTGATTCTAGTGTGGTAGATGTATTTCTTGCAGGGTGGTTATGGCTGGTATTACTATTCTGTTTAGTAATTGGAACTTTGCGGGTGTCAGTAGTATTAGATACTCCACTGATGCCTGTGGTGGTGTTATTCCTTCTGGATACACTGCTTGTATCTATAGTAGTGGTATTGTTCTGGTTGTTATTGGAGGATCTAGGTCTATTGATGGTGGGATAGCCAATCCGCTTCGAACTTCAGCTTTGTTTAATTAAGCTTTGGCAAAAAAACCTTTTAAGCCGATTGGTTTCTATGCAGAGTTGCACGATATTTTGCACTCTCCAGTTTTATTTAGATAGAGAGTAGAATTTTGTGTTTTGCTCATCTTCTTGTACGCGCAAAAAAAACCCCACAAATAAGATGTATTAATGAAAAGAATAGAGCAAAGTGGACTTAAGTGTGCAGATATTGACATTTTTTTGAATTTAACAGTGACACCTAGAAATATTGATTCTTACACAGTACAGTGGAAATTTTACATTTGTCCTAAATTCCTCATGCAAAACAGCAGTGCACTTTCCCTGCCTATGCACCCTGGTTTTGCAGCCTTATAGCTGCATGTCTGCAGTGTAAGAGCTAATGCTCTGCTGCTTTAGTCTACTGGGGTTGGGAGATTTGGAGGGTGATTTAGTGCCATCACTTCTGTGCTGCTCTCTGTTCTTCTAGCTGGAGCTGAAGTTGTACCTGAGGACAGTGCAAAGAACATCCTTTGTGTGCTGCTTTCATCATTTTGGATCTGGACTTCCTTCCACCTCACCTGCTGTTTCTTGAATATTCCACCATTAGTCATCAGATCACCAGTCATCAGTGGGGCAGCTCTGACATAAGGAAGCAAAGCCTAGCCTTTACCAATATGGCGAGCCAGCAAAGCATGGTGGTGTGTGTCTTGGCTCTGGTGGTTGCCAGTTGTTTGTATTTTTTGAATTGATACAGGTAAACACAAGATGCCTTCCGCTGCCATTGTGCCCTTGCTGGGTGTCCAATGCTTCCCTGTACCTTTTTAAGGAGGGGTGGGCTCCCTCCAGGCACACCAGCCCTAATCCATCTATGTGCTCCAATTTGGGAGACTCTCAAAATTATAGATTAAAGCCTAGTACATGGGCAAAATGTGGGGCGACTTTGGCAGGTTTAATAAAAAACGCCCGACATTTGGCCCATGTGTATGGCAGCTGGCCTGTCAGAAAACCAGCAGCTGACTGGCTTCCAATCAGAGCTTTCAGCCAATAGCTGGGGGGAGGGGGGGTGCCGCCCTGTCAGAACACAATAGCTCAGCAGGGAAGATCACTGTACTAACATCAGATTGTTAGTACAGTGGCTTCCATCTGAGCCGGCGGGTTTAATGAAAAAACTATTAGTGTGTACTAAGCTTTAGGTCTGCAATAAACTGGGACGCCTTGATGTGGCCACTGCGGCTTACACACGTTTGCATATGTGTACGACTAATCCCCTTGTTTTTTTAATATGAACGGTTAAACAGGGCTAATTTAGTTTTGTTGCAGGCTAGCTGGTAAGTAATCTGGGAAATTTTGTTTGTTTTTTATGTGCATTGCCCTTCCATCTGCTGCAAAGGCTAGTTATAGGTTGGGGTGGTTGCCAAATGTTTGTAGTTTTGTCCTGGCCCTGAGGCGTGTTGCTGTGGCTGGTGTAAATAGACCCTGACATTGTGAATAGGGCCCAGGCTTTTCCACTCCTCCATTTAGCTTTTCTAAGCACAGGACAAGTCATCTGAGTGGTATAAACAACTTCTAGGCCTTCCAAATTAAATTTTCGTGCATTTAGATGTTCATGTTTTAAAGAAGTTTTAGGCACGTTTAGTCTCATTTACATGCATTTAGATTGTCTAATTGCAAATTGGTATTTTCTCTAAACACCGTTAAACTGACCACACCTAAACACAGGTAAACACAGTGTGACTGGCACCCTTGAAAAATCATTGCATGATTTTATATGCGTTTAGAAATGTCCTAAACACAGAGGTTTGACATTGGCAGCCTGAATAAAGACTCTTGTCTTGTGTGTTCCTTAATCGCTTTTGAAAGCAAAAAGTGTTGGTGAGAGTTTCTCATAAATGAGCCATCCTTTATAGATTGTCCCTTTTTAACGTGACAGGCTAATTGGCAAGTCGCAGGTTGAAGTAGGAGTGGTTAGGCAGCTCTTCACTCGGTAGAGTTTATTTTTGCTGTTCTGGGTCCCCTCTATGAATTCCATATTAAATGCTCATTTGAAAGGTTGGCAAATATTTAGATCACCCTCGAGCTCCGTGACCTGCCGACCTTTCAGCACATTCTTCAGAGGAGCTCTGTCTTTTTACGTTTTACTACACGGAATAAAATTACAGTTGTGTTTTCTGACTGGGCCAAACCAAACACACATTGTTCCTCCAGCACTGCTTTCTTGCAGTTGGTGTGTATTTTGTCAAGTTCCTGCGGTGGTTTTATAATGGGGCAGGAGCATTGTGGGGTTTTTCAATTAATCGGGCTTTTGTGTGCTTACTGCTATGCAAATGTGTAATTCACAGTCTTTTAGGGGCTTCTGGGAAAGCTGTGTACCAACTTTATTGTCCTTGCTGCCTCTACAAAACCCATATTTAAAGTAGATTGCAGAACATTTTTCTCCTCCTTAACTGGATGAGATTTCCTGGACCAAGTTTACTAAAAGTCTTTTGCGTTTTCCACTTAAAAAAAAAAAACTGTTAACACCAGAAGCCAATTGCATAGCTACAAAGTGATCAAATACAGTGGAGTAGTCTTGTTTAAATCAAGAAATTTTCAATTTTTTTCTTTTATATTTTGCAAATACTTTTTTGCAAAGCACATACACGATAAGAGTTTAGGTCTTTGAAACGTTTGACTGTTGATACAAATATTTTTTTTTCTTTTAAAGTAAGTCTGTGAAATAGGAGCATTACATCAGGGGGGGTTATAGCACAGTTTGCAATTTGTTATTTTAACAGATGGTAGTAATTAACTTTTTTTTTTACCTAATGTTTTTTCCCCACAATTTTATGAACCGCATTCATATTCACATGATAATTCTAAACCATGTTGTAAACGTAAAGGAGTTGACCACTGCTTTCTTGGTAGAGCTTGGCAAATTGTGATTTAAAAAAAATTGCCTTATTTTTTTTAGGTTTTAAACTTGTTTATTGAAAAGCAGTATAAACAACATCTTAGGCTGTCCATACATTATCCAATTTTCCTGTACAACTTTCCTTTAGATTTACCAAAACCATATAATATGAGGTCAAACCTCAACACTTTATACTTGTATGCAATCTTGCACTACATAGTTGAAGATCAATCTAAAGGAAATTGAATAAGAAATAATGTAGGGCCAGCTTTAAGTGTGGTTGGTTTAAAAGAAAACAAATTTCAGGAGTTATGTTTTTGTTGTATTAATACAACTACTTTACATTTTTTGTAATAATGTAACATGTTAATAATATCGGTAGTATATAACTTTGCTGTTTTCTTAAAACTTTTTACACAGGGAGCAAATAAAAAAAAAAAATGACTTTTATATTTGACGACATGTCTTGTAATTTTAGAAATTTGCAGTTTATAAAATGCAGTCATTAATGAGAAGATAGGAGGATTTGCAACATTTTGGGATTAACATTTTTTGAATTTGTGATCTCCTCTATAGTATCACTTCATGTTTAGATTTTTAAATGGTTTTTATCAAATTTTTTTCAGTTAAAATCAGATTCATAACAGTAATTTTATAGTTTGGTTTCTCTAAGCCATTTCCAATTATGCTATTATTATTATTATTATTATACTATTTATTACACAAATTTCCTATTTTGCTTGACATTTTTAGGTTTTAGATTTTAAGTCTAAAATATACAATTATTATTTTCTTTAAATCAATGTACTCTTATTTTATTGGTGTTGGCATTGCAATTGTTTAGAAATGTCCCTCTTGAATGCAACAGTTTTCAGTTTTATGTCTTTTGGGATTACATTTTTATCTTTACCCATCTTGGCGTTCATTAGTTCAAACTATAACTTATCTTAAGCTCATTATTCCCCTTTTGTGTTATCTTGTATTAAAATCTGTCAGCTATGACTGGTCTTCCAGGCACAGTCAGCAGAGCAGAATAAGTTAATTATTTACTTGTGTCACTCGGCCCCTTCATCTAATGAAATGCACAGCTGTGTTGGATCTGTGGATGGCTGTGGAGATCCCATTGTTACACGAGTCAGCAGAGGGTAGGAGCCGCAATGATGGAGAGTCCCCACTTCTTTCTGCTGTTTTGCCTTTCTGTGTCGATTTCATGGTTCTTTTATCACTCACTTTCACACAAAACAAACAACACAGCGACAGTCTGCTATGGGAACCGACTTGGCACATAAAAGGGGTTCTCAGGGGTTGGCTCTTTGCAAGGTACATTTAGTGCACGTTCGCCTTTTACAATGTCAAGTAAGTTGTTTACAAAAAGTACAGTATCCAGAAACAAAGTACAGTATTTCATACGAAAGTGTCAAAAACTAGTATTCTGTCAAATCTGAAATGTATAATATTTCATGGGGAGCCAAAAATGTATTATTGCTTTGGGAAGTGTAAAAAGTACACAATCCAGTCAGTGTTAAAATGATCCTTCTTGTAGCTGATACACATGCCAATGCTATTTAATTAAGGAGCAGATGTGACCTTGCAGATCTTGCTCGACTTGTTTGAATTATCTTTATTATTATTTTTTCCTTTTTTTTTTTTTTTTTCTTTAAGATTTATGGTAAAACTTTCCCTGCTGCTCAATCCCTTCCCAGTCCCCTAGATCCTTCTTTTTTTTTTTTTTTTTTTTTTTTATGTTTTGTTTTTTTGTTTTGTTTTTGTGATGATATAGGTCCTTTCTCTTCTTCCTCTGTTGTGAGAGTGAGCAGTCTTTTTTTTTTTTCTTTTTTCTCCCTTGAACTGAACCAAACTAATATTGTGCGAGCGCTCAGTCCAGGAGTATTATGAGACCAGGCTGCTTGATGACACTCCCCCTTGAGGTATGTCTGACAGCCTGGGCTTACAGGAAGTGGGTGAATGACACTGGCTGTCATCCAACCCTATTAAGACTGGAGGATGGATTGTTGAGAGGATGAGCAGTTTGAGTTGAGCAAAAAAAATAAAACTAAATACTGGCGTTTGGCTTTAATGCCAGCCATAGACAAAGCGGTTTTCATTCCTGCAGCCACGTGAAACGTCCCCACCGGGGGATTATTGCTAGCGACTATACAATCGGCTTGCAATACTTGCATGTAAATTCCAGAAGGCTGGCTGTACCCAAGTTGATCGATCAATTTGGGTACATTTTTTCTGCCCATACATGTTTTGAATCTCGGCTGGGTCCTGCTGAACTAGCCGAGATTCGAAACAGTCTATGTCTGCCCTAACTCTTCAGTCCACTCTAGCATACTTCTGTTGAGATAGATCACCCAGAGAGGAATTTTTTTTTATGTACACTGCCAGGATTTTAACAAACTTTGTTGCAGTCTTACATCTTTCTGCTCTGAAGGAATACTTCTTTGTTAGATTGTCTTGTGCAGGACTAATTCTGAATGGGAGTGACTTCATTTTTGATCAGCTTATGCACTTGCATAATTCTCATGAGGAGAGTGGCAGGGTCTGCATTCCTTTAGAAGTCATTAACCCCTTAGGAGAATCTCACCAAAACTAAAATTTTACTTGCAGCGGATGCCGAAAATCTGACATCTGTCTTACTGCAGATTTCAGGGAAAATCGGTGTGTCAGTCACACAAGCAGATAATGACATCTCTGGGGTCGTTCCGTATACCAACTGTGTACAGAACGCCATTAGGTTGCCATATTGCATTGCATTTTACAGAAAATGACAGTGCTGCAAATTGAAAAGAAAAATATAATTTTTAATCGCAATAAATTACCAAATGGCTTGTGCCGCAAATGTAAGTTACATCATTTTTTTTTTATTTGCAATCATTTTTATCCCAGGAAATTTAGTTACCCTTTAAGCTCTTTCTGTGGTCTAGTAGTTTACATTAGACCACAGCTCATCGACTCCCACAGTAGAGCTAAAAGTCTCAGCATTATCTGACACCAAGTGTGCTGAGATGGTTGATGGGCTGAGTTCTGCAATAGATATGCATAAAATTGGACAACCATCCTACATAAATCCTGTATAATAATAAATAATCTCACCCTAGCTGATTGCAAATAAGGGATGAGTCAATCAACAGCTTCTTCTTTGATTAGGTGAAATGTGCTTGAACGCCGGGTAAGTGGCTTAAAGTAGAAGGAATGCCAGAACATTTCCATTTTGGATAGCATAAGAGAGGGTTATAACCTCTGTAATTTTTTTTCCCCATCTGTGTCCCATAGAGGAGATTTCTTTCCACTTTCTGTCCCATAGCCACAACCTGAACCTCTGGCTGTCAGCAGAAGTAGTTTTCCCTTTGAGAGATTTCTCCTCTTCCTGTTCTGTTCTTTAGATTTTCTTTCACTCTCAGCGATTGCAGTAACTAGCACGAATAAAGTGGGTGAATCTCCCCAATAGGAGAACAGACAGCAGTAAAAACTGACAGGTGTTCTAATCTCTCTCCACTCTATCCAAAACAAAAAAAAATAAAGTTTTGCACTTCATTATACTTATTACTTAGTTAACCTACAGCTTTTTAAATCTGTTCAGACAGTCTTGTGATCACGGCATCCCCCACCACACAGTGGAAGTATGTTATATCACTTGATCATCCTCCTTTCTAGATTGTAAGCTCTAACGAGCAGGGCCCTCTGATCCCTCCTGTATTGATTTGTATTGTAAGTGTACTGTCTGCCCTCGCGTTGTAAAGCGCTGCACAAACTGTTGGTGCTATATAAATCCTGTACAATAATTGAGAAAAAAAATTAAAACGAATGCAGCCACCACATCTAAGGACTGGTAACCTGCAATATAAACTTTTTTTTTTTTTTAGCTATGCTTTAACTAGATGCAGAGTGAGTGCTCTGTGCAATTATTCAATGACATGATACTTTGGCTGTTGCAACCTGTTTGATTTGTGGCATCTGTAATATTGGCACTTGGTGACTATGGTTGCTGTTTGTTTGCATCTAAAACGGGCAGTTAACAGCTTTTAACATTTGTTTGTTTAATTTTCTCGGCAGGCGTGTGTGGTTTGATTGTTCCTCAGGAAGATATGCCCTTCTGTGACACTGGCATCTGCCCGGACATCATCATGAATCCTCATGGCTTTCCATCGCGTATGACGGTAGGTGAATTTTTTGTTTCACTCTATAGTCCATAGACTGAGATCATTCAGTACCGAGCATGCTTGACAGGTGAAAAAGTTTCACCTTTGTATTTGGATAGATTTCAATTCTAGCGATAATATAATTGTTTTTTATGTAATTGTTTTTGAAGTCTGTAGATTCCCAATTTCATCAATAGTTTTGTGTGGATAACAGTTGGGTTTTTCTTTTTGAATTGCCCTGTATTTGCCTCCAGTCTTGGTGGCTGCATTAGTTTGATTTTTTTTTTCAGTCCTTCTTTCCCTTATTTTCACCTGGTGATCCTGCCAGTAAGTGTTGTTTTTCAAAAGGACAAGCTCTCTTGCAGAAGTAGCAGTTACAGGGATGAGACAAACCTCTTTCAACCACCAGTGATCAGCTTGTATTTATGTAAAACCTTGATCCTAAAAGGAAGAATATGTAGCAATACCTGCTTATAAAGTGTGAACTGGAGTTCAGCTTCAATTTGTTTAGTGTATTTTTTGTGTTTTTTTTTTTTTTTGGGGGGGGGGGGGGTGGTTTTTTAAATTCACTCTATTTTTAGAAGTAAAGGATAGAAACATTGTATCCAGCCATCAGAATCCACAAAAATGCTATAAAAGAGCCACTTCTTGTTAACATTGCATGTGAAAGGACTAATGATGAGAAGAGAAAACCCTTTTCTGAAAGTACAAATGTAATCAGAGAAAAAGGGAAAATATTAATAAGATTATGAATCCTACACCGCCCCCCAGAGTCCCTTCATTTCCCAGTCACTAAAAAGTGCCATCGTGTGGGGCAGCAATACTGGGACCATTACAGGGTGCGCATATCCATAAAAAAATACATTTTTGCAAGATCAAAAATAGGGGAGGGTAGAGGATGAAAGAAGAAAAGGGCCGGAAGGCAGTCAAGGTGTTTAGTGTATCTAAATCTGCTGTTACTTCTAACATTCCCCCCCGACTGGCAATTCTGCTGTCCAGTAGTGCCCCCTATCAGTGGCGGCTGGTGAAGTTTTAGGTTGGGGGGGTGCCAGACCCTGCCCTTCCTTTTTGACCCCTCCCACTTGGTGTAAATGGGAGTGGTTTCAGCTAAATCGTGGCTCTAAGGTGGTGTGGTTAGCATCTGAGATGAACGAGGGAGAGAGGGATGGAGGGAGAGAGGGATGGAGGGACAGCAGGCCCAGATCCTACACAACAATAGAACTATATGTATTCTAGAAATTTTAACAATCAGCAGGTAAGGATATTCCAAACACCTGGTGTTAGCGCTTCAATCATCCTGGCACCATGAATGTTATATCATCAATCAAACTGCCCGGCCGTAGTAACAGATACTACGAACACTGGGTGGAAGCTACTCGGCGCTTCAGAAAGGCAAGGCGGGTTAAACGCCCGCAAATGCAGCGCCACGTCTGCAATCTTATGATTGCATAGACGTGGCGCTTCCCATAAGTGCACTGTGTCCGGCATCCGAACACAGTGCACTTAAGGACCTTTTTTTGTAGGTTTTTTTTTTTTTTTTTTTTTTTTTTTAAGGGCCAGTAATAAAAATATTATTTATTTTTATTTTTTTTTGTGACTGCCTGGAGGGGGGGCGGTGCCCATGCACCCCCTATGGACGGGCCACCACTGCCCCCTATGCACCTTCATCCAGAGTGGCGGCACTCTAATACAGGAGGTGTGTTACTGGCCAGATCGCCGGGTGAAAGCAGGGGGGGGTTAAAATAAGAAAACTAATACAGCCACCACATCTGATTGGTAAGCAGCATTATATTACATTTTTGGGTTTAATACAGTTTTATTGGTACCCTTCCATGCTGATCAACTTGTGGAGAAAGCTCTCCTGCTGTAGGCCTAGTTTCAGCTGGCAGGTACCAAATTATTTTATAGGCAGATTTCTGAGGAATACCAAACTGGCAATGTGTTTTCATTCTTTTTGAAGAAATCTATAACTGTATGCGCTTTATATATTTGGATAGGTCTACCTGAGTTTTTGACAATATCATCAGCATTTTGTAATTTATGGTGCTGGAATCCTTCTTAAGCCCCTTGCACACGATCGGACCGATCGGATCCACCTGTCCGTTTTTTCAGGCAGATCCGATCATGCCACCCATTAACTTCTATGGGGAGGCGGATGTCAGTGGATATGTGTCCGCTGACAACGGCCTGGCATCCGATCCATCAAGATCCGCTGAAAACAGACGTATGGCGATACGTTCGCCATCTGTCCAGCGGGTCGGATCGGATGAAAACGTACAGGCAGTCCATTTTTATCCAATCTCCCCATAGAGGAGAGCGGGGCTCTGACAGGACCGTCTCTGCACAGTGAGCGTAGACGGATCTGTCATCCGCCTGCTCAGCGGGGATTAACGGAGCGATCTCACACTGAGCAAGCGGAATCTGTCAAAACAGATTCGCCCCATGTGAAAGGGGCCTAAAACTGTTTTCCTGAAAGTGAAAGTAATAAACTTCCAGCTGACTTTAATGCTGGCTTTAGGGACATTGAGAACACTGAATTAAATTCCGTGTAAGATAGTTTACTTCTAATCCACAGCAATTCCATTTGCCACGGTGTAGAAAATTGCGGTGGTCTCCTGACATCGCATTTGTTAACTGACTGAAGACAAAGTTTTGCACTTTAGTATATATTCTATCTTGGCTTTTGACTTATGACACTATTGCATTTGATTTAAAGTGACTTATAGTATAGGGCAGGGATAGCCATTATTTTTAAAGGTTTAAAGTGATTGTAAACGATCACCTTGTAAAACAACCCATTCAGTTTATAATAAAAATGAAAGGCAAAACATTTTTGTATAGATATAAAAAAAAAAGCATTATAAATACTTTTTTTATTTTTTAATTTAAGGGATAACATCCCCTCTGTTCTCAGCTGCATAAGAGCTGGAAGGAGGAGAAGCAGCAGTACATTGAGCTTCCCAGTGAATGGCTGTGCAGCAGGGGCGTGTCAGGACAAGTCTGATCATTGGAGGAGAGTACACTGAGTTCCCAGCTTAGCTAGAGACCCGACCACGCTGTGACTCCTGCTTAGGGTGGTCAGTTTTTAATAGGAAAGCAGAGGGACTGGCAGGAACACCAGGAATTTCACACAAAGGAAGCAATACAAAGAGAACAGGATACTTTCTCAAACAAGTACATGGTACAGCAGGCACAGATCAGCAATATGAAGTGTTGGGGTAACAAACGCTTTAAAAGTAAACACCAGATATGAAAGATACAAATTAATACTGATTCATTAACTGCTTGCCGACCAGCCACCGTCATTATACTGCAGCAGGTCGGCACAATCCCGCAAACCGTCGTAGCTGTATGTCTGCCCTTTAAATGGCTGTAGCAGGCGCGGGCTGCACGGCGGGGGAGCTGATGCGCGTGGCCCGTGGTCGCGATGACCACCAGCCACATCTGATCACGGGCACGAGAGCCAGAACAGGGACATGTGTGTGTGTGAGGAGAGGAGCGACAGATCGTCTGTTCCTACTAGCTAGGATCAACGATATGTCTCCTCCTCTAGTCAGTTCCATCCCCCACAGTTAGAAACACAAACGAGGGAACACATTTAACCCCTTGATCGCCCCCTAGTGTTAACCCCTTCCCTGCCAGTGTCATTTACACAGTAATCTGTGCATTTTTAAAGGCACTGATCGCTGTATAAATGTCAGTGGTCCCAAAAATGTGTCAAGTGTCAGAACTGTCCACCGCAATGTCACAGTACCACTAAAAATCGCTGATCACCGCCATTACTAGTAAAAAAATAAATAAATACATAATAAAAATGCCATAAATCTATCCAATAGTTTGTAGACGCTATAACTATGCGCAAACCAATCAATGTACGCTTATTGTGATTTTTTTTTTTTTTTTTTTTTTTTTTTTTTTTTACCAAAAATATGTAGAAGAATATATATTGGCCAAAACTGATGAAGACATTTGATTTTATTAAAAACATTTTTGGAGATATTTATTACAGATATATATATATATATATATATATATATATATATATATATATATATATATATATATATATATATATATATATATATATTATTTTTTTTTTTTTTTTTTTTTTTTTTTTTTTTTTTTTTTTTTTTTTTTTTCAAAATTGTCGCTCTTTTTTTGTTTTATAGCACAAAAAATAAAAACCGCAGAGGTGATCAAATACCACCAAAAGAAAGCTCTATTTGTGGGGAAAAAAGGACGTCAATTTTGTTTGGGTACAGCGACGCACGACCGCGCAAATTGTCAGTTAAAGCGACGCAGTGCCGTATCACAAAAAATGGCTTGGTCGTTGAGCAGGAAAATCTTCCAGTCTAAGTGGTTATAGTGGTTCTAAAGGCTCAAGGTTTTTTACCTTCATACATTCTATGCACGCAGGTAAAAAACCACCTCTGTGCAGCAGCCCCCCAATACTTACCTGAGCCCCACCAGATCTATCTTGTACACGAGAGCCTCAGCTCTTCGAGGGCTCTCTCTCTTCATTGGACATTGGTTCCCACTGCTGTCAATCACAGCCAGTGAGCCAATGAGGGGAGAGGGGGAGCAGGGTCCAGTCATGGCTCTGAGTGAACAGCTTGGGAGCCAGCCTGCTTGGGTGCCTCCATTGCAAGCTGCTTCCTGTGGGGGCACTCGATGGGAGGGAGAGGCACAGGCAGAGCATCCAAGAAGAGGAGGATTAGGTCTGCCCTGTGCAAAACCACTGCACAGAGCAGGTAAGTGTATGACATGTTAGTTATTTTTTTGCTTTTTAAAAACTGCTTTTTAATATCACTTTAATAATGAAATGCAGCAAATGTAAGTACCTTTACAGCAGCACTCAGACTGGGAGTGGGGAAAGAAGGACTGGGAGCTAGGCAGGTGTGCTGCATACAAATGTGTTGACAGGGAATATGGTGATAGGAGGAGAGCAGAGAGATGACCTCATCAGTCTGTGGCTTCTCTATCATTGTCCAGTCAGCTGGTAGGAGGTGGAGGTTTTCTATTGTCTTTCTTTTAAAGTCTGTACCTCTAACAGAGAAAATGGTATCATCTGCCTGGCTGGGTCATGGAATGAGGCTGTCTGAATCTCAGGACTGTATAGATATATATATACAACACAATCTCCTGCGCTCGGGGGCTTAGTCTATAGGTGGGTGGTGCAGCCAACCCTTTGGATAGAGTGTGGTATGTCACTGGTTTTGCTGCCCTCCTCAGAACAATGGGTATCCTTAGAACTGAAACATATAGAAAGAAAAGGAGGGCACGCCGACCTTGTGCATTGCCAAAGATAAAATTTATTTTAAAAAATGTAACACTAATAGTAATACACATTGACAGTACTCCAGCAAATGGAACCATGTCTTTAGACACCTGCAACCTGGATCGGGTGTTAGGGGGGACCAGATGGCATCGCAAACGGCTTACGCGTTACGAGGGAGGACCCTCTTCCTCAGAGCCACAGCAGTAATAGACTGTCCTCCTCCAGTTTCCTTTGTATATATCCACATGCACATGTCCAAGTGGACCCCCACCAGAACTTACCACACCCATCAGAGTGGGCGCCACCCACCATGTCAAACTATCCTAAATGTATACTACTATCCACCATCTTAGATATTTCTTCTGTCTGCATAGAGTTGTCCTTAGCCCATGGGCAGGGAACCGCAGCCCCACACCGGGTGCAGTGTAGGCATGCACAATGGCTGTCATCCCATGCAGCATTCTAACCACAGCATAGTAATGATTAACATTTAATAGACCTACCCTTAGCTGTATTTGTCTAGAGACACGGTTCCATTTGCTGGAGTACTGACAAGTCTCTTTTTTATCACTTTTGTTTGTGAGTATTACTATTGCTGTTACATTTTTTTTTAAATAAATGTTATCTTTGGTAATGCACAAGGTCGCTGCACCCTCCTTTTCTTTCTATAGATATATGTACAAGTTTGGCAGGTAGAACAGCTCACTTATATATATATATATATATATATATATATATATATACACATTTCATCTTCCTATTAAGCTGTTTACCCCAAGTATAAAGTTAATCTAAGGACATAGGACATTACTTTTTTTTTTTTAGTTTTGGATACATTAGAAAAGGTATAAAAACCTGTTTGTTTTTTTGCCCATTTGTGTCCAGTTGGGCAAACAGACACAACAGGAGGTGATTGGGCATCTCTCCAAAGAGAACATCGTTACTTGTGTCAAAATTGGAAGACTTCCCTTCTATTCCAGTTCTAATGACAAATCTAAATTTGGGATTTTCTGTCCAGGTTAAAAGATTGTCATGTGATCATACATCTCTTCTTCCCGATGGTGGAGGGTGAGGTTACAGGATACTGTGCAGACAGTGTGCTTGTATTCCATAATTTGTTCTGCCTAAGGAAAGATACAGGGTGTGTGTTTCTAGGACAGGCTTTGATTGGGAGAGGGTGTGTGCCAGAGGCGGGCTGTGATTGGTTGGGCAGTGTGGTGGCTGAACAAACTACCGAATACAGGCGTGCTGTGTGTCTATACAGTGTCCTGTACCTCTAAATGGCAAGCCAAAGGATGAAAACTGATCCCACAAGCACAGATAAGTTTCTGTGCTTTGTATGATAAGTTCAGAACAAAGAAAAAAGATGACTGCCAGGAACAACCAGATACTTTAGATGAAAGAAGTACGTGAAAATGATAGAGACTAGGATTTACAGTACTGCCCAAAAGTTTTAGGCAAGTGTGAAGAAATGCTGTAAACAAAGAATGCCTTCACAAATAGATATTATAGTTTATTTTTATCAATTTCCAAAATGCAAAGTGAGCGAACCGAAGAAAAATGCCAATTAAATCAACATTTGGTGTGACTACCCTTTGGCTTCAAACCAGCATCAATTCTTACACTTGCGCAAAGTCAGGGATTTTGTAGGATTGAGTCAAGTGTATGATTAACCAGTTTTACCAAGCAGGTTCTAATGGTCATAGGTTTCATATGTTGATTGAAACACAGTCAATAACAAACTGCTGTATTGGAGGCTTACAAATTGGGAGAGGATCAGCCAAACTCTGCTACTAAGGTGAGTTTGTGGAAGACTGTTTCATATCACAGGTCATACGCCATGACAAGACTGAGCACAGCAACAAGACACAAGGTAGTTATACTGCATCAGCCAGATCTCTCACAGACAGATTTCAAAGCAGACTGGGCTTTAAAGATGTGCTGGGTGGAACTCCACTTTAAACACTTTTACAACTCTTCAGCATCCCTCACTAAACTGTGCACTGTAAACGAATTGGATATTTAAAAAAAAAAATTCTCAGCACCTACTGTATATCTGCTGTATTCATTTTTCACTTCCTCCTCCCTGGCCTGATGAGTCTAAATTTGTAATATTTGGCTGTAGCAGGAAGCAGTTTGTTCTCAGAAGGGCTGGAGAGCGGTATAATAATGAGTGTCTGCAGAAAACAGTGAAGCATGGTGGGGTGTTCCTTACAAGTTCTGCAAATAGAGTTGGGAGATTTGGTCAGAATGAATGGTGTCCTCAATGCTAAGAAATACAGGCAGAAACTTATCCATCATGACATACAGATAATGTTATTAAGAACTATCTTCAGCATAAAGAACAAGGAGTCTTGAAAGTGATGGTTTGGCCCCCACAGAGCCCTGATCTCATCAAGTATGTCTGGGATTATATGCAAAGACAAAAGGTTGTGAGGCAGCCTACATCCACAGAAGATCTGTAGTTAATTCTCCAAGATGTTTGGAACAACCTACCTACCGAGTTCTTAAAAAAAAAAGTGTGCAAGTGTATCTAGAAGAATTGATGTGGTTTTTGAAGGCAAAGTGTGGTCACACAAAATATTGATTTGATTTGGATTTCCCTTCTGTTCATTTACTTTCCATTTTGGTAATTGCTAAAAATATATTATTTACACTTCTATTTCTGAAAGCATTCTTAATTTACAGCATTTTTTCACACCTGCGTAAACTTTTGCACAGTAGAGTAAAATGCACACATTTGAATACACACACATACACACACAAAAAAAATGGATAACGTCCTATTTAAAATATTCACTGACCATCTATTTTGGGCTCTTGCACACTGCAGCTTGAAAACACTCAGTAAAGCATATTTTTTTTTTTTTTTTACTAATCTAAAATGCAGTCTATTGTTTACAATGTGCCTGTCCACACTGGCACGTAAACAAGCACTGCGTATTGTTCAGTAAACAAAATACATAAATCCGAGTTGCCCGTCATTACTTTTGTGTGTTTACTTACAAATACTCTGAAATATGCATGGATGCCACACTTCCTGCTTGTGTGTGCATACTCACAAATATGTGCAAGTGATCTACAGCCCATCCTCCGCTTTTTTTTTCTTGCCAGGTATGTCTCATGTTCATACATCAGTACAGTCCTAGCACACAGTGACACTTCTAGTAGTAGGATGACTTGCACCACACATCAGAAATGGAATGCTTCTGATAGCTTCCCAACTAGTAGACTCCACCACAAGAACCGTAGAAGCACATATTGAAGCCTGCTTTTGTTTACTCAACATATCACACCAAAAAAACAAAGTCTAAATTCTCCACCCCATAACGATGAACCATGTTTGGAAACCAGATCCTCAAACCCCCAGATATACCTGTTAAACGCTGTCTAGAGACCCATGTGTTTGTTTCACACTCCACAGCCTAAATGCTTTTATCTTGTAAAATACTTCCAAAATAAGTAAAATATTTGCAAGTCCTTTTTTTTTTTTTTTTTTTTTTTTTTTTTTTGCAACTTACTATGTGCTACACTGTAATCTGGACCACAGATAAATACAGATATATAATGTATCTCTTGTGTTTACTGCATAGATTACCATGGAGAAGATCAGCAAACACGGGGTACTGGTCATCTAACTCAGTGTAGAATAGTCAGTGCTATTGTTTGTTTTTTTGGGGGGGGGGGGGGGGTTTCTATGCAAATGTGTGGATGATAAAGCAGATAAAAATTAGATTCTGCAGAGTTCAGAGTTATAAGATCCCTACACCACACATCATGGACAACAATTCGCAAAAAGATTTGTGTCAATGTTAAAGTGTTACTAAACCCAGGAACCTGCATTCACTATATCTGGTCTCCTACAGTACACAGAACATGGAAATGCAATCATTTTAGTAACTATCAACTGCTAAATACCCTTTTTCACATCAGCAGTATATAGCAGTCTTATGACTTCTATGAGTGCTTGGTTAAAGCTTGTAGGAGGAGTTTCCATTCTTCTCTGACTGTCCTATGAGGCAGAAGGGCCCCTAAACCCTCTGCCTGGACAATGCTGATCACATGCACCCTCCTAAGAAAAAAAAAACTATCTAGCAATACACACCAAACTGAGCATGTGCAGAGTGTCCCCAAGGCTCTGTTCTATCAGGTGATGGATTGGGGACTGTGGAAGGCGACGATCAGAGAAGACAGGATCAAACAGCCTTTTTGCACAAAGCGCAGGATTAACCTCTTAGGTTCCACAGTGAGTATAACAAGCATGCTTTACTGCATATACACACTGTTTTTACTGTTGTGGGTTTAGTAACACTATAAGTAGTGACACTCTGAAGATTGCCATACTTTTTAAAACTCAAAAGTTATGCTTTAAAAACTCAATAGAAAATGAAACACAATAGCTGTAAAGCTCTTCAAATTAGAGAGCTTTTCTGAAAGTCAAGCATTACGGAACAGATGAAGATGTTAAATTGCACATATTATCTTTTGACTATTAAGGTTTCCCACATAAAGGAACCTTCCATAATTTTGTTGTAGTATATCATAATTGTCTCCATTTGATGCAAAGCAACCGATCCACTTCTACTGTTCATTCTCCTATTCAGACATATTAATTAACATATCTGAATTCTGCTTTTTTGGTGTGGTCTTCTTGTGAAAAATCCATCTTTTATGAGCTCAAGTGTTTTTTTGTTTTTTTTTTCCATGTCTACATGCAGGTGGGAAAACTTATTGAACTGCTTGCTGGGAAGGCAGGGGTGCTGGATGGCAGGTTCCATTACGGAACGGCCTTTGGAGGCAGCAAGGTTAAAGACGTCTGTGAAGACCTAATACGATATGGCTACAACTACTTGGGAAAAGATTATGTTACCTCTGGAATCACTGGGTAAGACCCTCTTAATAAAGTGGGATTAAATATATTCGGATGGTATCATGCTATAGATAGTAAGTGGATATATTTGTTATACCCTTTTCTTCATTGTAATGTTGGCAAAATGAAAGAGCACCAGTGACTCTATTGGGCTCTCCATTGTGTGCACCAGTAGAGTACCCTGATGCCTTTGAAGGGGGCACGTTTTGTTGATGCACCCTCTGTACAAGTGGTAAGATCTGCGGAAAGGAATGATCATCTTCTGGCTTTAGCTAGTGTGACATAAGCTTTTCATGAGTGCATTCTGTTTGGTAATAGGATTTTCTTGTGGATAAAGCTGCATGTCTGATAGCGTTGGAGACATTTTTTATATTGATTTCCACACATGATGCACAAATTGCCAACTTAGTCAGAAATGTTAATGCAGTCACATTTTTTTATTAAGACTTTGTCCTAAGAAAAAAAAATGTACTTTGCAAAATATTCATGTTTAACCTGAGAAACTGTGATATCTACCTTCACTCTCTTGACAAGCTATGGTCATCATCAAAGAATCTTCAGCATACAATAGTGTGTCAAATGCCTAGTTGTGTTGTAGCAGTCAGCAGATGGAACCAGGAAGCATCGGACCTGGAGGATTCTTTGGTGGCTATAGCTCTGAAAGAAGGTCAAGATTGGAGCCTTTGGCCACTGGACTGGTACATTTTTATAAGTCCAACTTTTTTGTTTTCCACAAGGCATTATAAGTTTTCAAAACTGACCAGCATGCAAAGCTCTTGGATGACTGACATTCTCATTATGTTTAACAGGCAAACGGGGGTCATGCTTATACATCACGATTGAGTGGTTCCTGATAAAGTTGAATCAGCTAGCTATATAGATTTCCCTTAAACCGGTTGTATACCCCATTTTTACCTACAGGTAAGCCTATAATAGTGCTTACCTGTAGGTAAAATGAATATCTCCTAAACCTACAAGGTTTAGGAGATATTCACCCTGCATACAGCCGCTGACGTCAGCAACGCATGCGCAGTGAAGGTTCGGCCAAGGTCCTGCGTATCGTGCCGCAATGGAGGATTCCCACGCACATGCGCAGGAGTGACATCATCGCAGCTCCGGCCACTCACAGCGCCCGAGCCGCGAACCCGGAAGAGAGGCCAAGGGGAAAATGTCAGCTCCCTCGGTTGTGACCAGGATGTGACGCTGACGCTTCGTTCTAAGGTAAGTATTTCATAATGAGCTAGTATGCTGTGCATACTAGCTCATTATGCCTTTGCCTTAAAGGTTTTTTTTTTTTCTTTCGTTTGCAGGTATACAACCGCTTTAAGCTGCCCGTAGATGGATTAAATATTGGCTGGTTCAGTAGGGACCGGCCGAGATCCGATCCATGTATGGGCATACTGTACCCAAGTTGATCCATCGATCAACTTGGGCACAACCAGCATGTCGGATTACTACCATGCAATTATTGCCAGCGGCTATAGCCGCTAACAATAAACACTGTCTTCTCCTGGCAGGGACGGCTCTCCTAGCTCCACGGGAGGGATTCCCCCATCAACTAAGGCCTGCCTTAGATGAAAGTAATGAAATTGTACCTTTTTCTGTATTTGTGTAGATTTAAGCAGGGTGGATTTGATTTAAATCAAATCGACATAAATCACGATTTAAATCACTAGTAAAAAGGCTCGATTTAAATCATAATTTTTAAAGAGCAACTGTCATCTCTGTCCCACAGCGGCTCCTCCTCTGACCCGCTGTTGACATAAAGACAGTCCCATTCGCTTTAATGGTACAGCCGGTGATGCGGCAGTGACACAACAAGGTGAGGGACGTGGCGGCAGCAGGTGATTGGATGCCCGCTAACAGGCGCTGCCATGATGGATCTGAAATGACAGGTGCTCGTTAAATGTATTCCTGCTGGTAGTTAGAATCTTTAATATTTGCAAACAAAATGAAGGTTTCTTATTAAGAATAATAAGCTGTCAGGTTAGTAAAACAGCGATATCAGAACTCCTTCAATTGTGGTGTACATAGATTTGCAAAACAATGGGATAAAGGAATATTCCTGAACTTGGTTTTGTCTCATGGCTACTGTGAAATTGTGTGAATGCAGTGCATGTTATCTCAGCTTGCAGAGCTTGGATTCATTGAATGAGTTTACCAAAAATGTAAATATTGCAGAATATACAGTACAGCCTCATGCTACACAACTAAGCTCCATTTCATGCTGAATAAACTAAATTATTAATGTATCCTAAATAGAAAACTCTTTAGATAGATTTTTACTCCAAAAGCATTTTATTAAAATAAATTTGATCAAAATAAAAAAAAATCCAATTTATATTAAAAAAAAATTTAGATTTTTTTTTTTTTTTTTTTAATCATGTTTTTTTTTTTATCCACCCTGGATTTAGCACTTCTACGTCCCTAAATGATAGTGCTTGGGCATAGTTCAGTGAATGCTTGTGGAAAAGTCATACCTACGTGACCCATTCTCGTTTTCATTGGGACGGTAGAGAATGCTCAGTTCATGTACTGTTATTATCTGGCACCTTATGATAACTTCCTTTAAATGGGCAGCACACAAGTTCAGTGCCTGTCTGACTTTTCTCTCTTTCATCTTACAGGGAGCCACTTGAGGCCTATATTTACTTTGGGCCAGTATACTATCAGAAACTAAAGCACATGGTGCTGGATAAGATGCATGCTCGAGCCAGAGGACCCAGGGCTGTCCTTACCAGGTACAGTGTACTCGTATATCTGTATAAAAGCATGTGATCAGGGGTCATAGAGGTGTGCTGTATGTAATATAACATTTAACCACTTTCCATCAGCTTCCCCTGCAGGTTATCTGAGTACAGTGCATCCGGAAAGTATTCACAGCGCTTCACTTTTTCCACATTTTGTTATGTTACAACCCTATTCCAAAATAGATTAAATTCATGATTTTCCTTAAAATTTTACAAACAATACCCCATAATGACAACATGAAGGAAGTTTGTTTGAAATCTTTGCAAATGTATTAAAACTGTAAACAATCACATGTATATAAGTATTCTTGGCCTTTGCTCAATACTTTGTTGAAGCACCTTTGGCACCAATTACAGCCTCAAGTCTTTTTGAGTATGATGCTACAAGCTTGGCACACTTATGTTTGGCCAGTTTCTCCCATTCTTCTCTGCAGGTTCTCTAAGGCTCCTTCAGGTTGGATGGACAGCATTGGTGCCATTTTCAGATCTCTTCGGAGATGGTTTATTTATTTTTTTATTAAAGGTGTTTATTTGTAGTTTTCATTTTTGAACTACACAATCAAAACAAGAAAATGCCATCTAATATGGCGATGGCAGCAGTATTGTTAGCTACACAGAGCCCATCAAAAAATACAAGTCAGGATAACATATGCTAGACCAATTCGGAATAACGTGTCCTTAGCCTAAAAAATGATATGCTGTACAAAAAGTAATTTGTACAGCATATCAGGGGCAAGCTATAGCAACCAGAGAAAAAGAAAAACACACCCCCAATAAAAGTATCTAAGGCAACAAACAGCCGCACACAATCTCACACTACATCATACATACATATGCTCGCACACACACACACACACACAACGCTCTGTCCAATTTCAATAGAAGGTATACCACAGACCCCTCTCCAGAGATGTTCAATCGGGTTCAAGTCTGGACTCTGGCTGGGCCACTCAAGGAAACTCACAGTTGTGTCCCATAGCCACTCCTTTGTTATCTTGGCTGTGTGCTTAGGGTCATTGTCCTTTTGGAAGATGAACCTTCGTTCCAGTCTGAGGTCCAGAGCGCTCTGGAGCAGGTTTTCATCAAGGATGTCTCTCTACATTGCTGCATTCATCTTTCCCTTGATCCTGACTAGTCTGCTAATTCCTGCTGCTGAAAAACATCCCCACAGCATGCTTCACTGTAGGGATGGTATTGGCCAGGTGATGAGCGATGCCTGGTTTCCTCCAGACATGACACTTGCCATTCAGGCCAAAGAGTTCATTCTTTGTTTCATCAGACCAGAGAGTTTTGTTTCTCATGGTCTGAGAATCCTTTAGGTACATTTTGGCAAACGCTAGACGGACTGTCATGTGCCTTTTTACTGAGGAGTGGCTTCCGTCTGGCCACTCTATCATACAGGCCTGATTGGTGTAGTGCTGCAGAGATGGTTGTTCTTCTGGAAGGTTCTCTTCTCTCCACAGAGAAATGCTGGAGCTCTGTCAGAGTGACCATCGGGTTCTTGGTCACCTCCCTGACTAAGGCCCTTCTCCCCCGTTCGCTCAGTTTGGCCAGGTGGCCAGCTCCAGGAAGAGTCCTGGTGGTTCAAAACTTCTTCCATTTACGGATGAGGGAGGTCACTGTGCTCATTGGGACCTTCAATGCTGCAGAAATGTTTCTGTACCCTTCCCCAGATTTGTGCATCAATACAATCCTGTCTCAGAGGTCTTCAGACAATTCCTTGGACTTCATGGCTTGGTTTGTGCTCTGACATGCACTGTTACCTGTGGGGCCTTGTATAGACGGGTGTGTGCCTTTCCAAATCGTGTCCAATCCACTGAATTTACCACAGGTGGACTCCAATCAAGTTGTAGAAACATCTCAAGGATGATGAGTGGAAACGGGATGAACCTGAGCTCAATTTTGAGTGTCATGGCAAAGGCTGTGAATACTTGTGTACATGTGATTTTTTTTTTTCTGTTTTTTATTTTTAATAAATTTGCAAAGATTTCAAACAAACTTCTTTCATGTTGTTATTATGGGGTGTTGTCTGTAGATTTTTGAGGAAAATAATGAATTTGAATCCATTTTGGAGTAGGGCTGTAACATAACAAAATGTGGAAAAAGTGCTGTGAATACTTTCTGGATGCACTGTATGTGCAGCTTTTGCACAGAGATGGAATCAGTTCTGGGGAGGGTGTTGTACAGTTTTAAAATGCAAACTTATGAGTGTCTGCAGGCAGCAGTAAAGCATGGTGGCGATTCCGTGTAAGTTTGGGGCTGGATTTCTGCAAATGGAGTTGGATTTAGTCAGGATCAATGGTGTCCTCAATGGTCAGAAATACAGGAGGATATTTATACATCATACCATACATCCACAGAAGATCCGTGGTTAGTTCTCTAAGATGTTTGGAGCAAACTACCTGCCGAGTTTATTAAAGCACTGTGTGTACCTAGAATTACTGATGATGGTTTGAAGCCAAAGGTGGTCACACCAGTTATTGATTGATTTGGATTCCTCTTCTGTTTATTTACTTTACATTTCGTTAATTGATAAAAATAAACTATTAACACTTCTATTTCTGAAACCATTCCTAATTTACAGCATTTTTTACACCTGCCTAAAACTTTTGCACATTAGTGTAGATAGAGAAAATCTGTTAAATCAGAATCTCTGGTTTGCAAACTTGTTCCACATCAATGAAGTAGAAAGTACGGAAGCCAATAATTTAGTATCTGCTTGCCCCAACAGCTATTATTTTTAGAAGAAAAGGTCAGTCATGACCATCTTCTTTCTACTTCAAAACTAATTTATTTTGAAACCCAACTTCAGCTAAAACATTTCATTTTGATTAAAGTAGGGAAGGAGTAGAATTGTTCTTTAACGTGGACATAGACAAAAACACATTTTTGGTAAAGTGGGGAAGGGTTAGAACATCTGTTTCTGTGGCTGTCTGTGCCTTCCTGCCACAGTGACAACCACTCGACCCAGTTCTTGTATGGGTGTCACAGGGACAGATAGTGAAGGGTAAATCTACACAATGGTGTCAGACTTCACTGAAATTTTAGTTTTTCCCCACTATATCCAAAATGGATAAAAAAAAATCTGCTGATTGACATTAAGAATAAGTGTCAGCGTTAAAAAAAATATCTTGCACTCATATTTGAACTGTATTTTCTGCTGTTGCATAAGGGCAGTTAATAGTGTGAATACACTCTTCAGTTTGGCCCTAGTAAAGCATGTTCTTTGCATTCTATGATATGCTAAAAAAAGTAGACATTTTTGTTCTTCTCTGTAGAGTAATCAATAGAAAGAAACTGTCAGTGAGTGACATCTCGGGCTCTGGATGTTTGTAGAAGGCCGGACAGGATAATGTGTGCTCCCCTCTTGCATTCGTGTAGTGCAGCGTCTGTAACATCTGCAGCTGACGGGGCGGCTCTGCTGTCAGGAAAAGCTGTCACCATATCCTGCTTGTCTTCAGTTTGTTTAATGTGCTCAGCTTTTGTTTTGAGCAGCTTCAGTGGAGGTTTTCCAAGTCAAACACCTTGGCTGCTATTTAACTGCTTTCAGGATCATATCTCCATAGTATGTGAAAACCTCTAAACAGTGACAACAACTTTGAATTACATGATGCTAACATCTATACTGTATCCACTTATTGCTCCATACAGATGAGTAAAATAGGGTTGTTTTGAACAGGCACTCTTTCGGTTTTCGGAAGCAAACTAAATGTATTCATCCACTTTATACACCATTGTAACTGAGATCAGAATGCTGTAAACTAGCATGGGATAAAAGTGATTCTATCCAATCTCTCTTGGTTAGAGACATTGCCCATTCAAAGTGACTGTGTTTCCCAAACACCCAATGTATAGTTGTCCATCAACACCCCCCTGTCGCTTACTCAGCCTTTTCAATCCATTAAAAATGAAATATAACTTTTTTTTTTATTGTTATTATTAAAACGGAGACTGATCAGGTGGTTGTTTACATTCTAGTTTCATAATGCTACAAATCATATTGTTTCTCCATTATGTCCCTCCAGGCAACCCACTGAAGGACGCTCTCGTGATGGTGGTTTGCGTCTCGGTGAAATGGAACGAGATTGTTTGATTGGTTATGGAGCCAGCATGCTGTTGCTTGAGAGACTGATGATCTCTAGTGATGCCTTTGAGGTGGACGTCTGTGGAGAGTGTGGCCTGCTGGGCTATTCTGGCTGGTAGGCAATCTGAAAGGTCTTTTCGGGTGTAACTAGTTCAAAGTGACTTTGTTGCTACATGAAATACATTTTAAAAAATACTTCCTTTAAAAGAAGACCCTAGTACTTACCTTACTTATCCGGTCTTGCTGCCCATGGGGCCAGTGAATGCAACCACAGAGCCTATTGAAGTCTCTGTTGTAGGTGACTGTAAATATATTTTTAAATAACAAACATGTTATACTTCCCTGCTCTGTGCAATGATTTTGCACACAGAGCAGCTCCAGTTCTCTCCTCAGATCCCCTACCGATGCCCCTGGTCCCCCCCCCCCCCCGCCGAGTGCCCACCATAGGAAGCCGCTTGCTATGGAGGCACTCGCGCAGGCTCGCTCCCAAGCCGGCTGTGTGTGTCCATTGACTCAGCCCCACCCCCCGCTCCCTCGTCACTGGCTGTGATTGATTGGCTCCCGCTGCTGTCTATGCCTATGAGGAGGCAGAGAGGTAAGTATAAGAGAGTGGAGAGAGGGCACAGGTAAGTATAGAGGGGGGGGGGGGGCCTGGACCTGCATTCAGATGTTTTTTTTTACTTGAATGCAAAAAATGCATTAAGGTAAAAAAAACTTTTAGCTTTTAGAACCACTTTAACTTCTCAAGGTGGTGATGATTGATGGCAGCCACACAGGTAAGTATTAAGGGTTTTTTTTTGCTTTTGTTCTTCCCATCAACCCATTAAATCCAAAGGGAAAGGGTCTTAAGCTCTCTGGGAGTGGAGGAATCCACTACATTGGTAAATCCAGTGAGTAAGTAAGGATTACTGGGCTATGTGTATGTATATAATGTCTTGAAGGAGAGGATACAAAGTAATACCAAGGCAAGGTACATGGGGGTGGGGCAATTTAAAATATTCTCCCAGCAAATCTCCTAAACCCATATTTTATTCACTGTAGAAAAACATATCAAATGTTTAAACTGATAAACTGTACCATTTTAAGAAACAAAGTAATTTTGAAATTGATGGCAGCAATACGTCTCTAAGTTGGGACAGGGTAACAAAAAGCTGGCAAAGTAATGGTACTAACAAGGAAGAGCTGAAAGAACATGTTGCAACTAATTTGTGTAATTTGCAACAGATCAGTAACATGACTGGGTATAAAAGGACATCTTTCAGAGGTTCACCATTCTGTGGAAAGCTGCTTCTAAGAATGTCGATTAATTTCAGCATAATGTTCCTCAACGTAAAATTGCAAAGACAATATATCATCATGTACAGTACATCATTTCAAAAGATTCCAAGAAACTGGAAAAATCCTCAGTGCACAAAGGACAAGGTGGAAATGCAATATTGGATGCTTCTGATCTACAGGCACTCAGAAGGCACTGTATAAAAACGGGCTAGATTCTGTGGTGGACATCACTTCATGGGCTCAGGAATTCTTCTATAAAATCACTGTGAACACAGCTCACTGTGCCAGCCAAAAATGCATGGTAAAGCTCTATCATGCAAATAAGCCAAATCTGCACATGATCCTGAAGCACCTCCATTTCAAAGTGAGAAAACTGTCCTGTGGTCACACTAATCCGAATATATTTGGCAGCCATGGGTGCTGCGTCCCCCAAACTAAAGAGGAGAGGGACATTCCAACTTATTAGCACCATCTCTGATGGTATGGGGGTGCATTTGGATTGGGCAGCTTGCACATCTGGAAA
The DNA here is from genome assembly GCF_042186555.1 of Aquarana catesbeiana. NCBI lineage: Eukaryota > Metazoa > Chordata > Amphibia > Anura > Ranidae > Aquarana > Aquarana catesbeiana. The sequence goes on from NC_133326.1 coordinate 520,332,974, forward strand.
GGCACCATCAATGCTGAGAGATATATCTAGGTTTTAGAGTAGCACATGCTCCCATCCAGACAGTGTCTTTTTCAGGGAAGGCCTTGCATATTTCAGCAGTGGTTAACTGGCTGGCCTGCAGTCCAGACCTTTCACCAATTGCAAATATTGGGTGCATTTTGGAAAACAAAATACTACAAAGATCCAGAACTGTTCAGCAGTTAGAATCTTCTTCTATCAGGCAAGAATGGAAGAACATGGCCGTGTCCCAACTTTTCTGAGATGTGTTACTGCCATCAATTCCAGACCTTTTTTTTTTTTCTAAAATGGTACATTTTCTCAGTTTAAACTTTTGATATGTTTTCTATTGTAAATAAAATATGGGTTTACAAATCATTGCATTCTGTTTTATGTAGATTTTAGACAGCGCCCCAACTTTTTTGAAATTTGGGTTGTATATTAGTTCTGCCATGTACAAGCATACAGCAAAATGCAAGACTTTGAGGTGAGAATTGACAGAGTAAATATGTCTGTCACTCAATCACTATTCCACTGTATCTACAGTATGTAGGTGTGGGAAATCTGCTGACATTAGTTTTTTCCCCAGAATGGGCCAGCCTGACGATGTGTGTTTTTTTTTTGTTTTTTTTGTTTTTTTTGTTTTTTTTTGTTTTTTTTTTAGGTGCCATTACTGCAAGTCCTCCTGTCATGTCTCCTCGCTGCGAATTCCGTATGCCTGCAAGTTACTGTTCCAAGAACTGCAGTCTATGAATATCATACCCAGACTTAAACTGTCAAGATACAATGAATGAGAAAGTATTTGTTTACAAGACTAAGGCTGGGTTCACATATGTGCAAATTGGATGCGAGTTTCTCCGCATCCAATTCGCATGAGATGCGAGTGTGATCAGCTCCCAGTGGAGCCGGTTCACACTGGTCTGGGATGGCCATGGAGCGGATTGCAAAAGGGTCCTGTGCATGTTTGGGTGCAGATCAGGTCTTAATTCAGGCAAAAATTCAGACCTGAATTGCACCTGAACCGGTAAACAGACACACACCGGACCCTAGGCACGAACCTGTGGCCGCACATATGTGAACCTGGCCTTAAAGTGGACATGTCACTTGTGCACAAGGATGACTACCATTTTATAAACCAAGTTTAGCACATTTCACGTTGTGCCTCTGGAAACATCACTATAAAAGCCATGTCACAGCTTACCAGAACAACTCGAAGTTCCTTGTAGTTAAAACGCCTATTATTTCAGCCACTGTAAATACTAGGGAAAATGTTACAGGATACAAATTTTAGGCACCTCTTCTTGTGTCTTAGGGCCCATTTACATTGTTCTCCTGCATTATGGTACATTACTTCACATGTTATTGCGTGGTATTTGCACCTTAATGTGCGTTGAGATAAGGCAGCCCATTAATTTTCCTTAGGCTGCCAATGTAGGTTATAATGGAATTGCAACATTTTTGCGAACACAGTACACCACAATCCATAGATGGTTCATCTGTGTGTTTTGGTGCTATAAAATGCAGGTGTGTCGAGCAGTGTACAGGTGCCTTAGAGTGGCATGCAGTATGAATGCATTCATTAATGTGCATTGTGGTAAAATGCGTGTCCCACCAATATAGTGTACATAAGCATTTAGGGTCTAAAACAATGGACCACAGCTGAGGGACCAGGATTGGAAGTATGGCCTTTGACAAGCTTGTTCCTGTTCCTCATGGTAGAAAAAGACTGGATACTACACTGTAACACTTTTTCGGTTCCAGCCTTTTGTTCCTCAGTTGTTGTTCTTTAGTACAAATTGTACTCGATTAATGCGGTGCAGACAGTTCCTTAGGTAAGCTTGGGTAAATGGGGCCTAATAATAATAACAGTGATAACAGTAATGGGGCTGGTAATCATAACGCATTTAAAATTGGCTGCATCCATAGTGTAAAGTGACAGGTGCACTTTAGAAGCATAAAAGGAATATGGCAGACACTCACTTTTTTCCATACTTGTTGCTGTCTCTGGGGGCGTGTCCTCGGTACAAAAAAAGTGTACATTTCTGTTTCTCACATGTACAAAGTAGTACATAGTTGAGCTTTTGTATTTATACCTGTAACATAAAAAGATTTTTGGAAAACACTGAAAGATGTTTGATGAGAAGTTTTTGTTGATTATTTATGACAAATGTACAGTCTGCCAATGTCAAATAAACAATATACTGTATGTGGTGTTTTTTTTGTTTTGTTTTTTCCCATTGCTGTTCAGTTGTAATGAGCTGAGGTTCTAGACCCCCGGTGCCCAACCTGCAGGCCTTTGGTATATGATGTGTGGCACTTGAACCTCAGCAGTCTGTAGTAGGAACATTGCTTAGGGTAATAGCATTGATCTCTAGCGGCCATGTAACATGTTCCCAGCTTCGTTGTTTCCTCTGCAGCATATCTCCAGCCAAAAAGTAGCATGTCCTCACCCACTGATCCTCATTTCCTTTATTAGGTCTGCAGTTTCTGGCAGTCCTCTCATTATTTAAACTGAACATTATGTTGATGTCAGGGGCCACATTTGAGGCCCCCTCTAGCTTCTATATTGACAACCACTGTTTGAAGTTGGTTTGACCCAAACAGGTGGGAAACTGTCACATGATAGCAGGCTGCTGCTGTAAAATTCCCTGCCTTGCAGCTGAATGTAACAAAAGAATGGAGATGACATTGACAATGGCCAAGTTTGAATGTCATCGGCCAAATATGGCCTCTGGCCAAATTAGGACAATGGTATCACCAACATCTCCACCCTTTTGTTACAAGGCAACTAATTCTGCAGCTGATTGGACCAACAGCCTGCTTTCATGTATCATTTTCCTGCAGGCTCAAGCTGAACCGAGTTTATCCTGATCTTTAGCTCATCCTTGCAGGTAAAGGGGTTAAAAAAAAAAGCGATATTTCCTTCTTGCTCATTGAGGAATGCAGAAAATCCTAAACCTTTTGGTTATACGGCCGCCTACAGGGCAATTGGGCACTTTCAAATGAAAATATGTAGGCCAGCCAAGGGTGTAATCCCTCCCACTACTAGCATGCCTCAGCTTTTGCTAGTATCCTAAGAGGATGGATGTCCTTTCTTGTAAAGTCGAACCTGTGTATGTGTGTGTTTTTTTTGATCCTTTGCTTCTGCACCCTCACCTTCATATTCGTTACCTGATTTGATCGTGGTCTTAGCAGCTACTGAAGCATTTACTAAAGAGACTGTCTAAATCTGAATTGCTCAAGTCCTTGGTGGATGAGCTATCCTGAGGTGTTTAAGTATATTGCTATTACTCCCAAATTTAGAGATCATTTAGGCCCTTATAGATGAACTCTGGGAATGTGATTCGTTGGGGCAAGCTCAAACAGAGGTGGCTGTAAAGGACAGATCGCATGGATGAAGGGAGACTGCTGGAGTCAGGAGTAAATATCAATCCTTATATGTGCACTTCTAGACTAAGCAAACATTCAACCCTTGCAGTGTGTGTGTGTGTGGTGGGGGGGGGGGGTGAGGGGGGGGGGGCGCGGCGATGCCCAGCGTTTAGTTTCACTGTGCTACGCACTGAATCAATGAGGATCAGCCTGTTCCTTCTACCAGTGCAATTTCCAGCCCTAGGTCATGTAGGGCAGCACCCGCTTTTCTTTTCCAACTGTTTCTGTACAAAGAGTGGAAGTGCCCAGATTGGTTGTTTGCTCCCTCAAAGTGTTTCATGGCCTTGTATCCCATTGCTGCATATTTGTTGAGAAATGGTCTGTTCCGTCTGTGGATCCTGCCATATCTTGCCTTAACAAGGCAACTATTGTAGCGATGGAGAATGCACCTGCTTTTAAGTAGTCAACCAATAAGAGGTGAAAGGTTTTCTCCTGGCCTCTGTTCTTGTTAGCAGGTCCTGTCTTGTACCCTATTCTACCTGTGATTTTACCTAATCAGACAATGTCTGACTAGATGAAAATCCTTAAAAGGATCTAACCACCATTGCCATGGACTCTCTGCTTGTAGAACATGGAAGACTCTCGCCTTCTTTCTCGCACGAGTCCCATGAAAATTATATGTTTTGGACACTGTGGAGAAAGTGCTGAATTGCAAAGCTTTCTAGTAAGACATGTTTGATACGCCTGCCCTTCAAGGAACAATGCCTCACTAAACCAGCCCTAGATGTTCTCATCTACAGTGCCTTGAAAAAGTATTCATACCCCTTGACATTTTCCACATTTGGCATGTTACAACCAAAAATGTAAATTTATTTTATTGGGATTTTATGTGATAGACCAACACAAAATGGCACATAATTGTGAAGTGGAAAAAAAATGACAGATGGTTTTCTTTTTTACAAATCTATAGCTGAAAAGTGTGGCGTGCATTTTATATTCAGCCCCCTTTACTCTGATAACCCCTAACTAAAATCTAGTGGAACCCTTTGTCTTAAGTCACCTAATTAGTAAATAGAATCCACCTGTATGTAATTTAATCTCAGTATAAATACAGCTGTTCTGTGAAGCCCTCAGGGGTTCATTAGAGAACCTTAGTGAACAAACCACACCATGAAGGTTAAGGGACACACCACCTCTCCAATGTTTAACTTTTTCCAAGCCCCAGAATTTCAGCCATCTCGGATCCCTATTGTGGAAAATTCTAAAATGTTTAGAAACGTGTTTTTAAACCTCTTTTGATATTATTTACGTGTTCGGCTATGCAGACTCCCATAGGTCTGGAGGTTCTCCTTACATACTGGAGTCTGCAGTCACACTGTAACATGTACACCACCCCTACGGTGTCACACGTAATGAGGTTTTTTTATCTGATATTTCCTGTTAGTGGCAGAAGCAATGAACTCCTTCCTTTTTTTAAGATTGTGTTCACATTGCCTGCATACTGGGCATTTCCCACAGGCGTAAAATCCAGACAAGAAAGTAAAAATTCTACTCTCTTTTATCACAGGAGTATCCACCACACTCGGGGCTAACATGTCCCTCAGAGTTGGTGGTCTCCTGTAAATAAATCTCGGGCGAGGGGGTAATACTGTACCTAAAATTCTATCTTTTTTCAAAATTTCCCAATGCCTCATGATGAACCATTCTTGATCTTGCAGACCCTGGGATTTTCTTCTTGCCTAAGGTTGTCTGCTTTCACCTAAACCAGAACATTCTCCTCCCATCCCTTTTATCAGGCTCAGCTATATCAAATGGAAATTTCTCTCCATTGGATGTGGTTTGAGCTGTGTGAGTATCTCTTGGCCACTGCTTCTTTCAGAAAGACTGATCTGAGATTCTAGCGATTAGGGTCAAATCTGCAGACTTGAAAAATGTGCTTCAAGCAGATCTCTACAGGAGCCCAAAGTTAGCCTGAGATACTTCAAAGTACTGTTCCATCTACTTCCAGTAGCTCCTGCTTTGCTTATGGATCAGTTCTATAAAATTTTATAGGGAAATTCCTGACACCTGGCCTAGGCAGATAGAAAGCAGCCAAATGTTCCAGAAGATGATCATACATAGGGCAACAATAAACCAACATCATTGGTTCAATAGGCACATGACAAATTTTGGCAAAAAAAAAATGATGGTGTTATGGCAAAAACGGTAATGTAGACGCAACATGGTGTAAGACGTGTGGTCTCTGAGCTCCTGCCAGTACCCCTAATTAAGCCATAATCCTGAGCTTCCTGCACTGGGCAACCGGCTGGACTGTCTCCCCGGACCACCTGGGACAGAAGAATCTGACCCCTGAGGGGGAGGAACGTTCGGCGTCTCGAGCGGAGCGGCGATCTCCCGCTCGGCGGCAATATAAATCGAGACCGCGGCTTCGGCCTACTACCGGAGGCCGCGGCCATCTTGGTCCTCCTTACTGACGGCCCTGCCTGAAGCATTCCACACCACACAGGTACCCAGCTACTATACAGCCTTCTGGGAGGACTGGGCTGCACCCTTCCCTCTGTCTGCTACCTTGTGTACCCATCAGGGGCCCGGGGAGACTGATGCTCACAACCGGCCTAGTCTGCAGCCTGAGCCTACACAGGGTGACCGGCGGCCATCTTGGCACACCTACCCCATATATCTGAGCTGTGCACATGGACTGTGGCTTTGCCGTCCCCATCTAGACAGTGCCCTCTCATCCCCTGTATCTGCCAGTGCATCTGAAAAGGAAGGGGGGGATACCTCACACATTGACTCTGCAAGATCAGCTCCTGACCCCAGATCGAGCGAACGAAGCCGTTATGCCATTCCACCAGCTTTTACCTACCCGGCCATGAGCTATCGAAAAAGAGGCAAGTACAAGGCATCTCTCAAGCCAAATCCGGCGGCACAAATCGACCGATATCTAAAAGAAAAGTCCAGCTCAGGCCGGGAGGATCGTGCTGGGATAACACGTGGCGGGGCCTGCTCGCCATCTGCATCACCTGACAGCATGGCGGCTTCACAGAGTACAAGTTCACAGGCCCTCACGGGGATCCCGAATCTGCTAAACCCATCGCTGATCAGCCAACCGGCAACAGGCCCGTCTGTGCAGCTACTTAGCGATGACTCCGACATTAGAGCACTGCTGAGGGCTCTGCCCACTAAAGCAGACATGGAAGCTCTCCCCACCAAGGCGGACATGGAGGCACTTGTACTGAGAGTAGAGGAGCAGCACCGTCGTGACCTGCAGGAGGTCCGGGCAGAGGTACAAGAGATTGATGAACGGCTAACTAAAGAGGAGGCCTCAATGGGGGCTCTGGAGACTCGAGTAACACTACTGGAAAGATCGCAGCAGAGATATCTGGAACAGCTAGCAGAGGTACAGTTGCACGCTGAAGACTTGGAGAACCGTAGCCGGCGCCAAAACATACGGTTTAGAGGCATACCAGAAGCCACCGGCCCGGAGAATCTAATAGAAACAGTGAGGGCACTAATACACACAATACTAGATGGTGCCCTTCCCGCCTCCCTGGAGTTCGACAGGGTACACAGAGCGCTTGGCCCGAAACATACGGACATGGAACGTCCCCGCGATGTGTTATGCCGTCTCCACCGGTACAGTCATAAGGAACAGATCATGCGCGCAGCGCGGCTCAAGGGCCCGGTAGACTTTGACGGTGCACAGATTTCAGTGTATCCAGATGTGTCCCGTGCAACCCTCTTGAGGAGAGCAATGCTGAAGCCATTGCTGGAGAGAATAAGCCGAGCAGGACTGTCATACCGATGGGGATTCCCTATACAACTGACCGTCCGGAAAGGAAACGAATCCTTTACTCTACGCCGACATGCCGAACTCCCGGACCTTTTTGCCTTCCTGGGAATGGAGCCGGTTCTGCTGCGGGACTGGCTTGGTCCCATACCGAGCAGGGATTTCCGTCCAGCCCCTCAGAGCGCATCATTGGGTCTCCCTCGTCGATCGACAAGGCGCAGACAAAGAGAGCATACTCCGATAAGAAGTAGGGATCCGGAGCCGTGAGACCAGAGATCCCATACATGTAAGTGACTGACAGCGAGAGGTGACTGTGTTACGGGACTCGTAATGTTTTTCTTGGTAATCAACGGGCTCAGGGATACTGAACTTTTTCCCCTCCCCTCTGGAAGCCGACTGTTTTGGGGATCCGCTCCGATCCCGATAGTATCCCTCCTCTGCCCCTTACATTTTTCTTTTGTGATCAGGAGAGTAGTACTGCCGATCCCCTCTCCTCTCCAGGACTGTGATGTGTGACCATACTAGAAATATTACATCCCTCCTCTCCCGGGGTATGCCATGGAGTGTTCCACCCGATACGCAACCATATCACCAAGTAGATAGGGGACTCCGGCGGAGAGGAGGTAGCGGTCTTATGGGGTGGCGTGGTTGCCCTGGGACAACATGAGCCATAAACTACAGCAAAAGTTTGAAAATGCTCGTCACAGGTTAAGAGGACAACCACTAACAAATCTTTTTTTTTTCACACAGCAAATTGAGAGGACTCTAACCCCCTCTCGACGGCTAGGAATAAACATATGGAAGGTAGTGTGTGTTTTGGAGGTGGAGGCACTGAAGGGGAGGGATGAGGGGTGTCTAGAACATAGCAGGAAGTGGGGAACAGGATGCGTATTTGCAGTAGACGTGCAGCGTTGCACCGCCTCTTAGTGAATAACGGCTTGGCACAGGGGCTTTCTGTTAATGGGGGGTCCCTTGTATCGCCATGGTCAGAGATGATGCACCCTCCCGGTGAGAGTCACGCCGGGAAAGGGAACACGCTCAGAAAGATGGCTGTTGCGGGGCTGCACGTCAGATTCCAGTTGCACCAGGGAAACCAGTGAATGACGCATGGGGGGAGGGGGGGAGTCTGTTACTGTTATAAATGTATGGTCCCTTTAACACAGATATGCTCTAAGTTATGCTGGTTATTACACTGTTTTGCCTCATCGGCGCTCTGGGGGGTGTCGAATTTCGCCTGCTGCACACTCATATAGTTGGACGGATACAAGGGTTTCCCAGTGTGACATCACTGGAATGTAATTAACTGATTGCAAGCAATGGGGTGTAGCGGGCGACAGAGGCATTCCCCCTAAGTCATAGTTTTCAATCTGTAGCTTGTCATATAGATAGCAGGATAAAAGTCCAAGATACTGATGCTTATATGCAGGTTCATGAGAACTTCTCGTTTTCCAGTTTCAATTTTTCTAGTAATATATGCTAGTGCAGGATGGTTCACTTGTCTTATATTTGTTCTTTTTTTACATATGGGTCTGGTTGGGGAGCTCTCGACCACGGTTGTGTTCAGCCACTACCCCAATTAGGACAACACCCCTCTGGGGCTTGATTTAGTAGTCCTAAGGGTGTTCTGAGACTAAGTCTCCCAAACGCTATAGGCGTTTTAGTTTCTTTAGTTTCTTCTTCCACCTATTTTTTTTTTTTTTTTTTTTTTTTTGGGTGCACTGATACTTTAGTGACCCACTCTCCACTTTTCTGCCCTCTCTTTCTGCTTTTTTCTACTTACCCCCCTTTTTTTTTTTTTTTTTTTTTTTTTCTTTCTGTACCCCTTTCCTAGGCCTAACCCGCATCATGGACTCCAGGGATACTCTCCGATTAATGTCTATCAACGTCAAGGGACTTAATACCCCTGAGAAAAGATCTATGGTCTTGGCTAATTTGAAACAAGCGAAGGCCCATATATGCTTTTTACAGGAAACTCATTTTCGAGCCGATGCAATACCAAGACTTCCAGACCGCTTTTTCCCAACCGCATACCATGGGTGCTCGCCCGAATCTAAGTCAAAGGGGGTTAGCATTATAATACGTGCCGCAACGCCGTGGACACTGAAAGAACAGTGGAATGACAATGAGGGACGGGCATTACTGGTGAAGGGAACCTTGGGCGGCTCCTTGGTAACTCTAGTGAATTTGTACTTCCCCAACACTGGTCAGATTAGATTCTTTGAGTCTATCCTGACGAAACTACAAGACTTTGCTGAGGGAGCAGTGGTGTTGGGAGGAGACCTCAACTTCACTATGGACCCACACCTAGACGCGTCGAGGCAAACTTCCCAAATCTCTTATGCAGCACTCAAGCGCTTAAAAAGGAATTTTCATGCCTTTCACTTGGTTGACGTGTGGAGGGTGCTGAACCCGACACAGAGGGACTACACCTTCTATTCTCACCCTCATGATTCCTATACGAGAATCGATCTTTTTATGCTTCCCCAGTCCATGCTATCTAGGGTAAGATCGGCAACTATAGGGCCCATCACTTTCTCAGACCACGCGCCAGTCTTTGTTGACATAGACCTCATACCACATGTACCTAGACAATGGCAGTGGAAGCTTAATGACTCATTACTTCAAGAACCTGAGGTGGTGGAGGAGGTGGCGAGGGAACTTAGAAACTTTTTTTCAGATAATATAGGTCCGGATAGTACACCTCAGATGATCTGGGAGGCACACAAGTGCACTATCAGAGGAATACTAATTAAAATTGGTACTCGCCTCAAGAGGGCGAGGTCTCAGCAAATCCTTGAACTCTTAGATAAAATTAGGGTATTGGAATCCATACACAAACAATCCCTTGCACCTCAAGCGCTTGTGGAACTTACAACTCTGAGAAATCAATTGAGATCACTGGCGATGTTCAAAGCTAAGGCAGTGATCGCGAAATGCAAACGCACTTTCTACGAGCACAGCAACAAATGTGGTAAATTGTTAGCAAGGGCCTTGAGAGCCCAGAGGGCACAAACGTTCATACCTGAGCTCATGGGAGAACAGGGCCACAAAGTACATACTACGGAGGACATTGCGGAACAGTTCCGCAAATATTATACCTCTTTATATAACCTTCCACAACAATTGTCGGCTAGTGATAAAATAAGAGAAAGGGAGGCTATACGACAATACATCCAGAAGTCAGGTCTCCCTCGGCTGCCTGATGAGGCGTTAGCAACTATGGAGGAACCTATATCGGAGGAGGAGGTAGCATTGGCCATCACCCGTATGCAAAAAGGTAAAGCCCCGGGCCCAGACGGATACTCGCTGACATACTATAAGACATTCGGGGGTATCCTGACACCACACTTTCTTGCGGCCTATAATGACACTGGGGAGGGGACGAGTTTCCCTCAGGATTCATTACGGGCATTCATTTCGGTGATTCCAAAGGAGGAGAAAGATCCGTTGCACTGCCAGAATTATAGGCCTATATCCCTCCTTAATGTGGATCTAAAGATCTTTACCAAAATTCTATCCATGAGATTATCGGAATGGATCCCGTCAATTATCCACTCAGATCAGGTCGGATTTGTGCCCTCCAGAGAGGCGAGGGATAACACCACGAAAGCTATCAACCTTATTCACGCAGCACGAACGAAGGGAATCCCGATGCTACTTCTCTCTACCGACGCCGAAAAGGCGTTCGATAGGGTGAACTGGCCCTTCTTGACCGAGACCCTGTATCACATAGGACTGGGACAGAGGATGATGAACTGGATGTTAGCTATATATTCCAGACCATCGGCTCAGGTGAAAGTAAACGGACTGTTGTCCTCCCCTTTTGATATTACCAACGGGACGAGGCAGGGGTGTCCCTTGTCCCCTTTAATATTTATCTTAGCATTGGAGCCCTTTCTCCGTACAGTGAGAGACAATCCCAACATATCAGGGATACACCTGGGGGACTCATTGTCTCCCAAAATAGCGGCCTTCGCGGACGACCTGCTCTTTTTTATATCTAATCCCCTAGTCTCCATACCTAACTTGATGTCAGAGCTCAGGGCATACGGTAAATTATCTAATTTTAAAGTTAATTTCCAAAAATCGGAAGCCCTAAACATATCCATGCCAAACTCATTGGCTAAACTGCTGCAAGCAGACTTTCCCTTTAAGTGGGCGGATTCCAGTATCAAATACCTGGGCATCCGTCTACCAAAGAAGGTGGAAGACGTATTCACTTTTAATTTTCCCCCCTTGCTGAGAGACATTAAAAAAGATCTGCAGAAGTGGCAATCGGGTTTGTGCTCCTGGTTTGGTAGATGTAGCATAGTAAAAATGAATGTTATGCCCCGCATTCTATACTATCTCCAGACTCTACCCATTAGGATCCCAAAGGCTTTCCTAAGAGCAGCAAATAGGGAGTTGACCCTGTTTATTTGGGCCAGAAAGCCCCCGCGGCTCGCTCAATCAATCCTACGGTTGCCAAAAATGCTCGGTGGAATTGCTCTTCCAGATGTGGCTCTCTATCATTCAGCCTGCCATTTGACAAGAATAATCGACTGGTGTCGCCATGGGACACTAAAACAATGGATTCAAATTGAGAAGTGCTTGACGGGTATGGAGCTAGAGGGACTGCCGTGGTGTCAGCAGAATCTACCAGTCCGCATAACGGATCATCCTACAGTGGGTGAGACGTGGCAAATGGCCCAAAAAATATTTAGAGAACACTCGATTGTGCCCGCTCCCTCACCGCTAACCCCAGTAACGGATAACCCTGCCTTTAGCCCAGGAGTGAACGAATCCAGATTCCAAGCTCTTAAGGGGTGTAACAGATCGCAGCTCCGTCACTTCATTAGGAATGGGAAATGGATGACCAGGGAGGAACTAATGGATGATCCCCTCCTGGCGAGTCTTTCTTTTTGGCAAAAGGTCCAATTAGCGCATTTTCTTAGAGCACAGCCCTCACCGGCACCTTTCTTGCAAGCATTGACAGCATTCGAACTTCTTTGTTCGGAGCAGGAGCCGTTGCGCCATGCCATTTCATTAACTTACCAGCTCCTCATCTCACCCCCCGAGGGATTTAGACCTCCTTATCTGGCTAAGTGGGAACGTGTCTTGGGAATAAAGCTAAATGAGAGACAGGCAGAGAGAATATTTCTCTTTACCTATAAGACTTCGATCTGTGCGGCCCAACAGGAAGCGGGGTTCAAGGTCCTATCACATTGGTATTTCACACCAGACAGAGTGCATCGGATGTTTCCTCAGAGCACGGATATTTGTTGGAGGTGTGGGGAGGAAGAGGGCTCTCTTCTTCACATATTCTGGTCTTGTAGGCTTCTTGCACCTTTTTGGTCAGAAGTACACCGGATCACACAGAAGTTTACAGATAGGGAGCTGCCCAGGACCCCCGAATTCTTTTTATTACACCATCATGAAATACCAAGCAAAGCATACAGGAAATCAATCCTGCCCTCATTGATTACGGCGGCGAAAAGTTGTATTCCCCTATTCTGGAAAAAGACGGAGCCCCCGGGTATTGCGGTATGGTTGAAAAAGATAGTTGATATCCACAAAATGGAGGACCTTGTGGCCATTGACCAGGGACGTAGTGAACAGTTCTCTAAGAAGTGGTATTATTGGCTCCAGTTTTTCTACTCAGAAGAGTATGCAAGGCTGGCGGCCTAGATATTTAGTAAGTTGGAGAAATTGAAGGTGGAGACACTGCGGGTGTGGCTGGAGAGGGGGGGCTCTCCCACTTCCCCCGCCCCCCCCCCCTTTTTTTTTTTTTTTTTTTTTTTTTTTCCTTTCCTTTCTTTCCCTCTCGCTCTCTTATCTCTCTTTCTCATCCCTCTTCCCCTCGCTCTCTATACTTTCCTCGTCTCCTTCTTTTTCCGTTCTTAGTCTTTCTTTGTTCGCATACTACGGTATGCGGATAAAGGAAAAGGAGGGAGAACATAGAAAATTAAGAAAAGAAAATACAACAAGAGGTAATACGTAATAGTAAACCTGGCACAGCGGGCCTCCTTGAACTGTAAACCGGTCAACTAGGGTGAAATTGAATAGGAGTATACACGTTATCAGGTTATATTGCTAGTCAGTAAGGATTAATCAGTAGAACTGTATGTAAAATGTGGAGAATTGATGTGCCCGTTCTATTGATGTTTGTATATTGCTGTTTGCATGCCTCTTTGTAAATAAAGAATTTAAAAAAAAAAAAAAAAAAAAAAAAAAAAACGGTAATGTTTCTGAATTAGTTCTTTTGAACTTTATTTATGAGGAAGCACTTGCACCAAGTATGCGCAAAGAACCATAAACCATAGGTACCAACTAAACCTGTCAGATCATTGAAAGATTAACTCTTTTACTGATAGAAAGCACAGTGAGTCACATTTCTTGTAAACCAGGGCTATAATACGTTATGCTTTTACAGTTATGTTGCACTGCTGGTCTAAATGGAGTTCAGGGACTGCCAGAAATTTCCAGTTGTGGAACTGCAAGTAAATAAAACACATACTTGATGGGCAGTGTACCTACAGCAGATGAACATTGTCAGCCTTTAAACAGCTGACTTCGAGCGGAGATGTTTTCAGACGTATCCAGCAGGTGGCAGTGAAGAGCACTTGAATGTAATTCTTTCTTGAATGTCTTTTGGTGAAGCACAACAGAGCCTTTTTAGAACAGAAGGTATTTACATGTCTCATTCTGTCACAAATCCAAAAACATAAGGGGATTATTCCTCATTTCAGAATATTGGATGGAGCCATGCAAATCCTTCCTTTATGCTTCCGTGGTCAACTGTAAATCCAGAGCTGCTGTTTTACAGGTCAGATACAATCTAATATTATAGAGCTACTCATTCCTAACTACACTGGAGTTGCAGGTTTGTTGGTCATCATCAGTGCAGTGCATGGAAACAATGGCTTCTTTGGAATAGAGCTTGGGGAGCAATAAAAAGAAAAAAGTACAACCTGGTTATGGTGAGGTTATTTAAAAGGTGTCAAAAAGCCTTCCACTGGTGAACACAGCGGAGCCAATGGCTGCCTCTGTCTCAGCAAAGCCTATGAGAATGGAAAGATATAACAGAGCCACATCAGATGGGCACAGCACTGGATCAAGTAAGGACTCGGGTAAGTATAAGGCTTGGTTTACATATGTCCGGCCGCGGTTTCCCTGCATCTTTTAAAAGGAGTTTGTGCAGTTTTGTTCAAATTTTTGCTTGAAATCGCACCTGAACCTTACTGAAACATGCACAGGACTTTTAAAAAACGCACTGTGCCAGGCCCGCAGATATGTGAACCGGCTCCATAGAGAAGGCTGCCAGTTCATATGTCATGCGAATTGGATGTGGTTCAGAATGCATCCAATTCTCATATATATAATCTGAGCCTAAGGGAGGGTGAGAGATACCTTAACATTTTCTACCCTACTGCAAGGGAATGCATTAAGGTAAAAAAAATGTTTAGGCTTTAGAAGCTGGCCAAACAATCATTTTAAGAACCTTTGATTTTTAAATCTATAGTGGGGGGCAAATCGATATTTGTTTTTTGACTGTATTGATGAGAAAAAATTGACGGCACAGTAACAGTAGGTGTGGTTTTTGTTAGGGAAATTGCATTCACTCCAAATTGCAAGCAAAAGCAAATTCAATTTTGAGATACTTTCGAGCGACATATGTCAAGTCATCAAACTATTCTGAGAATTTTCATACGAATGATTGCCAGTGAAGTTGTGCTGGGATAAGCTGAGTTTGAAGCTGAACTCAAGTCAAACAGATGCATACACATATAGTGGGGACAGAAAGTATTCAGACCCCCTTAAATTTTTCACTCTTTGTTATATTGCAGCCATTTGCTAAAATCATTTACGTTCATTTTTTTCCCTCATTAATGTACACACAGCACCCCATATTGACAGAAAAACACAGAATTGTTGACATTTTTGCAGATTTATTAAAAAAGGAAAAACTGAAATATCACATGGTCCTAAGTATTCAGACCCTTTGCTCAGTATTTAGTAGAAGCAGCCTTTTGATCTAATACAGCCATGAGTCTTTTTGGGAAAGATGCAACAAGTTTTTCACACCTGAATTTGGGGATCCTCTGCCATTCCTCCTTGCAGATCCTCTCCAAATCTGTCAGGTTGGATGGTAAACGTTGGAGGACAGCCATTTTTAGGTCTCTCCAGAGATGCTCAATTGGGTTTAAGTCAGGGCTCTGGCTGGGCCATTCAAGAACAGTCATGGAGTTGTTGTGAAGCCACTCCTTCGTTATTTTAGCTGTGTGCTTAGGGTCATCTTGCTGGAAGGTAAACCTTCGGCCCAGTCTGAGGTCCTGAGCACTCTGGAGAAAGTTTTCATCCAGGATATCCGTATACTTTGCTGCATTCATTTTTCCCTCGATTGCAACCAGTCGTCCTGTCCCTGCAGCTGAAAAACACCCCCACAGCATGATGCTGCCACCACCATGCTTCACTGTTGGGACTGTATTGGACAGGGGATGAGCAGTGCCTGGTTTTCTCCACACTTACCGCTTAGAATTAAGACCAAAAAATTTTATCTTGGTCTCATCAGACCAAAGAATCTTATTTCTCACCATCTTGGAGTCCTTCAGGTGTGTTTTTTTTTTTTTTTTTTAAGCAAACTCCATGCAGGCTTTAATGTGTCTTGCACTGGGGAGAGGCTTCCGTCGTGCCACTCTGCCATAAAGCCCCGACTGGTGGAGGGCTGCAGTGATGGTTGACTTTCTACAACTTTCTCCCATCTCCCGACTGCATCTCTGGAGCTCAGCCACAGTGCTCTTTGGGTTCTTCTTTACCTCTCTCACCAAGGCTCTTCTCCCCCGATAGCTCAGATTGGCCAGACGGCCAGCTCTAGGAAGGGTTCTGGTCGTCCCAAACGTCTTCCACTTAAGGATTATGGAGGCCACTGTGCTCTTCGGAACCTTAAGTGCAGCAGAAATTATTTGGTAACCCTGGCCAGATCTGTGCCTTGCAACAGTTCTGTCTCTGAGCTCTTCAGGCAGTTCCTTTGACCTCATGATTCTCATTTGCTCTGACATGCACTGTGAGCTGTAAGGTCTTATATAGACAGGTGTGTGGCTTCCCTAATCAAGTCCAATCAGTATAATCAAACACAGCTGGACTCAAATGAAGGTGTAGAACCATCTGAAGGATGATCAGAAGAAATGGACAGCACCTGAGTTAAATATATGAGTGTCACAGCAAAGGGTCTGAATACTTAGGACCATGTGATATTTCAGTTTTTCTTTTTTAATAAATCTGTAAAAATGTCAATAATTCTGTGTTTTTCTGTCAGTATGGGGTGCTGTGTGTACAAAAAAATAACTTAAATGATTTTAGCAAATGGCTGCAATATAACAGAGTGAAAAATTTAAGGGGGTCTGAATACTTTCCCTCCCAACTGTACACAGTTGAAATACAATATATATGCGCACTGCCCATAGCTTTAACAAGCATTTATCAGGCTTCAGTTGGAGTACAATGAGTAGGTAACTTTTGGGGTGAGTTCTGCAGCCATTACAACACACTCTAATAAATGCCTGCTGATTATGATGTCCAGACTAGTATTTCCTAACTAGCAAATATTACCACTTCGTCACCAGATCCATTTTTAAAACACATGATAAAATTTACATTTTAGGCCTAAAAAATTAGTTAACACCCCACAAACAGTATATTTTTTGTGAAAGCCAAACCCTGGAGAAAAAAATCTTAGTAGTTGCAATTTTTTATGTCATATGATATTAGTGCACATGTTTATCAAATGTAAATTTTCAGTTAAAAATGTGGTAAAGTTAATTTTAGTGTACCCAAGCACAATATGTTACTCTGCTTATAGATACCCAGTATGTCAAGCCTTATAATTACACATGCCAGTGAAACGGCAACACATTTTCGAACCCAAAGTTGTCCATAGGCATTGCTTTAAAAACTTTGCATGTCATCAGTTTAGAGTTAGTGATATTAAAGCAGAGTTCCACCCAAAAGTGGAACTTCCGCTTAATTGCTTCCTCCACCCTCCGGGCACCTTTCAGGAAGAATGGGGGGAACGGGGAACTTTTTTGACAGGTCCCCCTCCCCACTTCCGGTAGACGGGGCTGCGGCACCGTCCCTCAGAAGTTCAGCCCCCTTCATCCGCAGCCAGTCCAATCAGAGCGCTTCGCACAAGCACAGTAGGGAACCCTCCATGGAGCCCAAAGGCTTCACTGCCGGGTTCTCTTACCTGGAATGGCGACGGCTGCACCTTACAGACCATCCAAAGATCGGCTGGGGTGCTGACATCAAGGGCCCCCTGGACAGGTAAGTGTCCATATAGTAAGCAGCTACAATATTTATAGCTGCTCACTTTAAAAAAAAAATTTCCAGGTGGAACTCCGCTTTAAAGGTTCTGTGTAGTGGTTTTGCACATATCAGCCCTGATCCTCCTCTTCTTGGGTCCCCCGCCAGCGCTCCTGACCCCTCCTTCCTGTCATCCTGTCAAGTGCCTCCAGAGCAAGCAGCTTGCAGGGCCCAAACAGGCATGCTCCCGAACCGCTGCTCTACATTCAGACACTGAGCTGTGGCTTGGCCCCGCCCCCTCTTCCCCCTCCCCCTCTTCCCCCTCCCCCTCTTCCCCCTCCCCCTTGGCTCACTGGTCATGATAGCTCCCGCTGCTGTCTCAGCCAATAAGGAGAAGAGTCCCCATGGAGCCGATGCTCTCGTGCCCATTGCTGGTTTGGGAGGGAGCTCAGGTAAGCATTAGGGGTGGCTGCTGAACACAAGGTTTTACACCTTCATGCATAGAATGCATGAAGATAAAAAACCTTCAGCCTTTTGAACCACTTTAACTGAAAAATTGGCCCTGGAATTTATTCTCTCATTTGCAGCAATCTGTAAGATGTAGCACAATCGTTTTCATATGCAGACACGTGTTAAAGTTCTTCTGTATGTGGGGACATTTAAAAATGTTTTTTTTTTTTTTTTTTACTATTTTTCATTTCATTTTTTTTTTTTAAATTAACTTTATTACTACCACGTAAGGGGCCCAATAACGACAGGCTGTATTTACTCAGACATCAGGGGTGTATTAGACCCCTGATCTTTCCCCTGCCCTTCACTGAATCTAACAGAGCACAGATATTTAGTCAATGCCAGTATTAGGAGCACACCTGAACACATTTCTAGTCTCAACCCTCTGTCACTTTTGTTGCTCAGCTTGGTCTGTTAAAGGAAGTTGAAAATAACACTGCCTGACTCACCAATTAAAAATAAAGAAAAAAGCTTAAAAGAAAACAAACACAGCAACCACATTCAAGGATTTGTAAGCTGCAATATATTACTTTTGGGTTTGGATATGCTAATAGCCAAAGCCTATGTATTTAATTATGGATATACAGTAGAAGGGAATTCTTAGAGCTTTTGTTTTTATTGATTTCTGGTTCCATGTTTGGGGGATTTTCCCACACTTCCTGTCCAGATAACAGGTGTCAGACAATGAAGAAAAATATATTTTAGGCCCTGTTACCATACTGTAAGACCCCATACACACTATTAAATTTTCTGCGGATTTTTGTCTTCAGATTTACCAAAACCATGTAGTGCAAGTGCCTGCCTTACTGCACACAAATTGAAACTCTTAAAGTTTGACCTCATATTATATGGTGTTGGTAAATCTGAAGACAAAAATCTAGGAAAATCTGCAGAAAATCTAATAGTGTGTATAGGGTCGAAGAACGCAGGTTTACCAGTAAGGCCCTATTCACACTGCAACACTCCCTGAAGGTGCAGTCCAGTGTGCTGCAAAAAAATGCAGCACAGGACAGAATTGCATGTTACTGTACAGCAGCGACACCCGCTCTCCTGCTGTACATTGACATGGATGACGTCATTTTTCTAGGGAGCTGTATGACGTGCTGAAACATCGGCTCACTGCAACCAGAACGGGCAGGGGCAGCGTAAACGGGCCCTAAGAGGGACAAAGACAGCAATGTAAACCTGACAACATAGGTTGTTAAGCCCTATACAAACAATTAGATTTTCTTCAGATTTACCAATACCATATAATATGAGGTCAAACCTTAAGAGTTTCAATTTGCATGCAATCAGGCAGGCACTTGCACTACATGGTTTTGATAAATCTGAAGACAAAAATCTGCAGAAAATCTAATAATGTGTATGGGGGCCTAACACGCCCACACGTTACTCAAAACTTGTAAAAAAAAAGTTTCTTCTGGAGCTGGCCTTTAAAGCTAAAAATCCATTCACTACCTATTTTCTTCCCCCTACATTTACCTGAGTCTTCTACCTATCCAGTGCTGTGCCCGTCTGCAGTAGCGCTGCTCTTTCTTCCTGGTCTCACAGGGCAGGTTGATAGCAGCGGGAGCCATTGGCTCCTGCTTCTGTCAATCAAATCCAATGAAAGGGGGGGGGGGGTGGACACAAAGTAGCGCTGTGTGTGTCTGTGGACACAAACAGTCCAGCTTGGGAGTGAGTCCCCATGTCTACCCCATTGCAAGTGGCTTGCTATGGGGCAGACACAAAAAATAGGAGCAGGGAGCGCTCGCGGGGGGACCTCAGAAGAGGAGGTTCGGAGGAAAAAGTGCAGCGCTCTCCTTTAATAAAGTGTATTCAAATTATAGTGCATAAATAAATATCTAAAAAAAAAGTGTAAAAATCATCTGTATATAATAAATTTACGTGAGTCCATCTTTTCTTTTAACTATATACAAAAGTGAGTACACCCCTTACATTTTTGTAAATATTTTATTATATCTATTCATGTGACAACACTGAAGAAATTACACTTTGCTACAATGTAAAGTAGTGAGTGTACAGCTTGTATAACAGTGTAAATTTGCTGTCCCCTCAAAATACTCTATTTATTGGCGTATAACACTCACTTTTTCACCATGATAGGAAGTCTCACTGTATGTAATCTGTCGGCGCTCGTCCCACCCCCCTCCCTGTCCCCACTAGGCTGCAGATGGGCATCGTTCAGGCTGCACTGATGGCAATGGCGAGGCTGCTGCATTGATGGCAATGGCGAGGCTGCTGCATTGATGGCACTTGTGAGGCTGCAGATGGGCATTGATCAGGCTGCATTGATGGCAATGGTGAGGCTGCAGATGGGCACTGACCCTTATTTTGCTTCAAAGTGCCTTATTTAAAATTTAAGTTTTTTTCCTGAAACTTCCCTCTTAAAATGAATGTGCGTGTTATATGCCTGTGCTTGTTATACGCCGATAAATACGGTAACTCAACACACAGCCATTAATGTCTGAACCGGTGACAACAAAAGTGAGTACACCCCTAAGTGAAAATGTCCAAATTGGGCCCAAAGTGTCAATATTTTGTGTGGCCACCATTATTTTCCAGCACTGTCTTAACCCTCTTGGGCATGGAGTTCACCAGAGCATCAAAGGTTGCCACTAGAGTCCTCTTCCACTCCTCCATGGATACCCCACAGATGCTCAATAGGGTTCAGGTCTGGAGGCATCCTTGGCCAGTCCATCACCTTTACCCTCAGCTTCTTTAGCAAGGCAGTGGTCGTCTTGGAGGTGTGTTTGGGGTCGTTATCATGTTGGAATACTGCTCTGCGCCCCAGTCTCCGAAGGGAGGGGATCATGCTTGGCTTCAGTATGTCACAGTACATGTTGGCATTCATGGTTCCCTCAATGAACTGTAGCTCCCCAGTGCCGGCAGCACTCATGCAGCCCTAGACCATGACACTCCCACCATCATGTTTGTCTGTAGGTAAGACATATTTGTCTTTGTACTCCTTACCTGGTTGCCATCACACACGCTTGACACCATCTGAACCAAATAAGTTTATCTTGGTCTCATCAGACCACAGGACATGGTTCCTGTAATTACATGTCCTTAGTCTGCTTGTCTTTAGCAAACTGCGGGTTTTCTTGTGCATCTTCTTTAGAAGAGGCTTCCTTCTGGGACGACAGCCATGCAGACCAATTTAATGCAGTGTGTGGGGTATGGTCTGAGCACTGACAGGCTGACCCCCCAACCCCTTCAACCTCTGCGGCAATGCTGCAGCTCAGTTTCAGGGTCTTGGCAATATAGCCTAGGCCATCTTTATGTAGAGCAACAATTCTTTTTTTCAGATGCTTAGAGAGTTCTTTGACATGAGGTGCCATGTTGAACTTCCAGTGACCAGTATGAGAGAGTGAGAGGGGTAAAACCAAATTTAAAACACCTGCTCCCCATTCACACCTGAGACCTTGTAACATTAACAAGTGACATGACATCGGAGGAAAAATGGCTAATTGGACCCAAATTGAACATTTCTACTTAGGGGTGTACTCACTTTTGTTGCCAGTGGTTTAGACATTAATGGCTGTATGTTGAGTTATTTTTGGGGGACAGCAAATTTACAATGTAATACAAGCTGTACACTCACTACTTTACATTGTAGCAAAGTGTCATTTCTTCAGTGTTGTCACATGAAAAGTTATAATAAAATATTTACAAAAATGTGAGGGGTGTACTCACTTTTGTGAGATACTGTATACAGTCCATCAATAAATGATTCAATGTCCGTAAAAAAAGTGCAATCCCATACATCAGAAACTCTTCAGTAATTGCTTCTGATCACCACAGTGCCATTTACCCCACCTATGGGTGTCTTCTCATCTCCTTTAATGGACCTCACTAATTACAGGAGGTTTATCTGAGCTTTGCAGTGTTATAAGTGGCACCACGCCCATTGGCTGTACACTCCAAATCCATGGCTCTCAGAGTGGTGTCAATTATCTAGGAGGCAAGAGGAAAGAACCATAGTGTAAATCACAAATAAAAAAAATATTTATTTCCATATAAAAATCCACTCACACATTTTAATTGGTATTCCCACCAAGCACATCTTATGTTGCGATTTCTCTGTTTAATTCAAGAGTCTTGCGTTTATGAACATTTTGAAGGAAAGGCACTTTGTCTTGGTGCTCAATTTCACCTCTGTTTACATTACTGTTCAATGATTGTGCCTTACATGACATTGTTACTTCAATAAAAATATTGAAAAGTAAAAAATAAAAATCCACTCGAATTTCAGCTGTAAAAATACGAGCAATTTGCAATACAATCCTCTACATACACAGCTCCACCTGGTCCCAGCGTGATTACGTCACCGCCCACCTCACACGTAGCGCCCCCAATGGGCTTTCTTAAAGGTTCAGGCTCATAACCACAGCACAGAGCAGGTAAGTATAAACCTTTTTTTTTTTTTTTTAGGTTAAAAAAAAAGGAGGCTTTAGAATCACTTTGAGTTTTGTTGGCCAACTCTGTGTCTTCTGACCTTAAAAATAATAATGATGTTCTTTCATTTGCTGCTGATGAGATTAGGAAGAATCCTTCCAGGTGTTCCGTTACATTTGTATTTGGTGACAGATGAAATAAGGCGACTAGAACAACACTTTTTAGGATGGATTTACCATAAGACCACCTGCCTTACCTCAGCCATACAAGTCTGGCAATATAATTGGTAAAAGATGTCACAATATAATACACGTCTACTGCCTTGATCAGCTGCTAATCCCTATAACATGCTGATTTATCAGACTGAGTCATGTGGCGTACAGTTCATGGGTTTTCCCATGTAACCCCTTGAGGGCCTTATATGTGTTAACATTTCAAAGAGACCCTGTCACCAACCCCTTCAAAAAAAACTGAAAGTAAACACACAGAAAATTCAAGTATTATACATGCTTACATACAGTATTCTTCCTTTCCATCATTTTTTTTTATTCACTTGCAATGCTCCTATGAACTTGCTAGAACATTTGACTAGTCAATTCACTAGTACAGTCAACCTTAGATGACTTAGCCCTTCCCTCTTCTGGGAATGTCTAATTACTTTCTGTGCTGGCCCAGCTCCTCTACCCCTCCCAGCAATAACCTTTACGTAGATACCAAGGGAGGAGAGAAGGAGAATATTATAGAGCAGCTTTGAGTCTGCTAGGGCAGCCCCGGCCTTTTTGGATTTTTACGCAGGTAAGACTTTTGCAGGTAAATAGCATGAAACAAATAACATTAACCCCTTGGCACTGACGTAACAGAAATATGCAGCTCCACTGGGCTTATTGCCGCGGGGCTGCATATTTGCGTACCTCCCTTTGTGCTGGGAGCGCGGCGCAGGCTGATGATCAGGACCCAAAAGGACTGGTTATGATTGGCTATCACAGTGATCAGTCACTCTGAAGCCCGCCCCGTGTCTTCGGTTTCCGTGAATAGACGAGAAAGAAACATTGTATCTTTCTCTGTCCTTGTAAAGATAGAAAAAAAAATTATGTAAAAAATAAAATAAAAATGAAAAAAAATACCTAGATCAAGGTTTGATCTAGGTCAATGCCAGGGTTAGTGTTTGGGTCAAGGTCAATGTCAGGGTCAGTATTTTTTCTACAGGATTTTTTTTATTATTATTATTATTATCAGTGTCCATTAGAGTTAGTGTATTTTTGGTAAGATAAAAAAAAAAAAAAAAAGCAAAATGTGCACTATTGTTTTTGGGCTGTACTACGGGTACATTCAACAACCAACATACACCTATGTGGTATTGGTGTAATCGTCAGAAGTGGGAGCATTTGTTTTGGGTTGTTCTTTGGTGGTAGGTTATGGTAGTAGCAAGAAATATACAGCTAAATTTTAAAAATATATATCCATTACCATTTACCACCAAATAAAAGCCCAATTTGTTATAAGGTATAATCCACCTGGATACACAAAGTCGTTTTGATGATATGTGCGATTTTACTAACACATGTCTAAATTGTAAAATTTGGCTTAGGCATTAAGATTTGTTTTACCCTTAGGCGTGAAGAGGTTAAATGCACACTTAATCCCTTTGGATTAATTTGTTGAAATTAATGGTCTGATGACAGGATCTCCTTAGAGTACTTGTAAACCCTATCTGGATGACATTTAGTTTGATGAAGCACTCTGTACCATGAACCATTTCAATGCTATTTTTTTAAATAGTGTTTTCACTGTTTGTCAACCTTCGTTGTATCTCATTGCTGCTGATTTCATTCATCCTCCTTGCAGCCACTTCCTTTCTAAATTGCACTCCAGCAATGACTGCATAGCATTTCCCAGAATGGATTTTCTACCGCTGATGCACGCCTGTGCAATATAGGTCTGCATGAATACTTACTTAAAGGAAAATACTTCACTGTTGGTGAAGTGGTCCTTTAGGGTTCTAATTAGAAGTTTGTAATATTAGTGGGACGCAGTGTAATAATTAAAGATATTTATTGTGAAAGTTTAACTGGGCTGCTGTCAAAGTTTATATAAGTGAGTAAGCATGAAAGAATGCCCATATATCCACTTTATTAGTTAAGAGAAGATGAACAAAGACTATTTTATAGCCATGTTTCAGACATCGTCAGAGGTCACAAAGAATGTACCACGCCGACCCCTTATTTCAGGGAAAGTTAAGCTGAATCATGCTGTCATTCGTTCACTTTATATAGAGAAATGCTCAACTCCTATATATTACCAATGGAACTCAGCTGCTGACTCCATATCAGTACAGGGTGCTGTAATGGACTCTTCTAAAAACCCTCCTACACTCTTCACATGTGACAAGACCAGACCTACCAGTTTTGTGCTGATGAGGCCCGTAAGGTGGAAACTATATTGTCCAAGGTTCAGTGTTCTGGTTAGACTGTGTGATTATTTAACTGCACAGTGGACAGTGCATAACCATGCATTGCAGTAATGTACAATTGCTTTAGTGCAACACATGGGTGTGTGGGGGGGCCTTAAACATATAGTGTTATAGTCACATTTAAAGGCCCACCATGCAAAACGCGGCATTACACAAATCCTTTCTCCTTTTGTAGGGGGTTATCTGAATATGTCTCCAGGGCAGGATTGCTCAGTAGCCAAGTTTCCAGCTTTCTGCAAAAAGAGTCCTCCCCATTTTGCAATTAGTCCCCCCTCGTGTCTCGTGGTATGTTCCACCAGGATCATCCCCCTGATGAAGGCAGGTGATCCCTGTGCTGAACACACGTAGGGGAGGGGCCAGGACGGAGCTGTCAGCAAGGAGATAGAGTTGGATGAGTACACCGCACCGCACGCCATACCAAGCGATCAGCTTTTTTATGCTAATACCTGAATAGGATGGTGCACTCACGCACCCACACCATGTGAGTACCCCTAAGTGGGGAGTGTTTATTTATAAAATAAAAATCCTTTGCTATGTTGCAATGTTGCGCTATGGAGTCTCTTTTCTTTTGCACATGATTTATGATGTTATTTGAGAACATTGGAGACCTACACCGTTATATCCCATAGAGCCCAGGAGTGGCTCCAAAGCGTGTTTTGACAGAGTTTAATTACTGTGTCATACACTTCAAGGTGAGCGCATATGCTTTTGGGGGTCACTGGAGAACACTAAGGCATGCTATATTGTTATACACCTTTTGGATGAGCAGGATGGATGGACATCACTGATTATGGACACTTCTTTTTATGCACTTTATATTTAAATCTTTATGAACCTTAAGGACTTCTTTTTTCACTTTATTTGAGGAGCGATTGTATTTTCATTCTTGTTTTAAACACTTTTTTTTTTTTTAATATTTTTGCACGTTGCACTTTTTGTGGTTATTTGTGTAAGCACTAATTGTCAGTTTTGATTGTTTATAATTTAGCGCAGACACATTTATATTTTTTGCACTACTTACACGGGTATGAAACGTGATTAGTGTTTGCAGCTGACTTTCACTATGCATTTATTTTAAGGCATTAACCCTTCTGTGGCTCGCAAGATTTTTCTATATATTCTGAGCATTGTGAACAATGCTAACTGAAATAGTGCTAGTGCTGCAAATGTAGGCATCCCCCTATCCGCTCACAATATTTCTGACAGCATCAAGGCTGGATTCACACCTATGCATTTTTGGTGCTTTTTGCATTTTGCAGATTTGCACAACAGTCGATTTAACATGGTTTCCTATGGAACTTGTTCTGTGGTGCAAATCTGCAAAATGCAAAAAGCACTAAAAATGCATAGGTGTGAATCCAGCCTAAGAGGTACTTTTTGTACATGTCAAACCGATATAACAAAATGCTTTCAATTGTATATTTAACAGGCTCAAGGGAAAGACATAAGAGAAGTTCATACACACTTTAAGAGTTGGTTGGGGACGGTTTAATAGTAAGGGTAAGTAGTGGATTTTGCACATTGGGCTCCTGGCACCCAGAAATTACTGGCCCTATGCACATAACTTTATTATCTGTAGAGAAAATGCAATGCATTCCTACAAATCATCTTTGTGATATTTGGATAAGATTTCAGTGCCTCGCCACATTGCCCCTTCAGATTTTTTAGCAAAATTTGTAACAGCAGAGACTTGCTCTCATAATCTCCTCCATTGCCCTGTGATCATTTTTTCCCAGGCCCGCTGCACAATCAGTAATATGATTCTGTAACTCTGAGGTCTTGCACGCTTGCAGGGTTCCTCAGAACTTGTTTGACTGTCTCAGTGGGAGTTTCAGGCTGCCGTCTGCAGCCTACAGAGTAAATCTTTGCAGCTCCCTGAATAGATGGCGATAGTCTTCACAAGAGAAGGCCAAAACAGTTCTTCCTGACCACCAATAACTTGCTGCATTATTGTGACAGCCCAGGCTGACCTGTAACCCTGAGTCCCTTCACTACTTATGTTGTATGGAGTGTGGACCGCTGAGATGGTGACGCTTGGTTAAAGCAATCTTCTTAATCTTAAAGCAATCTTCTAAATACATGATTGAAATACATACATGGGACCTGTTTTGTATTTCTGTCTATCTTTACAGCCCAGCCATAGATCAGAGCCAGTTAGTGACCTGAACATTTTCTACTGCAGTTAGGCAATACATCTAGGTTTCTTCCCTGCCCCCAAGCATGTGATTGTCAAAAAGGTTGAGATAAAGGTTCAATGATTGTAGAGGTGTCAGACATAAGAGATCAAACTGCAGAAGTATAATGATTTGAACTCTAACAACTTAGGTTTGGCACTCCTACACCCGAACACCTTCAGATTTAAAAAAAAAAAAACCTTATTTAGATGGCAACTTGTTTTTATGGGTATCCTAGTTTTTTAAACCTAAATTTGGTCATAATGGAGCAAATTTCACTTGAAGAACCAGAAAAAATTCAAGCTCTGGTTCTATCTGCATCCTCCTGCCTGACATTCTTTGGTCTGAACATTGAAAGAGCCAGGCAGGAAATTGTCTGCCAAACAGCAGCTGCATCCAGTCAGATACAGCAATTGTTTGGATATTCTGACAACCAGGGGTTCCAGCTATCAGAATAAAATAGCTGGAGATTCCTCCATCCATGTTGGGAGAATTAACAGATTTCTCTTGTTATTCTTATCTATGGCTAGTGTACATTGTATGACCATTTCTCAAAAGTGAATCTACCAGGAACACAGCCTTTCCCAACCTAATCCAGCATCACGGCAATTATTACTGTACAGCCTGTGACTGGATTGTTCTGAAGACAACAAATAAAATAATATATTTTTTTTTCTCCTAAAATCTGTATGACAATAGTGAGGTCCAACAAACCCTAAACTGTACGGAGAGAATGGAGGAATGGTACTAAACACAATTCCACCATCAACACCAAAATTCACAAATCGGTAACAAAACGGTCAGATTAAAATCTTATATTTATGCTAGCAGCCATAGAAAGTAAAATATTTAACAAAACACAGTACAAGCAAGAAGGACTGTGGAGGCATTATAAACATTAACTAGCCAGGGCCTTTAAATGACCTCCAATGGGGCACCTGTGTAAATTGTGGGAGCGCAATTTAACCACTTCAGCCCCAGAAGATTTTACTCCCTTCCTGACCAGAGCACTTTTTGCGATTCGGCACTGGGTCACTTTAACTGACAATTACGCGGTCAAGCGACGTTGTACCCAAACAAAATAGATGTCCTTTTTTTCCCACAAATAGAGGTTTCTTTTGGTGGTATTTTATCACCTCTGCGGTTTTTATTTTTTGCGCTATAAACAAAAAAAGAGCGATCATTTTGAAAAAAAAGCAATATTTGTTACTTTTTGTTATAATAAATATCCCCCAAAAATATGTAAAAAAGACTAATCAGTTCCTCAATATGTATTCTTCTACAAATTTTTGGTAAAAAAAAATCACAATAAGCGTAAATTGATTGGTTTGCGCAAAAGTTATAGCGTCTACAAAATAGGGGATAGTTTTATGGCATTTTTATTATTAAATTTTTTTTAATAGTAATGGCAGCGATCTGCAATTTTTATCATGACTTCGACATTATGGCGGACACATCGGACACTTTTGACACTATTTTGGGACCATTGTCATTTATATAGCGATCAGTGCTATAAAAATGCACTGATTACTGTGTAAATGACACTGGCAGGGAAGGGGTTAACCAATAGGGGCGATCAAGGGGTTAAGTGTGTCCTAGGGAGTGATTCTAACTGTTGTTGACAGATGACAGGGAGCAGTAGATCTCTGTCATGACACAAGGCAGAACAGGGAAATTCCTTGTTTACATAGGCATCTCCCCGTTCTACCTCTCTGCACTGCAATCGCAGGCCGCCGGAGAACATCGAGTTCCCGGGACCCACGGGCATGCTTCCACGGCATGTGGCAAGTGTGCGCGCCCAAAAGGCGGCAAATTTAAAGGGACGTACCTGTACACCCATTTGCCTGCCTGTGCCATTCTGCCGACGTACATCTGCGTGCAGCGGTTGGCAAGTGGTTAAGTAATACATATCTGTGAGTCTGTGATATTGACCTACTGTATAGCTGAACTCTCATGTATCCAAAACTCTCAAGTGCCATTTATACTCCATACTGCCTGTTGTCATGGAGTGTCTATTCTATGGTAGAAGACAATACCATTCATTTAGACACTAAACAGGCCTATATTTCAAGGCGCGGAAGACTAATACTGTGAGACACATTAGACCTCCTAAGAGAAAAACACATAAACCTGTCATATTTATTATCTACCAAATCATAATTTTATTCTGATAAATAATATGCTAGTTTTCAGATTGTGAAATCTTTCCTTAAGGAGATATAGGTGTACTAAGACAGTTGGCATTAAGGTAATGAGTCCAAAAAGTCCAATGTTCGCTGAAATTGAACTAAATAATGAATAGAAATTCAAAAAATATGTCCATCTCATGCTCAATGGCAAATCCTCAATTGAACAAGGACAGCACAAACAATATGTAAGTAGCTGTGCAATTGTGGATGTGAAGAAATCTTCTGTCAAAAGGAAGAAA
Organism: Aquarana catesbeiana; assembly: GCF_042186555.1. Classification (NCBI taxonomy): domain Eukaryota; kingdom Metazoa; phylum Chordata; class Amphibia; order Anura; family Ranidae; genus Aquarana; species Aquarana catesbeiana. Next base: position 520,362,388 of record NC_133326.1, read on the forward strand.
GATGGGTACTCTTACCGGATATGGTGGACCCACTTACTGAACGGTAGTGGGTCAATCGAGCTTATGTGGGCCAAGTGCCACAGGATTAGGATTGGCAGGAAAAGCGTAGAAAGCCCGACGCGTCTTGTCCTAAAGGACTTCGACTGCTCCAGTTGAGTTACAGCTTCTAGAGCAGCGGTCTCCAAACTGTGGCCCGGGGGCCGGATGCGGCCCTATTCCATCCAATAACATTAACAATGGGGCATTATTCCTGTCGCTGACACCAACAACGGGGCACTATTCCTCCCACTGACAGCATGAAAAGGGCACAATTCCTTCCACTGATACCAACAATGGGGAACTATTCCTTCCACTGATACCAACGATGGGGCAAAATTCCTTCCATTGACACCAACGAAGGTGCACTATTCCTCCAACTGACTCCAAAAATGGGTTACTATTCCTCCAACTGATTCCAATAATGGGGAACTATTCCTTCCACTGACATCAACGATGGGGCACTAGTCCTCCTACTGCCAAAGATAGGGCATTGTTTACTCCCACAGGGTGCCAGGACATTTTCTACTCCCACTGGCCCTGGTCCAGCCCCCCTAAAGTCTGAAGCACAGTAAACTGGCCCTTTGTTTAGAAAGTTTGGAGACCCCTGTTCTAGAGGTATCCCACAAGTATAATATATGCATAGTTACATTGGTCTAAGCTTACCTGGAATTCTGTAAGTATTTTTTTTTTTCACTTTTAAACTTTTTTTATATTACCGTTACTTATCTTTGTTTTTGTAATCTCTTTTCTGTAAATATTTATTGCACAGTTTTTCTTTTCTTTTCAATAAATGACAATCAAAAGTAATTAAGCTGGAAAACTGAGTACTCTAAGGCCCCTTTCACCCTGGCTTTCCAATCAGGTCCGGACACTCCATGCACATCTATGGAGCTGACATCCGCCGCTATGCGTTTCGATCCTGTCGAAAACCCTATTTTCCATCCATCTGGAGGATTGGATAGAATCGGATGAAAACAGACAAGTGGTTCGCTTACATCCGATCTCCATAGAGGACAGCGGGGCTCTGACAGGTTCGTCCCTGCATAGTGAGTGAAGATGGACAAGCCACGTGTGAAAGGGGCCTTACTAGAAATTATGAACTTTGCCTCTTTAAAAAAGTTGCTGTAATTTACGTTTTTTGTCTGGATATGGCAAGAAGTGATACAGACAACAGTCTCCTCACCACCTCTTTTAACCCTATAAAGACTGAACCATGCAACATGACCTCCTACTTTCCATATGATTGTGGTGTGTGGTTCTATTAATGAGTAACATTTGGTGGCGATATTGCAAACCAAATGCATCAGGGGGTTTATTTTTGCTGGGCCATGTGTACAGCCTTGAGTGGGTGCCTGTCTTTGTGGGCAGGTGGGCAGTCGGGGATGTGTGGGGAGGGGGGGAGTGCGGCAGTAAACTGCCTGCTTTTACCGCCTCTTGGCCACACATCTGAATGAGCCCTTAGTAAATTTTCCACAGTGTTTTGGACTCCATAAGTTAGTGGTGATGATTTCCCAGCTGGAGTCCGGACAGGCAGCAGTGCCAGTTATAGTATATTAGCTGAAAAGCCCAGGAGCAAATCTATGTAGAGATACTGTATGTACATTCACAGTGTGCCTGGGACCTGCTAAAGCAAAGCAGCATAACACAATCTATATATCAGTTTTTTCCTTACCATGGTCAGACAAACAGCATAGGCATACAAGTCATATCAGCATATGAAAAGGAAAAACGTACAAAGACGTGCGCAGCAGTCATTTTTTAATATTCAAAGCATTGCTGCAGCCAACGCTTTTTAATGTTTTATATTTGGATAGAGTGGGGGAAATGTTAGAATTTCTGTTAGTTTTCTGTTGCCGTTTCTGTAGCCACTGGGGAGATTTCCCATCACTTTCTGGGTGGTCACCAGAACAGATAGTTAGTAAAATCTCTCTAACAGGACACAGAACGCATTTAACATTTTCATTCAAAACTTAGGAAGGAAAAGTGAAAAGTTGTATCATGTTTCTTTTGCCTGTGAGAATCTCACTTCTTGTTTGGTTACCACAAGGACAGGAAAGAGGGGAAATATCAATCAGCTGAACTAAGAGCAAAAAAAGTTTCCCTTTAAAATGAAACAATAGCATTTACGGTATTTTTTATTTTATTTTTTTTATGTTTTTAAATTTAAAAACTGATTTTTAAATTTTTGTAGACAATGTGTATTCATGAAACTATGTATTCAAAGCAAGCTGATCTTCTAAAATATCTCAGTATTGCTTTAATGCTTGTTGGCAGCCTGTGTATAAATGACTAAGCAGGGCAGTCCTCTCAACAGGGATAAGTAAGCAGAAAGGGGGGGTTCGGCCTTTTTAGCTATTCAGGTATATTACGAGGGTTAAATCAGCTGCTGCTCTCAAGTGGTAACAATGAAATATTCATGTCCTGTATTTAACATATATATATATATATATATATATATACTCCCATAGGAGCCACAAGTTACTGTCCATTTCTTCCCAATTTCTGCCCTGTAGCCAGGCACTCAAGAGGCTTGTTCACTCTTTCTCCAAGAACCAGTGTAGGGGATGTTGTTTTTATTTTTGGAGAACTTGGATAGGGATGAAGGAATTGGTGGGATACTCCAAATATAAGAACTGTATACAACTGAGGACTTGGATTTCCTTTCAGGACAAGCTATGATGAAGTCCGGGCTTGTACCAAACAGTAGACTTCAGCTTAAGTAGTAGTAATGCCATTAGAACAATGTACCTTTAAGTAGGAAAGTGTCTGGACAGAGCTCTTTAGGACACTAGCTGGTGTCCCTTTTTAACCACTTCAGCTCCGGAAGATTTGGCTGCTGAATGACCAGGCCATTTTTTTGCGATTCGTCGCTTTAACTGACAATTGCGCGGTCGTGCGACGTTGCACCCAAAGTTTACATCCTTTTTATAAAGCTTTCTTTTTGTGGTATTTGAGCATCTGTGTTTTTTCTTTTTTGCACTATGAACAAAAAAAGAGCGACAATTTTGAAAAAAAAACAATTTTGTACTTTTTGCTATAATAAATATCCCCCTTTTTTTTTTTTTTTTTTTTTAAAGGAATTTTTTTCTCAGTTTAGGCCGATATGTATTCTTCTACATATTTTTGGTTAAAAAAATCACAATAACCTATATTGAATGGTTTGCGCAAAAGTTATAGCGTCTACAAAATAGGGGATAGGTTTATAGCATTTTTATTATTATTTTTTTTTTTTTTTTTTACTAGTAATGGCGGCGATCTGCGATTTTTATCAGGACTGCGACATTATGGCAAAAAAATGCAACAGCCAAATCTTCCAGGGCTGAAGTGGTAAAAAAATACACATCGGACACTTTTGACACATTTTTGGGACCATTGGCATTTATGCAGCGATCAGTGCTATAAAAATGCACTGATTACTGTAAAAATGTCACTGGCAGGGAAGGGGTTAACACTAGGGGACGATCAAGGAGTTAACTGTGTTCCCTGTGTGGGTTTCTAACTGTAGGGGGAGGGGACTGACCTAGAGGAAATAACAGATCGTGGTTCCTAGCTATTAGGAACTCACAATCTGTCTCTCCTCACAGAACAGAACAGGGATTTGTGTGTTTACACACACACACACACACACATCCTTGTTCTGCCTCTCGTGCTCGCTCGTGGCCAGCGGTCATCGCGACCGTCGGGAACGAGCATCAGCACCCCCCGAGTGCAGCGGGCGCTCGGCGGTTATCCCACTTAAAGGAGCTGACATATAGCTACGACGGCTCACAGGATCGTGCCGACCTGCCGCCGTATAATGACGGCGGCTGGTCGGCAAGCGGTTAATAGACCCACAGCTGACTAATAAGGCACCAGAGGGTTAGCTAATGCACAAGGTCCCCAAGATCTTTTAATTTCTGTACTCAAGGTCCAAGGACAGATGGAGCCCCCTTCCAATCTTCCAAGCAATGCCCTCCAGTGATACCAGACTGATCTGTGGCCAACAGCTGCCCTCAGTCAGCTTCTTCCAAGCACCTGGGTTTCAGCATTCCTCCCTCAGGTCACCGACCTGAGGCCTCCTCACTGCAGCCTGTGTCTGAGAGGGCAGCATGCACAACTCAGGCTGGACTCCTCCACTCTGGGACAAGACCTAGAGCTCTGTGTACTCTCAGAATAAATACAGCCTCCCAGTATGCCTTCAGAGCCTGCCTCTCTGGGATAGGCTGGGACTGTATGCATATTCATGCTGCCATCTGCATAGTTCCACACCTTTCATCCAGAAACTTCTCAAGTTACCTGGATACAGAGGGAGCTATCCAGCAGCCTGGCAGCAGCAGGGCACATAGACCTAACTAAACAATCACAGCTCACTGGGTACAGTGAACCAAACTATGCTTTTACCTTACCCAGATTTATAACCACACTCCCGACAGTGTGGCAACTAAACTTACCAAAAACACACTTATCTATCCTTGCATGTACCTAAGACGATGCTACATCTATCTATCTATCTATCTATCTATCTATCTATCTATCTATCTATCTATCTATCTATCTATCTATCTATCTATCTATCTATCTATCTATCTCAAATTTTCAAGTCCTGAGCTACTAGCCAGGCCTTAAGAGTTACTCACCACCAGTTGCCCCACCCAAACCCTACCCCGCCCCTAAACATGCCCTCATAAATTATCTCATGAAATTACACTGTTAAATGCAGAATTAAGTTACCCATTCCTTTCAGCGTCAAAGCGGACTTCATCAAAATTCTTGGGGTCTGGTTTGGAGCTGAGGGCGCAGCCCTGAAGTCCTGAGAGGAGAGACTGGCCAAGATAAGACAAAAGTTTTGACTTTGGAGCCTCAGAGAACTCACCATCGAAGGTAAAACACTGGTACTCTGCAGCGAGATTCTCCCTGTGTTGCAGTACCTCGCCCAGGCCTGGCCCCCCCGGGTTAACACCTGCAAGGCCACCACCAGGGCGGTTTTTCACTTCATCTAGAGCTCCAAAATGGACAGAGTGAAGCGGGTGGTTATGTTCAAGGAAGCTCTCAAAGGCGGTAAGGGCGTGCCTGACATCGCCACTCTACTGAGGGTGTGCTTTGCCTGTAACTGCATCCGCACGACTTTGGTGGACAGAACTGTAGACTCTGGTGGTAACTCCATGTCCCGTTTCTTCCTCCTGCCTCTTTGGAGGTCCCTTGGATGGGACAAATGGGACAGCTCCATCCCCTACAACTGCGACACCCCTTGGTACTACTTGGACACTTTCAAGTTTATTAAGGAGCTAGGGCTGCATGGAGTGAAGCCCGACTTGTGGAAGCCAAAAACTATCCACAAGTTGATTAGAGCATCTGACATTGTTGAAACTGTTCCAAGCCTCCCTTCAGTCACTTGCAAAGTGGTCTGGAGGAATGTTTCTTCAAGGAGACTCACCAACAGGCACAAAGATCTGGCATGGATGGCAATCCAAGGGGATTGCCACTCAGGACATTCATGCCCTTTTTGCATCATCCAGGAGGAAACTGCTCTGCGTGTTTTCTGGGAGTGCCTCTTTGCACAGGACTTGTTGGGGGGCCTTGGAACCAGAACTTAAAGACTATGTTCCACAGACTGCAATCACACACTTTTGTGTGTTGAACGGACTCTTCTGTGGAACTCATCCACAGGAGGACATTGACAGTGCCTGGTGGGTGCTGTGTTGCTTTAAGGACGCTGTATGGTGCGCCAGAAAGTGCCTCATCCACCAGTGGGAGAGGATGTCCATCGAGGACTGTCGCAGACTGGTCCACAGTCTGCTCAGAGACTATCACTTGATGGACTTTAGGGAGGAAGAGGAGGTCTGAAGATCTCCTCCCCCCCCACCCATGTATCCTTTGGCAGTTCAATAAAGCTTCGGGCCTGTGAACTATTTTTTCCCTCCCCTACCCCATCCCCTCCCCCCATCACACCCGTTGCCTATTGGAATGCTATTTGACAGTATAGAACTTGACATTTTTATGACATGTTTTTTTTTAAGTAATGCTCTCAGGGTAATGCGGCGTCATGCATGATGTGATGTTTCTGGGTACTATTACTCTGTGGAGCATATCAGCCATCATACCTCAGGATGAATGTAATTTATTTGTATGCTTGGAACTGTATTGTTATGTAGTGTATTTATGCGCTGCATCGCAGTACAGAGTGGAATGTACCCTGTTGAAGTGTTTGTTTTTTGTATATTTTCTTGCAAAATATAATATTAAGTTACAAAAATAAATATTAACAACAACTTTATTAGTGCCCATCAGTGCAGCCTCATCAGTGCCCATCAATGCAGCCTATCAGTGCCACCCCACCAGGGCCCATCAGCGCAGCCTGATCAGTGCCCATCAATTCAGCCTCACCAGTGTCCATCAATGCAGCCTCACCAGTGTCCATCAATGCAGCCTCACCAGTGTCCATCAATGCAGTCTCATCCATGCCCATCAATGCAGCCTCACCAGTGCCCATCAATGCAGCCTCATCAGTGCCCATCAATGGAGCTTCACCAGTGCCCATCGATGCAGCCTCACCAGGGCCCATCAATGCAGCCTCACCAGTGCATGGGGATCAGTGAGAGGAGAGCCGGCCAGATCACATAGAGCGGGGATCTTCCTCTGTGACACAGCTTGGATTAGTATTACCCGATGGCCACAGTCAAAGTCCCACCTCCTGGACTGGCTCCTATGATAGACGTCACACTACTTCAATTTCCCAGGCATTGGACCTGTGTGCTGTGCTGTGTGCATAGGAGCCAGTCCAGGAGGCGGGACTTTGACCGTGGACCCTGGGCAATTCAAATCCATGCTGTGTCACAGCAAGAGATCCCTGCTCTGTGTGGTCCTGCTGGCTCTCCCCTTCCTCTCCTCTCCCTTCCTGGCCGATCATGGGGAGAATGCCCCCCCCCCCCCAGCCCCCCTCTGAGACAGCCCCACACTTGCCCTCAAGATTTTTCCACTGGCCAAATGCGAGCAGACAAGTGGAACTTTTGACGGCTGTATATATAATGTGTGTGTGTGTGTGTGTGTGTGTGTGTGTATGTGTATATACTGTATATATATATATATATATGAAAGATGGAAAGTATTCAGACCCCCTTAAATTTTTCACTCTTTGTTATATTGCAGCCATTTGCTAAAATCATTTAAGTTCATTTTTTTTCCTCATTAATGTACACACAGCACCCCATATTGACAGAAAAACACAGAATTGTTGACATTTTTGCAGATTTATTAAAAAAGAAAAACTGAAATATCACATGGTCCTAAGTATTTAGACCCTTTGCTCAGTATTTAGTAGAAGCACCCTTTTGATCTAATACAGCTATGAGTCTTTTTGGGAAAGATGCAACAAGTTTTTCACACCTGGATTTGGGGATCCTCTGCCATTCCTCTTTGCAGATCCTCTCCAGTTCTGTCAGGTTGGATGGTAAACGTTGGTGGACAGCCATTTTTAGGTCTCTCCCGAGATGCTCAATTGGGTTTAAGTCAGGGCTCTGGCTGGGCCATTCAAGAACAGTCACCGATTTGTTGTGAAGCCACTCCTTCATTATTTTAGCTGTGTGCTTAGAGTCATTGTCTTGTTGGGAGGTAAACCTTTGGCCCAGTCTGAGGTCCTGAGCACTCTGGAGAAGGTTTTCGTCCAGGATATCTTTGTACTTGGCCACATTCATCTTCCCCTCAATTGCAACTAGTCGTCCTGTCCCTGCAGATGAAAAACACCCCCACAGCATGATGCTGCCACCACCATGCTTCACTGTTGGGACTGTATTGGACAGGTGATGAGCAGTGCCTGGTTTTCTCCACACATACTGCTTAGAATTAAGGCCAAAAAGTTCTATCTTGGTCTCATCAGACCAGAGAATCTTATTTCTCACCATCTTGGAGTCCTTCAGGTGTTTTTTAGCAAACTCTATGTGGGCTTTCACGTGTCTTGCACTGAGGAAAGGCTTCCGTCTGGCCACTTTGCCATAAGGCCCCGACTGGTGGAGGGCTGCAGTGATGGTTGACTTTCTACAACTTTCTCCCATCTCCCGACTGGATCTCTGGAGCTCAGCCACAGTGATCTTTGGGTTCTTCTTTACCTCTCTCACCAAGGTTCTTCTCCCCTGATAGCTCAGTTTAGCTCTAGGCCAGCTCTAGGAAGGGTTCTGGTCATCCCAAAAGTATTCCATTTAAGGATTATGGAGGCCACTGTGCTCTTAGGAAACTTAAGTGCAGCAGAAATTTTTTTGTAACCTTGGCCAGATCTGTGCCTTGCCACAATTCTGTCTCTGAGCTCTTCAGGCAGTTCATTTGACCTCATGATTCTCATTTGCTCTGACATGTACTGTGAGCTGTAAGGTCTTATATAGACAGGTGTGTGGCTTTCCTAATCAAGTCCAGTCAGTATAATCAAACACAGCTGGACTCAAATGAAGGTGTAAAACCATCTCAAGGATGATCAGAAGAAATGGACAGCACCTGAGTTAAATATATGAGTGTCACAGCAAAGGGTCTGAATACTTAGGACCATGTGATATTTCAGTTTTTCTTTTTTAATAATTCTGCAAAAATGTCAACAATTCTGTGTTTTTCTGTCAATATGGGGTGCTGTGTGTACATTAATGAGGAAAAAAATGAACTTAAATGATTTTAGCAAATGGCTGCAATATAACAAAGAGTGAAAAATTTAAGGGGGTCTGAATACTTTCCGTCCCCACTGTATATATATATAAAATATAATACAGTTAGGTCCATATATATTTGGACTCTGGCACAATTTTAGTTTTTTTCAAGTATTTACCAAAACATATTCAATCTATAGTTATATATAATGGATGTGGTCTGAAAGTGCACACTCTCAGGTTTAATTTGAGGGTATGTACATCCAAATCGGATGAAAAGTTTAGGAATTACAGCTCTTAAGGGACCAAAAGTAATTGGATAATTGAATCAAAAACTGTTTCATGGCCAGGTGAGGATTACTCCTTCGTTATTTCGTCATCAATTAAGCAGGAAAAAGGTCTGGAGTCAATTCTAAGTGTTGTATTTGCATTTGGAATCTTTTGCTGTGAACCTATATCATGCGTTCAAAGGAGCTGTCCATGCAAGTGAAACAGGCCATTGTAAGGCTTCAAAAACTAAACACATCCATCAGAGAGATAGCAGCAACACTAGGAGTGGCCAAATCAATGGTTTAGTATATTCAGAGGAAAGAAGAACGCACTGGTGAGCTCAGCAACATAAACATAAAAAGATCTGGACGTCCACGGAAGACAACAGTGGTGGATGACCGCAGGATCCTCTATATGGTAAAGAAAAACCCATTCACAACATCCAGACAAGTGAAGGACATTCTCTAGGAGGTACATTGTCAAAGTCTACAATCAAGAGAAGACTTCAGAAGAGCAAATAAAGAGGGTTCACCACAAGGTGCAAACCATTCATAAGCCTGAAGAATAGAAAAGCCGGATTAGACTTTGCCAAAAAACATCTAAAAAAAGCCAGACCAGTTCTGGAAAAGCAATCTTAGGACAGATGAAACTAAGATTAATCTGTACCAGAATGACGGGAAGAAAAAAGTGTGGAGAATGCTTGGAACAGCTCATGATCCAAAGCACACAATGTCATCTGTAAAACATGGTGGAGCTTGCAGTGTGATGGCATGGGCATGCATGGGTTCCAGTGGCAGGGGGTCATTGGTGTTTATTGAAGTTGTGACAGAAGCACTTGGATGAATTCTGCAGTGTTTAGATTCAGCCAAATGCAGCAAAGTTGATTGGACGGCGCTTCACAGTACAGATGGACAATGATCCAAAACACACTGCAAAACCAACCCAGGAGCTTTTGAAGGAAAAGAAGTGGAATATTCTGCAATGGCCGAGTCAATCACCTGATCTCAACCCAATTGAGCATGCATTTCACTTGCTGAAGGCAAAACTAAAGGCAGGAAGAACCACAAAGAACAACTGAAGACAGCTGCAGTTAGAGCCTAGCAAAGCATCAGAAAGGAGGAAAGCCAGTCTTTGGTAATATTTATGGGTTCCAGACTTCAGGCAGTCATTGCCAGTAAAGGATTCTCAACAAAATATTAAACATGAACATTTTATTTATGATTATATTCATTTGTCCAATTACATTTGAGCCCCTGAAAATGGGGGAAAATTGTGTATAAAAATGGTTGCAGTTCCTAAAATTTGTACATGATATTAATGTTCAACCCCTTGAATTAAAGCTGAAAGTTTGCATTTCAAATTCATTTGGATTGTTTCGTTTAAATTTTATTCTGGTGGCATACAGAGCCACAAGTATGAAAATTGTGCCTGTGTCCAAATATATATCGACCCCTAACTGTGTGTGTGTGTGTGTGTGTGTGTGTGTGTGTGTGTGTGTAGATAGATAGATAGATAGATAGATAGATAGATAGATAGATAGATAGACAAAAAAATAATAATATAATAAAATTAACCAAGGCTTATTGTCTTGTATGTTTATACAGTATTATCTATGTTCTAATCAGGGTACAATAAGTACACAAATCCTTTGTTTTCTTTCATTGTTGCATTATAATAAGGGGAAATCCTTTTTATTCTCTGAATGACCCTAATGAAGAAAGGGCCAGCTCAGAATACACACAGAATGATACTGCTTTATCTGCCGTAATTGGCTTAAAGGTTTTGTCCTCACCTACAGTGGTAAGCAGAGACAGAGGAGGCAGAGAGTCTGCCCTGGCCGAAGATCGGAGGTCAGCCTCCTCCGCTGCACCTGTCAGATCTAATGAGATGTTAATGAGCCCTAGGCAGGGGCATCACTTTAACACCAGGTCATTAGGCACAGAGTAATTACAAGAGACACTCTGAGTGAGGGGGCACACGTCCTGCCATCCACTGACCTGTTCTCCATCACTGCTCACTTTTAAATGGTTCACTGTGATAATTGCAAGTGTTTTCTATATAATGGCCACTAGTTCACTCCGCACATAAATTCTATCTATCTACCTACCTACCTACAGTATCTTTCTATCCTGTATATATATTACATCGATCAGACATACATTTCTGACCAATGACAGGTTAGGTGAATAACATTGATTACCACATAGTGAATACATATAATAATCCTAAGAGGAGGGGGAAAAAAAGAGGGAGGAAGAGGATAAAAAAAAAGGGGGCAAATATGCAATTATATCTACCTATTGGCCATACAAAGATCTCCCCCCGCTGAGCTATTGTATTCTGACAGGAGGACCCCCACCAGCCAGAACCAGTGTTAATTTTGTCAACGAAAATGTTTTGGTCAAAGATTTTGTCAGCAGCAGTTTTACAGTTACGAAAACAAAAAGTACAGCACATTTTCATCCACTGACGAAAACTATGACGAATATCCGATCAGTTTTCGTTATCGAACGACAACGAGATGAAAATGGCAAGGGGGGACGTTTACCAACTTCCATTTTTTTACGGAGCTCCACCTAGTTCCGCAATCCGAGCCCAGCAAGCACCGTGCCACCGTGACAACTCCGGGAGTGCCAGAGAGTGTGAGTGAGAGCAGTGTGTGCAATACAGGCCTCCCAACTCCCGAGCCCCGACTCCTCCTGACACTGCACCAAATTTCAATTTTTTGTTCCCACTTCCCCAAACCACTTAGTTATAACTTTTGTCTTATGGTTCCATTATGCTGGAAAATCCATTGTTGTTCATCACCAAACTGTTCTTAGATGGTTAGGAGAATTTGTTCTCAGAGCCTGAGGATGTTTTCGTACCATTTGTTCATGGCTGTTTTCTAAGGCAAAATTGAGAGTGGGCCCACCACTCCCTTGGCTGAGAAGCAGTCAACTGCACACATGAATGGTCTCAGGATGCTTTACTGTTGGTATGACAGTCACTCAAAGAGTTCTTATTTTTGGGGGGGGGGGGGGGTTGGTATTTTTACGTTACCCCTTTGTCAAAACAGCAATATTCTTGATGAAACGGTTTTACTTAAATAAAGACATTATATAACGACTAAATCTGTGTCTATAGTGCATGTTCAAACCTAGCCATTAATAACTAGAACATATTCGATTTTTCACTCCAGCAGTAGTATATAATGAGTTTGGATATTGTAGAGAAATGCTTAAATAATGCATTACAATTTAACTACGCCCATTATATTTTAGACAACTAAAATTAGTTTTAGTTGACTAAAATGTACTGGAGATTTAGTCGACTAAATACAAGTACAACTAAAACTAAAACACTTGCAGAAGACTAAAATAGGACTAAAACTAAAATGCCATTTTAGTCCTAAGACTAAAACTAAATTTAAAATTTGCTGCCAAAATTAACACTGGCCAGAACACTACGATCAACGCACTCAGCCATTGGCTGAGTGCGCTGATCGGGAGCTGGTCAGCTGCCGGTTTTCCAGCATGCTCATCGGCCCGGCTGCCATACACATGGGCCTAATGTCGGACGGTTTATATGTCATCCAGCATTCGGCCCGTATGTACAGGGCTCAAGTTCATCTTCAAAAAAAAACAAAACATTTTTTGCAGGTAAAAATTGTGGGTGCAATGTCAGGCTCTTGCAAACTGTCAGTACACTGTCGGCCCATACCTCTGATACAGACAGGCAGTTACTGAAGTCCAGGAAGCTCAAAGGATTATGAGAGTGCTCCCTAGTGCCTTCGCTATTGAAAACTACAATCTGTCAGCCATATCAGCTGACGGTAGTTGTAGTTCATTCATTTACAGAACTCTGCGAAAGAATGACACAGCTGTGTGGGCGGAGCCCTCTGTCAAAGGGAGGGGGCGGATCAGGGGGTCAGGTGGTGGATGCTCAACATGTTAGATGTTACACCTGTATTTAGGGTGAACTTATCCTTTAAAACAGGGGTGTCCAACCTTCTGACCTTGCTGGGCCACATTGGAAGTAAAGAAACAGTCTTGGGCCACATATAAAATACACTAAATATAAGGATAGCTGATGAACAGAAAAAGGCAGGCAGATCACAAGTTAAAAGAGAAGTATGAGTTTTATTTTTTTTTTAAGAATCATACTTACCTAGGTGGATGCAGCTTACACTGAGAACCGAGCGATTAACCATTTAAGGACAGAGCCTCTTTCTGAGATTTGGTGTTTACAAGTTAACCACTTCAGCCCCGGAAGGATTTACCCCTTTCCTGACCAGAGCACTTTTTACAATTTGGCACTGAGTCACTTTAACTGCTAATTGCGCGGTCATGCAATGCTGTACCCAAACAAAATGTGCGTCCTTTTGTTCCCACAAATAGAGCTTTCTTTTGATGCTATTTGATCACCTCTGCGTTTTTTATTTTTTGCGCTATAAACGGAAAAAGACAGAAAATTTTGAAGAAAAACAATATTTTCTACTTTTTGTTATAAAAAAAAATACAATAAACTCAATGTTAGTCATACATTTAGTCCAAAATGTATTCAAGCACATGTCTTTGGTTAAAAAAATGTCAATAAGCGTATATTTATTGGTTTGTGCAAAAGTTATAGCGTCTACAAACTAGGGTACATTTTCTGGAATTTACACAGCTTTTAGTTTATGACTGCCTATCTCATTTCTTGAGGTGCTAAAATGGCAGGGCAGTACAAAACCCCCCAAATGACCCAATTTTGGAAAGTAGACACCCCAAGGAAATTGAGAGGCATGTTGAGCCCATTGAATATTATTTTTTTTTTGTCCTAAGTGATTGAATAATGACAAAAAAAAAAAAAAAATTACAAAAAGTTGTCACTAAATGATATATTGCTCACACAGGCCATGGGCCTATGTGGAATTGCACCCCAAAATACATTTAGCTGCTTCTCCTGAGTATGGGGATACCACATGTGTGGGACTTTTTGGGAGCCTAGCCGCGTACGGGGCCCGAAAACCAATCACCGCCTTCAGGATTTCTAAGGGCGTAAATTTTTGATTTCATTCCTCACTAGCTATCACAGTTTTGAAGGCCATAAAATGCCAGGACAGTTCAACCCCCCCCCCCCCAATGACCCCATTTTGGAAAGTAGACACCCCAAGCTATTTGCTGAGAGTATTTTGCAGCTCTCATTTGTTTTTGAAAATGAAGAAAGAAAAGAAAAATGTATTTTATTTTCTTTTTTCAATTTTCAAAACTTTGTGACAAAAAGCGAGGTCTGCAAAATACTCACCATACCTCTCAGCAATAGCTTGGGGTGTCTACTTTCCAAAATGGGGTCATTTGGGGGGGGGGGGGTTGTGCCATCTGGGCATTCCATGGCCTCCGAAACTGTGATAGGCAGTGAAGAGTGAAATCAAAAATTTACACCCTTAGAAACCCTGGAGGTGGTGCTTGGTTTTTGGGGTCCAGTATGCGGCTAGGCTCCTAAAAAGTCTCTTACATGTGGTATCCCTGTACTCAGGAGAAGCAACAGAATGTATTTTGGGGTGTAATTTCACATATTACCATGGCATGTTTGAGCAATATATCATTTAGTGACAACTTTGTGCAACTTGTGTCACAATATAAAATATTCCATGGACTCGACATGCCTCTCAGCAAATAGCTTGGGGTGTCTACTTTCCAAAATGGGGTCATTTGGGGGGGGGGGGTTTGAACTGTCCTGGCATTTTATGCACAACATTTAGAAGCTTATGTCACACATCACCCACTCTTCTAACCACTTGAAGACAAAGCCCTTTCTGACACTATTTGTTTACATGAAAAAACATTTTTTTTTTTGCAAGAAAATTACTTTGAACCCCCAAACATTATATATTTTTTTAAAGCAAAGGCCCTACAGATTAAAATGGTGGGTGTTTCATATTTTTTTTTCACACAGTGTTTGCGCAGCGATTTTTCAAACGCATTTTTTGGGGAAAAAACACACTTTTTTAATTTTAATGCACTAAAACACACTATATTGCCCAAATATTTGATGAAATAAAAAAGATGATCTTAGGCCGAGTACATGGATACCAAACATAACATACTTTAAAATTGCGCACAAACGTGCAGTGGCGACAAACTACATACATTTTTAAAAGCCTTTACAGGTTACCACTTTAGATTTACAGAGAAGGTCTACTGCTAAACTTACTGCCCTCGATCTGACCTTCGCGGTGATACCTCACATGCATGGTGCAATTGCTGTTTACATTTGACGCCAGACCAACGCTTGCGTTCACCTTTGCGCGAGAGACAGGGGTGCTTTTTTTTTTTTTTTCTTTCTTTTTTTTTGCTTTTTTATCTTATTTTTAAACTGTTCCTTTCATTTTATTTTTTATTTTTTTTAATATTATTTTTTTTGTTATGTCAGGGAATGTAAATATCCCCTATGATAGCAATAGGTAGTGACAGGTACTCTTTTTTGAAAAAAATTGGGTCTATTAGACCCTAGATATCTCCTCTGCCCTCAAAGCATCTGACCACAGCAAGATCAGTGTGATAAAATACTTTTCCAATTTACCAATGATGCTTCCGGTTTCTTAGGCCATAGAGATGATTGGAGCCATTCTGGTCTCTGATCAGCTCTATGGTCAGCTGGCGGAATCCCCGGCTGCATTCTCAGGTTCCCTGTTGGGACAGGAGAGCCAGAGAAAAACATGGAAGATGGTGGGAGGGGCGGACATTCCTTCCCACTGCTTGTAAAAGCAGTCTAGAGGCTAATTAGCCGCTAGGATTGCTTTTACATGAAAGCCGACCGCTGGCTGAAAAGAATGATACCAAGATGATACCTAAACCTGCAGGCATCATTCTGGTATAACCACTCAAAGTCCAGCAACATACCAGTAAATTGCTGGTCCTTGTTGGGCATATATTGTAATCTTTTTTTTTTCATGCAGCCTGTGGGCTGAACGAAAAAAAGAGATTGATTGGTGGGTATGCCCACCATTAGAATACCTCCCTTCATCCACCCACTTCTAATGATGGGCATACATGCACCATTTATATATGCCGAAGCATGGGGGCATCCGCCCCAAAAGTTAGGAGCAAATCCCTCCTCCGCCCCTGCTGTCCCCCATGCTTCGGCATATATGACCTCCGCTGGAATCACAGCTTTATATATCGTGGGAGCAAACGCTGTTGCTGTCAAGATAAATAAATCTGCGCTGCAGCTGAATGGCGTACCTGAAAACAAAAAAATGGTTAACAATAAAACACAGTAAACAGTAAAGTATAAAAAATTGCATACCTGAAAAGCAAACATGATAAAACATAATAACAATAAAACATTGCAGAATAGAAGAGCAGAACAATAGAGAGAGAAGAGAGAGAGAGAGAGAGAGAACAATAAAACGACAACTATTTTTGTTTTTTTATTTCATATATTTTTTTGTGTTTTTTTTTTTTACACTTTTTTTTTTGTAACTGTAACTTTTATAACTTTAACTGGTTCCAGGTTCGGGTCTCTCAAAATGAGATGGCATCTTGGGAGACCCTGTGAAAGTGTGCCTAGTCTGTGCAATGCTGTACCCTACGCTAATACTCAACTAGTGTATGGTAGCGTTCAAAACATTCACCAATGCAAAGACCAGGATTGTCAGGACAGGAGGGACAATAATAGCAGGTGTCACGCCTATATCCACGCTTGCTGCAGACACGACATCTTTTTTGGGGGGATTCGTTGGGTAGGGGTACTCGGGAGGACATAAAGAAAATGCCTCTCATGCAGCCGACTGCATTTGGTTGGGGATGTGAATGGGGGAATTACGGGTGCTGCAGAAGTGGTGGGTTCCCAATTAGGATTGGCGAATGCAGCAGGAAGGGCATTATGGGCACGACAGGCCTGTGTTTGTCTTCTTCTTGGTGGCAGCGGGACACTACTTGTGCTTGCCACCTCACCAGCTTGAACTGCACTTATGGGACTCGCCACGTCACCAAGTGTTACTGCAGTGCTGGTTTGACTACGACCGGGGTGTACTAGGCCGCTGATGCTTGCCAGTTCACCAAAACGCTACCAAAAACTGTTAGCGATCTCAGGAATCAGGCCTGACTCTGCGAACGCTGCAATTATGCGTTTAGTGTTTTGTAAGTGACAGTGATCGATCGATACTGCACTTGGGTGGGCTGAGCTGGGCCGGGCGGAGGGGCAAAACACAGGTGCTAGCAGGTATCTGAGCTGATCCCACTAACACTGCGTTTTTGGGAACCCTAAACTGCTGGGGACGCTAGTATAGATCTGATCGGATCAGATATTGATCCGTTCAGATACTATACCACTAAGGGAGGTGTATGGTGCGTGCGTGGGTGTTAGCGGTACTGGCACTAACCTGATGCTGCTTGGGGCGACGCAGACCCTATCTGACCCTAAAACCTAAGTTATATTACCGCCGGGCGATCAGGGGGCTAAACCTTTATTAGGTAATAAATGGCGGGTGCCCTGACACTATAAAAAATAAACTAACTAACCAGCGTCACTCGTAACACTTATACGGTGATCACTGGTGAAAGGGTTAACTAAGGGGCAATCAAGGGGTTAAAACCTTTATTAGGTAGTATATAGGGGTCCCTGACGCTATAAAACGCTGACGGCGAACCTATATATTTACCTCCCTAACTAGCGTCACCAGTGACACTAATACAGCGATCAGAAAAACGACGGGGGGTGATCAAGGGGTTAAAACTTTATTAGGGGGGGTTAGGAGGGTACCCTAGACCTAAAGGGGGCTAACCCTAACTACCCTACCACACTAACTGTCACAAACTGACACCAATGCAGTAATCAGAAAAAAAAAAAACTGCTTGGTGTCACTGTGACGGGGGGGGGGGGGGTTGATCGGGGGGTGATCGGCGGGTGATGGGGGGTGAAATGTGTGCCTGGTGTGTTTTACTGTGTGTGTATGTGTTGTGCACTCACATCGATGACTTCTCTCCTCGGCGCCGGAACGGAAAATACCGAGCGGGGGAGCGATGACATCACTTCCTCTACTGCTGTTTACTATACAGCAGCAGAGCAGGAATCTCAATCGTGGGGAGCGATCGCGAGGGGGTGGTCACGAATGAGTAGTCTCCCCCTCAGCCTGGATCGCTCCCCTAATGAAGCCGACCGCCTCGGGCACCGGAGGGGGGTGTGATGCGCCCCCCGCCCGCGGGAGGCAGATCACGTACCAGGTACGTGATTTTGCCTGCCCGTGCCATTCTGCCGCAGTATATCTGCGTTAGGCGGTCGGCAAATGGTTAAAAACAGTTTTTTTTGCTAGAAAATTACTTAGAACCCCAAAGCATTTTATATATATATATATATATATATATATATATATATATATATATATATATATATAAATATTTTTTTCTAACACCCTAGAGAATAAAATGGCGGTCGTTGCAATACGGTTTGTCACACTGTATTTGCGCAGCGGTCTTACAAGCTCACTTTTTTAATAAAGTTAGTTTTTAGTAAAGTTAGCCTAATTTTTTTTGATATTGTGAAACTTAATGTTACGCCGAGTAAATTGACATCCAACATGTCACGCTTCAAAGTTGCGCCCGCTCGCAGAATGACGACAAACGTTTACCCTTAAAAATCTCCATAGGCGACGTTTAAAAAATTCTACAGGTTGCATTTTTTGAGTTACAGAGGAGGTCTAGGGCTAGAATGATTGCTCTCGCTCTAACGATTGCGGCGATACCTCACATGTGTGGTTTCATATGTGGGCGCTGCTCACGTATGCGTTCGCTTCTGCACGTGAGCTCAGCGGGACGGGGCACGTTTAAATTTTTTTTTTTTTTCTTATTTATTTTACCTTTTATTTTTGATTTTTACACTGTTTTTTTTTTTAAATAATTGGGTCACTTTTATTCCTATTACAAGGAAGGTAAACCTTCCTTGTAATAGAAAAAAAACCATGAGAGACCTCTTAAATATGAGATCTGGGGTCAAAAAGACCTCAAATCTCATATTTACACAAAAATGCAATAAAAAAATAAAAATAAATTTAATGTCATTTAAAAAAAATGTTCCTTTAAGAGCATTGGGTAGGAGTGACGTTTTGGCGTCGCTTCTGCCCTGCAATGATATGGAGACAATTGGGGGCTATCTTCCCCTCACTGGTCTCCATGTCAGGCTAGGGAGAGGATTCGATCGCCTCCGCCACTACCGCTTCAAAGTAGCAACGTAAAACGACGGCGGGCGGTCTGGAAGTGGTTAAACACCGCTGATCGCTCTGTTTTTAGAGCTCCTTGA
Organism: Aquarana catesbeiana; assembly: GCF_042186555.1. NCBI lineage: Eukaryota > Metazoa > Chordata > Amphibia > Anura > Ranidae > Aquarana > Aquarana catesbeiana. The sequence goes on from NC_133326.1 coordinate 520,381,563, forward strand.
GCAGAGAGTTGGTGACTGTCAGTCGTCGCTGTCTGTCCTGTCCCCCCCCCCCCCCTCACTGGAGCTCTAAGCTGTGAAGGGGGCAGGATCGGCCAGCTCAGGTCTCAGCAGCTCGCTGAGAGGCTGTGCTGGTCCAGGCATGCGATCCCGATCATATGGTTATGATCTTGCCCGAGCCTGGACTGGCTCTAAGATGTCAGCCGAAAGCAGGTTTCAGCTCGCTGTCTGCTGAGAACAGGTCACAGGAGTACAAAATGTACTGCACTCCTGTGATCCACAGGAGCAGTGCAGCCAAACGAGCTTTGGCTGTACTTCTTCTTTAACGATCACTGATATATGTACCTATCCGAGTAATAAAACTTAATTTTTTTGTAATTTTTTTTTTTTATAACATAAAAGTTAGAGGGCAACGTAAAACTAGTGTGATATTTTACACTTTTTTGATAAACTAACCAGTAGCAGCCTCTCCATTAGAGGCACAGGGGCGCTGCCCCCCTAATCCTAGCACTTGGCACCTAATCTACATGCAGACTCATGGATTTTAATGGGGTTTTTTTGAGAGAGATGTTTGTTTGAACAGAAGTGAGCAGAGTCTCGTGGTCTGTCCGAGGAGTGGATGGGTTTTCACCTCCTTGGGTATTGATTCATAGCACCAGGGTGCTCTACTGAGGGTGGGGATGATTGTGCCTAAATATGTTAATGCTGAGCTATTCCATTCTAGTTTGAAGTTCATCTGTAATTGTAAATGGAGTGTCTGTGGGAGATTGATTCCCATTGCCTCTGATTTTAGGAAGTTAATTTTAAGATTGGAGAGGACTCCATATCTCTCGAATTCTTTAAAGAGGTTCGGTAGGGATATCACGGTGTTTATGTGGGAAAACAACATGCCATCTGCGTATACCGAGACCTTATGTTGGGTATTCTCCACTTTTATGCCATTTACATCTGGGTTTCTTCGTATGGTGCACAGGAAGGGTTCAAGTGACAGGGTGAAGAGGAGGGGTGATAGTGGGCAGCCTTGTCATGTCCCATTAGTAATTTTGAAAGGTTCTGATAGAACCCCATTAGCTCAAACTCGAGCTGTGGGGCATGAGTAGATTGATGAGACTCACTGGTGCATGTTGGTGCCGAATCCTATATATTGTAGGACCGCAAGCATAAAGTTCCAGTTCTCCCTGTCAAAGGCCTTCTCTGCGTCCGTACCCAGAAACACACATTGGGTTTGGGATTTGTTTGCTATGTGTAGCAGGTTAAGGACCTTAGTGGTGTTGTCCCTTGCTTTCCTAGTGGGTACAAACCCTACTTGGTCCAAATGGATTGATTGTGGTAAGTGTTGCTGGATTCTATTCACCAGTAATTTGGTAAACAGTTTAAGGTCAATGTTGAGCAGGGAAATTGGCCTATAGTTCCCGCACGAGGTTGGGTCCTTGCCCTCTTTTGGGATCACTGCAATATAGGCCTGTAAGGTGTCTACCCAAAGGAAGAGGTGAATCCAATCGTGTTAAACAGTTTAACCATATAGGGGCCCAGAGAAGGTAGAAGGGTTTTATAGTAGTGGATGGTGAACCCGTCGGGGCCAGATGCTTTCCCAGGTTTAGTTGCCCCTATTGCTCCTTGAAGTTCTTCTATCGTAATTGGGTCTTGTAGAGCCTCCTTTGCCGAAGTTGGCAGTTGGGGCATCTGAGAGGAAGTCAAGTAGGATTGTATATTTCCGTGCAGCAGGGGTTCCTTTATCTAGGTTATATAGGGAGACATAGAATTTCTGAAATTCTCGGGCAATGTCATGTGGCTTAGTAACTTTGGTTCCTTTTGGCGGTAGTATGTGGGGTATGTATGTTGCCAGTATCTGTTCTCTAAGAGACCTTGCTAGCATTTTACCACATTTGTTGCCAGATTCATATGATATTTTCCTACATATCTGTAGTGCCGCTTTAGCTTTAAATTGCATTAAGTCGTTAATTTGTGAACGTCGGTTAAGAAGGTCAGTCTCTAAGGAGGGAGACGGTGTCTGTTAATGACAAGCTTCCAGGTCTCGTAAGTCTTGCAAGAGTGAATTTAACTGTTGGGAGCGTTGCTTCTTGGGTCTCGAGCCATGCTTGATAAGTACACCGTGAATGACTGCTTTATGTGCTTCCCAAACAATACCGGGATCGCAGTCTGGTGCTGAAATAACACTCCAGTTCTCTAGTAACATCCATGAGTACCTCTTTGTCTTGTAGAAGGCTTTCATTCAGCCTCCCATTTGGTCTTTGAGTTGAAGGTATCAGTAAGGGCATATGACAGGAATATTGGAGCGTGGTCAGACCATGTAATGGAGCCTATTGTGGAGGTTCTCACTGCGTGTAGTTGTGCATGTGGTACCAAGAAGTAGTCAGTGCGCGAGTATACCCTGTGAGGTAGAGAGTAAAAAACAAAGTCCCTTGCGGTAGGGTGGAGAATATGCCATATGTCTACTAGTTGGGCCTTGTGTAGGTCTTGAACTGTGCGTTTGCAGGAGCCAGAAGGAACAGAGGAAAGTCCCGAAGAGGTATCCTCAGAAGGGATCATGGGGACGTTAAAATCACCTCCCAAAATCAGCTGCCCCTCGGAAAAACCCATCAGGCTTTCTAGCGTCTTTCCTAGGAAGGTATCCTGGCGACTATTAGGGACATAAAAATTTGCCAAGGTCACCTTGACACCGCCAATCATGCCTTTTAGGAATAGAAACCGACCTGCTGAGTCTAGAACAGTGTCCAGGCAGGTCCATGGCACTTTACTGGAGAGGAGTATAGACACCCCCCCTGCTGCCAAGTTGGTCGAGTGGTAGGCTATTAGAATGGCTCTATTCTTGAGGCTGGGCAATTTGTCATCCCTAAAGTCGGTCTCCTGGATGAAGGCTACATCTGCTTTGAGGTGATATAAGTCCTGTAATAGCATACGTCTTTTCTCTGGAACATTCAGTCCTTTGGTGTTAAGCGAGATCACATTCATAGCCTCCATAATAGGGGGTGGGTGGGGGTGAGGGATGGTGGAAAAAAGCAGAAGTATCAGGTATAGGAGGGTAAAAGAAAGACACAGAGCAAGAGAACAAGATATGTAAAACTCTAAGTAGATAGCAAATATGCTATACGCTCACCAGTACGGTACTGGGAGTTGAGCGTTGGTGTATGTGGGGGTTTGGATAGACACAGCCGGAGATAGAGTTTCGCCTGCCCCTACCCCTCTCGACCTTGTTGGATAGTAAAAAACAGCAAAAAACAATTATTTAATACATTATCTAGCATATATTAATCAACATGTAGGAAAATATGCAACGGTATGTGGGAGTGCAACACACATTAGAAAAAGCATTTATCAGCAAATGCAAAAAAACATTGGCTCAGGTAGGGTAGTAGATGGTGGTCCAGTCACCAGGTTACTGCCATTAATTCCCAGAGGGGGGGTAAGTCTTCCTCTCCAGGGTCCATACAGGGATCTGAGTAACCCTTGCCTCTCAGGGGGAGGGGAGGCGGTCATTGTGTAGTTGCCGCACCACTGCGGCTTGTTCCAGGGAGGGGGGAGGGATAACGAGGAAGAGGGAGGGATGATAGAGGGGGGAGTATGGGAGGTGGGGGGAGGAGTAAGGGAGGAGGGAAGGGGGGGAGGAGAAGGAGGGAAGGGAGGGGGAGGGGGGAGAAGGAGGGGGAGGGAGAGGGAGGGAGAGGGAGGAGGGGGGAGAATGGCGTATCTTAGCTCATGTTATGACACAGAGGATCTATTCCCCCTCTCAAAGGAGGGCTATTCACTAAGATGCATAGGTACAGGGGTACAAAGGGTGAGATAGGGCAGTATTGTGAGCTCAAATCAGTAGTCACGGCAATGGTTATTATGCACAGCCCTTTTGACAGATGGTTATTTCCTTGTCAAAAGAAGTTTGTTGAGTATACAATGTTATAAAGATACATAAAGTAAGTTTACAAGGATCTATAAAGTAAGCTCATTGTTTTACAGTAGGGTTTATATAGGTAAATATCATGAAATTTCAAATATTAAACATTGGGTTCACGTAAACCTAAATTAAAGATATATATCATTTCCTTAGTTACTTTTGTAGGTATTTAAATGATTTATACCTACTATACATATTGTTTACAAGTAGAGTGTATATAGGTCAAATAAATTCTGATAATGAGCTTTAATCGTAAGGTGGAGAAAAGGAAAGAGAAAGAAGAAAAAGGGTTGAAAGGTAGAGGTATGGTCCACAAGGTTGTCCCGCTCATCAGTTTATTATTCTTTTTAGTTCTCTTTGAAGCCTTAGAATGGGTGTCTCTGTAAGTCATTTAATCTGTTACCATGGCAAAAGGACAGAGTCATTGAAGTTTGACAGGAACTGTTTTATCCAAGGATGCCAAAGTTTTTCAAATTTTGGAATTTGATTTTGATCGATGGCTACCATCTTAGCATGGGACATTGTATTATTCATTCTGTGAATTGTTTCTGCTAGTACCAATGTAGTTGATTTCCATGCCTTGGCCACTGTTTGTTTTGCAGCCGTTATTAGTTGGATCATAAGTTTGAATTGAGAGAGTGTTAACCATTCTGGTTTTAGATTAAGTAAAGTTAAATATGGATCTGGTTGTATTATTTTTTTAAATATTTTAGATGCAATCACGAAGACTTCCTTCCAGAAGGTTTGGATTACTGGGCACGTCCACCATATGTGTAAATATGTGCCTATTTCTGGGCATCCTCGAAAACAAAGAGCTGAGGTATTAGGTGAATATTTTGCCACTCTAGCGGGTACAAGATACCAGCGAGTTAGGACTTTATAATTTGTCTCCAGTGCTAAGATGTTGGGTGAAGATGACTTAGATGTGAGCCATATATTAGACCAGTCCGTGTCTTCTAAAGTTCGTCCCAGGTCCTCCTCCCACCTCTGAACATAAGAGGGTCTATTAAGATTTGCTACTCCATATAATTGATTATAAAGTGATGAAATTGTACCTTTAGCAAATGGATCTTTTGTACAGATTGATTCAAAAATGGATAATTGGGATAATGGTGTATCCCCCTTTAGGAATGGTGTATAGAAATTTTTGATTTGGAGATATCTAAATATCTCAGAATTTGGTAGATCATATTTTTCTCTAAGCGATGGGAATGAAAGGAATGATTTAGATGCTATGAAGTCATTTAGTGTCTGAATGCCTGATGTTGTCCAAGCTTTAAAAAAATTTGGGTAGATCCATGCCGGATAAAAGGCCGGATTTCTGATAAAAGAAAGGAGAGGATTGTGTGGAGATTGTAACTGATATTTAGTTTTTAGTTTATCCCAGAGAGATAAGAAGTGTTTAGTTATGGGATTATGAATTTTAAAGCGGTCTTTAGGATCAAGCCATAATAAATTTGATATTAATAGAGGGTCATTTTCTGAAGCCTCTATAAATACCCATAATGGGATTTCCTGTTTTGCATGGTATTTGGACAGACTGGCCAAATGTGCTGCTCTGTAGTAGTTAGTAAAATTAGGGTATCCCAGGCCTCCTTTATTTTTGGGAAGATGTAGTGTGTGTATAGGTATACGTGGTTTAGAAGAGCCCCATATAAACGAAGTTGCTCTTTTTTGTACTATTCTCAAAAAATAGGAAGGAATTGGAATAGGGAGGACTCTAAATAGATAAAGCAATTTGGGTAGAATAGTCATTTTGATTGCATTAATCTTCCCTATCCAGGATAAAGGAAGTTGCGACCATTGTTTTATTAGATTTGTGATCTGTCTTAATACAGGAGGATAATTGGTTGAGAATAAGTCAGAATGAGATGCTGTTAAATGAATTCCAAGATATGGGATTGATTTTTCTGCCCATGTGAATGGGAGTGCAGCCCTAGCCGGGATCAATTCCATGTTTGTGAGTGAAATATTAAGCACTAGGCATTTCTTAGGATTAATCATAAGGCCGGATAGGGCTGCAAACCCATCAAGAGCAGGTATTAAGTTAGGACCAGAGACCTGTGGTGATGATAGGAAAAGTAATATATCGTCTGCAAATATAAATAATTTGTGTGTAATACCTCCTACTTCAATGCCAGTTATAGTTTGGTTTGTTCTGATGTATTGGGCCATGGGTTCGAGTATAAGGGCAAATAATAAGGGAGATAATGGGCAACCCTGTCGGGTACCTCTTTCGATATTAAAGGCTTCAGATTTGTATCCAGCATATTTTATATAGGCTTTGGGTTTATTATATAATGCTTTGATCCATGTTAAAAAGTGGGGTCCAAAACCCCATTTTTGTAATGAATATTGCATATATTGCCAGGATACTGTGTCAAATGCCCTCTTAATATCGAGAGATAGAAAACATAAAGGGATTTTCCGTTTTTTAGCAATATGTGTCAATAACACTGCCCTGCGTATATTATCGCCTGCCTGTCTATTTGGCATGAAGCCTACTTGATCTCTATGTATTAATTTTCCTATAATGCTATTGAGGCGTTTTGCTATTATTTTTGCTAATAATTTAATATCGAGGTTTAACAGAGAGATAGGCCGATAATTCACACAGGAAGTATCATCAGAAAGGGGTTTTGGGATCATACAAACAATTGCCATTAGTGTTTCTTGCCGAAAAGAATGTCCATCTAGAAGTTTGTTAAAAGTTTCAGTGAGAATGGGAGAGAGTATTTCTGAGAATGTTTTATAGTATAAAGCCGAGTAGCCGTCTGGGCCTGGTCTTTTGTTAAGTTTTAGGTCTTTTATGGCGTTAGCAACTTCATCTATAGTTATAGGCTCATCCAAACTGCTTTTTTGATTCTGAGATAACTCAGGTAAGGTTATTTTTGAGAAGAAGGATTCAGCCTCTGTAGGATTAAATTCATTGTTTGTCTTGTATAAAGTTGCGAGATGTGAGTGAAATTTATGGACTATTTTAACTGGATTACAAGTGTAAACATTTTTTGATAATTTCAAACGTATTGGTTTGAAAGATTTGTTAGTTGAATTTAATGCCCGAGCCAAATATGTACCTGGTTTGTTTGTATTCATGTAGAAATTGTGTTTGGAGCGTTTGAGGGACTGACTCAGTGAGAAATAGATCGTATTCCAATCTAGATTTTTCCAGATGAGATTTTGTACTCTGAGATGGATTATCTTGAAATGATATGTAGGCTGCATTAAAATTGAGTTCTACTTTTTTTGCTAGATTTTTGCGTTCCCGTTTAAATAGTGCCATTTGTCTTTGTATTGTACCACGCAAGACAGGCTTATGAGCTTCCCACAGTGTTATTGGGGAGATGTCTGTTGTATTATTAATTGATATGTATTCCTTTAAAGCTTGTTCAATGGCCATCTGATGTAGTGGGTGTTTGAGCATTATGTCCGGTAAGTACCACGTTGGGTCATGCGCTTTTGATATGGTTGAGGCTATAGTAGTGTATACTGCATTATGGTCAGACCACGGAATCGGAATTATATCTGATGCAATAATTTCTGGTATCATTCCTATTGTTAGAAAAATATGATCTATTCTGGTGAAGGTTTGATGAGGGTGCGAGAAATAAGTGAATTTCTTTTTCATTGGGTTACTTTCTCTCCATGAATCTACCAGATTGTATTTGGAAAGAAGTTGAGAAAAAGGTAATCTAGAGGTTATTTTGGATGGTGTAAAAGGTGATTTATCTAGAAATGGGAGGAGGACCTGGTTCGAATCCCCACACATTATCACTGTTCCTATTTTGTGTGTATTAATCACTTGTAATATATGTGAGAGGAATGGTGTAGGTTGTTTGTTAGGAGCGTAGTAGGAAATCACCGTGATTGCTGTATCCATTATATAACCCATGAGTATCAGGTATCTACCTTCTGGGTCTTTAATTTCTGATGATAAGGTGAATGGTGTGGATCGGTGAAATGCAATTAGAGTTCCCCTTTGCTTGGTACAGGCAGAAGCCGTGTAAATTTGTTGATAAAAAGGAGAAATATATTTTGGAGTAGAATCTTTGGTGAAGTGTGTTTCTTGGAGGCATACTATGTGAGCCTTCTTGTTATGGAAAGTACGGAAGGCTTTGGTCCTTTTTTGAGGGACATTTATTCCCTGAACATTCAGGGAAAGTATATTCAGTGGTGCCATGGCAATAGATCAAATAGTTTTGACTTACTTTTTGTTATGCAGAGCTGACTGCGCAGATCAACCTGTGTGGACTGAAGAGATGAATAGATAGAAAAGAAACCAGTGAATTCTGGAGTAAAGAGTAAACAAAAAACATATGAGATTAGATGATACATTGTATAAATTATTTTTTGCAAGTAATCACAATTTACCCGTGAAAGAGAATAAATATCTCTCTCAGGGGAATAAGTGCCTTCGTCACACTCCCACATAATATGGTTGGGAGAATGAGGAGGGCTAATGGGGGTACACGGATCTTCCGCTTACAGGAGAGAAGTGCTATGTCAAAAGACATCAAAATGATGTTTCATTAATTGGAGTGCAGAATATAGTTTTTGTTGAAATTATTTATTCCAGGGTGGTTGTATATGGTTAGTCTTGCCCTAGGCTAAATAATTCAGTTAGAAAGGTACTGTTAATAACTTTGGTATTGATGAAGATAGTTTGAATTATTTTGGGATTTTAACCCTTTTAGAGTAAACAATTACATATTTTATTCATATGTAACTGTTTAGATATGTTAACTCATAAAATTGAGGTTGTATTGCTTCAGATTAGAATAAACAAAAACATAATTCCAGGAACTAGTTAGGTAATAATATATTTGTTCTAAGAAAAGAAAGAAAAAGCTTCCATTACTTCTGGATTATTGAACATATTTGTCCTAAAAAGTAATAAATCTATTGTTATTACCTGATAATATATAACTGAACAAGAATTTCCTTATTTCACTTATATATTCTAAGGCTATATGAATCAGAAGTAATAAGAAATATAACTGGAATGTAACATGATCCCACACAGTGTGTGACTATCAGAATGCAGTTACATTCAGTTATAAATATAGGTTTTTTATAGAGAACCATCTCTTAGTATAATAAATGAAGAGATATCAGGAATTAGGATGTCAGTCCATTGAATCTTCTTGGTCCATGGATGATGTGGCATAACGGCCTCTTTTGTGAGAATGATGATTCCCACTTTGTTCTGAAATTTTCTGGGTGCTGCCTGAAGGTGAAGATAATGCCATTCTTCTGCGTGTGGGAGTGTTGCTGCTTGTGGGTTCTGTCAGATTTAATTTTAAAAGGGTTTGTTGTAGTTCATTTGCTGATCTGCTTCTGTAAATTGTACCTTGGTAGTTAAATCTGACTGAAAAGGGGAAGCCCCATTGATACATAATGTTGTGGCGTTGCAGTTCCATTAGTTGGGGTTTCATGGATCGTCTTTTAGTAATAGTAAGTTGGGATAGGTCAGCAAAAATTTGATAATTGTGTCCTTAAAAATTAAGTTCCTTTTTTCTCTTGCAGCAATTAGTATTTGTTCTTTCGTTCTGTAATAATGAAATTTTGTGATTATATCACGTGGGGGTCCATCTTTCTTTTTGGCTGTGAGGGCTCTGTGTACTCTGTCCAGTTCTAAACGTTCAATAGGGATATCTGGCTTTAGTTCTTGTAATAGAGCAGTAATAGTAGATTGCAGGTCTGTCACAGTTTAAGGTATTCCCCTTATGCGCAAGTTTGAACGTCTGGCTCTATTTTCGTAATCTTCGAGCTTAGTTTGAAGTATTAAATTCTCTTTTTTTAATTGTTCCAATTCTGTTATATTTTCTTGGGTTGTAATTTCAATTTCATCCATTTTTATTTCTAAGGCTGCGGTGCGGTTTCCCAGCTCTCTTATTTCTTTGGTTAGGCTTTTTGTTATTTGGTCTGAGGTTTGTTTTAAAGCCTTATGAAGCATCTTTTCAAATTGTAATAATATTACTGGGGATACTGAGGAGGCTTGTGGAGAAGTTTGTGAGAGGATTTGTTCTGTATCTGACTCAAATGGAGAGTCTTGCTGTGACATTTTCTGTCTGTGAGAGCGCCCTGATGCTGTATCTTGTGACGTGACTGGAGCTGCTTCAGCTGCAGTGAGTGCCTGTGAGCTCTTTGTGAGGTGATTTTTATTTCTGCCACGGTTTCCTCCCAGTACCATATTTCCTGCCCAAACTTTCACAGTTTGTTCCCTGGGGCAAAAAGGTTCAAATGGATACCTTTTGAGCCTGCAGGCTCCGCTTTGTCCTTCTCTTCTCTCCTCAGCGGTGTGGAGCTCTAACAATGCATGTCTGCTCCGCTAGGCTCCGCCTCCTGCCCCCCGACAGATGGTTATTTAACCCTCAGCTAGAGAGAGAAGTGCACCTGTATTGCAAGGGTCCCAGGACAGCAAAAAAGCACTGTTCTCGGTACCTTTGCCCAACAAAAACAAACTATCGCATGTTCCCCAACAGTAAACATAACATATAGGTCAGGTGGGTGCCAAATTAACCTATGAGGAACATAATAGGGCATCTCAGGCATATCAACATAAAAAACAGTAGTGCATTTAGTAATTAAATATTAAGGCATCTCAGGCATATCAACATAAAAAACAGTAGTGGACTTAGTAATTAAATATTAAGGCGCTAAGACCTTTTCCTTTTTGGGAGGCATGGAGCTATATTCAGAGGTGACTGCTAGATGGATACCATAGAGCATGAAAAACATTGGGGCACAAAGACCCTGCATTCCAAAGAAATGTTAAGGTCCTATAGAAATCCCATGGGGTTGCGCCTGCACTCGTATGCGGCATACAAAGGATTCAGGTTATAATCGGGATCTGCCGGGGAGACAAGTGTAGGAAAGGGCTTAGCCCTTCTACTGCTATCAAATGGCGGGGACTGCTAAGAGCGTCCGCCATCAGTATCCCTGTGTATTTCAGCAGGTGGACGTAAAACAAAAAAAAATGTCCCGGGTGGAGAGTTATAAGGAAACGTTCAACCGCAGTACTTTAGGTAGATGAAATAAGGTAGGTGAAATAAGGTACCTGCCAATTAGGTTCGTCGGCGGGGGGCAACTCAGAACGTCCGCCATAAAATCCAGCAGTCCTAAAATCGCCATGTAGTCAGGTAAAGTAGTGCTAATAACATTTATGATTCCCGGGACCTCTCTCCGGAGGGTGCACGAGATCTCCTCCGTGGCCTCTGATGACGTGTCTGGGAAGGACCTCAGGGACCTGAGGGGCCAAGGTGGACCGCTGGACTTGGAAGAAGCTGGAGCCAGTTGGGCACTTGGATGGGCGCCGCATCTAGGAAGGCGAATAGGTCAAGCAGGTCTGCGGGTGTACGTAGGGTAAAGGAGGCAGAGGCCCTCCGAAAGATGACCATTAGCGGGTACCCCATTTATAAGTACTACCTTGTACCCATGCCAGATCCAAGATCGGGCGTAGGTGAGCTCTGCGCTGTAGTGTTGCCCGGGAGAGATCCAGGAGGATCTTGATGGATGCCCCGTCAAATTCCACTTCCCCGCATTCCCATGCTTTGAGGAGGATCTGTTCTTTCAGGGGGTAACGGTGCAGGCAGCACACTACATCCTGGGGCCTATTGGGGTCAGATGAGCGTGGGAGAAGGGCCCTGTGGACCCTGTCCAGATCCACGGTGGCCTGTGGGGACCCCAATACTTACTGGAAAATGGCATTCACCGCTTCTGAAAGGTTCTCGGTGCCTGTGGCTTCCGGGAGGCCCCAGGCTGCTCCTGCGGCTTCTGTCCTCCAGGTCCTCCATGTGGAGCTGGAGAGCAACCATTGCCTCCACCTGGGCAACATGCGACTGTTCCAGGGCCCCCATCCGAAGCTCCAAGGAGGAAATGGATGTCTCTCTGGTGTCTACCCTCTCCGATAATGATTGGACCTCTGCTCTTACCTCCTGTATGTCCCAGTGGTGCGCTTCTTCCACCCGGAGTAATAGGGTCTCTATGTCCTGCTTTGTAGGTAAGGCCTGGAGAAGTGCCTGGATGTCACCGTCAAGGTAGTCCAGTTCTCGTCGGAGAACGGAGACTGCGACTTCCAACACGTCTGGGCAGAAGAGCGCAGGGGTTTCTGATAGGGAGTCAGATACAGAGGGTGAGCTAGGAGAGGCTGGCGGGTCCAGCGGTGAGAGCCAATAGGGGGTGTCTTTGTGCCTCTCTCTGTGATTTCACCAAATATCAATATTGGTCTTTTCCTGTGGTTTTGGAGCCAAATATCTATTGGATTATAATGCAAAATACTTATCAACATCCAGGTAATGGAGACCTAAAAAATAATGCACAGGCCTTTGCACACTTGAGATATTGGTCTAATATTGTGATATAATATTTGCTATTATTAAATTATATTTTTGTATCGTTTTGTCTAAATTTTAAATATTTTCAATTTATATTTCTTCATTCAAATTTCTTCAACAGCAGCCATTCAGTGCTCATCTTGTCCAACATTTTCAACATTCTTTGTCATTATTTATTCTTACAATTAAAATTCATATAAAGTCAAAACAAAATTTTGGATGGAGTGTGGAAGGGTTAGAATCCCTGTCTGTTTTTTATTGTTGTCTGTGTAACTGCTCACTATTGGTCTTAGTGACAACTATCACCAAAACAAAAATTGATGGGAAAGGTAACATGTTCAAGTTATCACAGGAACAGAAGGTGAGGCTAAATATTCCAGTGGGAACACCTGTTTTGGGGACAACTGTCTAAGAGGAGATATCCCCTTGCTTTGGAAAGATTTTCTGTATCTGGGGCAGGAAGTGAAGAGAGATCTCCTCAATGGGACACAGAGAGAAAAAAAAGACAAAGGTCTCAAGCATTTACTACTCTACCCAAAACTGAAAAAAATGCTTAGGCTCTACAAAAACTTTAAAAGTCTTTGTTCAGTGGACACCCATCAAGCATGTTCTGCCTGCAGGCGAATTCTGTCTTGAAGTGATAGATGGACTTTCTCTTAGCAGTTTAATTTTACTGAGCAGGGTATGGGTTCAGGCAGGTATCCTAGTACCCTGTAAGGTGGTTGCCACATTGGCTCACATGAACTTAAATGATTTTAGCAAATGGATGCAATATAACAAAGAGTGAAAAATTTAAGGGGGTCTGAATACTTTCCGTCCCCACTGTATATATAAATATCTATATATATATAGATATATAGATCTATATCTATATCTAGATAGATAGATAGATAGATAGATAGATAGATAGATAGATAGATAGATAGATAGATACTGTATACAGTGGGTATAGAAAAGAACCACCCCCTTTAAAATATTCACATTTTGTTGCTTCGTAGCCTGAAATGAGGACAGGCACAGTTTTTGTTTTATCCAGCTGTATTTACTAGTGCAACTTATAACATCCAAGTGAAAGATATAACAGCAACATGTCAGAAAAAATAAAATCAAAAACAGAATCACTGAGTTGGAAAAATGGTAACCCCTTTTCTGTCAGTATTTTTTTTTTTTGCTTTAATTACAGCCTTTAGTCTGTTGGGATATGACTCTACTAACTTTGCACATCTAGACCTTGCAATATTGCCCACTCTTCTTTGCAGAACTGCTCAAGTTCAGTTAAATTTGATGATAACCATTCCTGGACTGCAGTCTTCAAGTCATTCCACAGATTTTCAATGGGGTTTAAGTCTGGGCTCAGACTAAGCCATGCAAGGACATTCACCTTTTTCTCCTTCAATCACTGTGTGGTCAGTTTTGCTTTGTGCTTTGGGTCTTTGTCATGTTGGAAGGTAAACCTTCTTCCCATTGACAACTTTCTGCCAGAGGGCAGCAGATTTTCCTCAAGAATTTGATGGTATTTTGCCCCATACATTTTTCCTTCAATCCTGACAAGTGCTTCAGTCCCTGCTGCAGAGAAACACCCTCATAACAGCATATTACCACCTCCATGCTTTACTATAGGAATGGTGTTATTTGGATGGTGAGCTGTATTGGATTTCCGCCAGACATATCATTTGGTGCTGAGGCCAAGTAATACATTTTAGTCTCATCTGATCACCTTAAACGCACCTTGAACATTCTGAGGCCACATGGAAAAAGGTGTTGTGATCAGATCAGACTAAAATTGAATTATTTGGCCTCAACAGCGCGACATGAATTGCACTGTTTATTTTATTATTCAGCCGACTCATTGGTTTGATTTACTAAAATTGGAGAGTGCAAAATATGGTGCAGCTTTGCATACAAGCCAATCAGCTTCAAAGCTTAATTGAACCAGCTGAAGTTAGAAGCTGATTGTCTACCCTGCACAGCTACACCAGATTTTGCAATCAACCCCATAGGTTGATTTACTAAAGGAGTAGATAATGTTCACGTTGCAAAGTGAATTATCACTTTAGAAGAGAATTTACACTTAGTCTAGTCAGTGCAAGATTAAACTCTGTGGGGGCACCTAGGCAGTCAAAATCTTGGGGCACCACTCACAGGTTTCAGGAGGTTTTTCCTGTGCATGCTCTAGTGGGATAACATTGAACTAAGTAGTGTGCACATCAGCTGCTAGATAGAGATGACCATCAATACATTACACATATCCAGGTTGAACCAAAACTTTTTACAAACTGACAACTGACTTAGGCAACTTATGCAGACTTACTACTGTAAGGTCATCCAGTTGGCATTTTGTATTACTAAAATGTTTAGTTGTATGAGATATTACTCATGTCTTTAAGCCATGTTCTTTGTTCTGTACCCCCTGCATGGGTGATCAGTTGTCATTTCATTTTTGCGTGCAACAATAAAAATGACTGCACCAGAAACTGACAACTGAAAGAAGATCAGCTTTTAGCCCTGGTTCACACTGCCCCAACTTGTTTTGCGACTTGAGAGTTCAAAGTCGCATGACAAGTCACAGCCCATTAACGGCAATGGAACCATTCTAATTGGTGCGACTCAAGTCACTCCGACTTAGAAAAAGGTTCCTGCACTGCTTAGGGGCTACTTCAACACGACTTGCATTGACTTCTGTTAACCACTTCCCTACCCGGCCATAGTAAAATGACGTCCACAGATGGGATCTCCCATCCTGGGTGGACGTCATATGACGGCCCGGGCTACCCGGCCGTCTAGGGGACGCGCGTGCGCGCCTGCCGCATTGCTCGGGACCCGGTGCATGTGCCCGGCAGCCTCGATGTCCGCCGGGCACCCGCGATTGCCCGTTAACCGGGCCGGACCGTGGATCTGTGTGTGTAAACACACAGATCCACATCCTGTCAGTTGAGAGGAGACCGATCTGTGTTCCCAGTACAGAGGAACAGTGATCGGTCTCCTCCCCTTGTGCGTCCCCTCCCCCTACAGTTAGAATCATTCCCCTAGGAAACATTTAACCCCTCGTCTCCCCCTAGTGGTTAACCCCTTCCCTGCCTATTACATTTATACAGTAATCAATGCAATTTTATAGCATTGATCGCTGTATAAATGTGAATGGTCCTAAAAACTGTGTCAAAAGTGTCCAATGTGTCCACCATAATGTCGCAGTCACGAAAAAAAATCGTGATCACCGCTATTACTAGTAAAAAAAATAAATAAATAATTTTTTTTTAAAAACGCCATAAATCTATTGTGTATTTTGTAGACGCTATAACTTTTACGCAAACCAATCAATATACGCTTATTGCGATTTTCTTTACCAAAAATATGTAGAAGAATACGTATCAGCCGAAACTGAGGAAAAAATGTGTTGTTTTTTTTTTAAATTGGGATATTTATTATAGCAAAAAGTAAAAAAATACTGTGTTTTTTTCAAAATTGTCGTTCTTCTTTTGTTTATAGCGCAAAAAATAAAAACCGCAGTGGTGATCAAATACCACCAAAAGAAAGCTCTATTTGTGGGGTAAAAAGGACGTCAATTTTGTTTGGACGTCGCACGACCGCGCAATTGTCGTTTAAAGTGCGACAGCGCTGAAAACTAAAAATTGGTCTGGGAAGGAAGGGGGTGAAAATGCTCTGTATTGAACCGGTTAAAGAAGTCGTATGCAATCCGCGATGAAGTCGCGCAGGGATGTCGGCTTTAAAGTCACGTGACTTCAAAGTCACGCTGGTATGAACCAGGGCTTAAGAGACAAACTGTAATGTGAACCTGATGTTTATGGTTTATGTACTTTAAGTTCTTCAAATGAATATAAATGCAGCGATAATAAGTGGTATATGAGGCGAGGTGATAACATATCACCCCAGAAGTAATGTGAAATTGTTACTGGCTTGATGGTAAAATACAAGCAGCTATAAACCAAAACAAATAAGGTGAAAAATCAGTCTCCAATAACTAAAAAATAGTGTCCATGGTAGAATAAGTGTTCTTCAATAAATGAAAAGAATACAAAAAATATATTTGTCATGGAAAGGGAATATGTGTGAATGATGCCTCTCAACCAATAGGTAAAGCGAAACCGTTGTCCTCATGTGCTCAAGGTCCACATACAGCTATGATGGCAGAAGAAATGGATACGCTTACCAGAAGTGGTGGACACACTCAACCATACGGCGGTATGTCAATCGGGCATTTGGATCAATCAATCCTCAGGGTGCTTGATGGAAGGCACTGGTGGTGTGGGGGTGCGTTCCAATGGCTTCATCTGGAGCAACCATAGATGGATGGTGATACTTCGGTTCTCAGCGGATGGATGTGCTCACATTCACAAAGAGCAAACAGCTGGAGCATGCAGACTCCACAGCAAAGGATGTCAGATCATAAAGGAGAGAAGAGAAAGTCTCCACATAGTGCATGAATCCAGTAAAAAAGGTTTATTAAAAAAACGCCAGAAAAAGGAGGATATAAAACCCCCTTCCTTCCAGCAGAATCCAGCGTTACAGACTTTAAGTTCTTATTGGGTACATTACAGTAATACGGTATTTTCCCTATGGAGTCTTTAATGTAAAGTTTATGTTTCTTTGATTCATTTTTTCTTTTTTTTGTTTCATACATTTTATTGAGTGAACATAAGAATATCATATACCATTCAATTTTTTCTATCTTTTGTAAACAATTTTAAAAAGCTTCATTGTAAGTATCTTTCAAGATCAAATCAATATTATTTTGATCTGTTGTTGCGGGTCCCTTAAACGATATAGGGCCCATGGGCTAGTGCCTACTTTGCCTACTTGGTAATCCAGCACTGAGCTTAGTGAATTAGGTGAAGCTGTGCTGACTTCAGTCATCCAATCAGGTAAAAGAAAAAAAAAAAAGGTTATTTCCTTGCACGTGATTTGGTATTTGTGCAAAGTGCATGTTCACCAAATTCTGTAAAGTAAGTGAAAATTCTCTTCCAAAATAAAAATGTAGGTTGTTAATTAAACATGCTCTACTCCTTTAGTAAATCCATCCCCTAGACCTGCATTGTAAGTATAAACAGCAGGAAGCAGAGCCTAAGTATGTAATGACCAAAAATGGCTGCCCCATGTACATATATAACTACAAATTAAACATAGAGACAAGGTTCTCAAACCATTAACACAAATCAGTATGATTACTGACATCAAGCTTGATATCTTTTATATCCTTACCTAAAATAAATTATAATAAAAATACACTCGCTTTAAATATTTCAAATGATGTTTTACATTTTTTTCAAAAAGTTCACTTTTTAACCTTTCTTCCATGCCATACAGATATTTGTTAAGTGACAATCCACTCTGTGGAGCAATGCTCCATAAAAAACAAAAAAAAAAAAAAACAAAAAAAAAACAACTTTCACAGGGCATCCTGTGAAAAGATAACAGCAGTAATGACAGTGATAATGTGTCTTTAGTTGGGGCTGCCTGGTCAGGGAAAGTGTTTTTAGTGAGAGATGCCTTGTTTCCTGTCTAGCAGTGGTATAGTTTGCTGTTTGCGGAGGAGGGAGCAAAGCTCTTGTCCCTGCTGAAAGCAATTCATCTGTAATCTCCTTTTTCTTCCCCTGTTGGAGTTCTATTCATATTCTAATCACAGATTTTCCTTCTCCAAAAAAAAAAAAAAAACCTCAGACACTTTATCATCGCCCAAAAGCACTGGCTTTTCACTTATAACATTCAGTTCCAAGACTTTTAACTGTACTGCTTGCAGAATCTCAGAGCTTGCATGCTTCCTTCTCTCCGGGCATGAAGATGATCAGCCCCTACATTTTAGAAGATTGACGCACAGTTTTCTAAAATACCCCAAAGCATTCAACTTCTGCATTTGAAGATAACTTTTTGAAAAAGTTGGATACTGCTTGCAAACCTGGCATCACTTCTCAGCCATTTCAAACCCACCCATAATCGTCATGGCTTCTTCATGAGCTGAAATGTTACTGTATTTTTTATTAAATGGTACATGTAAAGGCTAATTCAGTGCAAACAGCTCTAGTAACCCATAATAACCACAGATCAGAGTAGGATTAATTCTGATTGGCTGTAATTGATTACTTTACACACTGTACTTGTGATTGACTAAGCCATTAAATTTATCTTGGACAAATGAGGAGAAATTATCATAGGTACATTTATGCAGCATTACATACGGTTTTGGTAAGACTAGTAAGGACTAGATTGCAGCAGCCAGGAGGTTTTTTTTAAGGATGGAAGACAAGCCTGTAAAAGTTTAAGTAATAAAGGGTTTTATAATAGAAAGAGGGGGGTTGAAGTGCTGGGATTGCGTAGATTTAAGCCCCCCTTTTCGGAGGAAAGTCTTTATTATTCAAAACAGCCCCACAATGGGCTTCACATTGAGCCTTGCCACCTCCCCATCTGACTACCAGCCATTCATCAGACAGACTGGCCTATCAATGACATGTCTCCCATCAGGGCTCCTATAAAATGATGCTTTTTCCCATGCAACATCAGCAAACATTGTGACTGGTCTGTCTCTGCCCCGCTGGATTACCAAGTGTCCCTTTTCCCACTTCTTCTTCCCCCTTTGCTGTGTCCATTGCTGAGATAGGGGGGTCAGACATCCCCAGGATTTTGGTCTTGTGTACTGCCCATGGGAAGAGTATGCATTGTGGGATACTGGAAGAAACAGATATGGACTCCACAGGTTAGTAAAACTATCAGCCACTCTGTACTCTGCACATACTTCTTTTTTATATACAGGCAGCTGCATTAACTAATTCAGCTCCGAAGGAATCCAACTTTCTCAGGACTCATTATTTAACACATCAAAGAACCTCACGCAGGAATGTCACTGATGCATTTACTAGTTTTAGACTATAAATATGGTTTTATTTCTGTGCAGTTTAATGGATGTTCTGAAAAAGAAAAGGGTAACGTTGAGTTGACATTTCGGCAATATTTAAAAGATTAAATCTGATAGCTTAAAAAAAGTAATTTATTACTTACAAGTTTCCAATCCTCTTACCTAAGTCACCTACTTGGCACTTGAAATTTGTGAAATTTTGACAATTACGTCACATAATCACTTGCTGTTGTACTTTTTTTTTTATCCCTGAAACACCTGTTGTCATAAGCTGAGATCATTTACATTTTATAGAAACCTGACTTATCAACAAGTGATTCGAATGTAGGAAAGTAATACAAAAAAGAATAAAGAATAAGTGAAATAAAGCAATAATATATTTCATACACTGCTGATCTAGATCTATATATATTTATATCTATATATCTATAGATATATAGGTATATATATCTATATCTATATATATAATTTGTTTTATAATTTGATATATATATATATTAAAGTACAGTTATTTTCCTCCCACTGGGAGATGAGTTTAATGAAATAAGGATTTTTTTTAAACCACTTTTTACTACTTTTTTAGAATGTACTCTTAATGATCCTTGGGAATCCTGAGCACTGTATATTCTTTTACCTTCATACCTCTTCATATCTCTGCACTTACCTTTTATATGTACTTACTTTTATTCTCCTCTGATACATCATTACATTAATCTTCTCCATTAAACAGTCAGAAGCCAACCATAACTAAATCTTTTAAAGACATCTAACTTTATGCACGTTATTAACTCAGTTTTTATGCAACAATGTCACTTTCCTCAATAGCAGGGGAGGAATATTAAGCAGCATTATATCCCAGCCTCGGATAAAGTTGTTTCTACACAGTCCAGCTTAAATTAATTGAGATTAAGCTGTTCTACAAAGCCATTCAAACTAGGACAGAAATATATTATCATAATCATGCTATTTAAAACACTACAAAAGACCTGGAGATATTTAACCACTAAGACTGATTTTTTTTTTCTCCTTCCGCAGTTACATCTAAAGTGGGTGATTCTTGAGTATAATGAGTTGCGCCGTCATAGGACATTTATTTTAAAAAGAGAGAGCTCTAACATTTGGGGGCCCACAGCACCTGTGAAGAATAGATGAATTGAAAATATATTATTTAACATTCGCCACAAACATTGGGTTTGGAGCAGCAATATAAATAACATAACTGGGCTTATATTTACTAAAAGAGTTGAAAATATTCACGCAATAAATTGTATGAATAATTACTTCAGTTATTCAATTGTGTGAAAGGCAAATTCCTGTTCACTTTGAATACCCAATCATGTAAAGATGAAATAGGTGAACAGGAATTTGCTTTTCACATGATTGGATAATTAAAGTGCATATGCATGCAATTTATTGTGTGATGATTCTTAACTCCTGTATTAAATCAGATTCAACAATATCATACAGTTAGTTTTATACTTGGATAGATAGATAGATAGATAGATAGATAGATAGATAGATAGATAGATAGATAGATAGATAGATAGATAGATAGATAGATTATTGAAACCAATTTGAAAAATAATTTGAAAAGGTATTGGAAAGTGTACATTGTCTATTTAAAATACTGAACTTTTAAGATCGTTGGGGGTTATTATTTCATAAATTATATAACCGTAAGTTAAGAACTGCAGCTATCTAATGACATAGATCTATCTATCTATCTATCTATCTATCTATCTATCTATCTATCTATCTATCTATCTATCTATCTATCTATCTATCTATCTATCTATCTATCTATCTATCTATCTATCTATCTATCTATCTATCTATCTATCTGTGGTGTGTGTGCTCATAGTTAGATGTGCAATATCCCAAGTATGAGCTGGTCAACAGTGTATATGCAGTTCCTTTTCATGTAGAAGTAACAAGTGTTAGGTGCAGCCAAACTGGTGATTCTTTGGCGCACAGTAGGCAGTCACCAGTATAATCTGTTTAATGGCTTTCCTTAGATCACTATATTTCATTACATGGCTCTTCTTCAGTCGGCTGATCTAATTATTCAGTAGAATGTTAATAACACAGCTGCAGCTAGCAGCTTTACTCCCCATGGAAAGTTTCACACAAAGCATACCACAATATACACATTGTTGCATACCATAGAAGGAGATGATATAACAGAACGAAGTGTAAAATCAACAAAAATAAATTAACAGGAATATAAAAACACTGCAAAACATAAAAAACAAATAATACTATCAATAATCATAATATAATACTATTTAAACAGTTATCTAAAACAATAATTGTCATTATTTTAGTATCCGTTTTTACTTTTTTTACATTTTACTAATATCCTGGACAAAAATGTTATATATAGATAGATATATCTATATAGATAGATAGATATACCTATATCT
Organism: Aquarana catesbeiana; assembly: GCF_042186555.1. Taxonomy (NCBI): domain Eukaryota; kingdom Metazoa; phylum Chordata; class Amphibia; order Anura; family Ranidae; genus Aquarana; species Aquarana catesbeiana. Next base: position 520,403,094 of record NC_133326.1, read on the forward strand.
ATCTATCTATCTATCTATCTATCTATCTATCTATCTATCTATCTATCTATCTATCTATCTATCTATCTATCTATCTATCTATCTATCTATCTATCTATCTATCTATCTATCGAGAGAGAGAGAGAGAGAGAGTAATTTTTATTGTAAATGTAAAATGTCATGAAAACATTCATGAAATAATACTAAAGCAGTATTTTTTTCTTCAAAATAATAAAAAAAATGTGATTAAGAATAACAAGCTTCATTTAGTATTTGTATGGAAGAAATTTTTACATCTCTGAAACTTAGAAGTGGGTGATTCCTTCACATTTAAAGAAAAAGTTAGTTTTACTTGTTGATCAAAGTAAATACTTGTTAAAAATACACATTTGAACCCTATATATAGAACCCAAAAATATGTTTTTTTTAAAGCATGTACCAAATCCCTCCCCCCCCCCCCCAATAGGAAAGTCCTTCCTGACTGCAAAAATGGCAAATATTTATTCAATAAACAACAGAAAACCCATTTGATGATGATCTTTTAACTTCTCTTCTAGCACACAGTATAGAGTTTGGGGTATAGAGTATGGGGCGACGTAGAGTTTTTGGGGAAAAAAAAGACAGTTTGGGGAAGTTACTTTTGAAAGTTATGTGTAAAGTTTGCAGGGGCTCGTCTCCATGGCGACCATCCCTGGGACGGTTGTCATGGATACCATTGGGAGTAGCGATCAGCCACAGCAAAATATTATGAGTTAGCAGTTCTGTGTGAGCTAAAGGCACCAGGGGAGCTGTTTCTTTGAGAAATCAAAAACTAACAAAAGGGATTGAATGCTGAGGCAGTAAGATCCAATTGAGCATGCGTTTCACTGCATAATGCAAGATTCCTGCGGCTTCTAAATAAAACACGAGAGTCTGTAGAATGCTCCACACTAACACATTTACAACCAGAGGCCTAAGAGGTCTCGGAGCGCCCATACTCTATAAAGCTAGGCATGGGGTTAGGAGGAGACTTGGAAGGCTGCCCTTTCTCGGAAACTTACCGGCCAATTGATCCTCTTCCTATTAATAACATTGGCAACGTGGCTATTTTTTTTTTTGGCTAATGGCCTTCCTATGTATGATCTGGACACCAATTAAAAGGACCCAGATATAGGATGCAAAATGGCTTACTTAGAACTAGTGGTCTTTGAGATCAGTTATAATTCTTTTGAGATGCTAGCTCTCTATGTGGAATGTGATTGCTTTGGAAAACACAAGAAAAACAAATCTTAAATCCATAGAAAATACATCTCAAATACCCCAGTGTGCTGTCCCATATCCATAGAGTGTTATATCATGTTAGCCAATGACAGAATGAGGACTAGATCAAGTTAATTAATAATTATTATCACTTAAAGTATATGTAAACCCAATCACTAAAATCTCATATACGCTCCAACGTGTTATTGTCATTTAAAGGCATTTTTAAAAATCTGTATCATTCAATAAAATAACACCTTATAATCCTGCCATTAAGGTCAGGCATGTTCTGTTATAGGGTGACGAGGCTCCAGGTCCCTTATTTGTGCCTCTGTGTTGTCACCCTGGTGAAAGAGCTACTGATGGAGACTAAACATGTGCATTTCAACACACATTGCATAGGCATGGCCAACTGTTGTCACCATTAAGAAGCCTGTCTTGAGAAATACCATGGAGCCATCACTGGAAGGTATGTAGCAAAGATGCTGCAGGAGATCAGAAAAACTGAGATGTAACAATGGATGAAGAAAATAAAACAAGTTTTATATTGAAAAAACCTGGCAGCTATTTTTGATACATGGTGCTTTAACAAACTGCTCATTTTGTGGCAGTCTCTGAAAAGCGATCCACTGGGAGTAGTACAAAAGTGGCTGATGGCCATTCAGGAGGCAGTATTGCCACCTCCTGAAAGCCTGTTTTTTTTTTTTTTTTTTTTGACAGCCGAACAAGGTCTTACAAACTAGGAATACTATGCCACAACTGCGAGCTTAGTGTTTGGCTTGCACTTGTGACACAGCCCCATTCACTTGTATGGGTGGCTTTCAGTAGCAGTACTGCCTGCTAAAGACAAGGGGGGGGGTATAACTTTTGCCATGGTGCTCCACAAAATGACGCAACTGCCCCAATGTGTACAGAACTGTCAGGTCACTATTAAACTATGTGACAAGTGCAGCGGTGGAGGGTAGGAGAGCATTAACTAACACGGTACAGCTAACGTGGAAATTGTTCACATAAACTTGGTGTTTGCAAAAACACCCTTTTGCACAATTGTGTTTTAACGCACGTGTTCAGACACACTATAAAGCATGTGTCGTGGTTCCCCATAATAATGATAGATAGGGGGAGATTTACTAAAACTGGAGCACTTAGAACCTGGTGCATCTGCACATGGTAGCCAATCAGCTTCTAACGTAAGCTTGTTCAATTTAGCTTCGACAATAAAACCTGGAAGCTGATTGGTTTCTATGCAGAACTGCACCAGATTTTGAACGCTCTAGTTTTAGTTCTTCCGGTGTGTGTGTTCCAGTCTTAGCACTGCATTGCAGTGCAATTTTTAAAATACAACATGTCCAATTTTTTTCTTCATTTAGGTGTATTGAGAGCCCCATAGAAGTCAATGGGAATGCATAAAAAGCTTATTACATGCATTTTGAGGCATTGGCAACATTCATAAATTAGCTTTGGCCAATGGCTGTTAATTCCATACACTCCTAATTCTAAATTCAAAAATACATAGAAAACAAAAGTCAAAACGCTTTAAAAGTATACTATTGCACGATGGAAATGCATGTTGGTGCATGACAACATACCTGCCTAATACTACAAAAAAAGTAATATGCATAGATCCAAAAGGGCAATAAGCAAATAGGTTCCCCAATGAATTTTTAATTGAATGTGCATATGCAGGTTTGTCTGGTAAGCAAAGAATCATGTAGTTCATAAAAAAACAGCATAAAGGCAATCAGCGGCAAATTAGCTAAAAGGTTTACACTTTTGCCTTGCGTAAGAGTACTGTGGTTGGTATAATGAAGGAGCACTTTGCAAAATTAATGTTCACTTTTTTTTTTTTAATAAGCCGTGTTTACAATAATCAGCCGTGTGCAGGGATAATTAAAAAAATAGGTCTTTTTTTTTTTTTTGCACATGATTGGCTGATTGAAGGGAAAAAAAGCTTCTCTGTGTTCACTATTCCTAGAACAACAACTTTGAAAGTGAGCAGTCTCTACTCCTTTAGTAAATCAATCCCAATATCTGCATGAAAATTGTGCAGTCTGTCCTTTAGATTAGGTATTCCTCCTACAATAAACGTTGACACGTGTGGGCTGATGTAATTGGTTTGATATCCTCTACAATTAGGAGAAAGTTCTAGCACTATATAAAAATAAGGAACAACATTAATAAAATACATTTTTCACATAAATATGACTAAAAACAAAATAACAATTTACTTTAATTTGATCTGTTGATTTATTTGCTCAACTCTAGCAGGAAACCTTGGGGTTGATTTACTAAAACTGGAGAGTGCAGATGTGCATGGTAACCAATCAGCTTCTAACTTCAGCTTGTTCAATTAAGCTTTGACAAAAAAAAAAAAAAAAACTGGAAGCTGATTGGCTTTTCTGCAGAGCTGCACCAGATTTTGCACTCTCCAGTTTTAGTAAATCAATCCCTATATGCTTAAATTGACACCATTAACTTCCTGTTTGGTAATTGCATACAAGAAAACTGTCAAGTGCCTCAAAGTATATTTAAATTCTAGAGCAAAAAGATATCATATTGCAACTTATCAGTCCTTAGTTTTAGTGGCTGCATTAGTTGTATTTATTTTTTTCCTTTTTTCCTTTAGTTTACACTGGTAAACCTACCAGTGACCCATGTCCTGTCCTAGGGTGACAACGTTCACTCACTGTACTGCATCTATGAAGGAACAACGTTGTCACCCAATGCTACTCACCTGATTTAGATAAAGATACTTCCATCTCTCACCTCCATTACATGGGGAGGAGTGGTTTGGTAGTTCACAGAACATAGTTGGAAAGCTGATAACATTGTTTGATCTTTGTATAGAAATTTCAAATGACTTTGGAATTTTGGCAGGTACGTGTGGTGAGGTCAGTGGCTGGTGAGGCACTGGCTAGTATCAGAGCCAGATACACACTGGTTACATACGCCCTGAACGTAACTCTAAACGTGTAACCTGTAAACTTGTAAAAAAAAACTTAAAGCGTCACCTATGGAGATTTTTAAGTACTGAAGTTTGGCGCCATTCCACGAGTGTGTGCGCAATTTTAAAGCATGACATGTTAGGTAGCCATTTACTTGGCGTAACATCATCTTTTACATTATACAAAAAAATCAAGTTAACTTTAGTGGTTAATTACCCTAAGTAATATACAAATAATTATTATATATTGTTTTTAAGGTAATTTACTATATTTTCAAAAACTTTACTCAAGCAGGTGGCTTAACGGACAAATTACTGAAGTTTGAAGTTATAACTTCCAACCAGTAATTTCACAGTAAATACAGTTGTGCTCATAAGTTTACATACCCTGGCAGAATTTATGATTTCTAGGCCATTTTTCAGAGAATATGAATGACACAAAAACTTTTCTTTCACTTTGTTTTTTTTCTGGGGAGTGCAAGACCATAGGGGTGATTACTCACGCGGTGTGGTGACGGGATCCTAATTTGGAAAGCATTCCCATTATGATCATTTCAATCGTTCCTAATTTGATCGATTTTGGACAAATGAACATTCACTTGATTTATTTGTTTATTTTCGATCACTTTAAGCGTTGCTAATGTTATGGTTTGACTGTAGCATATGTTCAACTGTGTTTACTCTTTTTAAATCATAATCACAACAGAAACTAATCAAATTACCCTGATCAAAAGTTTACATACCCCCAGTTCTAAATACAGTGTATTGCCCCCTTTAACATCAATGACAGCTTGAAGTCTTTTGTGGTATTTGTGGATGAGGCTCTTTATCTTCTCAGATGGTAAAGCCGCCCATTCCTCTTGACAAAAAGCCTCCAGTTCCTGAAAATTCTTGGGCTGTCTTGCATGAACTGCACTTTTGAGATCTCCCCAGAGTGGCTCAATGATACTAAGGTCAGGAGACTGAGATGGCCACTCCAGAACTTTTACTTTATTCTGCTGTAGCCAATGACAGGTCGACTTGGCCTTGTGTTTTGGATCATTGTCATGTTGGAATGTCCAAGTACGTCCCATGCGCAGCTTCCTGGCTGATGAATGCAAATGTTCCTCCAGTATTTTTTGATAACATACTGCATTCATCTTGCCATCAATTTTGACCAAATTTTTAAATCATAATCACAACTGAAACTAATCAAATGACCTTGATCAAAAGTTTACATACCCCCAGTTCTAAATACCGTGTATTGCCCCCTTTAACATTAATGACAGCTTGAAGTCTTTTGTGGTATTTGTGGATAAGGCTCTTTATCTTCTCAGATGGTAAAGCTTCCCATTCCTCTCGACAAAATGCCTCCAGTTCCTGAAAATTCTTGGGCTGTCTTGCATGAACTGCACTTTTGATATCTCCCCAGAGTGGCTCAATGATACTAAGGTCAGGAGACTGAGATGGCCACTCCAGAACTTTCACTTTATTCTGCTGTAGCCAATGACAGGCCTACTTGGCCTTGTGTTTTGGATCATTGTCATGTTGGAATGTCCAAGTACGTCCCATGCGCTGCTTCCTGGCTGATGAATGCAAATGTTCCTCCAGTATTTTTTGATAACATACTGCATTCATCTTGCCATCAATTTTGACCACATTTCCTGTGCCTTTGTAGCTCACACATCCCCAAAACATCAGCGATCCACCTCTGTGTTTCACAGAAGGAATGGTGTACCTTTCATCATAGACCTTGTTGACTTCTCTCCAAATGTAGTGTTAATGGTTGTGGCCAAAAAGCTACATTTTGATCCCATAACTCCAAAAGACTTTGTACCAGAAGGTTTGAGGCTTGTCTTTGTGCTGTTTGGTGTATTGTAAGTGGGATACTTTGTGGCATTTGTGTAGTAATGGCTTGCTTCTGGCGACTCGACCATGCAGCCCATCTGCCTCCTTATTGTCCATCTTGAAATGGCCACAACACATGTTTTCAGAGAGTCCTGTATTTCACCTGAAGTTATTTGTTGTTTTTTCTTTGCATCCCGAACTATTTTCCTGGCATTTGTGGCTGAAATTTTAGTTGGTCTACCTGACCGTGGTTTGGTTTCAACGGAACCCCTCATTTTCCACTTCTTGATTAGAGTTAGAACACTGCTAATTGGCATTCTCGATTCCTTGGATATCTTTTTATATCCTTTTCCTGTTTTATAGAGTTCAACTACCTTTTCCCGCAGATGCTTTGACAATTCTTTTGCTTTCCCCATGACTCAGAATCCACAATCTCAGTCAGTGCAGCACTGGATGAAAGATGCAAGGGTCTGTCAGGAGTCCAGAAACTCATTGACCTTTTATACACACAAACACTAATTACAAGCAAACAGATCACAGGTGAGGATGGTTACCTTTAATAGCCATTCAAACCCCTTTGTGTCAACTTGTGTGCATGTTATCAGTCCAAAATCACCAGGGTATGTAAACTTTTGATCAGGGTAATTTGGGTAGTTTCTGTTGTCATTATGATTTAAAAAGAGTAAACACAGTTGATTGATAATAAATGACTTCAGCCAAACACTATCCATAAGTGAAAGAAATGTTTTTGTGTTATCATTCATATTCTCAGAAAAATGGCCAGGAAATCATAAATTCTGTAAACTTATGAGCACAACTGTAGATAAATAATAAATTATTATGTTATAACATATAGCATAATAATATATGATTTAGCTTGATTAAAGCAGTACCTTTTCAGCAGGCAGCAGATTCTCATTCTCCCTCTCAACTGTGTGAGGAAAAGATGGGAATATGGGTAAATCTTCTAGTTAGGAAGGCTGGGCTAGAAGGGAGCATGTGTCTTTTAGACACATGCCCCCTTCTATGACACTGCAGTGAGAGGACAGCCTCCCCTGCAGCATTTTTATTGGCCAGCTTGTTCCAATGGTGCTTTACTGCAGAGTGTGCCAGCTTGTATTTAAACTGACTGCTCTGTATGTAACTTCTGACAGGCTGCACAAGAAGTCCAGTATCTCGGGAACTATAGGTGGCAGGAGCCAGTGGTGGGGTAGAACTTCAGTTACCTACCTCCCAAATTTTGGGTCTCTGTGACCCCCGAAGCTTGATCGTTTTTGTTTTTTTAGTATTTTCATTTATTTATTTTTTTATGTTCATGGCAGGTGAGGCTCTGCCTCACCTGACTGCACGTCCCTAAATTCTGGTAAGATCGAGTATTTTTTCTGTACGTACGTAGCTCGAAATAATGAAAGAAAGCGTTAAAAAACTGGTAACCTGTAATATATTGCATTTTTTTTTGTGGGCATAGATATATTTTAAGATGTTGCAGACATAGAAAGGTATAGAAGTGGCAAAAACATAATTTTCTGTACAGGTGTAGGATTTTTACTTATATTGCCGCTTTATGTTAGCAGCTTTATTACAACTGTTTATGTAAGCAGGATCAAGTGACAATTATCATTCAGAATACAAAGGAATATAATATTGGTGTTTTCTCTGAAGAACCCCAAATTAAATTGTATCTGTAACTTATGAACCTGAGTGTTATAGAGCTGGCGGAAACAAAGCAGAAAGGGCTTTTACTATTACAGTCATTATTTCTTTGCCAAAAAGCTACACAGAAATGGCCCAAACACTTAATACTGATCTGTATATGGGTGCTGCATGTATTCATTCACAATGACCGCATCTAAAGTGAATGTTGCATTACATTGTAGCATTAATGAGGACAGTGGCAGATTAGGCACAAATAAGTTATGTCCATGAGTGTTATTATAGCCCCATAACAGGCCATGGGACTGCATTGGGGCCAAGAGATGTGTTACTACACAGTGATATACAGCATGTGTCAACTACATTTGGATGAAATGAAGGTATACAATGTTTGGAAACCTCCAGGGCTGGACTGGGACAAAAATTTGGCCCTGGACTTCATCCAGACCGGCCCACTTTGACAGGTGACAGGTCTCTCCCATGTCGGCAGGAAATCCCGCCCCCCCCCCAGTCGGCCAACCACGATGGCCACTCGAGCCCCCCCTTCACTAGCCATTCTACTTTATTTCTCTTATAGGCAGTACCAGTGGGGAAGCCAGACATTATTTCACCCAGGGCAAAGAATCAGTTTGGCGCTTAGGCCATATCTGATGAGTCAGCTGTCTGTCCCCTCCCCATGCTCCTTCTGGTCCCCCCCATGCTCCTCTATCCCCCTCTGCTCCTCTGTCCCTCCCCCTGCTCCTTTGTCCCCTCCTGCTCCCCCCGTGCTCCTCTGGTTCTACCCCTGCTTCTCTGGTCCCCCTTGCTTTTTTTAGTCCCCCACATGCTTCTCTGTTCCCCCACATGCTTATGCGTTCCTTTCCTGTTCCTCTGTTCCCCCCCATGCTCATCTGATTCCCCCATGCTCTTCTGTACCCTCGTGCTTCTCAGGTCCCCCCGTGCTCCTCTGGTACCCCGTGCTCCTCTGGTACCCCGTGCTCCTCTTGTCCCCCATGCTCCTCTGGTCCCCCACATGCTTCTCTTCCCTCACATGCTTCTGCGTTCTTCTCCTGCTCCTCTGTCCCCCCCCATGCTCATCTTGTCCCCCCGATCCTCTGTACCCTTGTGCTTCTCATGCCCCCCCGTGCTCCTCTGGTACCCCCCCGCTCCTCTGGTCCCCCACATGCATCTGTTCCCCCACATGCTTCTGCGCTCCTCTCCTGTTCCACTGTTTCGCCCCATGCTCATCTGGTCCCCCCTGATCATCTGTACCCTCGTACTTCTCTGGTCCCCCCCATGCTCCTCTGGTACCCCCCTGCTCCTCTGGTCCCCCCTGATCATCTGTACCCTCGTACTTCTCTGGTACCCCCCCTGCTCCTCTGGTCCCCCACATGCCCCTCTGGTCCTCCGCAAGCTCCTCTGGTCCCCAGCATGCTCCTCTGTTCCCCCCCATGCTGCTCTGGTCCCCCGCACGCTCCTCTGGTAAGCATAAGCGTTTTTTTTCACAAACCCTCCCATTAGCTCCTTTTTCCTTTATTTTTTTGGGTGTTTTTAAGATCTTTGAGCTTTTTCAGGCTTCTTCATGCTTCTTCATGCTTTTTTGGCCACTTAGGCATCTTTTCTGCTCGAAAGCTGCTCTCAAAATCTTGAGTTTGGTTGAAGTTTTTTTCTGCCTGTAAGAGCATATCAGGGACATGCGTTGAGGTCAGTGGCTGGTGAGGCATTGGCTAGTATCAGGGCCAGATACACACAGGTTACATATGCCACAAATGTTAGAGCGAGAACAATAATTCTAGCACTAGACCCCCTCTGTAACTCTAAACGTAACCCGTAAAAAATTGTAAAGCGTCGCCTATAGAGATTTTTAAGTACTGAAGTTTGGCACCATTCCACAAGTGTGCGCAATTTTAAAGCATGACATGTTAGGCATTTATTTACTCGGCGTAAAATCATCTTTCATAGTATACAAAAAAATCGGGCTAACTTTAGTGTTTTTTTTTTAATTCATGAAACAATTTCTTTCCAAAGAAAATGCGTTTGAAAAATTTGCTGTGCAAAGGAGCAATGACCACCATTTTATTCCCTAGGGTGTCTGCAAGAACAATATATATAATGTTTGGGGGTACTGAGTAAAGCAAAAATATTATGATTTTTACATGTAGGAGAAAAGTGTCAGAAGTAATATACCATAAGTAAGTAATATACAAATAATTATATATTATTTTTAAGGTAATTTACTATATTTTCAAAAACTGTACTCAAGCAGGTGGCTTAAAGGACAAATTACTGAAGTTGGAAGTTATAACTTCAAACCAGTAATTTCACAGTAAATAGATGAATAATAAATTATTATCTTATATATAGCATATAAATATATTATTTAGCTTGATTATAACAGCACCTTTTCAGCAGCAGCAGATTCTCATTCTCCCTCTTACAGTGCTGGGACAAAGTAATTTAGCACCCAGGGCAAAGACACCAAACTGCGCCAACCCCCCCCCACACACACACACACACACAAGATGTATGAGCATCATGTGTTAGCAAATCCCCCCCTCCAAAAAAAATAAAAAAATTGAGCACTAATTGGCATACTTAGCCCCAAACACAAATAATGCCCCCTATTATCCTCACTAGCATAAATTCTCCCCACCCATCCCCATTTCTAACAGCCCCAAAATTTCCTATACTAGCACAAATCCCGCCCCTTCCCATCACCTCTTCTAGAACCCCCCCCCCCAATCCCCCTCCTAGCACAAATCCTCCCCCCCCCCATCTCCATGGCACAAATCCTCTCTCCTGGCACAATTTCTCCCCCCCCCAACAGAACAAATCCCCCCTCCTGGCAAAAATCCTCATCCTCCCAGCACATATCCCCCCACCTAGCACAAATCCTCATCCTTACAGCACAAATCTTACCCCTGTCACCCCCCAAAATCCCCCTCCTAGCACAAATCCTCCCCCCAAATGTCCCTTCTAGAACAAATACCCCCAATCATCCCTACTAGCATTAATCCCCCCCCCCAATCCCCATTTCTAACAGCCCCAATATTTCCTATCCTAGCACAAATCCCCCCCCCCAAATACCCCTACTAGAAAAAAAATCTTATCCTGGCACCCCTCAAATTCCCCATCCCAGGAGAACCAGCCCCCCCCCAGAATTCCCTTCCTAACACAACAGCACAAATACACCCCCCCATATTATTCCCACCTAGAAGTAATCATTTTCTCCCTACAAAGACTCTCATTCCTCCCCTTGTGTCCTCAGTGCAGCTCTCCCTTCCCTCAGCTTGGCAGCAGCTTTCCTCACACACAGACCTCACATACAGTGCAGCACATCGCTCTGTGTTGCCCATCTTCCGACGTTCCTCCTCATATTGTCCTGTCAGAGCTGAGGAGGAACCGATTTCTAAACTTGCCTGTGCAGCAGCTAGCGGGAGAGATACCGCTGCTGAAGGGGACCGGGATCGCGGCTCAAAGATGCCCGCCTCCCACCCACACTGCTTTCCACTTCCAGCTAGAGCCAGGCTCCTCTAGGTTGCAGCGCCGCCACAGCTCTCTGCGCTCCTCTGAGTCCTCCCACCCTGCCTCCGGCTGTGAGTGACCTCACGCTGCCAGCCGGGACTACGAGGCTGCACCGTAGGGGGAGTGAAAAGTGAAGCTGACAGGGAAGGGAGGTGAAGCAAGAGCTTGTTGTGCCAGATGCAGGAGTGCACTCGGCATACTTACAGACAATGTTTCGGGTACAGCTGCACTGGCTATTCTGTATAATGACAGGTGTGAAGCACATTGCCAGCACTTCACCTGCGCCCCCTCTCCTATAGAAAATCGTACCGCCCAGGGCATCTGCCTTGTACCGGCCCTGCCCTCTTAACTGTATGAGAAAAACATGGGATTATGGGTAAATCTTATACACATAAACACATGTTTTTTCCTTATAGTTAAGAGGGGTAGGCTGGAAGGGAGTATTTGTCTATTACACACATGCCCCTTCTATGACACCGCAGTGAGAGGCCAGCCTCCACTGCAGCATTTTCATTGGACAGCTTGGGCCAATGGTACTTTACCATGGGTCGAAGACTCCAAGCTGTCCATTGAGTGAGAGGCACTGTGAGCTCAACCTCTCAGTCTGCTGCAAACAGAGTGTGCCAGCTTGCATTCAAACTGGCTGATCTGTGTTTACCTTCTAACAGGCTGCGCAAGGAGCCCCGTATCTCCGGAACCATAGATGATAGGAGCCAATTTTGACCCATGGTGGGGTAGGACTTCAGCTACCTACCCCCCAAATTTGGGGTCTCTGTGACCCCTGGTCACCAAACTACAACCCATGAAGTTGATTTTTTTTTTGTTTTTTTTATGCTCATGGCTCTGCCTCACTTGCCTCACTTGCCTCCCTTGACTGCACGTCCCTGGAGCATATGCCTGTAAACTCCTAAAAAAAACCCCGCCATAGTCTCTCCTGCATTCAAATTTTTATTACTTGCCTGTATGCCCTGTAAACTGAGCTGCGTATGTATAGTGCAATATACAAATTCTGCCAATACTAAGATAAATAAACCCCTGCGCATGCAAGGAAGTAATGTCAGCTCAGCCGGGCTGATAAAAGTCGGTACCCAAAGACCAATTTGGCTGAAGATGACAGCAACGAGGAGCTGAAAATGAAAGCTAGAAGCAAACTGGTTGTTAAATTGGTTGTTCCAGTCTTAGTAAAGTCCCCTCTGGGTATCTTTCTTTGCTCCTGGCATCTCTAGTCTGATCGAAGGTAAAAGGAAGGGTGGCTGATGGGACCAGCACAGACCTGAGCACAGGTTTACGTTACCTTATTTACTAAGTGGCCATTCCCTTTACTAAGAGAACATTCACAATGCAAATTTAAACTTTCTTTTAGTATGTACATGTGTACGTGGGTGCAGTTTACCTGCGTGTACACGTAGCATACCTAAAATGCAGGTCAGGAGATTCCCATTTATCTGCTTTGTGTTGAGTTTCTCTGAGCACAGCAGGTTCTATCGGAGATGTTTTTGCATTGAAGGCAAAGCAGGTCAAAGTCAGCTTTTTGTGTTCAAAAGTACGTGTTTAAGACGTACTGTGTTCTAATGTAAGAGCCTAAGTTTGATAGCAACATTGGGGTAATCAACCATAATCAACCCCAGTTACTCACTGACCTGGAACAAGTATATCTGGTGTCCTGACACTTCACTGGCTACCTGCTTGTCCAGCATTAGTGACTCACTGCATAATAAAACAAGGATATAAATGATAGCCCTGGGACTCTGCACCTTCAAAAACAAGTAATCAACATCTGCTATATTTCTGTCCTGACAGGATGCCTTTAAATACGATGCAATTATTCATTCGAAATGCTGACAAATCCAGTATTGGCCCATTCTCCAAATAACGTCAGAAAACAATACAAACAGGGGACCTGGTCTGCCAACTTGGACAGGTTTAGATCACGTGCCTCTCTAGACAACTACTAGATCTTTTTACATTGTCTCTGTTTTCTGCCCGTTTCCAAACAACTTTAGAAGAAATGTTTTATCAAGTCAGTTGCTTGCCATTTACATGGCCATTGCCATTGCCAAATATTTCCCAACATTGTAACTTTTAAAAGTGATTTGTCATTGAGGAATAGTTGTTAATTATCGTGTTTACAAATGCTTATGCGGATCATGTGCTTGCCACCAATAGGAACAATTTGTAAAACTAAATTTAAAACTCATATATTGTACACAAACACCAGTAAGATTATACCTATACACATTCTCTGTGATGAAACAAGTCTGAAGCAACCATATAATAGCACAAAAAATCTTTTCACAAACCACCATCAATATCTCATTTTAATTAATATAATTCATTTTAGAAATGCATATCAAAAAAACAATTTTTCAAAAATAATATAATCAAATACACTGTGAATGAACAACTTTTCCTTTTTACTACCACCATACTCTCAACTAAATATCTAAGATCTCCCACGTGTCCATTAATATGAATTTTTATAGTAAAATGGGAGCAGTCAACATATTTTGCAACTTTGCTTCCTTAAAAAGCCAATAGGTGGTTGATATTGTGATAATATCCCTCCAAGCACAATTAATCCACTATCCCAAATGGATTAAGTAAAATATATTTAGTTTTCCCTCAGTCTGAAAGTTAAATGTTAAAATGTTGTATACTGGTAGCTGTATAGAGTTAATTGCTTTAATGATAGTACTTGGTATATGTATTCCTTTTTTTATTTTACATGATTTTATTATCATGGGTTAAGACAAACCATATTACACTGCAAAGGGTGCTTACAACAGAAAGCTTTTATTCAAGTGCTTTAAACCTTTCTTTTCTTTTTAAGCTGCTGTAATTTTTGCTGTAATAGCATTAAACATGTTTGTTAGAGTTGGGCTATATTTTGTTTATTGCTTACAGTGTTATTAACACACAGCAGTAAAATCAGTCTGTATATGCAGTATACAACAGACTGATTGTTATACTTGTTATACTCACTATGGAACCTAAGGGTTTGTTATACTTGTTATACTCACTATGGAACCTAAGGGGTTAATCCTCCGCATTGTGTACAAGGCTGTTTGATCCTGCCTTCTCTGATCCTCCCCTTCTTCCACTGTCCCCAATCCATCTGCTGATAGTACAGAACCCTAGGTGGCACAGTGCACATGCTCAGTTTAATGTGTATTGCTAGAGAGTTTTTTTTTGGGGGGGGGGGGGGGGGGGGGCATGTAATTGGCACAGGGCCCTTCAGCACTCAGCACTATGCAGACAGAGGGTCAGGAGTCATGCAGCCTCACAGGACAGTCAGAGGAGAATGAAAACTCCTCCTACAAGCTCTCTCTCGCTCTTTCTCTTCAGCCAGGCCATACATGGTTCAAATCTTGGCCCGTCCCTACTGAACCAGCTGAGATTTGAACCGTCTATGGCCAGCCTTAGTCACCTTTTCACATGTGAAGCATTGTATAGCTCTCAGCTGTGGTAAATGAAGCTGTTGTTTGGAGAACTCAATATAAAAGATAAATGTCCCCCATTAAATTCTCTAAACCTCTTGGTTAGATATAAGATTACATAATATTAATATGCAATATTTTACATTTACTTGACGAAAAAAAAGAAGGCATATTTTGAAAAATGTTCGTTTTTTTATTGCCCTGGCTATAATAACATAATAAGTGATAATAGTGTCTTTCTGTAAAGATCTGTAAAGTTTTGGGGTAATAATCTCTTGATTGCAATGATTTTGGTGTGACTGAGCTACATTTGTCAGTTTGTCTTGGTACCTACAGTACCTACAGGCCTGGGGAGTCAATATAGCCTGACCAGGTAATTGGTTTTCTTTAAATATTTTTTTTTATCTGCTCAATTAAAAAACTATTTCTGTAGTTAGATGATTTACTATTGAAAAAAGATACCAACTGGCAACACAAAAATTCTATAATGCTGGCTTCTATTATATTTACTGAAAAAGCAGCTATGGCCTTGTATTACTAAAGGCAAATGGGCTGATCCCTTAGTGAATTTTTCCTTAGCTTAGTGAAAGAGGTGAAGCTCTGCTGACTTCCATCATCCAAACACATGCAAACAAATACTGTTTTTTTTTTTTAATGTCCATGCTTGTGAGTGGGTATTCTTTGGAAAATGAATTTTCACCACAACCACTAAACTAAGGGAAAATTCACTTAGTAAACTGAACATGCTCTACTCCTTTAGTAAATCAACAGTCCTACTTTTATTTAGTGGGGCAAATTTACTAAAGGAGTACAGGCTGTTCAAAGTAAATGTTCATTTAGCAAAGTGAATTTTAGTAATGTTGCAGCTGTTTTAAAGTGACTGTAAACCTATTTTTTTTTAAATAACAAACATATCATACTTACCTCCACTGTGCAGTATGTTTTGCACAGTGTGGCCCCGATCCTCGACTTCTGGGGTCCCCCCGTGGCACTCGCGGTTCCTCCTTGCATCGGTAAACCCCCTAGGAGAAGTGCTCTCCCTGGGGGTTACCTTGCAGGCGCGCTCCCGAGTCCAGCATTTGCATCCATATACACAGAGTGCCAGACTTTGCCCCGCCCCCCGGCGCCCAGGTCATTGGATTTGATTGACAGCAGGGGGAGCCAATGGCAGCGCTGCTATCAATCTATCCAATCAAGAGCCTTGAACCCCGGGCAGAGAGGTAGAACGCGTCTCCACCGAGGGAACGAAGGGCTCAGGTGAGTAAAACGGGGAGGCTGGGGCGCCGGTCAGTGTCAGAAGTTTTTCGCCTTAATGCATAGGATGCATTAAGGTGCAAAAACACAAAGGTTTACAACCCCTTTAACTTTCAAAACAGGTCATAGCAAAAAATGCTGTTATTTTTTTTTCAAAAGTTTGTGGACACCCAACATCATTCTAACACTATATGGGCAAAAGTGAAGATTCTTCCAAATGATAGACTCATGTGTTTCCAGTAAAGGGTACTTTTAAAGTGATTGTAAAGCTTGTTTTTATATTAATAAAATAACAGAGATGCCATACTTACCTGCTCCGTGCAATGGTTTTGCACAGAACAGCCCTGATCCTTCTCTTCTCGGGTCCACTGCCTGGCTTGGGGGCACTCATGCATGCTCGCTACCAGGGCCCACTCTGTGTGTCCATAAGACTCTAAACTGATGGCATGTAGAGGCTTTAAAGCGTCATCCTATGGAAAATTTTGGGTACCGAAGTTTGTCATTGCTTCATGGTGTGCAGTTTTAAAGTACTTATAAAGGCACAATTTTTTTTTTTTCCTAAAAGAAGTTTATACCTACCTGTTCTGTGCCATGGTATATCACAGAGTGGTCTCTTACCTCCTCTTTTAGGGTCCCCCGCCGGCACACTCTACTCCTCCTCTTCTGAGAATGCCCATAGCAAACCACATGTGGACACGCTCTTGAGCCAGGCTGTGTTGATCTATAGACGTACACAGCAAAGCTCGCCCCATCCCCTGCTCCTGCCTCACAGGATTTGATAGAAAGCAGCAGGAGACACTGGCTTCCGCTGCTGTCTCTGTGCCCAGTTAGAAGAGGAAGAGGGGAGAGTGCCACTGCAGACTGGGACAGCACTTGATTGAGAAAGAACTCAGGTAAGTGTTTGGAGGGGGGGCAAGTAGTGGGACATTTTTTATCTTGATGCAGGGAATGCATTAACCTCCTTAGCGGTAATCTCGAGTGTGGCTCGGGGTGAATTTTCATTACCAAAAGCTGTAACCCCAAGCCACACTCGGGATTGCATCACAGGATCCATGTACAGCTTACTTACCTTGTCCCCAGGATCCTGCGATGTCTCCCCGCTGTGTCCGCTGGCTGTGTCCTCCGCTCGATCTATCACCATGTCGAGCTCCATTCCCTGCGAGCGTTGCAACGCACGGGGATGGTGCCCGGCGCCAAATTCAAAAAGTGAAAAACACAAAACACGTACAGTACACTGTAATCTTACAGATTACATTACTGTATCAAATCATTTCACATCCCTTTTGTCCCTAATGCTTTGTCCAGTGCCCTGCATGCAGTTTTATATTATATTTCTGCCTGGAAACTGGAGATTGTCCATAGCAACCAAAAAGTGTCCCTTTACATCAAAAGCAGTTTTAGACCAGCTAGAAAACAGCGATAATAAATTAGAATCACTCGCAGAATTGAGTGATAGTGATTTGTGGGGAAATTTGTCATCAGACACGGAAAGTAACGAAAGCGACAATTCTCCCACTGAGGAAATTTCTGTATTTTTGATTTGATTACATTATTGAATAATTTTCATTATTATTTTCTTATTATTTGTTACAATTATTTATAATTATTTATTATATTATAATTTATGATTTAGTGTTTCAAACTTTATAATATCGGGGATGTCTACTAGACATAGACTAGACTCTTGTTTGGACAGATTTAAGTTATTCCTAAGAATTACAGGCCTACTGTACAATATAAAATGCCAAATTTCCATGTGAAACAATGTACCACTTTGAGCATCAAAATTTTGACATAATCATACCACCAGGGAGGTTAAGGTAAAAAAGGGTCTTGACTTTAGAACCACTTTATATGTTTAATTTCTATTCACTTGGGGCAGCCTCATCCTTTATATTTTACCAGATAATTGGGTAATGATCTGTGTTTGTATGCTCTAAAATTAACATGAGTGTATTTTTAACTGCAAATTTGCACTTAAACTGTTGTACTAATATCGCCTAATACTAATATCAGCTTTCAGAAAAAATATGTTAGGAAGTTTTCATCCAGTCTCCAGGCCTAAAATTATTTTCTTTTCCTGAGCCTCTCCCATCCTCTGGAATACCCTACCCCAATCTGTCAGACTATCTCCAAATCTGTCTACTTTTAGGAGATCCCTGAAAACTTTTTTCTCTTCGGAGAAGCCTACCCTGCCTCCACCTAACTGTTCTTTTATTTTCTCCATCAGCTCATCCCCCACAGTTATTACCTTGACCCTTCCTCCTAGATTGTAAGCTCTAACGAGCCCTCTGATTCCTCTTGTATTGAATTGTATTGTAACTGTACTGTCTGCCCTCATGTTGTAAAGCGTATGGCCATGTTTATACACCTAAAATTACTAGTTGTGCTTTCAGTGCCATTAATTGTTATTGGCACACCAAAAACAGAAGCAAACACACATTTTGCAATGTGAAAAAAACGAGGGACAAATGCTGCAAAGTAGTAAGAAAAACACACAACTCACAAAACGCCAGAATGTCCCATTAACCACATGTAACCAACAGGCTGCCCTATGCGTGTCACAGGAAAAACGAGCCACAAAACGTTCGCTCCCGCTATGCTAGATGTGAATGGGGCCTGAAAGTGAAATTGGTGCGGTAACACAAGAACAATGAGGCTCCAGTCACATCTGTGCGTTTACTTGCATTCCAGAAATGCACTGCACCAAAAATCGCAGTAAAAAAATGCACCAAGCTCCGCTCTAAAAAAAAGTTCTGAAGCTTCTTTTGGGGCGATTGCTGTGTGTAGGGCAGCCCATTCAGGTGGATGGACTGCCCTATGTGTGATGAGTGAAAATGCTCAAACGCCTCCCCCCTTCGCTAAAAAAAAAAAAAAATGTGGGAATGCAAGTTCCTGCTATGCAGAGATGTGAATGGGGCTTGACAGCTGAGTGTTTCTGTCCACTCCCTCCTATGTACTTTCTATAAAGATGGTCATACACTATGCAAACTGATTGTGTATTTAGTGAGAAGGGTGATCACTGATTGATTGGATTTCATTTAAAAAACATGCAGCTGGAAATGGGTGGGTAGATGAAGCAGGGTGTGTGCTAATGAGATCATCTAGTCAACTCCTTCCTGTGTCATAACCTCTAGTCTGATCAGGAAGAAGACATTACTAATGGAAACGTCTGGATTCATGGATGAGCACAAGAAAAGTAAGTGACTGTAGATTTAATGGAAACCATTGATATTTTTGCAAACAAGTACATGAATGCTATACTGGTGCATAGGGGAGCTGGAATTTAGAAGAAAAAAAAGTGTACTAAGGTGAACTTATGCCGCATACACACGATCTGTTTTCTTGTCGGAAAAAGATATGAGGGCTTTTCCGCTCAAGTTTGCCTTGCATACACACGGTCACGCAAAAGTTTGCTGAAATTACGACCGTCAAGAACGCAGTGACGTACAACACTACGACGAGCCGAGAAAATGACGTTCAATGCTTCCGAGCATGCGTCGAATTGTTTCCGAGCACGCGTAGGGATTTTGCACGTCGTAATTGCAACAGACAATCGCATTTTCGGTTAGGAACTTTTCCTGACCAAAAAATTGAGAGCGTGCTCTCAAACTTTTGCTGAGTGGAATTCCGCCAGCAAAAGACCGATGGAGCATACACACGGTTGCATTTTCCGGATGAAAAAATCTCATCGGTCTTTTGCGGGCTGAATTTCCGACCGTGTACGCGGCATTACTCTTTAAGAGTTTCAATTTGTATGCAATCAAATAGGTACTTGCACTACATGGTTTTGGTAAATCTGAAGACAAAAATCTGCAGAAAATCTAATAGCGTGTATGGGGCTTTAGAATAACAGAGAGGTAAAGTCGCCATTAATCTACATGTAATATCCCTCCCCCATTGTGTTTAAAGCTGAGTTCCACCCAAAAATGAAACTTCCACTCATTTGTCTCCTCCCCCCTCCGGCGCCACATTTGGCACCTTTCGGGGGGAGCAGATACCTGTCTTTGACAGGTACCCTTCCCCACTTCCGGGAGACCACGCCACGGCGCATTACGCCAGCAGCCCGGCTCCCTCCTCCTCTCTCCTCCTTCTCCCACCGCTGGGCCAATAAGAGAGCGCATCGGTGCCTTGCTCACTTCACAGTAGGGACCTACTGTGAAGCCGTAATGCTTTACTACCAGGTTCCCTTACCGGAAATGGCGGTGGCAGCACCTGACAGCTGATGGAAACATCAACTGCGGTGCTGACATCGCTGGACTCCAGGACAGGTAAGTGTCCTATTATTAAAAGTCAGTAGCTGCAGTATGTGTAGCTGCTGGCTTTTAATTTTTGCAGGGGTGGGCGGACCTCCACTTTAACTGGTTAGTGGACATGGAGGAGGAGGGAGAGAGTGGACTGTCATTTACCATTGTGTATACACCCACATGCGTGACTCTATAGTCACATGGGCTGCTCAGGGAGGAAATGGTCAGCATAGAAACTTACTAAAAACTGAGCTTGTGTAAATTTGCCACCACAGCTGGAAAATCCCTAGCTGTACTGGGGATATTAACAGAAGGTGGAGATAGAGAGCAGCAGGATCAACCAGGTTTTTGCAGAATACAGAAAATGAATCTCATAGTGAGTTGAGTGAGTATGAACAGCATGTAATACATCATTTATTGATAGTTTTTATTATGTGGGTTTAGTAACACTTTAAGCAGGTGTCCAAGTCCTAACAGACTCAGGGTAAAGGCATTGTTTGTCCCTATAATAAAGTGTTACTTTTTTGCCTTTGTAAAACAAAGGTGGATATAAAACCCAAATCTGTGCAAAAAAGGATTTCTCTCTGAATATGAATGAAAAAAAAAGTCATAGAGCCCAGCTACAAAAGAATCCCTGTTTCCTCATAAGAGTTAGGACTTAGGAGGTATGTAATGAAGATAATTTAATTTAGGCTTTAATACGAGAATTCTACAGTCTCCTGTTGACCAGAACATCAGGGAGGAAACAACCTGCTGTGGTTATGAATGCTTTTACTTCTAAGAGCAAAGATCAAGTGTAATGTGGAGGAATTTTAACTATAATTTGACTGGAGGTCACAGGCAGACCTGTAAATCCTTAGCCATGTTTATTCAAAATGTGAAATGGCAATATAACAAGATCAAAAGGTGAAAGAGCAATCAACGATCAGGTTTTTAGATACTTTGGGCAGCCTATAAACTCTTATGATTTGTTGGTGATTATTTTAGTTTAACATTTTAACAACTTTACTATATTGTTTACACCGTCTGAGAAATTTACCATTTTTTAAAGTATATCTCTAGCCAAAACTTGTTTTTACATTTGGATAAAGTAGGGAAGGGTTCTGTGTTTCCACTCTCTATTCCTCATGATGATTATTGTAATTTTAACAGAAAGTGATGGGAAATCCAAACTTTTGCAGTTGATACCAAAGCAGGAGCTGAGGGAAAATCTTCCAATAGGGCAGGGGCAGCCTGTCCATTAAGGGCGCACGGGTGCCGCCCCCCCTATCCATGCGTCTGCCCCTATGCAAAATGCCGGACGCATGAATTCCAATGGGGGGTGTTTTTTTGAAGCACCTGATTGGCTGAAAGGACAGCCGATCTTATTGGACACCTAGGAGGAGGGGAGGAGACGCATGGCGGAACCCCCCGTGATAGAGAAGACGACACAGGAGCCGCTGCCAGCTGCCTGATGCCCGTCACCCGCCGCCACCTAGATGGGGTAAGCGCCGGACCGACTGGCAGACAGCGGGGGGAGTGGGAGGTGGGGGGCGTTTGTTTGCCACTCCCCCCCCCAAAAAAAAACACCAGCTGCCACTGCAGTAGGAACATTTGTTTCCAAAACAGCTGTCTAGTAGGGGATTTCCCCACACTTTCGAAACATTTCCTTTCACTTCTTGATATATTTTCGGGACAGCAAATGAAGGAAAATCTCCCGAATGGGACACAAACAGCAAAATAAAACTTAATAGGGTTTTTAAAGTGTATCTCTAGGCAAAATTATTTTTTGAACAGAGTGGGGAAAGACTTAGACCCTCTGTTGAGTTCTTATTAGTGTCTTTGTCCCCACTGGGAAGATTCATCCCTCTATTTGTACTGGTGACCATTGTCACAAAAAAAAGAGGAAGGGGGAAATCCAAAATTTTAGAGTTGTCCCTAGAACAAGAGGTAAGGGGAGATCTTCCATTGGAAACAATCTTACAGGAACAGCCATCTAGGAGGGGCATTCTCTGCACTTTGGGAGATTTCCTTTAACTTATTAATGTGTCTTTGGGATAGTCAGGTAAGGAAAATAATCTCAATGGTACATAAAAAAGCAGTACAAAAATTACCAAGCAGAGGTTTTAACCCTTTCCTATGTTATCCAAAACAAAACAAAAAAAGTTTTGGCTATACATATACTTTAATCCTCCCCTTTGTGATCAAAAACTCTAAAAATAAATTGCCTAGAGGTACGTTTAGCTGTTTAATACAATTTCACTTGATCCATATGTTGGATTCCTGTACAGACCAGACTGGATGTATAAGAGCGATTCTGACATCATTGTACACCTGGCCATGCAAAAAATTTTGCTTAGGCTTTGGAAGATTTACAAATCAGCACCAGTAGGTGAGGACTGAAAATGTTTGGCCTAGGAGGCAAACATAACCAACTGGACTTTCCATGGTAGGGTCCATTTGCTGTGGGCTAAAGAAAGTGCAATACACAAAGTGTGTTATGGTGTCGCTATGATGGGTGGCCATGGTAAGCAGTGGTTGCTGTCTTAAAGAACATGATTTATGGGATCCCACCTTTCCAAGTAAATATCACAAACATTCCGTATTGTTCATTTGCCTTTAACCAACAAGCACAACACATTTCACAGATTTGCATTCTTCTTCAGTCACACAACATCTCAGAGCTGCAAAGCAATTTGATGCTGGATGTCTTCCCTTTGTCAGACACTGGGATTGCTGGTTTGGGGATGATAAAAATGACAATTAGCTGTCAATTACTTTTTGATTGAGGTCCGATTGTCTCATAATTATGCTAGGCCAACCTCTAGGTGCTCTTTTGCCCAAATGCTTAATGTCTGCAGACCACAATCATTGTTTTAGTTTCTACCTCTTCTTGCAGTACATTTTCTAACTGTACATTATGTCAGTCCACATAAACACCATGGATTTTTAATTAAAGTGTCTAAGGCATAATTGCATCAGTCAGTCTATGATGCTTTTAGCGACACGTTAAAATGCTGAAAGACATTAAATGACATCTCTTGATTCGGCTAAAGCAATGTTTCTCAACTCCAGTTCTCAGATACCTCCAACAGGTCATGCTTTCAGGCTTTCCATTATTTTGCACAGGTGATTTGATCAGTTTCACTGCCTAAAGCAGGACATACATGGTCGAATTTCAAACTAATTCTCTTTTCAAAATCAGAAAGTTTTGGTTTTTTTTGTGATCCGATGGTGCCACCATTGATTTTCGAGATTCGGCTGACCAAGCCTTCAATTTCACCTCATGTTGCTACAGAAAAGAATTTTTGTGGCCGGGAATCTTCTTTTCTCTCCGTAAATTCTCTTTTCTTGCACATGCACATTTTTTTTTCTTATTACATTTCTGGTACGATTCTCCCATCATTGATTAGAAAATCGTTTGTTTTTCAAAAAATTTCCAACATGTCCGATTCCTCAAATTTGATTGCCGCACGAAAATCAGCCGTTGCTGCAGCCCACTAATGGTGCGAAATTCGTACGAAAATTCTTAGATGCGATTTTCGTAAGAAAATTCTTTCGAAATTCGAACCGTGTATGGCCGGCATTAGTAATTACCACAGCCGTTTCATCTGAGAGAAATCCTGAAAACATGACCTGTTGGGGGTACTTGAGGACTGGAGTTGAGAAATATTCGGCTAAAGCAACTTATGTCTATTGAGCAGCTTCAGACAGACCTCTGTGACCATTTTTGTAGCATAAAAAGGAATGCATGTGTAGCTCAAGCAGTCTTCTTAATTGTTTTACCAAATAGATTATTTATTATATTAGGATGAAGTCATAAGGAAGAAAGAGTGAGAAGATGTGTTTGTTATCTGTTTAGATGGGTTCTATCTCCTGTAGATTAATTCCCAAAAAATCCCAACATGTTGTTGCCTAGTTAGCCACTTTTATCACAACTAGTGGACTTGTCAAGTTATCCAGCCTCTTCATCCACTATTTCCAAAGATTTGTGGTTTGTGCTGTTCAATAACTTCACATATACTGATTGCAAATGCAAAGAAAAGTCCCTTCTCTCTTCATTCCAAAAAAGTCTTAGTTTACTTCTTCTTCAATGGAAAGGTACTTCTAATACCTTGACAAAATGGTTCATGCAAGTTTGTTGTGTGTTGCTTATCTTCTTTGTGTTCCTGGGTTTACATGTACAGGATATTTAGTTCCGGTGTCACTTCCTTTTTAAAATGATGGCAACTGACATCCCAGACTAGTCTCCAATCACAGAGGACGTCTTGTATGGAGAAACGCATCGTGTGGAGAACTAGTTCTGTGACGTCATCATGCAAAGGTTCGCTGGATGACTGGCCTAGCTGTAGAAGCTTTTGTAAAATGCCTGTTGTTTCTGAATCTATGTAATTGCAATATTTAATTGAATAAACCGAGTATTTTAAAAGTGTTGCGCTATGAGGCTTCTCTCTTTTTATATTTGATGTACATGTGTGTCAGAGCTTGTTGATGGAGTACATAGGCTGAGGTTTTCAATATATGCTGGGGACTTTGCTGCCTATTCCGGTTGTTGGAGTCACTGAACTGTGTAGAGATCTGAGGGTGAGAGCGTCAGCTCCTCTAAGCTATACAGATTAGGAGCCATTGAGCTCTATAAGTTGAGAGCATTGCGGTCTGGTAAGAGGCCTAATTGTCTTACAAACACCTTGAGCACTGCAGAACTTTTTATATTGGAACATAGAGCACTTTGGTTTGCATGTGAACGGACTTCATAAGATTATTGAGTATGACTATTTGACTATGATGGATTTATGAATAGTTTTTTTAGTTATTTATTTATTAATTAATATATTTTCACATTGTGGCTATGTTATAATTGTATTGTAGTTTTAATTTATTTATTAATTTTGCCCTATTCACACAGTTTTGATGAGCTTTTTAATATGAAATAGTATTTCATCACATGCACATGTGTGGGAGTTCACCTTATAAATTTATTGACATTTAAGGAGACAGCGCACGTTCTTTTATTTGTTAGACATTTCCAAGCTGAGGATCTTGAGAATCATACAGAGAGCACAGCCTTCTTGCTCATTAGTCTGGTGATCTGAGACCCCCTTTTGAGATACAAGAAAGTGATGTACTAACACACCTCTGAATGCTACGTGTCATATATCACATACTTAAAAGCATAATGTAAATATAGTAAATACAGTATATATATATATATATATATATATATATATTAGGTTTCTTTTTTTATTTGTTGTAGAAAGAGTTCAAATACCCTGTGCTTGCCTGGCAGTATGTTGGAAAGCCCAACTGCTCAGTGGTCCAGGTCTCCAGTGGTCCGACATGCCCCCCCTTGCACAGTGCTCCAACTAACAGTGTTCAAATTCCCACAAGATTAGAATTATGCCTGGTGCATTACATTAATAATATAGGCTATTATTGGTTCAGTTGGGCTTAAACCACTTTGTCTCCCAAAGCTCTGTACCTTTTAAAGACAGAATCATTCTTTTCAGCTATGAGCCTACTGATTTGGCAATCATTTTGTCATTACTTATAATATTGAAATAATATGCACAGGTGCAATTTATTTCAGTAATTCAATTAAAAAAGTGAAACTCATATATTATATAGATTCATTACACACAGAGTGATATATTTCCAGCAGTTATTTTTTTTAGTTTTGACGGTTATGGCTTACAGCTAGTGAAAACCCAAAATTCAATATCTCAGAAAATTAGAATATTGTGAAAAAGTTCAATATTGTAGACTAATAGTGTCACACTCTAATCAGCTAATTAACTCAAAACTCCAAGCAATGGGGAAAAACCGAAGCCTTGAGAGGATTGTGAAGCAAAGGCCATTCAAGAATTTGGGGGAGATTCACAAGGAGTGGACTACAACTGGTGTTAGTGCTTCAGGAGCCACCACACACAGATGTATCCAGGACATGGGCTACAACTGTCGCATTCCTTGTGTCAAACCAATCCTGAACCAGAAACAGCCTCAGAAACATCTTACCTGGGCTAAGGGAAAAAAGGACTGGACTGTTGCTCAGTGGTCCAAAGTCCTCTGTTCAGATGAAAGTACATTTTGCATTTAATGTGGAAATTAAGGTCCCAGAGTCTGGAGGAAGATTGTCCAAGTTGCATGAGGTCCAGGGTGAAGTTTCCACAGTCAGTGATAATTTGGGGAGCCAAGTCATCTGCTGGTGTTGGTCCACTGGGTTTTATCAAGTCCAAAGTCAGCGCAGCCCTCTACCAGGAAATTCTTCATATTTCCCTCTGCTGACCAGCTTTATGGAGATGCTGATTTCATTTTCCAGCAGGACGTGGCACCTGCCACACTGCCAAAAGTACCAATACCTGGTGTAATGATCATGGTATCACTGTGCTTGATTGGCCAGCAAACTCGCCTGACCTAAAACCCATAGAGAATCTGTGGGGTATTGTCAAGAGGAAGATGAGGGACACCAATAATGCAGACGAGCTGAAGGCTACTATCAAAGCAACCTGGGCTTCCATAACACCTCAGCAGTGCCACAGGCTGATCGCCTTCATGCCATGCCACATTGATGCAGTAATTCATGCAAAAGGAGCCCTGGCCAAGTATTGAGTGCATACTATACTGTATATGGACATGCTTTTCAGTAAGCCAACATTTCTGTATTAAAAATCTTTTTTTTATTGGTCTTATGTAATATTCTAATTTTCTGAGATACTGAATTTTAAGCCATAATCATCAAAATTAAAAGAAAGAAATGCTTGAAAGATATCACCCTGTGTGTAAGGAATCTATATACTATATGAGTTTCACTTTTTGAATTGAATTACTGAAATAAATTAACTTTTTGATGATATTCAAATTTTTGGAGATGCACCTGTATATAATCTTTTTTCAGGACAAACAAGACTTTCTTTTTGCAATATTATATTAAAAACTAATTTTATCTCTATGCAATCTATAGGGGAAAAAAATTTAAAAAAAAAGCAAAAAAAGTTTGTTTCTATTTTGACCAGTTATAAAATATTAAAATACATATATTGAAAAGATTTATCCACGGAAGGTTTAGTGAATGTCTCACTGCTTTATAAATACGTCTCTCGTACTGTTACTGTAGATCAGCCTTTCTCAACCAGGGTTCCTCCTGAGTTTTTTAGGGCTTCCTTGATCAATGTGTAGATATAAGTTGTTTCTTCCCCCTACACTGACCACCAGAATAAGAGGGCAATCCCCAACTGACTTCCAGTGTAAAGGCTGGTACACTTGAATATCGTCTAGAAACTGGTCAACATTTAGCCAGTGTGTACAGCAGCCTGTCCAGCTACTGTCGAATGGGCATGCTGGAAAACTAGCAGTTGATTGGCATCCGATCATTGGCTGCGAGCTTTTACTTGTTTGTTCATAGAGGGGAAACAGTCCCCCTGTCAGAACACAATAGCTCAGCAGGGAGATCGCTGTACTAACATTGCATAGGTACAGCAAGCTTCTCCGGAGCTCCTCAGTTTTTTTTTATGTTCAGCCCACTGGTTAAAAAATAAACTACTCATGTGTACCAGCCTTAAGGGGTAATTTCTACACTGACAACTAGGGGACACTGCATAATAACATATAACATATGTCATATATTAATTTAATTTAACCACTTGCCGTACTAAGCAATTTTGCCATTTTTTACATGCATGCAAGTAAAATCATCATTTTTTTTTTTGCTAGAAAATACCCCCAAACATTATATATTTTCTGAAAGTAGACCATGTAAAATAAAATGGTGGTTGTTGCAATTTTTTATGTTGCTTGATATTTGCACAGCCATTTAGTACATTTTCAGGGAAAAAAAATACACTTGAATTTTAGTGCACAAAAACAGAATATAATACCCAATTTTTCTATTGAAATATCTATGATGAGTATATAGATACCAAAGCATATTAAGATTTAAAATTAAGCATGCCTGTGAAGTCGATACAAACTATGATAAACGCTTTAAAAGCCTTTACAAGTTATCATTTTAGAGTTAAACGCGAGCTCTGGTGGTAGAATTACTGCCCACACTCTGATGTTCGCGGTGAGACCTCACATGTGAGGTGCAATCACTGTTTACATGTGTGCCAGACCTTTGTGAGCGTTTGCATTTTGGAGTTGAGTACAGGGGGATGGGGTTTCTTTAAAATGTTTTAAATTCATTTTATTTACACTTTTTTACCCTTTTTAAAATTCTTTTTTCATTCAACTATATTGCTATCACAAGGCGTGAACTACACCCCCTGCAATAGCTTTGAACAGTCACAGGTGCCCTTTATGGAGAGATCAGGAGTCTATTGGATCCCTGATCCCCCCTCTGCCCTCCAAGGCAGCTGATCAAACAAAGATTTGTTTGATTAGATCCCTTCCAAATCGAGCCCTGTAAAAGTGATTGGGCATCTGCAAAGCCATGTACTGTATGTACATGTATGTACTGTATATATACATATATATATATATATATATATATATATATATATATATATATATATATATATATAATTTATTGGAACTGGTTAAAAAAATAATTGCTGCAAATCAATTTGTTGCATACAGTAGGTGGTGCTAAATTATTATCTGCTCTGGGTGCCAAATACTCTAGGCACACCACATTCATTAGTCTCTTATATTAGGGATGATTAACATCTATGCATTGCAGGAATGCACACATTAATGCATTGTGGTGCTGATTATTTTGAATAACACCCCAAAACACAAAGGCAACTTCCTTGCATTGATACGTGCTGCAACCATGACAATGCTCTGTCAAAAAATGTTGTCTGACTTTTGGGTGGTTTTGGTGTGTTGGAAGTCTAGTGATTTCAATGGGCTGCCTTAATGCAGTGCACATTAATGCGTGACAAATAATGCACATGCATCAGCAAATGTAAATAGGCCCTACAACTTTCTACAACTTACTGATCCCACAAATCATGAACTGTGGGTATAATAGGTTTAAGCAGGGGTTCTCATGGACCTGAAAAATTATTTCAAAGGGTTCCTCCATTGTAAAAAACAATAAGAAAGGCTTCTGAAGATGTGCAAATGTTATAACTTGTGTCTTTTATAATCCCAAATATTACATTATTACAGTCGTTTTTATTTTTTTAACATTTGGTCCACTACGGGTTAAAATGTATACAAGCTATAACCTTGAATGATAATTTGTAGTTCATTTTTT
Source organism: Aquarana catesbeiana (assembly GCF_042186555.1). Lineage (NCBI taxonomy): Eukaryota > Metazoa > Chordata > Amphibia > Anura > Ranidae > Aquarana > Aquarana catesbeiana. The sequence continues at coordinate 520,432,353 of NC_133326.1, forward strand.
TTTTCTTTCTGGTTGGCGTGAATCTCTTCTCTTTTTCTATACTCACATTCCCTGTCATTCTCATACTAACAATCGTTTTGTCTTTGGCTGTTCACTTCTTTTGTCTTTTACCTCCCATCAGTGTTTTCTTTGTTGTACTGTCATTGTTTAGAATTTCTCGGTGTGCTAAAACTGCATTTTATTGCATTTTATAGTTGTCTATCCTCACAGAATGAAACCATAGAGGTAGTTTGCATTTAGAGGTCTAATAAACAGAGACTCTGCTGAGTGCCATTTATATTTAAACAGGTCACATAACATAACCCCAAGTGAACCTGTCACTTTGTCAATTAAAGGGAACCTGTCACCACTCTGAAGAGTTTAAGCTAAAAATATTTAAAATCCAACCTTAGGGACACTTGCTTCAGTTTCAAGTAAAATGTATGTAAAAGCACTAGGGAATTCAACAGTTCCAATGTTCAATTCCCTTGCTTTTCTTTGCATGGCCACATCTCCCCCTCTCTCCTTTGATGTCACTGGTATCTTCTCCTGGCATGGCCTTACGAGACCTTTACCTGACAGGCCCGAAGCAGTGTGCAGGAGTGTCCATGATAATAGCAGCAGAGGTGTAGAGGTAGACTAGAGTGAATATTTTGTATACAGTTTATGCAACACCACTGACTCCTCCGCAGCACAGCAGCTGTGTTTAGTCTTTTTTTAATACAGTTATAGGTTATTCAACTGAAGCTTGGCATCTTCACCTTTGCAACAAAATATACCCCTTCTTAAGCACTTCAGCCCCGGAAGATTTGGCTACTCAATGACCAGGCCATTTTTTGCGATACGGCACTGCATCGCTTTAATTGACAATTGCGCGATCGTGCGACGCTGTACCCAAACAAAATTGACGTCCTTTTTTCCCCACAAATAGAGCTTTCTTTTGGTGGTATTTGATCGCCTCTGTGGTTTTTATTTTTTGCGCTATGAACGAAAGAAGAGCGACAATTTTGAAAAAAACACAATAGGGGTTATTTACGAAAGGCAAATCCACTTTGCACTACAAGTGCACTGAAGATCTGTCGCTGTAAATCTGACGAGAACATGCAAGGAAAATAAAAAACAGCATTTTTGCTTGCACATGATTGGATGATAAAATCAACAGAGCTTCCTCTAATTTCAGAGCTTCCCCTCAGATCTACAGCGATCTACAGCAACTGCACTTTCAAGTGCACTTGTAATGCAGAGTGGATTTCCCTTTAGTAAATCAACCCCAATATCTTTTACTTTTTGCTAAGATAAATATCCCACATTTTTTATCAAAAAATCTAATTTTTTCTTCAGTTTAGGCCAATATTTATTCTTCTACATATTTTTTTTAAACAATCGCAATAAGTGTATATTGATTGGTTTGTGCAAAAGTTATAGCGTCTACAAAATAGGGGATAGATTTATGGCATTTTTATTATTATTTTTTTTACTAGTAATGGCGGTGATCTGCGATTTTTATCTGGACTGCGATATTGCGGCAGACAAATTTGACACTTTTGACACATTTTTGGGACCATTGATAATTATACAGCGATCCCTGCTATAAAAATGCACTGAATACTGTATAAATGTAACTGTCAGGGAAGGGGTTAACACTAGGGGGCGATTAAGGGGTTAACTGTGTTCTCTAGTTGTGTTCTAACTGTAGGTGGGATGGGACGGTCTAGGAGGAGAGAGAGATCGGTGTTCATACACTGCAGGCTCGCACACCCCCTAGTGACCAAAAGGCAAAGCGGCGTAAGGTAATGGCGTTTTGCCCAACCGTGCCATTCTGCCACAGTAAAACTGCGGCAGCTGGTCGGCAAGCAGTTAACAAATGACACCACAAAGCTATTAATTCACCCACTTAATCCACCTCCTTGTTAGTCTATCCCTCCTTCTGTCTATTATGATGAATGGTACTACCAGACTCATCCACCTTATCAACTACACAGCATCTTCAGCCCCTCTATGCCAATCCACACACTGCAGGCTCGCACGCCCCCCTAGTGACCAAAAGGCAAAGCGGCGTAAGGTAATGGCGTTTCGCCCAGCCGTGCCATTCTGCCACAGTTAAACTGCGGCAGCTGGTCGGCAAGCAGTTAACCAATGACACCACAAAGCTATTAATTCACCCACTTAATCCACCTCCTTGTTAGTCTATCCCTCCTTCTGTCTATTATGATGAATGGTACCACCAGACTCATCCACCTTATCAACTACACAGCATCTTCAACCCCTCTATGCCAATCCCTCCACTGGCTTCCGATCACCAAATAAAACTCAAAATATCCCCAAGATACATTACAAAACTCTTCTAAAAATATCAACCAAACTGTCCTCATCTCTCCTCACTAGCTATCTCAAAACCTCATTGTGCTCGCCTTAAGAACTTCTCCAGGGCTTCTCCCATCATCTGGAACTCCAATCATTCCAGCTATCACCTTTTATGTCAGCCTTTAAGCAATCCCTGAAAATATATCTCTTCAGGGAAGCCTATCCTGCCTCGACCTAACAACTTACTTTTACTTTCTCTAAAAACTTATCTTCACACAGTTACCCCCTTTTGTATAATTTGCCCTTCCCTTTTAGATTGTAGGCTCTTACGAGCAGGGCTTTCCTTACCCCCTTGTCTTGAGTTGTTTTGTAACTGTACAGTCTCCCTTTATTTTGTAAAGTGCTTTTAAAACATTTGGTTCTATATAAATCCTGTATAATAATAATATTGTGGTGACCATGTGTTCTCTGTGCTGGGAGCAAGACTATGCTAAGCCTGGTGGGGGCATTTTTGTACAAACCCTGTTGGGTATTGTAGATGCAGTGCCCAGCAGCAATCACAGGGAAATTCAGAGCAGGCAATGGAAAGGTTTCTAGGGTTTCTTCCTCAGTTTATCCAAAATAAAAAAAAAAACATTTGACTGGGCATTCCCTTTAAGGTTGATTCACCATGGGTTTGCTCCTGCTTTCCTTGTTCGATTCTCTTGGGCTCTTCAGAATTTTCAAGTTGCACTTGATGTTTTATCTACACCATTCAATTATTCCACTTTCCCACAAATTCATTTACACCAGCAGCGGAGCTACCATTCACTCTGCAGATTCACTTAATCGCTATTTATATCTGTTCTTGGGTTCATTTCTCATGTGCTTTTTAAGCAGATTGTGGATACTTGCGTGAGAATATATGACATTTTATATACAGGGTACATTATTCAATTTTCTAATTCAATTTCATTTAGATTTACCTTCAACTATGTAACGCAAGGGCCTGGTTGATTGCATACAAATTAAAGGTGTTTAGGTTTTAACCTTATATTATATGGTTTTGTTAAATCTAAAGGAAAATTGTACAAATAAATTGTGTAATACATGGCCAGTAGGTTGTGTTATCTGGTTAGCAATGTGCAGTTTATAAATCCAAGTTAGGGCTTAGACCTTTCACATACAGTAAATGACCAGTCCATGTACAACTGTAGTTTTAGTTATGGCCAGACACTGATGGATTGACACCTCAGTATGGAGTCTCAAAGCTGATTTCTTTGTCATGTAAAATAAATGTAAGTTTCAAAGTCTAAGTGAGAACCCCTTGTACTGGCTGCAGTAGGTGGGTGGAGATTGGAACTTGTGCACAGAAATCTCATTGGCAGAGATCTCAAGAAAAGAAGCTAGTAGACTATGCAACTGGCTGACTCTACTGAAAACGGAAATGTTGACTTTGGGTGGACTCTTCAAGTTTACAATAAACTCCCTTTTTGCAGAAAACCTAATTTTTTTGTTGATATTATCTAATAAGCCTACATGTCTAGCACTGACTCACATCAGAAAATAAAATGCATTTGTGATCTGTTGATCTGCCTTTTAATATTCAAGTAAATTGAAACAACACATACAAAATGTATGCAAAATATTTCTAAAATATGAACAAATCAATGCAGCAATGTTTTTGTCCCAGCAAACATTTGTGGAAACTTTTTTTTTTAATTTGTTACTATTTTTGTCTGTGTAAAATATTCACAAACGTTAAAAACATTTTCACTAACATAGGTGTTTTTATAACACTAAGGCCTCGTTCACACCTGGGCGTTTGCGATTGTGGGCAAAATCACTGTAATTTTGCCTGTGATCTCAAACACTGTGAAAAACGGACAAATCATACCACACTTGTTCAGGTGCCATTCATTTTCATTGGCACCTAAACGTGGGTGCAATTCTGCCGCGATTGTCACACAATGAATTGCGCTGCAATCGCGGCAAACCGCATCTTGCGGAGCTTGTTGCCCAAAAAAACAGAGGCACAATACATTAGTTACATTAGTTACAGGCACCATGATGTAGTACATCTTGGACTGGAGCTCATAACTCACAAAACAAATCTGAGCTTTACTATAAGCTCCCAAGTGTCACTTATCTCTAGTACTGGCTTCAAACCCTTGTAGTAACGTGTTAGAAGCTCACATTTTAAAGCCTAGTAATGCAACTGATGGTGACATGTGATATACACACTGTTATTTATTCTGAATTGCACCCCAATGTAGATTTAAAACAGCTGTAATATAGCTTACCACAAAAAAATATGTTGTCTCTGTATTGCCAAAAAAGTGCAGATTCATTTGCCTTGAGGCATGTTAAAAGCCCAAATCATACTTAGAAGATATTTTGTTTAAATTTTAACTCTGTACCCAGGGCACTAATAGCACTATTAAAGCATCATTGGTTTGACATGCATCCCCCTATGCATGTCCCCACCTTTCAGAGTGTGTGTTTCACTTTATTTCAGAGAGTAGACGTGTATGTACATATGCTTTATACTCATAAAGATACACCTTGACTTCCAAAAAATATAGTATGCTGAACACTACGTAGGTATTACGCATGTCCTTAAACTGCATATCTATCTAATAGCAGACAGGCCCCAAAGTGCTGGCTAAGAAAATACAGCCATTTGCTGAGGAAATTATCACTTAGTATGACCAGGGGTAAATGGGGACCACCATTTTTTTCTCAGACTGCTCTCAAAAAATTGTACATACAACTGGTGGGTGCCCAGGTTGTCTATAAAGCTTAACATTCCATCAGACAAATAGTAGCCCCCCCATAATTGGCAAGTTCTGTTTTCTCTAATCCAGCACATGTATGGCCCAAGACAGCTCTCCAATAATAAAAAAAATCATAACAAAAAAGTGCAAAACTTAATGAGGGCATAAATCAAAACACAAAAAAAAAGTTAAAGAAAACCCAACGAGTTTTCATCGCACCCCACATGGCTTCATCAATGGTAAAATAACAACCAGTGTGTGTGTGCAATACTCAAATAAAAGAAAATCAAAATGGCACCTTCCCCATGAGGAGGGGGCAGGAGCTATTCTGTAGTTTGGAAAAAGCAGCTAGGTGGGGCTGAAACCATTTCTTGCTGTTTCATTCCAGAAAAGGCACTGCATTGTCAGTCTACAACAGGAAATTAGCAGAGTGTATTTCTGGCAGATCAGTGGTTATTTTTCTGTATATAGAGGACCATATAGTGTAAATGTGCACATACTGCATAGATGTAGCGCATATATTTTTACTAAAAGTGGAGTTGTCTTTTAAAGGATAAGCGCAAAAGTGAAAGTGCACTGTAAAAGAAAGTGCACTTATCCTTTTTACCTTTTTATCCTGACCTAACCAACCACACCCGTCTATGGGTCTATAAAGTGCAGGCATGGCCAGATTGTAAACAAACATTAGAGTCTGTGGTCACTGGATCAAGAGAAGTATACATCTGCATAAGGAGAGTTTGGGTTCCATTAGGTCAAAAAAAGGGGCAAAAAAGATAAATGCACTTTGACTTAAAGTGCACTTATCCCTTAACTATTAGTTGCCTCCAAGTACCTTTGATTTATGTTCTTTATGACCCTGGATTCTTCAAACTCCACTTTGCTCATTGACGGGCCATTATCATAGTATGAATTTTTTTTTTTTTTTTTTTTTTACATTTCTTACGTTTTTTTTTTTTTAACATTTTTAAGCAGGCCAAGCTATGTAGATAAATGACAGTGATAGGGGTTGGTGCAAATTATACCACTGGCAGGTGTGCACAGGTTAGTCAAGAAAAGAAACTTGCCTAAGTACATGTATACATTCAATTGTAGTTAATACATAGAAATTAGGATGACTGAATAAAAATGTTCTTACAGTTTATAAGTTCATATATTGAGCTGTTTTCTCCTTGCATATTTCAGGTGTCGGGATGCAAAGACAGAGGTTATTATGAAACCTACAGCTTTAAATTCTTTAGTATTCATTTCTGGTATTGATATAGCACCATCAATGTATGCAGTGCTTACCCATACACAGTGGTGGCTGGTGAAGTTTTAGGATGGGGGGTCGTCCTTCCTTTTCGATCCCTCCCAGTTCTCATAAGCCCCACCCCTTATAGAATCCACCTGCTCCGTCCCCTGTATTCTACTTGCTTCCACCCATAGTGTCAGGAGTATACAGCTCAGCATCACAGGACAGAGTATATGACTCAGCCTTACAGATCAGGTTATACAGATAAAGGTATACAGATCAGGGTATACAGATCAGGGTATACAGATAAGGGTATACAGATCAGTGTATACAGATCAGGGTATACAGATAAGGGTGTACAGATAAAAGGTATGCAGATCAGGGTATACAGATAAAGTTATACAGACAAGGGTATACAGAGCAGGGTGTACAAAGCAGGGTGTACAGATCAGGGTATACAGATCAGGGTATACAGATCAGGGTGTACAGAGCAGGGTGTACAGAGCAGGGTATACAGATCAGGTTATACAGATAAATGTAGACAGATCAGGGTATACAGATAAGGGTATACAAATCAGTGTATACAAATCAGGGTATACAGATAAGGGTGTACAGATAAAAGGTATACAGATCAGGGTATACAGATAAAGTTATACAGATAAGGGTATACAGATACAGGTATACAGATAAGGATATACAGATCAGGGTATACAGAACAGGATGTACAGATAAAGGTACAGATACAGATCAGGATATACTACAGATCAGGGAATACAGATCAGGGAACAGCAACCCTCCCCCTTGGCTCTGCACACCCCCCTCGCGGCTCTGACAGCTCCCCCTCGCGGTTCTGACAGCCCCCCTGCTCGCGGCTCTGACAGCCCCCCGCTCGCGGCTCTGACAGCCCCCCTGCTTGCGGCTCTGACAGCCCCCACGCTCGTGGCTCTGATATTCCCCCCACTTGCGGCTCTGACAGCACCACCCCACAGGTGGTCCGACACTTACTGCCAGTCCTTAGTCAACCAGAGCAGCCGTGGTGGCGGGGATGTCCGTCCTCATGTCTCCTCTGTGCCACCTCTTCCACTCTCTGTGCCTCAAGCCCACCCTATTTTGAAGCCTATTAGAGCCTCTGGCTCTAATCAGGTGCTTCAAAAAGTACCACCCCCTGCCACCCCCGCCATAAGAATCCATGCGTCTGGCATCCTAAAAGGGGTGGGCGCATGGATGGGGGGGCGGCGCCCATGCGCCCACAATGCACAGGCCACCCCTGCACATACAGGCAGGGGATGTCCGAGAGATCTAGATGATTTAGTAATCTGATTTTTTAAAATAATGCCTTGATCAGACTAGGGGCAAATAGTGAAACTGGACTGCTGAAGGTTCTGAATTGAAGAGCCACTTTCCTTTCTATGCAACATAAGAGCAGGGCTGTGTGAAATACCACAATGACTAAATAGAATTACAAATATTAAAAAATTTGGAATTTGAAATGCAGTATATTTATTTCCAGGGGCATCAATAATGTGCCCTTGTATTTGTTGGAGAGTGCCCTGGGTTCCAACACTTTGACCCCTCACATTATTACTTTTATTTTGTGTACTGCTTCAGCAGCTGCTGGCTTCTGTCTTTACCTGCCGGCCTACGCATGGCCTGTCAGACCTGTATAAAGAAAAAAGTTCAGTGCGCTACTCAAATAATAATGTGAATATAAAGAAATGAAAAAATTATAGTTCATATGGAAAAATGATGGTATCATAAACCGGAGGTGGGATTCCTCTTTAAATCTTCAGTAAATCTTCTATGGATCTTCTAAGACAGTGCAGAAATAGGAAAAGGGGGCTGCTTACCAGATTTGATGGATCCCCACCACAGAGATCATACGAGCCTGAACAAACTCCTCTCGGGGTCAGGAATAGCTGGTCTTTGAGTAGAGACAAACTTCCCTCCACGCCAGGTAGCTGAATTTTCAGAGGCGGCAATCAGGAACACTCTCCTCCATTAGCTGCTCCAGCAAGACCACTCGTAGCAGGAAATAGTACATTTTAAAAGAAAAAGAGGTGCTTCATTGTGCAGTAGTTTAAAATGCTTTAATCCATGAATGGACAACTGACATCAAAGCATTGGCAGGGTAAAACACCGTAGCAATGAAAAAACACAGCCGACGCCGAAGCCGATCAGCTGAGAGTGTGGTGACGTCAGGTCCTCTGGCTCCACCCAACGTACGTTTCTCCTAAACAGGCATCGACTGGGAGAGGAGTCGATGCCTGTTTAGGAGAAAGATTTAAAGAGGAATCACACCTCCGGTTTAGGATACCATCATTTTTCCATATGAACTATAATTTTTTCATTTCTTTATATTCACATTATTATTTGAGTAGCGCACTGAACTTTTTTCTTTATACTGTATAAAATCTCATGTTCAAGTTTTTTTAGTTGCAGCACTCAGGATTATTTATGTTTCATATATTTGCGATTTTGTGTGTTTTTTATGCACTTTTAAAATAGATTTTCACTAATTTAAATTTCACATTGGGTTATCACAGTTGGGGGTAGCGCGGAACGTTTACCATATACTGTCAGACCTGTAGCACAGAGCCAAGGGAAGTGGTTTGATACTCCTCCTCAGCTTTGTGCTATTGATCTAACAAGTGGAGCTGCACAGTAAGAGAGGTAAAGTCAGTGGGCTTTGCACACTTTTTAAATGTATATTTACCAACATGTTATTAAAATGCCTAGATTTTGGTGTAACGCTTTACATTTTTTTCCTTACAGAAAGTTGGATTGAGCGGTGTCTCAGTGAAAGTGAAAACAAGCGATATTCAAGTCACTCATCCTTGGGCAATGTTTCTAATGAGGAAAGTAAGTGTTTTCAAGTAGTAACTCGGGCTATAGGCCTCTGATGTTCTTAGGGTCGCCACCAATAACTACCAATGTGTAGAAGGTAAAAGATATATGGAGTTCAGAAAGGAGAAATAGGTCAGATGATTTTTTATGAACTGACATTTGAAGTGTGATTTCAAATCAACTGCCACTTACAGTAACCCTATTTAAGCTAATTGTCCAGGCAGCGCAATGCAATGTTTCATTTCTTTTCTCTTTTCTGTTGTGTTGTCTGAGTCTTTAGTGAGCTTATCAGAATTGATAGAGGGTGTTTGCTGGAAAACGGGCTTAAAGTGTATGTATACCCCAACAATGTACTATTTTCTCCCTTTTTGTTTGTTTAATATTCCATTGGAAGCATTTAATTCTATCTGAGTGCAAAAAAAAAAAAAATGTTGATCTTGCCAGGAATTTGAAGCTGTGTCTTCTCCATACTTCCTGTGTTATCCCAAAGATCCCTCTTAGTACTTATCTCGAACTGTAGAATGATTATTGCTGCTGGTTTTTTTTTTGTTTAATTTATTTTACCTTAACATACATATTTTAAGGCTAGGTTTACACATATATCCGGTTTGCAGTTCAGAGTCCGGTGCGGTTTTGTTCACCGATTCAGGTGCAATTCAGGTACAAATTTTTACTTGAATTCATACCTAAACCAGACCCAAAATTGCACAGGACCCTTTTCAAAAACAGAATGCAGCCGCCCCTGACCTGTGTGAACTGTCTCCATTTTGGTCCGATTCACATGTTATGAAAATAGGATGTGATTAAAAATGCATCTGATTCGCATATACAGTATGTGACCCGAGCCTAAAGGATAAGTTCACCTTTTGTAACATGTTACATGTGACACCCATATTCAGGGTGTAATATGTAACATATTACAAATCCTCCGCCCCCCACTCCCCGTTCTGACAGGCAGCGGGGGATCTTTTCCCCTCACTCTCTGTCACAATCTGACGCCCATCCACGTCATTCATTCACAGTGTTCTGTGAATGGAAGACTGCAAGGTCCGACAGCCTTTGCAGCTGACGGCTTATAATTCTCAATGAACTACCATGGCGCTATTCAGTGCTCTGGTAGGTCATTGATGCTTCCTGTTAGTGTGTATCTGCAAGAGCCCTGCAAGTCTGCAAGAGCCCTGCATTGCACCCACATTCTGCTGATCACGGGTGCAATACTTTCCAGGCTCCCTATAAAAGAATTTAAAAAATAAATGCACATTTTTTTACCTGCAAAAAGAAGTTCTTTTATAATGTTTTTTTTTATAAAGGTGAACTTATCCTTTAATACTATTAGATTCTGTTCAAAGCTGAACACACATTTGGCTTATTATAAACTTTAAATTAGGGGAAAATGTTTTCTTATTGAGTTTGTTAGTAAAAAAATAAATAGGTTAGGGGTATATTAATAGATTATAACAATATATCTATCATGGAGAAAAATTAGGATTTCATCATACGTTGACCAGCACTTAATACCAAGTCTATTTCAGGAACAAACATTTTCATAAACAAATTTTGAAATCCACAGACTGTGCCTGGAAGTTAGTGCAGCTAGCATGCATTGTTTTATATAACTTGTAATTATGAAATGGATGCCACCAAATGAAGCTGTTTTTGAGTGATGCTGTCACATCTATAGGAGCCCCCTGAACCCACCATTTGTATGAACAGTCAATCGGGCCTGGATAAAAAGTATTCCCTAAACCACTTATTTATCCAGGGGATGTCCCACAAAATTTCATAAAGTGTGGGATATCTGGCTAGAGTCTCCATCCACTAATGAGGACCCCAGCGCCTTTGATCTGTTTGTACGGATGTGTATGTATGGAGGTGATCCCTGTGATTCCAAATGTGTAGCCATTTCTTTAGGATGTGGATTATGTGTTGCAGTGTGTTTCTTCTTCTTCTTTTATAATTATGACCCTGGGTCTTATGAGTATTATCATTGGGATTTTTCTCCATGGTGGTTGAGTGTACAGCTTGTTTAGAGTTAAGTAATTGTAGTAGAGCAACTGTTTGTTGGTTCGAGCCTGGGAATGGCCAAAAGGCTCTGTTTTATTTTTCATATTTTGAAAATTAATAAACAGAATAAAAATAAAAAAAGTATTCACTGATCCCTACTCTTCCTTTAAAAGAAGTAGTGCCAACTCCTTCCAGCTTATAGTATCTCCTCCACCCACCTTTCTTGAACAAGCAACATACTGTACATGATGCTCTGCTAAGATGAACTACCGTGTTTGTGTTCTTCCTGCTTGACCTGCCACTCGAGTGTGGTTGTGTCTATATGTCCTATTGCCCTGAAGCTTTATGGAAGGAAGTGTGTGATGAAGGTAAGGAAGGAGCAGCAGCAAAGACAGAAAGGGATGGTAATGGAATCAACAACTAGCTATTTCCTTGCACTGGGGCTCCGCAATGTATGCTAACAACATCTGTGTCAATATATAGTCCACCATAGAGAGGATAGTGTTGATTTGAATTACAACTGGTGAACTGCAAAGCAGATTTAGCTAAAGTGTAGGACAGGTACCACTGGAAAACTCCCTAAAACTTCACAAAATGGAACTAATGGTGAACAGATTTGCTACATTGGACAGCCAAAACTGTCTGCCATGGACTAAGTTGAATCTTCTATTTCACTGGCAGGAGGCAGAAGGCTCTCACTAGAGGTACAGGTACCAGCAGTGTCCAATCTCCTCCACCAACTTTTCTCGAACAAGCAACATACATGATGCTCCGCTAAGCTGAATTACAATGTTTGTGTTCCTGTTGCTTGATCCTGCCACTTGAGCGTGGTTATGTCTATATGTCCTATTGCCCTTATCTATGTAAAACTTATTTGCAGGAGCTTTATGGAAGGAAGGGTGTGATGAAGGTAAGGAAGGAACAGCAAAGACAGAAAGAGATGCTAATGGACCCAACAACTAGCTATTTCCTTGCACTGGGGCTCCGAAATGTATGCTAACAACATCTGTGTCAATATATAGTCCACCATAGAGAGGATAGTGTTGATTTGAATTACAACTGGTGGATCATAAAGCAGATTTAGCTAAAGTGTAGGACAGGTACCACTGGAAAACTCCCTAAAACCTCACAAAATGGAACTTATGGTCAATAGATTTGCCAAATTGGACAGTCAAAACTGTCTGTCATGGATTAAGTTCAATCTTCTATTTCACTGGCAGGAGGCAGAAGGCTCTCACTAGAGGTACAGGTACTAGCAGTGTCCAATCTTCTCCAGAGGTGCAAATGGTGCGGGTGTTGATTTGCAGAAAGCAATAGAATGTTAAAATTACCTGCCTGGTAACAGGTCACCGTTAAGACGGGACCAGAACACAAAAAAAAATTGTAAGGCAGACATGAGGTCTGGAGAGGTTAGATGTTGAATATGGCAGCAATCATAGTTGAGAAGGAAAAGAAGGACAGGCCAAATAGCAGGCATTAGGGGAGGACCTAAACCAGCCATAACCTGAGCCAATTTTTTGTTACAAATAACTAAGGGTGAACAGGGCGAAGAAAGCAACAGATGTCTAATAGGAAGCCAATATACAATACATCCTGGCAGGTCAGGACAGACACACATTTGATCAGGTGCTAAGGATGCTCTGACCCAAACTTTAGCACCCACAACCAGTGGCGTCTACAGCTTTCATATTTAGGGGGGGCACATGGGGGGACAGGGACAAAAGTAGGGGGACAACTATACAACTATAAAATGCAATTATATATATATATATATATATATATATATATATATATATATATATATATATATATATATATCCTGGGGCCCTTTACTACGACCCCAAAACGGCCCTTTCACATGTTCTGCAGTGAGCTCCCTTCCTGCTGTATTGGGGCCCCCCAGGGTGGCAGAAAACAAGAGATATATGTCACCAGCATACCAAGAAAATATAAGGATCCAAAGCAGTGGGAGAACTATCAGGGTTGCAAAGGTTTTCTTGCCACCGGGCCCTGGTGTTCTGCCACTGTGAGGTTCCCCAGCCTCCTCCTGCTGTCCTGCCCCTGCTATTGACTGCTCTGGTCTGGCATCTCTTGGAATTTACAGGCTGGTTCTCCTGTTTTAAGGACGGGAGAAATCAGTCTGTTTTTTCAGCAACTCGCTCTTCTCCCTGCCAATGAGGATGCAGGGGAAGGAGCAGATCGGGAGGCCATGGTTGTGTGAGCGCTCGCATTATGCAGTGTCAGCAAGCAGAGGGAGGGGGGAGGAATCACCCACAGGAGCTGACTGGGGACTCTCTCCCTCTTAGACATTGATTTTTTGTAAAAAAAAAATTAAAACTTTTTTTTTTAATTGGAGGGGCACATGATGGGGCACAGCATAATGTTGGGGGGGTCAGGGCCCCCTCTGGGCCCCCCCTAGGGACGCCATTGCCCACAACTGAGATGCAGCTGCAGCATAATAGTACTGCAGAACTGGATATTCTCCAGCAGATGGTAGAGGGAAAGCAATGGTTACACTGTTTATGCATTTTGGAACTCCACCCTTTTATAAAAGCATCTCTTGTTTTTAAAAAGAAATAAAAGAAGTAAAAGAATACATAAGCAGCAATGTTCTCCTCTGCTAATTATTTGTGAGTTATGGAAAAGCTCCAATAAGCTGACCATTTGGACATCATCATAATGTACTGAAGTATCATGGATCATCATGATGTATTGGTAATAGGCATGTACTGTATATACTATAACAGTACTTGTTGGCCAGGACCTGGGACAGCAGTGAAAGGGAGGCAGCACCAAGTCGCAAGATTTGCACATTGATATATTTTTTTCTTGTTTTCTTTTTCTGTCCACCTCTAGACACGTTTGGCTAAATTAAGCAACAGAACCATAGTGCACAGTGTGTGTAGGGAACATAGAGAGAAGTAAGATTTTCTATTGTTCGAAAACATAAAGAGGACAGACCCCATGCTTCCCTCATCAGCACATTATAGCATTAGTCTTTTTCAAAATAATTACATAATACAAGGAGTCAAAAAAGGGTGTCATAATACAAGTGTACTTAAAGTATAACTAAAGACAAAATTTTTTTTTTTTTTTTTTTTTTAGTGGAGAGGGATTAGAACCCCTGTCCCTTTATTATTGCTGTATGTATGTATGTATATTAAGGAGATTCACTCTCTCTCTTTGTCTTGTTTACCATTATCATTGAAAGTGAAAATAAAAAAAAAATCCCATACTTTGGGTTGTCCCCAGAAAATTAACAGAGGGAAAATCTTCCAATGGGGACACTAGTTCTGGTGACCTGGGGGTCCCCAAGGAATTCCCTTAATTTGCAGGGATTTCCTCTGACTTCCTGTTTGGCTATAGGACAGGAAGTGAAGGAAAATCTCTGCAATGGGACACAAATAGGGAAAAAAATGCTCTATCCAAAATGAAAAAAGAAAGTAGCCTCTATTTCTACTTTAACCACTTGCCGCCCGCCATATAGCAAAATGACGGCTGCAAAGTCGTTTCAATATCCTAACTGGGCGTCATATGATGTCCTCAGGATATTAAGCCGCTGCGCGCCCCCGCGGCGATCGTTGATGCGGTGTGTCAGTCTGACACACCTCAACTCCAATCTAGGTAAAGAGTCTCTGACGGAGACTCTTTACCATGTGATCAGCCATGTCCAATCATGGCTGATCACGATGTAAATAGGAAGAGCCGGTGATCGGCTTTTCCTCACTCGCGTCTGACAGACGTGAGTAGAGGAGAGCCGATTGGCTGCTCTCCTGACAGGGGGGGGGTCTGTGCTGATTGTTTATCAGCACAGCCCCCCCTCAGATCCCACCCAGGACCACCAGGGAAGCCGCCCAGGACCACCAGGGAAGCCATCCACACTGGACCACCAGGTATGCCCCCTAGACCCCCAGGGAAATACTAATCTGTGCCCAGGCAGCTGCCAATCAACGCCCAGGCAGCTGCCAATCAGTGCCCACTCACAATGCCTACCACTGCCAGTGCCACCAGGGATGCCCATCAGTGCCATGTATCAGTGCCCATCAGTGCCACGTATCAGTGCCCAGCAGTGCCGCCTATCAGTGCCCAGCAGTGCCGCCTATCAGTGCCACCCATAAGAACCCATCTTTGCAGCCTTTCAGTGCCCATCAGTGTCGCCTATCAGTGCCCATCAGTGCCCACCAGTGCCACCTATGAGTGTTGAACAGTGCCGCCTATCAATGCCCTTCAGTGCTGTATATCAGTGCCACCCATCAGTGCCGCCTACCAGTGCCCATCAGTGCCGCATATCAGTGCCCATCGCCAGTGCTGTCAGTGCCCGCTCATTGGTGCAACCTCATCGGTGCTGCCTTATCAGTGCCCATCAGTGTAAGAGAAAACTTACCTATTTACAAAATTTTTTAACAGAAACAAAAGCAAAACTTTTTTTTTTTTCAAAATTTTCGGTCTTTTTTTCTTTGTTTAGCAAAAAATAAAAACCGCAGAGGTGATCAAATGCCACCAAAAGAAAACTCTATTTGTGGGAACAAAATGATAAAAATTTAGTTTGGGTACAATGATGGATGACCGCGCAATTGTCATTCAAACTGCGACAGCACTGAAAGCTGAAAATTGGTCTGGACAGGAAGGTGTATAAGTACCTGTATTGAAGTGGTTAAAGCAGCATAATATCCAAATAAAGCCCTGTGCAAATATGGAGTCTCTCTTTAGTGCCTAGTAGAAGTCTCTAGAACGGGCTTTTTTTTTTTTTTTTTTTTTTTTACAAGAGTGTAAACCAACAGCACTGGCTTCTCCCAGGTAGTAGTAGTGCTAATTTGAACTACAGACCATACATACTGACCATACCCATGGGCAATACTGAAATGTTCAAACAGTATGTCTCATTCACAGGGCAGAATAACGGGCAACTGTGGTAGTCTATGGCCAAAAAGGGATGTGCAAGGCAAAGGCTGTGATTGTAGTAAACTAATAATCAAAGTCTCGAAACACAGTTAAATGCAATAATGTATGTCCACTGTAAAATAAAAGAATTAGGGGGTTAATTTGAAGTATCATAGACTGTATAGCCAGGTAAATAGCAAATTAAATCCAAATGTGTCCATAATAACCTATATTACTAACCTGACTTCTCTTAATGGCTGTGACTGTGATAAGCCTAATGGGGCGTACACACGGTCGGACTTTTCGTCTACAAAAGTCCAACGGACGCCGACGGACTAAAGCTGGCTGGTAATCCGATCGTGTGTAGGCTTCTCCGGACTTTCAGCGGACTTTTTCAGCCTCAAATCCGACGGACTTTAGATTTGAAACATGCTTCAAATCTTTACGTCGTAACTACGACGGACCCCGAAATCCGCTCGTCTGTGTGCTAGTCCGACGGACAAAAACCCACGCTAGGGCAGCTATTGGCTACTGGCTATGAACTTCCTTATTTTAGTCCGGTGTACGTCATCGCGTACGAATCCGTCGGACTTTTGTGTGGTCGTGTGTAGGCAAGTCCGTTCGTTAGAAAGTCTGCCGCAATTACCCAAAACAATATTTTATTCATACCTCCAAATCAAACACTTCTTTTCTACCAAAAACCCCACACTATCTTTAGATAAACCTACCCAATTCGAAATGCTATGTGCTACAGGCCCTCATGAACCCCAACTGATATCCACCATTTATAGAATACTCCATGAGGCCAACCCCCTAAAAATAGATACGCATTATTATATGAAAAAATGGTCACAGATTCTCCAACATGACATATCTCTCCTAGACTGGGACAAGAT
Source organism: Aquarana catesbeiana (assembly GCF_042186555.1). NCBI lineage: Eukaryota > Metazoa > Chordata > Amphibia > Anura > Ranidae > Aquarana > Aquarana catesbeiana. Next base: position 520,449,248 of record NC_133326.1, read on the forward strand.
TTGGATCTCCATCTCCAAGAGCTCCAGATGTATTTCCCACAAAGAAATAGGTTACAAAGTACTTATGTTTTGGTATAAAACTCCAGAAAGACTACATGCGGCGGATCCGTCCATATCCCAAATATGCTGGAGATGTAATAAGAAAGTAGGCTCCCATTTTCATATCTTTTGGGAATGCTCTTTGGTTACGCAACTTTGGGAGCAGATCCAAAAGTTATTAGAGAAACTGGTGGGAATCCTCGTTCCCCTGGATCCCATATATTATTTACTTGGTCTTCCCTATCAAGGTCTTCACAAAACAAAACAGAAACTGATGTCATACGTATTACTAGCAGCTAAAAAAACTATCCCCAAACTTTGGCTATCCACTTCCCCTCCCACCCTACCACATACTCTAACCATCTTAATGGATATGCGTAGAATGGAACATCTAACTGCCATTGTTGAAGGTTCCATACAGAAATTTTCTATCATCTGGCAACCTTGGGACGACTATGATGACAATAGTACGACAAATGAAACAGGATGAAATGATAGACGTCTATGGCAATAAACATTTTATATCTCTTGGGCTAACACACACCTTACCCCTCTGTTTGTGCAAATTCTCCTCAACAAGATTTCCTTTTCCTATAGGACAAGTAATGTAATCACAGTAGATTCGCCTAATTAATAACCAAAGGTTCTTATCACTTGTTATTCCTAACCTTACAGTTGTAGTGTAAGATATCCTATGGTTCCTGATAAGGTCATGCACTCTCGATAGACAGTATTGAAGCCTCATGTTTTCCTTTTTTTTTCTGAATGTGACAACGATGTTATTATAAATGTCATGAAAAATGTTAAATAAACAATTTAAAAAAAAAAAAAAAAGAAAGTCTGCCGCAAGTCCGCCGAAAGTCTGCCGGAAGTCTGTCGGACAGGCTGACGGACTTTTGTAGACGAAAAGTCCGACCGTGTGTACGCCCCATAAATCTGATTGGCTGTTGTGGTTTACAGTACTTTGCACATTCTTGTTGTTCTTTGCACCGCCATATTGTTTTATAGGTAGTTTTAAAAAGTTTTAATAATAATCTGATTCTTCTGGATTTTTCAGCAGATGAAGAGAAGGAAAATAGGGCATCGAAACCTCATTCCACACCGGCCACTTTACAATGGTAATTGTCTTTTTTGCTGTTTTCAGTTGTAACTGTATATAATAGTAAAGAGTAAGCTCACTACAACTGATGGTTACATTTGTGGATGTACAACTGCCTAGTCTTCCTCTCGCTGGTCTCTCTCACAGTCTTTGGTAGCAAGTTCATACAAATATCCACAAATGTGTCCTTTACTTGTAAATGATTAATTGGGGTACCACTACACATTTACATCTCTCCAGCTCTCAAGACTGGTAACACCTAACTCTCCTGTACAACTCAACCTCCTAGAAACTCCATAGAAATCTGCACAGATTATTGATTGATATAGGTGTGCACCCCAAAGCTCAAACACACATGCATGCATGTATGTGTCTACATATATATGACCCCAACCCATTGATCTTCCTGCCGCCCCGGCACAGAGCCGATAAGAGGGAGATCTCCCCACCTGCACACAAAGTGATAATGCACACAATCACAAGGTGATTAGGGTGTGCCCAGGAACAGCCGGCACACCCTGTGCGCACGCCTATGATGATTGACTTGTCACATTTTACAGCACTCCTGACGTTATGCTTTTTTTTTTTTTTTTTTTAAAGCAGTCCTTGAGCTCCAGTCAAGTAACTTTGCCTGGGCTGAGATGATATCATCAGTCTACTGGAGGAAGAAGCACTTCTCCAGTTTCCTTCTCCCTGTAAAAAGACTGTAGCTAGTCATATGATGAAAGGCTACAGGGGGTGATCTGTGCCAGACATTTGTGAACACAGCCAAAACCTGTGTAAGCACCAGCATTCATATAACTGTGCCATCTATGAGCCAGCATCTTGGTCCAGAAAGTAGATGGTGACCATGGATGATGTCTGAGCAAAGATGGCACCATTTGGAGAGAAAAGCAGATGAAGGCATTGTTATTGAGTATATGGTGATCTCTGTGAGAGATAATAAATACTTGTAAATTTTACACTTACATGGAAAATATTTCTAATGCTAAACAATAGAGTGTAATGATATGGGAAGGTGTAACTGTACAAATACAGGTCACTTTTCAAAAAGACACTGAAACCGTAATAAATGAAAAAAAAACAGGGACTGACTATACTACTCCCCCCCCCCCCCAAAGCTACAAAACCACAGGACACTTTAATAACTACTCCCAGTTTATGAGTCAGCTCTGCCTGAAATTTGCTATCACGATGATGTACATTTCACAAAATACCAACAATTTATTATCTGCCAAGCTCCTTCCCTGTGAACTGTGACATCACTTTTCCTTCACTAAATCAAATCTAATTACATGCACATTCCAATCACACTCAGTTCTTCACTCTTAGCAACCAGAACATCAGTATATATAAAACACTGTTAAACTTTAGGTCAATTAAAATTCCTCCCTTCAGAGAACAAATGAGGTTATTCCACAGCACATCACGGGAATATATAAACACAACACGTAGCTGGAGAGGCCGTACGGTTCCCGGTGGGTTATATTTGGTTGCGGAATGGACAATGGAAAGAAAAGATTGTGTGTTAGGCCTGGGATCATTAGACACTGTAGGTATAAAGCCTTTCCTACACTTTCAGACTAATGATGGCTCCACTTTAAAAAGGAGCAAATGGCCAAGATTGTTAGCTGCCACTAGGCGCAGTTAGCACAGTACATCTTACGGGCAGCACAGAGACTTGGGACTAATTGGAAGTTTCCTTATACTCTGCGGCCTGGTTTTCTGATAGCCAGGTAATAAGTAAAAAGAACATGGCTGCCTTGAGTTGAGAGCCCCCTCTCAGTCACTTCCGCCATTTGGGTGGCCCCATTGATCAAAGCAATGAGAACGTTCTGAGTTAGTGAATAGCAACCAGTCCAAAACTTTATCTCCCCCACAGCCATTTTCGAGGGAAGGCATTATTGTCATTGGCTGGTGTATGAAGAAGCACGGTCATAATGTGAATGTTTAAATATATTAGTACAGTATAATACTTTCGCACACCATACAGGAATCAAATATGTGGCTAAAAGTCTGGTGCAATGTCTACCGACTGGTCATGGTGTATAACATGAATAAGATACAGTATGTCATCAGCACACCAACAAGCTTGTTTTAATAAATAACACCTAAGGTCATTACTTAAAGGGTTACTAAAAGCTCATTTAAAAAATAAAAAATACTTGCCTGCTCTGTGCAATGGTTTTACATAGAGCAGGTCCGATCCTACTTTTCTCTGGTTCCCAATCGGCGCTCTTGGTTCCTCCACCCACTTGCTATGGGGGCACTTGTGCATACTCGCTCCCAAGCCATGCTCTGTGTCCATAGGACGGGACTTGGCCCCACCCAGTCCTCACTGGCTGTGATTGACATCAGTGGGAGCCAATGAGGAGGCAGAGATCCAGGGCAGCACATCACTGGATCGAGATCATGCTAGGGTAAGTATTTGTGGGGGGGGGGGAGCTGCACACTGAAGGTTTTTTACCTTCATGCATAGAATGCATGAAAGTAAAAAACTTCTGCCTTAAAACAACTTTAAAGTGCACCTGTAGAGCAATAGAGCGAAGCTAAACTTTCATCTTAATGAGTGCTTACCTAGAGTTTCTCCCTTTTTTTTCTGTACTTTATAAGACTCCCTGCAAAACTTATAAAACTTTTGAATTTGGACAGGCTGTAAATGATGCAATTTTATTTCCTGCAACCACAGGTTGCAGGAAAGAGAATCGCTCAGATCCCTCATCAACAGTCAATGTTGATGGGGTAATCCCTCCCGCAGTGCTGTTGTGTACTGCTGGCAGGAAGCTGTCCCTGCTGGAAGAACAAAATGATTATTGCTAGTGGCTAAAGCTGCTGGAAATAATCACATGCTAGAAATCCGACATGCTAGTTGTACCCAATTTGATCGATGGATGGACTTGTGTGCAATCAGCCTGCCCATAAATGGATTAAATCTCGGCTGGTCCCTGCTGAATGAGATTCCAACTATCTATGGCCTGCTTTAGACTTTAAACCCAGCCTCTCCAAATGTAGCCATCCCCTTGTTGATGATGTGGACACCCAAACCTTCCTGACCCTCTCGGCACATTCTTCTGCTAGTAGGCTGGTGCAAAAAAGAAGGCAAGATACTGACCCTATTTGTGTTAAAACTTTTTAGTGAAGTTAATTAGTTAATAATTTAATTAACCTAATTAACTCTTCCACCCACCAAGTATATCCCACCTGGGATGATTCTTACCTTCTTGCCTGATCCAGCAAATGCTCCTGCACCTGCAACAAGCTTTCAGCCAATTTCTCAGGATATTCCATATGCATGTTACAGCTCTATTCCTATTAGTTGATGTACTTACAGTATCTCACAAAAGTGAGTACACCGCTCACATTTTTGTAAATATTTTATAATATCTTTTCATGTGACAACACTGAAGAAAATACACTTTGCTACAACGTAAAGTAGTGAGTGTACAGCTTGCCTAACAGTGTAAATTTGCTGTCCCCTCAAAATAACTGAACACATAGCCATTAATGTCTGCTGGCAACAAAAGTGAGTACACCCCTAAGTGAAAATATCCAAATTGGGCCCAAAATGTCAATATGTTGTGTGACCACCATTATTTTCCAGCACTGCCTTAACCCTCTTGGGCATGGAGTTTCCCAGAGCTTCACAGGTTGCCACTGGAGTTCTCTTCCACTCCTCCATGATGACATCACGGAGCTGGTGGATGTTAGAGACCTTGCGCTCCTCCACCTTCCATTTGAGGATGCCCCACAGATGCTCAATAGGGTTTAGGTCTGGAGACATGCTCGGACAGTCCATCACCTTTACCCTCAGCTTCTTTAGCAAGGCAGTGGTTGTCTTGGAGGTGTGTTTGGGATCGTTATCATGTTGAAATACTGCCCTGTGGCCCAGTCTCTGAGGGGATGGGATCATGCTCTGCCTCAGTATGTCACAGTAAATGTTGGCATTCATGGTTCCCTCGATGAACTGTAGCTCCCTAGTGAGGGCAGCACTCATGCACCCCCAGACCATGACACTCTCATCAGCATGCTTGACTGTAGGCAAGACACACTTCTCTTTGTACTCCTCACCTGGTTGCCGCCACACACGCTTGACACCAGCTGAACCAAATAAGTTTATCTTGGTCTCAACAGACCACAGCACATGGTTCCAGTAAACCATGTCCTTAGTCTGCCTGTCTTCAGCAAACTGCGGGCTTTCTTGTGCATCATCTTTAGAAGAAGCTTCCTTATGGGACGACAGCCATGTAGACCCATTTGATGCAGTGTACGGCGTATGATCTGAGCACTGACAGGCTGATCCCCCACCCCTTCAACCCTTGTAGCAATGCTGGCAGGACTCATACGTCTATTTCCCAAAGACAACCTCGGGATATGACGCTGAGCACGTGCACTCAACTGCTTTGGTCGACCATGGCGAGGCTTGTTCTGAGTGGAACCTGTCCTGTTAAACCGCTGTATGGTCTTGGCCACCGAGCTCTAGCTCAGTTTCAGGGTCTTGGAAATCTTCTTATAGCGTAGGCCATCTTTATGTAGAGCAACCATTCTTTTTTCAGATCCTCAGAGAGTTCTTTGCCATGAGGTGCCATGTTGAACTTCCAGTGACCAGTATGAGGGAGTGAGAGTGATTACACCAAATTTAACACACCTGTTTCCTATTCACACCTGAAAACTTGTAACACTAACGAGCCACATGACATCGGGGAGGGAAAATGGCTAATTGGGCTCAATTTGGACATTTTCACTTAGGGGTGTACTCACTTTTGTTGCCAGCGGTTTAGACATTAATGGCTATGTGTTGAGTTATTTTGAGGGGACAGCAAATTTACACTGTTATACAAGCTATACACTCACTACTTTACATTGTAGCAAAGTGTAATTTCTTCAGTGTTGTCACATGAAAGATATAATAAAATATTTACAAAAATGTGAGGGGTGTACTCACTTTTGTGAGATACTGTACATGGGCCTCCAGTGGAGTACAGCTCACCCATAGGAAAGAAGGGGGGCCATTGGCATGCATGTGCAGTATGAAGAGGTGGTAAGTAGGACCTTGTTGGAGGAGGAATCGCTGAATTGAGAAGAAAGGTAAGTATTTTCCCAATGGGCAGCACTTAGCAGGGTGATGGAACTAATTAAAGGAAAAGTTGACCTTTAAAACAGACCTGCATTTGTCGATCAAGGGCAGCTTACTTTCTCTTAACAATCCTGTCACTCCTTTTGACAACCAGAGGTGAATAAAAATGCCCATTAATTTTTGTTAGGAAGGAGCATATGACTCGTTCCCCTTCCTCCCATTTGACCACACTGACGCATGGCAATCCTCAGCCCTGAGTTAGCGAATAAAGCTTATACAGTGCTTCCTCTCTTCTTTCCCAGCAGACAAACAGAGCAGCTCAAGGCAAAAGAAAGATATATGTAGCTTATGGGGACGACATTAAAGTGAACCAGTTTCTTTAACCTCCCTGGGCAAAGCACAGATTAAGGTACAGGATGCATATAACATATATGTGATTAAGCCTGTAAAGGTGAAACATGTCAGAAAGGGGTGCTCTCCACCCAGGCAGGGACAAGTTGCAATGCTTAAATGGCTGAATAAACCTTACTGGGCTGTGTGACGTTATTGGTTTATGCCCTCTTTTCTTCTGACATTGTATTAAATTTGTTCCTTAAACTTCCATGGGCAAGGCTCAGATTCACCTTAAGGTACAGAAAGCTTATACAATCTATTAAGAGCTTAAAGTAGAATTCCAGGTTACACCTAACCAGTCTTAAAAATGCTCCCTCCCCCTTCCTTACACACCTATGATGACTTACCTGTATAAGAAAGATGTATATACTTATCTATTGTCAGACCACTCCGGTGGGAGAGGAGAGAGCTCTTAAAAATGGGTGGAATGTCTTGGATGGGTGAATTCCCCATAGACTCCTATGGCCCATCTGTGGTCAGTGCTCCCTCCTTCCCTCTGCAGTTGTCGCTGGCTGACACAGGATAATGTGACTGGACTGGAGCGGGCTAAAAATTGGTAAGTATACAGTGTATTCATACCACTTGAATTTTTCCACATTTTGCCATGTTACAACCAAAAACATAAATGTATTTTATTGGAATTTTATGTGATAGACCAACACAAAGTGGCACATAATTGTGAAGTGGAAGGAGAATGATAAATGATTTTCAATTTTTTTTACAAATAAATACCTGAAGTGTGGCATGCATTTGTATTCAGCTCCCTTTACTCTGATACCCCTAATTAAAATCTAGTGGAACCGATTTCTTTCATAAATCACAGTTCGTAAATAGAATCCACCTGTGTGTAATTTAATCTCAGTATAAATACAGCTGTTCTGTTAAGCCCTCTGATGTTTGTTAGAGAACCTTAGTGAACAAACAGTATCATAAAGGCCAAGGAACATGCCAGACAGGTCAGGGATAAAGTTGTGGAGAAGTTTAAAGCAGGGTTAGGTTATAAAAAATATCCCAAGCTTTGAACATCTCATGGAGTACTGTTCAATCCATCATCCGAAAATTAAAAGAGTATGGCACAACTGAAAACATACCAAGACATGGCCATCCACCTAAACTGACAGGCCGGGCAAGGAGAGCATTAATCAGAGAAGCAGTCAAGAGCCCCATGGTAACTCTGGAGGAGCTGCAGAAGTCCACAGCTCAGGTGGGAGAATCTGTCCACAGGGCGACTATTAGTCGTGCACTCCACAAATCTGGCCTTTATGGAAGAGTGGCAGAAATAAAGTCAGTGTTGAAAGAAAGCCATAAGAAGTCCCGTTTTCAGTTTGCAAGAAGCCATGTGGGGGACAGAGCAAACATGTGGAAGAAGGTGCTCTGGTCAGATGAGACCAAAGTTGAACTTTTTGGGCTAAAAGCAAAACGCTATGTGTGGCGGAAAACTAACACTGCACATCACCCCGAACACACCATCCCCACAGTGAAACATGGTAGTGGCAGCATCATGTTGTGGGGATGCTTTTTCTCAGCAGGGACAGGTAAGCTGGTCAGAATTGATGGGAAGATGGATGGAGCCAAATACAGGGCAATTTTAGAAGAAAACCTGTTAGAGTCTGCAAAAGACTGGAGACTGGGGCAGAGGTTCACCTTCCAGCAGGACAACAACCCTAAACATACAGCCAGAGCTACAATGGAATGGTTTAGATCAAAGCATATTCATGTGTTGGAAAGGCCCAAAGTCCAGACCTAGATCCAATTGAGAATCTGTGGCAAGACTTGAAAATAGCTGTTCACAGACACTCTCCATTTAATCTGACAGAGCTTGAGCTATTTTGCAAAGAAGAATGGGCAAAAATTTCACTCTCTAGATGTGCAAAGCTCGTAGAGACATACCCAAAAAGACTTTTAGCTGTAATTGCAGGGAACGGTGGTCCTACAAAGTATTGACTCGGGGGCGGAATACAAATGCACGCCACACTTTTCAGATATTTAATTGTAAAAAATGTTGAAAACCATTTATCATTTTCCTTCCACTTCACAAGTATGTGCCACTTTGTGTTGGTCTATCACATAACATCCCAAAAAAATAAACTGACATTTTTGGCTGTAACATGACAAAATGTGGAAAATTTCAAGGGGCGTGAATACTGTTTCAAGGCACTATTTATGTATTCTTACAGAAGTTAGCCAGCTTAGGTGTTAGGAGGTTTGGTGTAGCCTGGAATTCCACTTTAAGCTGACTATGGGGGAGAAGAAGTGCAAGATTTTCCTAAAGGAAAAGTGTCAGCCACCATTACTTGCTTGTATCTGAGGGTGAATGTTCTAGAGTTGCTTCACTACTAACACACCCCTGATAAATACATGTTGGGACACCTGGTGCGTCCACACCCATTATGCACATACTTCCAGGTCAGTAATTTCTCATGTATAGATGCCAGGACTGGCATGAAAGGGCGGCATTAAAGGGTTGGCTTCCACTGGTGAGAAGGGGTTAAACTGTAAACATTAGTAAAATTGCAAAAATCGAAATTAAATTGTAAAAATGTTCCTGACTGAAAATATTTCAAAACTTTTTGTAAGGTTGGAAGAGAACTATGAAATTGCCGAGGGTGTTTGCATCCCCAGAAGTGCCCTTTATATGCACTACTTGGATTTCTGTGAGAAAAACGACACACAGCCAGTGAATGCGGCAAGCTTTGGCAAGGTAAGCGCAACATCTAGGGCTATAAAATACATTTTAAAAAAGTGTGTTGGAAACTGATTTTTAAAATGAAATTGCCCATAATTACTGTGGGGGAATTTGTCAAAACTGGAGCAGCTGTGCATGGCAACCAATCAACTTCTATGTTCAGGTTAATCACTAAGGCCCTGTTCAAATGGAGCTGACTCTGTGAACAGATCCCTTGTGAACAGGGATGGATGCCAGTGTGTTGACATCCATGCTCGTTCTGTTTCTGGCCAGCAGACCCATGTAAGCTCTATGGGTGGCTAGGTGTAAATATCAGGCTGCCTGTGATCTGGTCCACAAAAACAGAAAAGGGCGGATCTGGAGTTAGTCATGTGTAAACAGACAGGAGTTCGCTTACATCAGTATCCATAGGGCTGCATGGTCCTTCTGATTAGGTTTTCCTGAAAAACGGACATGCGGACCTGATCGGAATTGCCATGTGTAAGGGGCCTTAAAGTGGAATTCCAGGCCATACCTAACTAGCCTTAAAGGGTAACTCCACTTTGGTGGGGAAAAAATAGCAAATAAAGAAAAAATAATATAGCACATATAATTGTGACACTAATCATGTTGTGAGTGAGTGTTATTAAAAAGGACCTTTCCTTTTCAATCTGCAGCCAGTGTAATTTTCTGAGAATGCGTTGCAATATGGCTACCTATAGTTGTTCTGTACACAGAGTGTGTACTGACCACTCCCCAGAAACATAATTTCTTGCTTGTGTGAATTTTCCCAGAAGTCTACCTAAGATACAAGTAAGATTTCAGGCATCCCCTGCAAGAAAACATTTTTGGAGAGATACTTTCAATAGGAGCACATCTAAAGGGATGCAGGCCCAGCAGATTTCCTCATTAGTGCCCTGCAGCTCTACACCTGACAGTTAATTATGAAACCACTCCCATTAAACCCACTCAGTACAGAGGCACAGACAAACACACATGGATTTCTTCAGAATAACAAAAGGTAGGAATCTGCAACAAAAGTTGTTATAATCCTTGCAATGTACATAGATCACCCGGAAGGGAATGTTTTTTTCTCAACAAAAGTGGAGTTATACTTTAAACATACTCCTTCTTCTAACACCTATGCTGACTAACCTGTGTAAGAAAGATGTATAACAAGCAAAATGTAACACTGTCCATGCTACATGCCAGATAAAACCAAGACCACCAGCAGTGTGACAAAAAAATTAAGCAAATGATAATTAATGAATATCTAACTATAGTTCTTTTACTTAGTTCCCTGCCTTGTACTCATTTCAATGGCAGAGGGGAGCAAGGGGCTAGTATCCCTGGGCAGCGGTCTGGCCGGCCTATGGTATTTAGGAGGTTGCCCTGTGACGTGCTGACAGCTTGAGAAAGGGGACCACTCCCCCGAAACATGAAGGCACATCCACCTGATAGTAGGAGTGACCTGTGTGAGCCCAGTAGCAGCATGCTCAGATGTGCAGGTGAGCCCAGTGTGGAGCTGAATTGTCTGCCTCCCTTCAGCCTATCAGCCTGCAGTAAAAGATTCAAACTTAATGCTGATCAACCACTGGACATCACTGGCCACAATGTGATCGGTTCTACAACTTCAACAATATGGGGCTGCATTCAAGGCGCTTTTAGTATATGAAATATTAACCATATGCAACCATTCTTGATTTTAATACAATCATCATTAAAGGTTTAACTGCACAAGGTGTGTCCCTCCTTTTCCTCTTGTTGTTTTTTTTTGCTAAGGAAGATGTATATGCTTGCCTATTTTTAGGCTTCTTCAGTCCGGTCATGTGACATGGCTCCCCTGTGTCAGCCAGTGACAACTGCAGGAGGGAGGAGGAAGCGCCAACAATGGATAGGCCATAGGAACCTATAAAGACGTCACCACCCCCAGGCGTTTAAGCGACCTCTCCTCTTCCCTGCAGCTGCTGCTGGCCGATACAGGGGAAATCACGTGACTGGACCAAAGCGACCTGAAAATAAGTAAGTATATACACCTTCTTACACAGGTTAGTCAGCATAGATGTTAAGAAACTGGAGGGAGCATTTTAAGATTAGTAAGGTATATCATAGAATCTCATTGTAAGCCTTGAAAATGAAAGCTAGAACCGGATTGGTTGCCATGCACATCTGCATCAGATTCTGCCTGCTCCAGTATTGATGAATTCCCCTCTATGTTTTTTGGCTTCTTAAAATTGGCATAGTTGTTTTGACAAATAAGATTTTGCCAACAACAATATTTTACATGTTCTATTCTGGAGTATATTTATTAGGCTGGGTTCACACCTTATATTGATGTGGCACACAGAAAGGGTCTGATGTGTCCCTGTTTTCCGTTTCAGGGACGAATCAGGCCCGAATTGCCTGAATTCAGACCTGAAACTGAGTCAAAGATGCACAGGACCCCTGTGCAATGCGCTTCGTAACCGCCTCAGAGATGTGTGAACTGGCTCCATTGAGAGCTGGTCACAATCTCCTGTCATGCGAATTGGATGTGGGGAAAACCTGCATCCAATTCACATAAGTCTGAACCCAGCCTCATGCTAAGTTATCAATAGAAAAATAATTAAATGGCATCTGACTAACTAATAGCTACTGATCTCCTATTTTCATTCCCCTAAACTTTAAACCTAACTTGTAATCTCAGCTAACCACTGCTCATCCACAAGGCAACTTGGGAAGGAGCCTAGGGCTGTCCTGGGGCCCAGCTACAACCTTTATGACGCTGCAGTAAACCAGAGGGATAGTGCAATTGGTCAAAACTGGGCACCTGCATATCTATTCACAAAGCAGGGTGAACAATTGACGCCTAAAGGGCAAGGGTCCAGCCAGTACAGAAAATGCAAATAGTACAACTTCTCTGTGGCTATTGTAGACCTTATCAATTTTCTTTGAAAGGATGAGGGATGAAGATGCTTTTTTGGTCTGAAAATTGATGAAGAGGGGTTGAAAATTCTAAAGTGATTAGGCTGATATTTTACTTGATATTGATGTTTTATTTGCTGTTGATAATATTTTGCTAACATTTATATATGGACATTGCACAATGTCATGTCTTCTGTAATACAGGCTAGATATAACTCTCTGCTTTGTATATAAGCATGATGCAGTGCCGTTTTTTTAAGTTACAACCTTTTACACAGTTCAACCACACACACTTTTTTTTGCCAAAGTGCATGCCACTTTCTTCCCACTCTATACACTGTTCTCCCAGGTTGACATGAGATGTATCAAGGAGATTTGTACATCCTACAGGGTGAGAGGGTAAAAACAGGGTGACGTCCTAAAATTTAGAGTGAGTTGACATGGCTACACGTTTGCTGTGACTCCCTTTGTGCACCACTAGTTGGTCACCCTAGTAAGCGTCTCTCTGGCTTGACATCTCTGCAGACCATTTATTTTAACAACAATTATTCCATAAATCTCTATGTGCATTTAATATTTTAGGAATGTTATTTACATGTTAAAGCCTCCCTTGTGTAGACACCCAAAAGCCCTGAGACTGCTACTGGATGCCGTCATCTTGGATGTGATGTCAGTGGGCCCAGCAGACTCCAAGCTGTCACTCAGGTGACATCTGACAGTACTTACCTTCATTTCTTCCCAGCAGCTACATAAAAGATTAGGAAGTTGAAGGGAGGAGAGGAGAAGCTGGGTCAGCGCAGACAGCAATTAGACACCCTTAGGAGAGAATAGGCCTATGATGTGCAAGCAGAAGCTGTGCTAGGGAATTGACTAGTCAATTGTTCTAGGAAGTTCAAAGGCACATTGCAAGTGAATAAAAAGAAATGTATGGAAAGGAAAAACACTGCAAATAGGCATACATTTATTAATCTTTTTTATGTTTTTACATTGATAACAGGGTTTCCTTAAGGTGCCTAAATACATAAAGGAATGTGTCTCTGTTTAACATCTTACTGTTTATAGATGCAGCTTTCAATAAAAATTACTGTTATTTTCCAAGATAACAGTATAGTGCTCAAAATAAAAGACATCACAGAATTTTCGCAATGTTTTGTGATGAAATGGGCTTAAAATAGCTCCTGATGGTTAGAAAGCTCCTTATAACTATCCAAAAAATGTTGTAGTACTAAAAGGCGATCCCTTGTTATTTGACTTTTTTTTTTTTTTTTTTTTACAGTCAGCAAAATAGAATAAAGTATAATAAAAAAAAAAAGTGACAGTATAAATTTACAGAACAAAAAAATCCCACAAAGGACAATAAATGATATGGACTAGAGTGGATAAGTGTTTGTTTTCAGGCAAATTTTGGTTAGGCTTGCTAAAAAAATGAAATTGAGGTTCTGCCTTGCTGGAATTTTGGCAATCAATATTTTTTGCGTTAAAATAAATCTCACTAAAAACACTCAGCCTACGATTTTCCATCCTAGTCCAAAAACATGTTCGTAGATTCACTGGCTTCCATCCACACTGGCCTCATAGTATGTATGGCTGTGGTAGGCCCATTAGATTCTAAGATCCTTCGTGGGGAACTAATGTTTTCACTGAAAAGGATAATGCATAATGCTGGTACTACAATAATAAGTAAAATAAATTCATAAATTCCCAAAGTTGGGCAACAGAGGCCTCAAAACTTGATTCTTCCCCTAAATAGGAAGCTGTATTGTATAACATTAGCGGTAAGATTCTTCACAGTGTAAGGCTTGACAAAAGACTCAGCAAAAACTTTCACTTTCTTACAGAACTTTCCTTTGATTTTCTCTTCTGTGTTGGCCTACTGCAACTTAACCATTCTCCTCCTGGACCAACCATCAACTCTCTGTGTTGTTCTCCAGGCCAATCTACCAGAAGGGGTTAAAAGAATTTGGCTATTGAGTCAAGGAATGTTAGATCAGTAGCTGGAACAGCATGGGGTGTTCTTATGGCAAGCTTCATTGAGTCCATACAAAAAAAAAAAAAAAAGAAATGGGCAAGCTGTCTGTCCATTTATCAAACCGAGCAGCACTTCATCCAACAAGTTTCCACAAATTTTTTTTATTTTTAAGTGTTTTCTGAGGTTCTGCTCCAGAAACAAATCCGGTACAGCAACTAGATGAGAGCAAGACCCAAAGCTTTGGTGCAGATGTGTAAATTAGACAGGCCTGTGGAAATTACATGAGTGATGCATTCTTCTTCTGAATGGCTTTTAATAAAATAAGCCCTCCGTTTTCAAACACAATGAATAGCAACATCTTGGAAATTCATCAAAACTGACTTTCTTTATTATTTTTTTTAAATCTGAACAGCTGAATGCATCCATCTGTTTGTCAAATGTACACGCATTTTTGAAGTAAGAAAAACAAAGTGTGAAAAAGTTTCAAGTGTTAGATTTATGTATTCTTGCATGGGTGATCTGAAATATTATAAAGCTGGAAACATCTTGATATTCACATTTTTTTTAACAACAAAGGAAAAGATTTTTCCATGAAATATGTACAGGCTTGTTGATTGTTAAGAACTGGATAAAAACTCAGTTGTCGTTTCAATGTGATTTTGAGAAAAATGAAATGTTGCTGAGGACATTTTTCTGTCTAGATTAAAAAAACATGTCACACTGTATTTTTGGCATCCATAGTTACTAATTTTGCTACTGATTCTAGGGCTGTAGGGGACAAGGGTGGATGTCACTCCTCTTGTAGAGGAAAAGGGTCTGAAGGTATAGGAGGTGTAACTTGAAGGGAGAACTGTGATTGGGCCATGCACATTTAAATATTTACATATTCTAAACAAACAGTAAACATGCCTTAAAACAAGCCCTCACTGACCTCTGTAACTTCAGACAATGTGGTGCAATCTATCCTTAAATTGTGTTATAGAATCATTAAACTAGTTTTATTTATTACAGATTCTTATATAGTGCCTTCCATTTACTCTCCTCTTTACCTATCTATTGTACATTAATATCAGTCCCTGCCCTCGAGGAGCTTAGTTTTGTCATGTCTCTGCACTCTGCTCTCTCCCTATTCCTGTGCATCTGCTCTATCCTCAAATTAGAGATTAGAAACCTGGGAGGCTGTCCACTCATTCCTGGGAGACTGTCCACTCATTCCTATGAGGGGGAGTAACATGAAATAATTTCATGAAATAATTTGTTAATGCAACTGAAAACACTGTCTGCTGTAGACTTTGTGTATTTAGTATTCTACAATGCCTACAGCTACAGAGGCTGGTGAGGACTTGTTTTAATGCTTTTTTTCTGCTTGTAAGAATATGTAAATATTTCTATGTCCATAGCGTGGCCACAATGCTACGTGATTGCTTAGTCAGGACCAAAGAGTGCCATTCCTTTTTTTGTAATAACCTGGATGCCTGTGCAAATACAACTTTAGAATGAATACAAAGCTTTTTTCAGCAAATATAAATCTGTCCAGCTATCAAGCTGCCTAAATACAGTTCTGTCTAGGGAAAGAATTTGCAGCAGAGGCTAGATTGATCCAAATTGTATCTGTGCACACTAAGGAGATTCACCATCCCTATTTGTCCAGGTGACTATTGTCACTAAAACAGAAAGTAAAGGGATATCAAAAATGTTACTGCTGTCACTAGAACAAGAGATGAGGAAAAATCTTCCAAAGGGGAACATCTGTTTTGCTGACAACTGTAAAAGATACACATGCAGTGAATTCTCCCACACTGCAAGGGTAAAAGCTTGGTATTTCTATGGGTATCAGAAGGGGCTATAATACTTGCCTGCTCCTCACTCCCGATGGGTTCAGTGCTGTCCTCTTCTCCCTGACTCTCTGGGAAGAGGGGGGTCCCTCAGTAACATGTACAATGCAGTGCTTTTAACCCTGCATTGTATGTGGAGGAGGGGAGCATGTGATCGTGGCTGAGAGTGCCTTAGAGAGGATGGAAGAAGCCTCCTGGAGCAGGAGTCTCAGGTAAATTTAACCAACAAGACACAGAAAGCAAAATAAAAAAGCCTGATGGAGTTTTAAGCCTATACCACTGTATCCAAAATTAATAAATATAGCTTGGACTATAGATACACCTCAAAGAATGGGTGTGTGACCTAATTTGAGGCTCAAATCATAGAAACACAGAAATGAGGTGCAGACTACAAGGAATTATAAAGTCCAAGATAATTTTAGGTGTCTCCTAATGTAGCAACAGTGTAACGGTTCTTTCTCAGCAACTGATATACTGTTCCTTCCTGTGGAGAGACTGAATAAGGTCATTAGAAAGATCTGTGCGGTCAATGTTTACTCTGAGTCAGTTCCCCTTTTTTTTCTATTTGGAACACTAATGAAGGGAAGTGTTTTGGACCCCAAAGCACATTGGGTGTTTTTATATAAGCATTTTATCAACAATTAAAATATCTTGGACCTTCTCATTCCTTCTGGTCTGGTGTCCCATTTCTGTGTTGCTGTGGTTTTAGTCAGTTGCCCATTGAGGGAAGCCTTGCTGTAGGGAGCCGCCTTGTCAGAGACATTGAGCTTATTGGAAGTTTCTCCTTTAATTGACTGTATAGGTAAATCTTGAAATAAAAAATGTCTGTTTGGAGCTCATGTATAATCTGGGGACAATGAAAGACATTTTTTTTAAAGCCAAACACACACAGTAGATGAATACCTGAGTTGATATAACTTTGACCAAGAAGATTACAGTTTTTGTTAGACAGTCTGAACTTCTGTGCTCATTTTCTGTAGTGAAAAAAGGACAGATGTCTGCATCTAAAGTTTGTAGTACTATTGAGAAGACTGCGAGAAAGGTTTTTTTTTTTTTTGTTAGATAAAAGGTTTTAAAACTATGTTTATTTTTTCACTGCTGGTTAAGCAATTGGAAAACAAATTTTGAAAATTAAAATTAACTTCTGCATTGTATCAGACTATTCTTCAACGTTTTGATTTTTCTTCGTGTCTGATAGATTGTCTTTGAAAGACTACGGGCGATGTTTTTTTAACGACTTTTGAGTTGTGTGTTAATATCAGGAAATATCAATCTCTTTTTAACAGTTTTCATTTGAAAGTGAATCTAAACCCAAATTATTTTTTTTTATTTTGGACACATTTTAGCCAACTGAGCCTCTTGTTTGAGCAATTTCCCTTCACTTCCTGTCCTAGAGACACATCAAGAAGAAAGAGGAAATCTATCCAAAGTGAAAAGAAATCCCTCCTAGATAGTTGTTACCAAAACATTGGAAAGTTTCCCCCTCTAATCTTGTTCTGGTGAAAACCCAGAATTTTGGATTTCCCCTTACTTTCTTTTAACAATGGTCACCAGGACAAACAGTCAGGGTGACTCTCCTTAGTGGGGACACTTGTACAAGTCAGGAGTTCTAACCCTTCCCTACTCTATCCAAAACTAACGTTTAGGTTTTAAGTACACTTTGAAGATATTCCGTTTTGATAGTCTTCACCTGTATATTAGAATGTTGTAAAAATAGTTTATTTAAGGCAGGTTACATTTTTGTTTGGAACCTGTTTTAAAGTATTTATTTTTTTAGGTGTGCTAAAACTTACATTTTTATTAAAATGTCTCACACTGAAGGAAGGTCATGACCTTGAATGCGTTGTGCCCCCTTTAAGATAGCTGACCTTTGGTAATATATTTTTATTGCTTGCAGATAATTAGACAGCAGTTCCCACAACTGACCACAAGGAGACTGGGAACCAGAGGACAATCAAAGTGAGTACAAAAGTCGCAGCTGTGGGGATGTCCCTGTGTCAAAGATCACAATTTTTTTTTGTCGCTAATTTCTTTTGACACAGAAAACAAAAATATTATTCGGTTTTATACAATATGTATTGAGGGAGAAAGAGAGAGATAAATGGATAAATGGTTTCTTTAAAATACTTAGCCAAATTTTCAATTTTTAGATATACGGTAAATACATTAAGACCAGACCTATTTTAAATCACAGAATGTATTAATAGAAAACAAAGAAACAACGAACATGTAATACAATCAGAATTTTTGCAACATTGCTTATAGATATCCTAACATAATGTACAATTCACACAAATGAAGAGATCAAGAGACTATACATTAAATACATAAAATTAAAATATGCCACAGTTTATTCCATAGGCAAACAAACCAGACAGAAAGCAAAAAATAAATAAATAAACAGACAGTAAAATAAATAAATATTTAAAAAGAAACATGTGGGGATAAGTAATTTCAAAAGTACACTTCCGAAAAGGGTTAAAAACACCAAAATATAGGGTTTTTGGGCTTTGCATCTTCCACTCTTCTTGTGGTCTGCTGTACTTTTCCACCATACTGGTAGGTGCAATGTAAACAAATGTATAAGAGTTCTGAGAGGTAAACAAGATTCGAGGAGGTTTTAGGCACGCAGGGAACAATAGTTTGGGTCTCTCTAGCCCTATCTGTGACATCACGGACTCCATATTTAGTATAAAAACTTTGCAGTCGTTATACATAACAATATATGGTTACATTTAACTATTTAAAAAGTATAAATAATTACTAACAATCCAAGAATTTCAAAAGGAAAATAAAGCTTTAAAGCGGAGGTCCGCTGAAAAAAAAAATATTAAAAGCCAGCAGCTACAAATACTGAAGCTGCTGACTTTTAATATAAGGACACTTACCTGTCCAGGGAGCCCGCGATGTCGGCAGCCGAAGCAGATCCGTCCTTCGGCTCTCGGCTGCTGCCGCCGCCATCCTTAGTGAGGGAATAAGGAAGTGAAGCCGTGCGGCTTCACTTCCTGGTTCCCTACTGCGCATGCGCGAGTCATGCTGCGCGTCCTCTCAGGTCCCTGCTGTTGTCTGGGACCTGTGTGTCTCCCAGAATACAGTGGGGGAGGACGGGGTAGGCACTGGAAGTGGCATAGGTCACCGCAATTGCCGCGGCGATCTATGCCAGGAAGTGGGAGAAAATACCTGTATTAGACAGGTATCTGCTCCCTCCTCCCCCCTGAAAGGTGCCAAATGTGACACCGGAGGGGGGGAGGAATCCAATAAGTGGAAGTTCCATTTTTGGGTGGATCTCCACTTTAATATCACAGCAATTATTTTTTACTTCTTTTTGATTAACGGTATACACCATACTCCAACAGTACAGACTGCTATGGGATTAAAGTGACCACTGTTTTCAGGTTTTTTTTTTTGTGTAGCAGAGTCCTGGGTGCCTTGAGGCCTAATGGTGACCTCCAGAGTTAGGGACAGCTGACATCCTTCTGTATAGAGTGGGTTACAAGGCATGGTGGGTGCAAGATGAAATGGTGGGCGCCAGACACTTCTTTGAATGCAAAGAGATTTATCTTAAACAGAACTGGGGAAGAGAGGGTTAGGACCAGGACACCCTTAAGTAGATGAAATGATAATTGGCCACTCCAGCCAGACACCGCTTCTGTATAGGTAGGACCGCTGTCTCTTATGGCAACAATCTTGTAGCAGTTACTAACGGTAGTTGTATTCAACTATTGGCAACACAAACAGTTCTCTGCTTAATCCCACAGTCACTCACTGTGGGTCTTCACGCAACAAACTCCCAGTCTTTCACTAGACTTCGGATCCAATAGCCACTGGATTCCCTGAGCTCTTTCACTTTTAGTACTCAGTATCTTCCTAATGCGTCACCCCTGCTTCCCTGCTGGGTCCCTGGCTTGGCACTCACAGATACTCTTAAAGCGTCACCCCCCGCTGACCCGCTAGGTCCCTGACTTGGCACCCATTGTTGCCCCACAAGCGTCACCTCTGCTGTCCCACTGGGTCCCTGGCTTGGCACTCACTGAAGTTTTCCCACTTCTTCACCCTCCCCAGTTGGTGATAAGACTGCTCTGGTACTGGCTTCAGCTTACTCACAGTGATCTCCAGGAAACAAGGTGGAAGGACCCTTAGTGGCGACAGCTTTCCTTTCTACCACAGCTGGTTCCCCGTCTGGCTGAACCACTACTTCTGGTTGGACTACAAGCCAGCAGTTCCAACCCTACGCTGCTCTTCCACTCCTGGAAAGGCCCTCAGCCAGCCTAGCAGTCAAATATCCCTGAGATAGGCATCATGCTTCCGGCCTAGCAGCCCGGAGCAGCACAACACACGTTCACCCAGACAGCCGTCCAGGTGGCACAGAACCCCGATCATCTGACTCCACCCAAATAAATAGGCTCTCCCAGCAGGCCAAGGAACCAAAGAAAATCCCTGCCCATTGGCTGAGACACCCCATCCATTCATGTCTGAGCCTGCAAAGCCCCTGTCTTTTCTAATGTCACTCGCATAGTGCCACCTAGTGACAGAAGAGAAAGGGTGCAACAAGTCCAGATTTAGAGAGGAATCAATTGATCTCCTAACAATTGACCAAGGCAACTATCGCCTGGCAACTAAATTTGATAGCAACCCTGCCTAAACATCAGGGTGCTACATTTGTAGAAAATTATTTGGTAGGTTAAAGAATCTCGATAACCATCCCTAATCCCCTAACCATTCATATTTAAAGGGCCAGTTTATCAAAGGTTTTAATTTTATTAATGGATGCACGATGGCTTCCAGTGCCTCTTACAGACTAAAAATAAGAGGTATCTTCTGCCATGATTTCCAGCTTTGACTTCTCTTACTGCCTAGTTACAGCTTTTAGGGTACACTCTCTTTAATAAAATAAATGGAAGACGCTCCAGTGCAGATATGAAATACGTCAAATACATGGAAAACACTGCAGGGATGGTGAAACCTCCCTGTTATGGATGTGGCAGAGGGTGTACAAGATTTGTATTAAAACCCATGAGATATATAAGTAAAAGAAAAGGGGGAATTGGTAAGTGTTTAACCGAGAAACCTGGTCTGTCCAATCCAAAAATGAACAGCCTTTTCTGTTTTTCATGAGATATATAAGAAGCAAGTAGGTGAGTGAATTTGCCAGCACCTATACTGTATAATATAATCTTTGCAAGGACTTATTATTTGCCAGCCAGAATAGACCTTTATTTACTGAAATATTAAGTATATCTAATATATCTAGTTTTGGGAAAAGTTAAAACCCCCACTTTTTTTCTTACACCATCTGTGGTCCCTTGGGGTGAATTATTCTTACTTTTTGTCCAATAGACACAACAGAAATTAAGATAAAATCTCACAAAAATAAGGGAAATGCCATCTTAGATAGTTATCACTGGAATAAGTGTCCCCATTGAAAAATGTCCCTACATTCTTGTTTTTCAAACCACAATTTTGTATTTTCCCTCACTTTCAGTCATGATGAAAATATTCACCAGGACTAACAGAGAGGGTGATCCCCACCATTGGGACTCAGATGGTAATAAAATACTGACATGAGCTCCAACACCTCACCTTTTATATTCAAGAACAGAAAAAAAACGTTTTTGTTATTTTTTTATACACTTTAAGATGTTTTTTCCCCACCAGGTATCATTATTATGGCATCGCTGTTAAGGAGACCTCTCAATATTATGATGTTATGTACTCTAAGAAAGGAGCCGCATGGGTCAACGAGACAGGAAAAAAAGAAGTCACAAAGCAGACAGTGGCGTATTCACCACGATCCAAGCTTGGAACATTATTGCCAGAGTTCCCAAATGTCAAAGACCTAAATCTGCCATCTAACATCCCAGAAGAAAAGGTAGCTATAGAGCCAGATTTGTTCCCCAGGGTCTCTCTTCTTCCAAAAGCCATACTAGACAATGTCCAACTTCCAGTCATTTAAGTAAAAAATGTACTTTATCTAAGACAATGTAGCTGATAGGACCACAAACTTTATTTGAGTCCTGCTTGCTAAAAGAAATGACACTAGCAGCATATCAGAAGTCAGTTAACAATGACCAGGTTTATTGCTTGTCATGGATCAGAGCAGCCTTTTTAATGAGGATGCCGTGGCACTGTGGTGTGTTCTTCAGGGGTGCCTTGGCAAAATGTCTAAATATTGCCCCAAATTCCCCACAAATTGTGCACAAGCTAGCAAGTCCATCAACCCTGCCTTTTTGTTACACAAAGCCACAGGTTTTTATTGTGCAGCACTACAATCAGCCATTGGTGTCATTTTACTGGCCCCTTCCTTCTCTGAATAAACGCAGTGAGTGATCAGTTTCGATCACTCACTATGTTCATTCATAACAGAAGCATAGTAAAATGTGATTACTGTTTAGTTTGTGAATGAACAGGAGGCCGCTCAGTACAGAGCACATACCATTCATTTACTGTCCAGTTCAGCTGAGGCTGCAAAGAAAAGGACTGGGGAATCTCTGTCCTGAGTCCCTTTCTCTGTCTTAAAATTGAGACATCAGGGATCTGTTTAGCACCTGATGATTCATCAAAGTTCCCAACGGGGCTTCTAAAAAATGGTAAAAAAATAAAATAATATTGTAAAAATTAATTAAAAAATAAATTTGTAAAAAATAAAATAAATTCACTATAAAAAAATAAAAAACTACTGACACCATCTACTACCCTACTGACTCCAGTCTCTGCCCTACTGACACCATCCACTGCCCTACTGACAAAGTTCACTGCCCTACTGACACTGTCCACTGCTCTACTGACTGACACCAACCTCCGCCCTGCTAACACCAACCTCTGCCCTATTGACACTGCCCACTGCTCTACTGACTGACACCTACCTTTGCTCAGATCAGATTGTCCTGACACGCCCCCCCGCACAGCCATTCTCTGAGAAACTCTGTCTACTGTTGCTCCTCCCCCCGGGTCTTATGCAGCTGAAAACAGAGGGAATGTGATCATTTATAAAAAGGGGGAAAAGGGTATTTATAATGTTTATTTATATATATATATATATATATATATATATATATATATATACACAAATGTTTTGTCTTTTGTTTCTATTTTAAACTGAATTGGCTGTTTTACAAGGTGATCGTTTACAATCACTTTAATATAACTCCTTTAGAATGAAACCTTCTTTTTTCTTCTGTAGATTTCAACATTTATAATGATGTATAGAACCCACTGCCAAAGGATTCTGGACACTGTGATACGAGCCAACTTTGATGAGGTATGGTTATGTACATTTCAATAGCCCCCAACTGTCCCTGATTTTGAGGGACTGTCCCTGATTCAGAACAAAGTCCCTCCACCCCTCTTTCCTCCTCATTTGTCCCTCATTTAGGTGTGATCTATATAGTTGTATATAAAATGCACTTTTTATCTTTCAAAAGTGTTTCCCAGTGCTAAACCTTTCATCCAAAATCTAAATTTCTGCATTTGCAAATTTCAAAAGCCGATACAAAAGAATAGTAGTGGTAAAACGAAAAAATGCTTGTGGGTTTAACAAATCGTTTTTTTTTTTTTATATAATTCTCCTTTCAGGGGGTGTGTCCTATGCCTACATACATTTGCTAGTAGGTGTCCCTCGTTACCATCCCAAAAATTTAGGAGGTATGCATTTCTTCAATTGTATGCAAAGTGAGCTAGCTATTTCCCCATTGTTAAAACCTAAGGCAGGCCATAGACAGTGCAAATTGCACCCACGAGTTGCAGGATTGAAATTAGCACGATTTCCCCATCAACACAGAAAGTGTTGACAGGGGAATTCCTCCTGGCGAGCAATTGTCTTCTCCTGGCAGGGGGGGGGGGCAGTGATTAATGCTAGTGGCTATCAAATTGGTCCAATCATCCTGCCCATTAATGGTTTGAACCTAGGCCGGTTCCTGCTAAAGCAACTGAGATTCGAACCGTCTATGGCTGGCCTAAGGCAGAGAAGCTGTACAACACAGTGATTATTGCTAGCGGCTATAACAGCTGCTAGCAATAATCGCTTGTAAAATTCGGCAGGCTGGTTGTACCCAAGTTGGTTAATCGATCAACTTTGGTACATTGAGCCTGCCCATACATGGTTTTGAATCTTGACTGGTTCTTGTTAAAACAGCCGAGATTCAAACTGTCTATGGTCGGCTTAACTCCATCGGTTTAGTAAACTTGAAATAGTTAATTTGGACCAGCTTGGTGGAGTTCATGACGTCATCTACCCGCCTCTTCACCTCAGTCAATCAAAGGAAGCCTGGTACTCATTCAAAGAATACAAAGCTCCCTGTGACTGGCTGAGCAGCACTCTTCCCGACTCAATTTTCTTCTGTGAGTGGGTCGGAAAGTGCCCACCCCACTGCCGGAACACAGCGCTGTTTACCATATGTACTGTAGCGGAAGCTACATACAGCACTGACAGCCGCTGCATGTGTTAGTAAAGGAAATAGTTTGTTTCGACCAGCTTGGTCCAAACAAACTATTTAAAGTGACACTAAACACACACTGTTTAATTTACATTGTTCCTTCTGTTTCTGTATATGGATGATGGCTTTGTAATTATTTTAATAAAAAAAAAGTACCCTTTTCCTAATAAATATACACCTGCCACATGACCCAGCTCTTTCCCAGCCTGTCTGCAGGGAAACATAAACAGGAGGAGCTTCTAGACCTCGGCTGCTGTTCACATGTAAAAAAATGAAAACAAACAGTCTTTGGAATACAGAGTAAAACTAAATCAATAATATATCAATAAACTGTTTTAAATTGGTATACAAATACATATTTGAAATCAAATCTTATTATTTTGTGGAAATAACATGGTGTGGATGGCTTTCTGCCAATCACGCCTCTCCAACCTGTGTCTTAGAATTAGAGCGAAGTGAAGCCTCTATTAATCTACACGTAATATTCCGCCCCCATTGTGTTTAGCTGGTTAGTGAGCAGGGAGGAGGAGGGCTGTCATTTACCACTACTGTGTATACACCCACATGTGTGACTCTATAGTCACATGAGCTGCTCAGATGTTAGAGGGAAGGAAATGCTCAGCATAGATACTCACTGAAAACTGAGCATGTGCAGAGTTGCCACCACAGCTGCAAAATCCCTAGCTGAATTGAGGACATGGACAGAAGGTGGAGATAGAGAGCAGCAGCATCAACCAGGTTTTTTTCAGAATACAGAAAATGAATCTCATAGTGACTGAGTGTGTATGAACAGCATGTAATACACCATTTATCGATAGTTTTTTTATTATGTGGGTTTAGTGATACTTTTAGTTAGGCTTTAAAGTGCCTTAATTACATTTTTGGGGATATTTTAGCTAGGTCCTCCTATTACAGAGTTTTGGTAACTCTAAGGGACAGCTCTGAATAAATTGAGCAGACACAGGCCTATCATCTGCCTGCTCTGATCAGCAGATGATCAGCAGACAGATCCTCTGTTGAACAAAATGGAGTCCACCCCATGTGAAAGGGGCCTATTACTTAAAGATATGTATCACCTCTCACGTTGACAGTGCTCCCCTAGCAATGCTTTGATCTGCTTTTCTCTCCAGAAGGATGGCAACATCTTTGTTCAGGCATCATCATTGATCAAAATCTACTTCCTGGACACAGATGTTGGCACAGAGATGGCAGGATCATGTAAATCCTGGTGCAGTTCACAAACGTCCATCACAGATCAGTCTCTGCTGCAGTTTCTCTTATGAGTTGCTTCAGCGTTACAGTGTGATTATTGGAGGAGACTGAAGAAATGTTTCCTCATTCCAGCCTGCCTACTGATGACATCATCTCATCCTAGGCATTGGAACTTAAAAACTGTTTTTAATAATAAAACTGGAGCTTTTCTGAAAAATGAAACTGTTGGTATTTATTGAGACATGTCAGGAATATATTAATGCAGACTAAAGTTATTGAATGGTCCACTTTAAAACATTAACTTTGCCCAAAAGTTGAATTATATGCTAGCTTGCTTCATTTGTCTTTCATGGACCTTAGTTGAGATAACTCCACTAGAATTCACTAATGTGGTAATTACAATGTCAAGCTATGGTGTCCCAAACCCCAGAGCATTCTCCACAATGTGAATTAACTAACTTCGTAAGGGTGAGAACATCATTATGGCCTTGCGAGACATAAGAAGCCAGAGGGCATCCCACCAGTTATGGTTATAATTGTGATTTTTTTTTTTTTTTTTAGGTTCAAAGTTTTCTCCTGCACTTTTGGCAAGGCATGCCTCCACACATGCTGCCAGTCCTGGGCTCATCCACGGTGGTGAATATAGTGGGAGTGTGTGATTCTATACTGTATAAAGCCATCTCCGGCGTTTTGATGCCAACTGTATTACAAGCATTGCCTGACAGGTGGGTGCACTCACACATTCTACACCTTTTTTGTTCCATTTCACAATAATGTGCAGTAGAATGGCTCATTGAGTAGCAATTATGCTGGTAGATCAGTTGGGACCTTAGATTGTAAACGTCTTGAGGACAGGAATGTGCACAATATATTTAAAGCCCTGCATAAATTGCTAGCGCTTTATAAATACTTGTAATAATGGCATTATATGTACAGTATATATACACTACTGTGCAAAAGTTTTAGGCAGGTGTGAAAAAATGCTTTAAATTAAGAATGCTTTTAGAAATAGAAGTGTTAATAGTATATGTTTTTTTATCAATTAACAAAATGGAAAGTAAATGAACAGAAGAGAAATCCAAATCAAATCAATATTTAGCAGGTAGGTTGTTGCAAATATCTTGGAAAACTAACCATGGATCTTCTGTGAGTGTAGGTTGCCTCAGATCCTTCTGTCTCTTCATTTAATCCCAGACAGACTTGATGATGTTGAGATCAGGACTCTTTGAGGGCCAAATCATCACTTCTGTATGTTTGGGGACGTTGTCCTGCTGCAGAGTAAATTTGGGGCCAATCACATGCCTCCCTGATAGTATTGTATGATAGATAAGTATCTGCCTGTATTTTTCAGCATTGAGGACACCATTGAGCCTGACCAAATCTCTAACTCCATTTGCAGAAATGCAGCCCCAAACTTGCAAGGAACCTCCACTAAGCTTCACTGCAGACATTCATTATTGTAGCGCTCTCCAGCCTTTCGGTGAACAAACTGCCTCCTGTTACAGCCAAAAATTTTGATTCATCAGTCCAGAGCACTTGGGTCGCACTGGTTTCTACCAGTACTGTGCTGGACATCTTCTAATGTTGAAGGGAAGTAAACATGATGTGTCCCCCTTTTACTTACCTGAACCCGATTGTTGCAGCGACGGGGAGGAGCACAGCAGCTCCAGCCGCTGTCTCTGGTCCTTAATGGATAGTTTGATAGCAGTAGAAGCCATTGTCCTGCTGTCCGTGTCAATGGACGCATCAGCAGGACTCGGGAGCGTGCCTGCACAAGTGCCCCCATGCAATGCGGCTCTCTGTGGAGGCACTCGAAGAGGAGGAGCAGGAACGTCGCTGGGGGACCCCAGAAGAGGAGGATCGGGGCCGCTCTGTGCAAAACCCTTGCACAGAGCAGGTAAGTAAAACATGTTTATTTTTTTTAAAACAACGAACCTTTACAACCCCTTTAAGTTTCCTTGGCCAACGACTACGTCTCCGGTCCTCAACATTGCCTGTTTCTTTGTGCTACTTCAAAAGAGCTTGGACAGCACATCTTGAAACCCCACTCAGTCTGCTTTGAAAACCTAGGAGAGACCATTCAACCTACATATGAAATTCATGATTAATAGCACCTGTTTGGTATAATTAGTTAATCATACATCTGATGCTAATCTTACAAAATCCCTGACTTTGTGTAAATGTGCAAGTGTAATGCCGCGTACAGACGATCGGACATTCTGACAACAGAACCGTGGATTTTTTTCCTTCGGATGTTGGCTCAAACTTGTCTTGCATACACGGTCACACAAATGTTGTCGGAAATTCCGATCGTCAAGAACACGGTGACGTACAACGGGACTAGAAAAATGAAGTTCAATAGCCAGTGTGGCTCTTCTGCTTGATTCCGAGCATGTGTGGAATTTTGTGCGTCGGAATTGTGTACATCCAATCGGAATTTCCGCCAACGGATTTTGTTGTCGGAAAATTTGAGATCCAGCTCTCAAATTTTTGTTGTCGGAAATTCCGACAGAAAATGTCCGATAACAAGCTCACATCGAACATTTGTTGTCGGAAATTCCGATTGTCTGTACGCGGCATAAGAATTGATGCTGGTTTGAAGCCAAAGGCTGGCCACACCTAATATTGATTTGATTAATTTTTGTTTTCTGTTCCTTCATTTTGCATTTTCTAAATTGATAAAAAGAAACAATTAAAAATATATATATTTGAAAGTAATCTTACTTTACAGCATTGGTTCACACTTGGCAAAAACCTTTCTCTATCTGTGTGTAGCGCAACTTAAAAAAACTTTAAGGATAACTTGTCTTATATACAGTCTATATACACTCCTCACTTCCGCCAGCACACTGTTTGTGGATCTGACAAAAAGCACTCAGTCAGATTTAGAGCGATATCCTGTATATAGGCAAGAACCCGAGGCCCCTTTTGAGTGTGTAGCCAGCATTCAGTGTCCAGCTTAATCACTCATGTGGCTGCTGACCCCAGCACCATCTTTTCAGGCACTACCAGCCCCCCTGACTACAGCTGCTCCTTTCACTAGCCCTCCTGGCTAACTTCTCCACAGTCCTCCCAGGCTGATGCTCTCTCTACAGACCTCCCAGACTGTGCACTCCCCTGCCCACCGGGCTGACTTATCAGGAGAACACCTGGAGGTGCTGACCTGCTCCTGCTGTGTCCTCTCCTTGCTTCCATGCCTCCAGGAAGGGGTTCCCTTAATGTGTTGCGAGGGATCCTTCCAGCACCCAAGCCACAGGCCTGAGGTCACCCTCCAAGACTAGGGGGCACCCTCAAGGGCCACCAACAGCCTCCTCAGCACTGCATCTCCATCTTCCACATGACTGCCCCTGCTGGCATGACTCATGACTATTTATGAAGTGGCCTGCCCCCTGCCAGCCCATTTGCTGGAGATTGGCTGGGGCCCTCATAAATATGCAAAGCAGCTCCTCCTAGGTTTCCCCCCACTACATCTGGAAGCTTCTCCAAGGCTCCAGAAAGCCAGAGATGCTGCTTGCTGAGTCATCCAGCTTCCCTGAGTCACTCAACCCTGACCCAGATTCAACCCAGGCCTGGCTCTCATCCCCGTGTAAAAACATAATAGCACAGCAAGGGAGATCGCTGTACTAACATTGGTTAGTCAGGGCCTTTGTAAGATGATGTAAAACTTCCCATAATGAAGTCAATAAAAGCACCACATGACTCTGTTAAGTAATACAATATATGTGGAGGGTTATAATTATCACAAGACTGCGTACATGGAGAAGTTCATTCTTTAGGTGCAAAGGATTTATGAACTTATTTTGGAAAGTGTGGCCTCTAGTCTTGGCCTTGAGCAAGGGAAGCCAAATGAGGGAACAGGTGGGAAAATATAGAAAGGCTATTCACTGTTCATTTTCAGGAGGTCTGTGTAAATATAGCACTTTACATGAATGATTAGGGCATACGTTAGTAGGCCCTCCCAAACTAAGACACAATTGCCAATAAGTTATATTTAGAGATATAAACACTCAGCCATTAGAAATTTCAGAAACATTTTTGACTGGACCAGACGTGTTCATTTACTTGGATCTGTGGCCTGTGTTTAGGTTTTCTGGTGCAGTTAGCTTCACAGGGGTAGATGCAATGGCGCTTGTAATTTGTGCAATGGTATACCATAAAGTATCATTACTGATTAAATATTGCGCATATATTTTCCTTCTTTCAGTTTGACACAAGTTATAAGAAAATTTGCAAAACAGCTGGACGAATGGTTGAAAGTGGCTCTGCACGACCTTCCGGAAAATTTACGAAATATCAAATTTGAGCGTAGGTATTGATTCAGTTTGTGATTTCTTGTTATGGGTGTGTGAAAATGTATTTTAAGGCCTCATTCACATGGGTGTACTTAAAGTGGTTGTAAACCCAAAACTCTAAAACACCACTCTTTTGCACAGTTCAGTAATAGTTGTTGTTATAACCTAATTCACATTGTGTGTACCTCTCAAAAAGTCATCCTCATTCGGTTGTACCAAATGTTTTTCTTTTCTCTGATGTCTCTTTCACTCTCTTTTTCATGTGCTTCCAAAAAAAAAAAAAAAAAACCTATAGAAATCCATGCGTCTGGCGCCCTGTATGTAGATCAGGGACAAATGATTTGTGCACTTGTTCTTTATTAGATTTAGTGTTCTGTTTGTATTTGACTTTCTAGGTTTACAACCACTTTAAGTATACACCTGTGCAAAGGGCCATGTTTGCCCACCTGGGATGCACAACTTTTCCATGCATCCACCTGCAGGCACACCAATTCATGTCTATTGGGATACAGCAGCTACACAGACACAGCCACTACTCATATTTGACATCCGTGTTGGTGTGGGTGCAGATCCCCAAATTCACACTGTCTGCATACAGGGACACACACCTACTGTGTCTTAATTGATATGGATGGCGCATTTAGGTGTCCAAAGAGGGAAGCTCATTTACAAAACAAATTGAGATAATCTTCTTAAAGCCCAATTGAAATTAATGTACAGTGCCTTGAAAAAAAAAATCATACCCCATGACATATCTGAAAAGTGTGACGTGCTTATGTATCCAGCCCCCCTGAGTCAATACTTTGGAGAACCACCATTCGGTGCAATTACAGCTGCAAGTCTTTTTGGGGATGTCTCTATCAGCTTTTCACATCTAGAGAGTGACATTGTTGCCCATTCTTCTTTGCAAAATAACTCAACCTCTGTCAGATTGGATGGAGAGCGTCTGTGAACACCAATTTTCAAGTCTTGTCACAGATTCTCAATTGGATTTAGGTCTGGAATTTGAATGTGCCACTCTAACACATGAATATGCTTTGATCTAAACCATTCCATTGTAGCTCTGGCTGTATGTTTAGGGTCATTGTCCTGCTGGTGAACCTTTACCCCAATCTCAAGTCTTTTGCAGACTCTGACACATTTGCCCTGTTTTTGGCTCCATTCATCTTCCCATCAACTCTGACCGGCTTCCCTGTCCCTGCTGAAGAAAAGCATCCCCATAACATGATGCTGCCACCACCATGTTTCACGGTGGGGATGATGTGTTCAGGGTGATATGCAGTGTTAGTTTTATGCCACACGTTTTGCTTTTAGGCCAAAAAGTTCAATTTTGGTCTCATCTGACCAGAGCAGCTCCTCCAGAGTTACCACGGGCATCTTGACTGCTTCTCTGATTAATGCTCTCCTTGCCCGGCCTGTTAGTTTAGGTGGACCACCATGTCTTGCTAGGTTGGCAGGTGTGCCATACTCTTTTTTCCATTTTCGGATGATGGATCGAACAGTGCTCCATGAGATGTTCAAAGCTTTAGTTATTTTTTATAACTTAACCCTGCTTTAAACTTCTCCACAACTTTATGACCTGTCCGGTGTGTTGCTTGGCCTTCATGATGCTGTTTGTTCACTAAGGTTCTCTAACAAACCTCCGAGGGCTTCACAGAACAGCTGTATTAATACTGAGATTAAATTACAAACAGGTGGACTCGCCTGTGGATTTACTAATTAGGAGACTTCTGAAAGCAATTGGTTCCACTAGATTTTAGTTAGAGGTATCAGAGTGAATGGGGCTGAATACAAATGCAAGTCACACTTTTCAGATATGTATTTGTAAATAAAATTTAAAACCATTTATCATTTTCCTTCCACTTCACAATTATGTGCCACTTTGTGTTGGTCTATCACATAAAATCCTAATAAAATAGATTTACAATTTTGGTTGTAACATGACAAAATGTGGAAAATGTCAAGGGGTATGAATACTTTTTTCCAAGATACTGCAGGTTTAGGTTAAAGAAGTTAAAAAAAAACAAATGTTACAAAAAAAAAGCAAACTCCATGGACCACTTGTTTTTTTCTGCCATAACTCTTCAATGTATCAGTTTTAGATGCATCAAAATTGAAGGTGTGCAAAATTTAGAGTTGGTTTCCTTTAGAAAACAATCAAAGCCTGGGCAGAAAATCTTTCTCCTGCCAGCATGCTGCAGATAAGGATACATGCTCTAGGTGTTAAAGCAATGGACTCTTTGCACAGGCCTAATGCACCCAGTCAATGCGAGAGTGTGAGCTTTGCTGATTGCAGACATGAAACACCCACAATGCCCTTGGTAGCGGTAGATCACATGACAAAGACTACATACACGTTAGGTCATGTGATGGAACTCAGCTTGAACATCTAAACCCCTAATGGATGTCAGCATCCTTATCTTATGAACTGATCTGATCCTGTGAATCTGCAAGTCTTGCATCTTCAAATTCTGAGCACCATTCTACGTTTAGAGTCATGTGAAAAGAGGCTGCAGACTCTCTTGATTTGAAGCACTGCAGAAAGCCTGTTGAATCCAGCTCTAAATGATGATATAAAACTAGTACACCAAGCACACTTCTAACGTTAGCACAATTTTGGTGTTTCTGTAGACTGCTGAAGCTGTTCTCTAATTAAACCATTTTTTTTTTTATTGCTTTTCTCTATGTGGAAAGGTGTAGTGTACTTAATTATGTATTTTTCTAGTCTGCGATAATCCATGTTTTTCTATGCTAAAAAGGCTTTTATTTTATGCAAAAGTACAAAAGCAGCAGATTATTAATAAAATGCAGCAAGGGACGTTATCAAATGACTCTGGCCCAGCAGGCTAGCTACTCTCTATCATACTCCAACCGCTAGCCCACCGCAGAGAGCCAAGACCATCACCTGCAAACTAATCCTTTCTCATTTCAAAGCATTCACGCACTCTCCATTGAGAAAAGCTGTTCACCATCATCCTGTAATTAAGAAAAAGGATTAGCCAGGGATCAAGAGCTTGAGCTTGGACGGTGTCACTTCTGGGTTAATGTGCATTATACATGTGTATTATTTAACATGATTTAATGGTGCAGAATGTTAATGGCAGAAAGACAAAAGAAAAATAACTAAAGCCAATGCAAAATGATTTTCTTTGAGCATTTTAAAAATTATTATTATTAGTTATTATTTTTAATGGGATATAGAAAAGAAAAATAATGCTTTGTAGACAAGGAGATTTTGTCATTAACCATTTTTAATAGTTAACCATTAAGTCATTAACCATTTTTATTTTGTTTGCTTGAATTGGGAAAGAAGCTAATATATGATAGAGTGACAGAAAACCTAAAAACTCTACATTTATACCCACTTCTTTCACTCCATTATGCCGAGTGATGGCACAGATTGTATAGTGGATGTACCCCTTGCATCATGGGGGCAGAGTTGTCTACTTTGGTGTGTACAGCTGTTATATACTAAGGAACAGTGACTAAATACAGGTCTTAATTTTTTGTTGACAGAAGACTGCTGCTCAGCAATTACTCTCAAGTTGTTACGCCATGTATGTAGATAGTTCAGTACTCGTTCTAATATAGATTTTTGAAGTTAGTGCTTTCTCCAGATTTTTTCTTGAGCTCTGAAGAAGAGGAAGGGGCATTTCCCCGAAACGTATTAGATGTTTTTATATGACTTTTTACCAACAATTAATAGTATCTTGCACTCTTTTAACTGGTTTTGGTCAGGCACTCCTTTCTGTTTTTCTATGGTTTGAACTACTGTTGGGTGACTATCTGTATGTCCACTACAGGACCCTTGTGGAGTTTTGTCAGCTGGAAAACCAATCCAGTATTAAACTTGGGATTGTATTTTTTTGGAAACTGGGAGTTTGCACCTATTAGTGCAATGTGGTATTATAAAAATGCAATGGTCTGGGGTCCGCTGTCACATTATTTCATTTTGTGACCTAGAGTTTTGGTTGTGCAGTATTGCTAAAATTGGGTGTCATATTTTATTTATGATTAAGAAAATGCAAGACAAGGTGAAGCAAAAACTTAAGCCCTCATCTCGTGTCCTGTAGCACCTCCATCTCATAAACTTAGATAATACCTAAGGGTGAACTGATAAAATGTTGTAATGCAACATTTAAATATATATTAGTTTTATCACAAAAAGCCTACATTGTTGTAATTCATTTTTTTAAATTTATCGTCCTCATAGTGTCCAAAAGGTTCTCACAAATCCTTCGACGACAAACATCTTTAAACCATCTGTGTCAGGTGAGTATACTGCAGAAATATATTCCTGTCTGTCTCTCTCACTCTGAATTTGTTGGTGTGCCAACGTGGCTGGCGCTACATAATGAAACAGGATAGCAGCAGTGGCGTCAGCAGACCCAGATCTGGAGAAGGCACGGACCTTCTCACTGGGCTGGAGGGACTTACATTGCTGTACACAATGCTGAGTAATGGGAGGAGAGGAGCCGGCACCCCCGCCTGTACAAGTGGCTGGGGAATTCCCCCTGCCCCCCCCTCCATCCTGGCACCATAAGGCAGCTGCCTAAGCCACCTTATGGTAGCACCAGCCCTGTGTGCCAATGCACTAGGACAACACACTTCTAAATGTGCATAGTAAAGCATAATTGCGCATCAACTTTTAGGCTGGGATAACATTATGGTTGGCACTCCAATGCACTAAAGCAACGGTCTCCAAACTTTCTAAACAAAGAGCCAGTTTACTGTGCTTTAAATTTTAGGGGGCCAGACTGTGGCCAGTGGGAGTAGAAAATGTCCTGGCGTTAGTGCCTCATCATTGGTGTCAGTGGGGGGAATAGTGCCCCATCTTTGGTTTCAGTGGAAGGAATAGCGCACCATCATTGGTATCAGTGGGAGGAATAGTGCCCCATCATTAATGTCAGTGGGAGAAATCGGGCCCCATCATTGGTATCAGTGGGAGGAATAGTGCCCCACCATTGGTGTCAGTGGAAGAAAGAGTGCCCCATCATTGGTGCCAGTGGGAAGAATAGTGAGCCATCATTGATGCCAGTTGGAGTAAGTGCCCCGTTGCTGGTGCCAGTGGGAGAAATAGTGCTCTATTGTTGATGTAAGTGCAGGAATTATTGCCCCATTGTTGATGTCAGTGGGAGGAATAGTGCCTTGTATCAGTGTTTAAACATGTGTGCATTAACTCACCTGACAAGTGTGAACCCTGTCTGATTAATCATTAGTGATTATAGTTCTGCTCCTAGGATAAAAAGTAAATGTCTGGTTACTATAGACACCCCAGGCAATTTTTGTACAAGTGGCTGATAATTCTTATATCTGGATTTCCATCATGTTTGTATTCAGCATATTTATATAAATGCATCAACCTGTGTTGTTGTTTGAACAATATTTTCACTGCATGAGCCCTGTATAATGAATCCTGTCTGTTCTCACCACTGATTTCCATTGGCAGGCATCACGGACAGTGATACACAGCGCAGATATTACATTTCAGATGCTGGAAGACTGGAGGAATGTTGACCTTAATAGCATTACCAAACAGAGTCTGTATACTATAGAAGATTCCAGAGATGAGCACAGGAAGCTGATTGTCCAGTGTAAGATTTGTGGATGTTGGCATGTGCACCACTTGGTTATCACAGTGGAGTTGCAAACTGTATCTGGCAGCCAGATACAGTGGCGGAACTTTCAGGGTCGCAGCAGTCGCACTTGCGACTGGGCCCTGCCGTCCTGCCGCTGTGGGGGGGCCCCAAGACCCAGCATCTCCCCCTGCACCACTGGCTGTCAGTTTGGGATGCAGTGGGGGGGGAGTGGGAGGCGGTGATCGGCAGCTCTATGGTTCCCGCGGGGCTAGTAGTTCTCTTCCCGAGTGTATACAGTGGAGAGGGGAGGGGACTCTGGCCCGGGCATGTATCAGTTTCACTCTTCAGTGTATAAGTGAGTCGCTCTGCTTGTACACTGTTGCTGATACATGGTCGGGTCAGAGGCCCCTCCCCTCTCCACTGTATACACTCAGAAGGAGAACTACAAGCCCCAGGGGAGATGCCGATCGCCTCCTCCCCCCAGAGATGAGCTGGGGGTTGGAGATACACAGACAGCGGAGACCAGACAGGTGCAGGGGAACCTCTGGGGACACTGATGTATGAGGGTTTCTCTGGGGACCCTGATGTAAGGGGGGCTCTCTGGGCACCATTATTTAAGGGCGGCTCTCTGGGGACCCTGATGTAAGAAGGGGCTATCTGGGGACCCTGATGCAAGGGGGCTCTCTGGGGACCCTGATGCAAGGGGGGCTCTCTGGGGACCCTGATGTAAGAAGGGGCTATCTGGGGACCCTGATGTAAGGGGGGCTCTCTGGGGACCCTGATGTAAGGGGGGCTCTCTGGGGACCCTGATGTAAGGAAGGGGTTCTCTGGGGACCCTGATGTAATCAGGAGGCTGTGGGGACCCTGGTGTAAGGGGGATGCTCTTTTGGGACCCTGATGTAAGTAGGGAGGCTCTCTGGGGACCCTGATGTAAGGAGGGGCTCTCTGGTGACCCTGATGTAAGGGGGGCTCTCTGGTGACCCTGGTGTAAGGGGAGGCTCTCCGGGGACCCTGATGTAAGGAGGGGATCTCCGGGGACTCTGATGTAAGGGGGGGCACGTTGGGGACCCTGATGTAAGGGGGGCTCTCTGGGGACCCTGATGTAAGGAGAGGCTCTCTGGAGACCCTGATGCAATGAGGGGGGCTCTGGGAACCCTGATGTAAGTGGGGGATCTCTGGGGACCCTGATGTAAGGGCGGATCCGCACTCAGATATGTAACGATTTATATATATATATATATATATATATATATATATATATATAAATACATACACACAGACACATGTATATTATATACATGTGTATGCCCGCCCAAGCGTATAACCTTCTTTACTTCACTGCTATGGGCTCTAGCCTGAGATCTTTTGTAGACCTACAGTAGCAGCGCCCATGGTGGGGGCCCTTCATGGTTTCTTGCATCTTGCATTCTTGCATCGTTACATATCTGAGTGCGGATCCACCCTTACATCAGGGTCCCCAGAGATCCCCCACTTACATCAGGGTTCCCAGAGCCCCCCTCATTGCATCAGGGTCTCCAGAGAGCCTCTCCTGAAGATTCTAGTTACGCCTCTGATCTGGCTAGAAAATCTGTTTCTTTTAAAAGCCTAATCATGATAGTGGAGGCCATTTTATAAATGTAACTATTTTTTATAGATGCAATTTATTACTTTTTAAGAACCCATTGCTGCCAACAGGCCAGGCGAATTTACAAGGCATTTGTGAATTAAGACGCAACGTATCGTAAGCACACCTTTCTCCATGCAGTTATTACACTAACTGATCCTACTTCTATGTGAAGTTCCACATATTACAGAACTGACCTTTTATGGCCTGTTGGCAAGCATAGGTACTAATGATAGGTACTAATGATGCCAATGGGATAGTACATGGAGATATAGACATTTTCTCATATAGTCCCATTGACTGACTGCTGTCTGGGGACTTTCAAATTTCAGATCACAAAACCTGCAGCTGCTGCTTTGTTTTTTAAAGGTGGTGGCTCAGTATAGGGAGTTACTGAAATGAAAAAGCATGCAGGTCAAATGACCCAACACTTTTTGTCTGGAACCTGCATCTTCAAAAACAAGTCAGCAATAGCAGATTCCTATATCTCCATTTCAACAATTTCTTCTGAATATTGACTATCCTGAGGATGAGATCTCTACATCCAAGTTACCATTCTCTGTTGTGTTTGTATCACATTCTGAAGTTTGCAGTGGGGCTCTTATTAGTAGTGAGGTGGTTGAACCAGAAATTTTGGCTTGCATAACTTAGCCTCCATTCTAACATTAAACAGCAGAAAGTTCAGCAATTTAAAACCATGCCCTTTATTGGCTGGTAATAATACAACCTTTTAAAACAGGTTAGGTATAGTAATGCCTGATAAAGAGAGACTAGCATGTCTCAACAACCTGAATATTTGAAAATCTTCATCAGCGATTTGATGACATCACTTACATTTTAAACTTACTACTTTCTTTAATGCCTAACACAGTACAAACTCTGCACCTGCTATTATAAATATAGACTGCACTTGATGGCCCATTTTATATTTTCAAACTGGCTACCTCTATAATTTATGAAACATCCAATGAAATGTATCTGTGTTGCCTATAGCATGCAATCAGCTGGCATTTTTACATCTGGATTTTGATTGGTTTCTTCAGGCAACACTGACAACAATCCTTCCCAGGGTTGGTGCAAGTATTTTTGACACCCTAGGCGAAACCTCATTTTGCCGCCCCCTCTTGGCTCCACCCCCTTTACCCTGCCCATGTATACCCCACCTTTTCAATGAAGCGCCCATCAAATGCAGCCTACCAGCACCCATCAATACAGCCTACCAGCACCCATCAATACAGCCTACCAGCCCCCATCAAATGCAGACTACCAGTGCCCATCAATGAATGTTTGCCTGCTTCCATTCATTCAGGAGTCGGGACACAGACACAGTCCTCCGTCGCCTCTGACACTATGTGCGAATGAAGCGGTGGCTACCTGCTGATGCTGAGAATTAGTTGCTTGCTGAAGAGAGTAGAAACATCAGTGGCCGGGCGCCCTAGGCAGCAGTGCGCCTGCCTATTGGTAGCACCGGCCCTGATCCTTCCTCTATTTGTTTGGAAAGCTGCCCTTAGGTAACAACAATATCTATGATTTTGTAGGTTTGTTATCAGGTTTTCACAATCTCTTGTTTCTGCAGTGTACCAGGAATTTGATCATTTATTAGAAGAACAATCTCCAATAGAAGCTTACATTGATTGGTTGGATTCCATGGTAGACCGATGTGTTGTGAGAGTAAGTTTCCATATGTTGTTAAGAAAGAAATTCTGCTTTTATTTCTGCTTCTGTTACTTCTTTTCCTCCTCTTCCTTTTATTTTTATTATCATGCAATTTTATATGCATTAGATCTTGTGTACACATGTCTTATTCAGAGATTAAACACAACCACAGCAAACAATGCATTTGCAATGGGGTATATCAGCTTAGGCAGGGGAGGACTGGGAACCTTTGGCCAGGACAGCAAACACAGAAACGTTCTTTCA
The DNA here is from genome assembly GCF_042186555.1 of Aquarana catesbeiana. Taxonomy (NCBI): domain Eukaryota; kingdom Metazoa; phylum Chordata; class Amphibia; order Anura; family Ranidae; genus Aquarana; species Aquarana catesbeiana. Next base: position 520,488,285 of record NC_133326.1, read on the forward strand.
TGGTAGGGACAGATTTCTGTGAACTAAATGAAATGCACCATGCAAAGCATGCAATAATGCTGCATCAATTGGAATGGATTATTGTAACACACCTTTTCACTTCTTCCAGCATCAGTTTCCATTGTGGTTGTGGTCACATGATATCTCACAGTATTAAAGTAAGTTTGCTCTGGAAGACTCCCCTCTGCCAGGTACTGTGAGTTAAGGTTGGAACGAGGAAACTTTATAATGCTCAGTAGCTGTAATGCCGCGTACACACGAGCGGATTTCTCATCCGCCAGAACTCCGAAGGACTTTTCGACAGAGTTCCAACGAAACGGACTTGCCTACACACGATCACACCAAAGTCCGATCGTTTCAAACGTGATGACGTACGACCGGACTAGAACAAGGAAGTTCATAGCCAGTAGCCAATAGCTGCCCTTGCGTCCTTTTTGTCCGTCGGACTAGCATACAGACAAACTGATTTTTCGATCGGACTCGAGTCCGACGGAAAGATTTGAAACATGTTCTATTTCTAGGTCCGTCTGAATTTTTGACAGAAAAGGTCCGATGAAGACCACACACGATCGGAATGTCCGGCGGAATCGTTCCGTCTGACCTTTTCTGCCAGACAGTCCGCTCGCGTGTACGCGGCATAAGTGACTGCTGATCCTGCTTTAGTCGGTGTCTGAATAGTGCAGTATCACCAACATCTTATATATTAGTACTGTTCCAAGAGGCTAAAGTAAATCTCCACACACACACACATTTACCTTGCTAAACTAATTGCTACATTACACTCTGACAAAATTTAACTTACTATTGCAAGTAGCAGTAAGTCACATTCAACTGGACCTGCCCTGTGATGTTGCAGACATTTGTAGCATCTCCAAGCCACTTCTTTAGTTCCAATGAGTGTTAGGAAGAAACCCCCAGCATTTACAGTATATTCATGCAGGTAGCACAGACATCTTAACCTAATCACCATGGAATGGGTTGATGTTGATTGTCCAAGAACAAGAAGGGAGATGTGAAATTTGGAGAACTATTTTGTTCTGTTTACATAAGCCCACTCTAATGCCGTGTACACACGGTCGGACATTGATCGGACATTCCGACAACAAAATCCTAGGATTTTTTCCGACGGATGTTGGCTCAAACTTGTCTTGCATACACACGGTCACACAAAGTTGTCGGAAAATCCGATTGTTCTGAATGCGGTGACATAAAACACGTACATCGGGATTATAAACGGGGCAGTAGCCAATAGCTGTCGTCTCTTAATTTATTCTGAGCATGCGTGGCACTTTGTGCGTTGGATTTGTGTACACAAGATCGGAATTTCCAACAACGGATTTTGTTGGAAAATTTTATAGCAAGCTCTCAAACTTTGTGTGTCGGAAATTCCGATGGAAAATGACCGACAACAAGGTCCTATCACACATTTCCCGTCGGAAAATCCAACCGCATGTACAGGGCATTAGAGTCAGAAAGCCTGCATAGATGTCAAGTCACACATTTAGCCATGTAAATTGTTGTCAAAGATGGCGTCTTTTATGCCTTTTGTGAACTTGTTGTCCTCTCTGTCCAAAATGTGCACGTATTTGTCTTAAAAAGAATGTTCTTTTCTCTTAAGATGTAGGAAAGCTGTTGAGTCTTGACTTGTAGAATTTTCCCTCCTATACTGTTCTATTCACTTTTTACTTCCCAAGTGTACAGGTCCTGCATTCCTCACTACACTGTACTGCATAGTTAAAGTGGAACTTCACCCTTAAAGAGGAAGTAAACCCCGGACGATTTTTTTTTTTTTTAATTTAAACATCCAGTAGCTCATTACAAGGGATAATTTATTGAAATTGGCCCTAAACGAGGTCTGTAAATACCTTATTTAGGGTGTTTGTCTTCTCTTCATTTCTGGGTATTGGCCGCGCCATATTTAGAGCTGTTTACTGAATCTGTTACGTAGTCACTTCCGCCCTTACTCTGAAATCTCACGCATGCGATGTAGCGCCGGGAGTATCAGGAAGAAGAGAATCAGTGCAGCATCGCATTTACAACCACCTTAAGCAGACATTCCGCTTTATACTCTCCCCCCTCCTTCTTTTTTGGGGGAGGGGGGGTGACTATATTACTGTAATGTACCTGGTAGTTGAGCCTGACTGGTGGAAGGAGACCTCTCTTAAACGCTGGTTCAGGAGCCGCTGGAAGTGGGAACAGTGGTCTCCTGAGCACAGTGGGTAGGAGGGCCTGATGTAGGTTCCAGCAGAAGCAGACACCGGAACTGGAAGGATGTCCCTCAGGGATGGCTGAATCGCGGATGCAGGCAACTGGTGCAGGCCGGAGGGCAGGCGGACAGATGCGATGATAGCAGCTGGAAGCAAACAAGCAGGCTGGAAGCAGCGTCACAGGACACAGGCAAACAAGGTCAGACAGTCCGTGTTGGCAGGAGATCAGGCAGGTATAAACAGGAGGGATAATCCAAGGATAGTCAGACAGGCAGGAGTTCGGCAACAGGTAACAGAATAAGCAAGGTCAGGCAAGCCGGGTCGGGTTTGGAGACTGGAGGGGGTCAGACGTAGCCGGGTCAATAGCAAACAATCAGCAAGCAGATACAGGAACTTTCAGGTGCAGAGCTGCAGACGAACAGCACCTGACATGAGCACCTGTGACTCTTTTAAAGGCCCCTTGGCGCCAAACGGCGCTAGCGCGAACGGGCGCGCGCGCGCACCCGCGAACGGGCGCACGCGAAAGCGCGCCGGCGCCCCCTGGTGGGGAATTTAGCTGAATTCGCCTAGAAACATTTCTTGTGGACCTGCGTGCATGCAGATTCACCCGACGACTGCTGACATGTCCCTGACATTGCCCCCTCCCAACGGGCAGCCTCCGGATGCCCAGATGACTTTTCTTTTCCGGATGGGCAGAGAAAAAGGCACGAATCAAACGTTTGGCATGAATATTACAGTCAGGTTCCCATGAGTTGTTTTCCGGACCATACCCCTTCCATTTAATTAAAAACTGTACTTGCCCAGACCTCTTTCTGCAGTCAAGGATGGATTCCACTTCATACTCCTCACTGCCGTCCACCAGAACTGGTTCAGGGACCCTGGTGCCCCTATCAGGAAAAGGGTCATCTACAGCAGGCTTTAAGAGTGACACGTGAAACACAGGGTGTATCTTAAGTGAGTCAGGTAAGCATAATTCATAAGATACCTCGTTAATTTTCCTTTTCACTGGGAAAGGCCCAATAAATTTAGGAGCAAGCTTCTTGGAAGGACATGTCAATCTAATATTATTGGTAGACAGCCATACCTTGTCGCCAAGCTGAAGGTCTAGATCTCCTCTTCTTTTCCGATCAAAGAACCTCTTATTGTCCGCTTGCGCCTTGGATACCGCTTCCTGCAAGATCCGATTATTACGGTTGAGGAATTGCACTGTGTCCTGGACCGCTGGAACTGAGGATTCTGAAAGAAAATCTGGTAAAAAAGATGCATGAAACCCATAATTGGCAAAGAAAGGGGATTGACCGGTGGCAGAGTGACTAGCATTGTTATAAGCGAATTCCGCTAGGGGCAGCAGGGACACCCAATCATCTTGCACAAAAGATGTAAAACACCTAATGTACTGCTCCAGAGTCTGATTTGTCCTTTCAGTTTGCCCATTTTTTTGGGGGTGGTATGCCGAGGACAGAGCTAGTTCAATTTTCAGGTTTTCACAGAGGGCTTTCCAAAAGCGTGAAGTAAACTGTACCCCCCTATCAGACACTATATTTGCGGGAATTCCATGTAACCTGACAATTTCCTTAATGAACACACGGGCCGTCTCCACAGCAGAAGGTGTTCCCTTTAGGAGCACGAAGTGGGCCATTTTGGATAGTCGGTCAACGACCACAAGGATTGCTGAACATCCCTCAGAACATGGCAATTCAACTATAAAGTCCATTGCTATCATCCTCCAGGGCCTATCTGGTATAGGCAATGGTCTTAGTAGTCCCCAAGCTCTGTTTCTGGGAGTTTTATTCTGGATGCAGACAGAGCAGGAGTTAACATATCTTTTGCAAAATTCCTTTAAGTTGGGCCACCAAAAGGTGCGCTGCACCAAGTCAAGGGTCTTACAGACCCCAAAATGTCCTGCAAGTGGGTGGTCATGCAAGAGTGTTAGTACCTTGACTCGGACGTTCTCTGGTACAAAGATTTGACTTCCCCTCCATAATAGTCCATCTCGAGACGTTAAAGAGGACCCCTGGAGACTTGAAGGTTCTGGGGATGCTTCTCTGATCATGGATAGAAGATCTGTCTGAAGGAGAAGAAAACTATTTGCCGGCAGAATAGTGTCAGGTACAGAAGAGTCCTTAGGATTATCAAACATGCGCGACAGCGCATCTGGCTTTACATTCTTGGATCCCGGCCGGTAGGTTATATGGAAGCAAAACCGTGTAAAGAATAGAGCCCAACGGGCCTGTCTGGGTTTTAGTCTCTTAGCAGATCTTAAATATTCCAGATTCTTGTGATCCGTATAAATTAGTACTGGATGGACTGCACCTTCAAGCAAATATCTCCATTCTTCCAAGGCTGTCTTGATAGCAAGTAACTCCCGGTCCCCCACATCGTAGTTCCGTTCAGCCGGTGAAAGTTTCCTAGAGAAGAACCCTACAGGATGCATCAGGTCCTTGTTGCCTTGTCGTTGGGAAATAATAGCACCCACAGCTACTTCGGAGGCATCAACCTCTAGGATAAAGGGCAAAGATGGGTCAGGATGACTAAGGATCGGAGCCGACGTGAAACGCCTCTTTAATTCTTCAAAAGCCTCTTGAGCTTCCGAGTTCCAGTGGAAACGAAGATTCTGCTTGGTAAGCTGTGTAATGGGGGAGATGATGGTAGAGAATCCCCTGATAAACTTCCTGTAAAAGTTTGCAAATCCGATGAAGCGTTGCACGCCCTTCTTGTCCACGGGTGCTGGCCATTCTAATACAGCAGACACTTTCTGAGGGTCCATTTTGATGCCGGTGGGGGAAATGACCAACCCCAGAAACTGAATCTCCCTTTGTTCAAATTCGCACTTCTCCGCCTTGGCATACAATCTGTGCAGGCGGAGTCGGGCCAGGACTTTACGGACATGTTCTCTATGTTGCTCGAGAGAACTGGAGAAAATTAAAATATCGTCCAGGTAGACAATTAGGAAGATGTCCAGGAAATCCTTAAACACATCATTGACCAGATGCTGAAAGGTGGCAGGAGCATTGCAAAGGCCGAAGGGCATGACTAAATATTCATAGTGTCCAAAACGGGTCCGGAAGGCCGTCTTCCATTCATCCCCGGACCGAATGCGGACCAGATTGTAGGCTCCTCTCAAATCCAATTTGGTAAAGATGATGGCGGACCTTAATTTTTGAAACAGTTCGGGTATTAGGGGCAACGGATAACGGTTTTTGACCGTGATTTTGTTTAACTCCCGATAGTCCACACAAGGGCGAAGCGTAAGGTCTTTTTTGGAGACAAAAAATATGCCCGCCCCGGCTGGTGAAGTGGACTGTCGAATGAAGCCTTTTTCAAGATTTTCATTGATGTAAGCCTTAAGTGCCTCTTGTTCCTTTTCGGATAGCGGAAAGATGCGCCCAAAAGGAATCTCAGCCCCAGGAAGCAACTCAATTGGACAGTCATAGGGCCGATGGGGTGGCAGAGAGTCTGCTCCCTTCTTACTGAACACGTCTGCAAAGTCCTGACAGGCCTCTGGTATGTTTTGAAGCAGATCTGGGTCAATGTCCATACACAGTAAGGTGGTAGCAGAATTGGCAGGTTCAGGTAGACAATGTTTCTGGCAATAGGGTGACTGAAACTTGATCTCGCCCGTGGCCCAGTTAACAAGAGGATTGTGGGCTTGAAGCCAGGGCATTCCCAAAATGATTGGAAAAAGTGGTGAAGAGATAATGTCCAGGACTAGGATTTCTTGGTGCTGGGATGAGCTGGTAGCAGACAGAGGAAGGGTTTCTTGAGAGACCTATCCATATTTTATATGGGATCCATCGGCCAGAAAAATTGAAAGTCTATGTGTCTTATCCTTTAAAGGAAGATCTTGTTGAGTAGCAAAAACAGAATCAACAAAGCAGCTGCATGCCCCGGAATCAACAATGGCGTTGACTTGAATTGTTCTTCCCTGGAGCTGTAATGAGAGAGGGAGGACAAGTTGAGTGGCATTGGCTGTTAAAGCAGATAAACTGGTTGGAGATGAAGGAAAACACTTACGGGTCTTTACTGGGCAGTTGTTCACATAGTGGCCCGTCCCGCCACAATAGAGACAAAGGTTCAGTTGGCGTCTGCGTGCCCGTTCTTCAGGGGTCAGAGTAGTACGCATAAGACCCAGTTGCATAGGTTCGGAGGCATCAGTTGTTTGGTTGACTGGACTTGGACTGGCAGAAGATGGATACCGGGAGGCAGGCAGCGGGGCTCTTGTGGTCATCCACATAGGCCGTGTTTGTTGAGAGGATCGTTCAGACCGGCGCTCACGAAGTCATTTTGGATTGTAATGGCAATAAGTCCCTCCAAGGTGTCAGGCATTCCCACCCGGGCAAGTTCATCCTTAAGACCCTCAGATAGCCCCATGCGGAACTGGTGGCGTAGAGCTGCGTCGTTCCATTGAGTGTCCGCGCTCCAGCGTCGAAAGTCCATGACATAGTCCTCGGCCGGCCTACAGCCTTGCTGGAGCGCGAACAAAGCTGCCTCGGCTGTGGCAGCCCGCTGAGGGTCCTCATAAATCTGGGCCATGGCTTCAAAGAAGGCGGGTAAAGACTGGATCTGTACAGCGTTGGATTCAAGCAAGCGGTGGGCCCAGATCTGAGGTTCCCCCTGGAGAAGGGATATGACAAATCCCACCTTGGTGACTTCCAAGGAAAAAGTCAGTGGCTGTAAACCGAAGTACAGTTGACAGGCGCTGCGGAAAGCCAAAAACTTGGTTCGGTCACCAGAAAACTTTTCAGGAAGAGGGACTCTTGGTTCCGGTGGAAGCATGACAACGGAGGGTGGTGCAGCGGCCTGTACTGGAGCGGCTGCGGGGGCAGGAGCCACACCACCGGGACCACTGAGGTTTAACACTTGACCCTCTAGTCTGTCATAGCTGTCCTGTAAAGTCTTAACTGCTTGGGTGAGGGCTGCCAGGTGCGTACAGATCTCCTTAATGGGAGAGGTCTCTCCTGCAGGCTCAGACATGGCTGTTCGTACTGTAATGTACCTGGTAGTTGAGCCTGACTGGTGGAAGGAGACCTCTCTTAAACGCTGGTTCAGGAGCCGCTGGAAGTGGGAACAGTGGTCTCCTGAGCACAGTGGGTAGGAGGGCCTGATGTAGGTTCCAGCAGAAGCAGACACCGGAACTGGAAGGATGTCCCTCAGGGATGGCTGAATCACGGATGCAGGCAACTGGTGCAGGCCGGAGGGCAGGCGGACAGATGCGATGACAGCAGCTGGAAGCAAACAAGCAGGCTGGAAGCAGCGTCACAGGACACAGGCAAACAAGGTCAGACAGTCCGTGTTGGCAGGAGATCAGGCAGGTATAAACAGGAGGGATGATCCAAGGATAGTCAGACAGGCAGGAGTTCGGCAACAGGTAACAGAATAAGCAAGGTCAGGCAAGCCGGGTCGGGTTTGGAGACTGGAGAGTGGTCAGACGTAGCCGGGTCAATAGCAAACAATCAGCAAGCAGATACAGGAACTTTCAGGTGCAGAGCTGCAGACGAACAGCACCTGACATGAGCACCTGTGACTCTTTTAAAGGCCCCTTGGCGCCAAACGGCGCTAGCGTGCACGGGCGCGCGCGCGCACCCGCGAACGCGCGTACGGGCGCACGCGAAAGCGCGCCGGCGCCCCCTGGTGGGGAATTTAGCTGAATTCGCCTAGAAACATTTCTTGTGGATCTGCGTGCACGCACATTCACCCGACGACTGCTGACATGTCCCTGACAATTACTGAGTGTGTTCTGCTTCACCCCTAGTTAGCTTTTGCTTGACCTTGTGGATGTTTGAATGAATATCCAGATTGGGTAGCCTCAAACTTTCAAAGCACTACTGAGAGACACTGTGGGGTGGATTTATTAAAGACATATAGACTGTACACCTTGCAACTGCAGTTGAACTAATTTTCCCCAGAGCTTAGTGAATGTGGTGAAGCTTCGCTTTGAAAATAATACCCAATCAGCTGCAAGGAACATAAAAAAAATGCATTTTTGCTTTTACATGATTGGATGATGGAAATCAGCAGAGCTTTAACGCATTAACAAAGCTTTGGGGTAAATGAGTGAAACTGCACTTCCAAAGTTCAGAGTCTATTAGCCTTTAGTAAATACACCTTTGTGTTTGTTGTTATCAGCCTGGTGTTGCAGAGTTCTAATAAATTCCAGTTTGTGTACACCAGTGGGTTCTGGGGGTCAAAAAGCAGATACTTGTCTGTGTGTAAAGGTTTCCTGTAGACCCCCCCTCCTTTCCCCGACATTTAACACTCAATCTAAAAGGGGTAATTTGTTATTATGTGCCTCATTCCATGTAAATCTGGTATATTTGGTCTCTGACTTTATGTGTATTAATGATGTTCTAATCTTGACCCATATATCATCCACATACCTTAACCAATGCCTTGGTGTTTTGCCCCTGAAAGAGTTCAAGGTTCCCTTCTCTACCTCCTCCATGTAAAGCATAGTACACGCGTTGAGATTATCGGACAAATGATCATTCGGTGTTTTTTTTGCATACTAGTCTCCATATCGAAAACATGTTACTACAGTACGAAAATTCTCATACAACAGAATAAAAATTTGTAAGTGATGTAATGTATTTGTATTGTATTTTCGGACAAAAACTGTACAGAATAAACGACAATCGTATGACCTGGTATCATATGATAAAAATTTTCATGTTTGTCCCTTCAGGTAATTTTGGATGAAAGCTGTGTACTAATGATCAGATCATTGCAGGATCGATTCGAAATCGATTTTTGTACAATATTCTAATTGTGCGTACTAGACTTAAAGGTTAGCTATAATAAGAGATACAGGTAATCCCACAATTCACACCTTAAGCCATGTAAATTGAGCAATTAGCACCTATGAAACCCTCCCGACACTTCCTGACACCAAGTATGGGATTACTGTATGTAACTACAACAAGGTGCTTTCACATCTGCCTTCCTGTTCTTGGAAAATCAACAGTCACACTTTCCATGGTGATTGTATTGAGGTGCCTGTGCTACATGTGTGGAAATAAATGCTGGGGTACCTTTCTGACACGCATTGAAAAAGTGGCTTTGGGAGGCTACGAAACATCTTCAGCATTATTGAACAGGTCCAGCTGAATGTGACTATCACTAGCTATTCCATGATCTGGGTATATGGGACTCCTCACAGATGTGCTAATTTACTGTTCTTACCTTTGTAGGTAGCATCCAAAAAAACTGGCTCACTGAAGAGAGTGGCACAACAGTTCCTTTTAATTTGGTCTTGCTTTGGTACAAGAGTCATTCGGGATATGACATTGCACAGTGCTCCAAGTTTCGGTATGATCCTAGCTCCTGCAGTATGCTTTTTGGTATTTTCTTACCTTCTCTACAGTTCTTTCTATGCTAATAGTGATATTTATTTTGCATATTAATAAAACATAGTTTTTCTATAATGCCTTAATTGCTATAGAGAGAAAACTGTAGGATTGATATTTAAAATTAGACAAACCAGAAGGCGAGTGTTTGTTGTTCTTGTAATAACCAATCAAACTTCTGATTGTTAACTATTGGCAACAGATCCAGCACTATTAACTGTATTTTATAAATTATATTAAGACTGAAAATTACTGTTTGTGAGAAGGTTGCCTGACCTTCAACAAATTACGGTACATGCCAACTAGGACCCATCGCGACCATCATCTTAATCTGGTCTTCAGTCACATGTAGAGTATGTGTCACAAAATCTTCATCCCTCTTTATTAATTTGAAAGGGAATAACTGGCTATCAATAGGTTGGAAACATTTATTTCTGTCATCAAGATTGCCCTTCTTGACCTTACTACAGCAAGAAATGCTTATATTGGTGGTGATATTGCTTGGTTAAATCTGCCCAACCAGCATATGCCCATATTTTGTTAGCTACCTCACAGCTCTAGGAGTGAACAGAAATACTCTGTAGTGGATATGGAGAGCATATGACTGAAACCCCCTCTGCCCATGTGACAGATTGGCTTCTCAAGCACCTAGCAATGTTAAATGAGGATGATGACTGAGTCCTCCTCCAGCTGGTGGGGCTGCTATCAAAGTGAACCTCTTGCTTTGCCCTGCATAGAAAGAAACAGGTTAACTTTAAATGATCATTCCAACCTAAATAATTCACCTGCTAACACTAATCTAAATTGTATTTGTTTTTAAAGTAGTAAAATGATAAATAATTACAATGTCAACAGATGAATAGCAAAACCATTCTGAAGGCATAGTGTAAAAAATTCACATAGAAAGTACTGTATATTGAAATAAGGTTGACCAGAATCTCATCTTATTCAGGATAACCCAGAATACCAGGTAGAGGAAATACACAATATATATGCACAAAGTGATAACATTAACTTAGGAGGGTATTTCTGTCCACCACTAAAAGGTGGAGAAGGGTATCACTTACTCATCAACCTTATCACTTACACAAATTTTAAAAAAAGAAGGATAAAGCAGGCTTGAGGAGGCAAAGGAAAAGATTGAGGGAGGAACCAAGACAGCAAGATAATTTTGCAGGAATATTTTTTTTTTTTCCCCATAGGATTACAATTCACCACGAGAAATTCAGACCTTTTTGAAGTGAGGCATTCTGTCCCATAGTTTTGTAAGGAGATGCTCCATCTTCCAAATATACTTGACTTGGTTGATCTGGGAGGGCCAGTGGCTTCAAATATTCCACTTCCATCTGTTGAAGACTGTCTGAGCTTCTCCAGGGTAGTATGAGTGTCTGTTTAGTTTTTAATTTATTTTACATTTCACTGAATGCAATGGTAGTTTGAAGGAATCAGTGCAGAGGAACAAGTGAACTAGTTTTCAGACTGGGATCCTCAGAAATACAAGAAACCATAGGATGATTCCACACACAATAGTAGTACTGAGTAGACTTACAGTAGTGTTTGAATTGTCTGACTTAAAGAAGCCATTAATTATTTTTTCCCTGTCCTATAACAGGGTCATTTCACCTCATACACCTAATGTTTGATGACTATGTCCTATATTTATTGGAGTCTTTACACTGCCAAGAGAGAGCCAATGAACTTATGAGGGCCATGAAGGGAGAATCACACAGTGGTAAGCATGGCTCTAATTATTTTAAGGACATAGATACATGTACATGATTACTTTTTATAAAGCAGTGCTTATCATACATGAACACTTCTATCTTCCGATAAAGACAATCTTGTTTCTTCATACAACCATGGGCAAGTCCTACAGACTCCATCCTGTTAAGAGTCTCATCTGCTTCCTTTCGGCAACCTCTCTAATACAGATAAATTACATTATCTATTGATTTAAAGTGGATCTAATTTAAAAAAAATATATATTTGCTATCTAATAGGGAACATTTGGAAACAGAAATAGTGCCTAGTCAATACCCTGAAAAATCTACCTTTTGTCCCAAATTACTCCTAAAAAAATAGATGTGAAGTTCCTGTGTTTAGGCACTTAAAGCGGAAGTAAACCCATCCATAAAACAGTTTCATTTCCGGCATGTGCTGGACCGGAGTCCTAACCCAGGGGACATGTATCAATGCAAATAAAAAAAGTTTTAAAAACAGACGTTTTTTCGAGAGCAGTGATTTTAATCATGCTTAAAGTGAAACAATAAAAATGAAATATTCCTTTAAATATCGTGCCTGGGGGTGTCTATAGTATGCTTGTAAAGTGACGCAGTTTTCCTGTGTTTAGGTCAGTACCACAGCAAAATGACATTTCTAAAGGAAAAAATGTCATTTAAAACTGATCGCAGCTGTAATGAATTGTCGGATACCTTCAATATAGATAAAACTCATTGAAAAAAACGGCATGGGTTCCCCCCTTCCTCTGACGCCACGTAACATCAGAGGAAGGCGGGGTCACCTGTTTATGTCACCAAGTTGCCCCGCCCTCAGCTATATAACAGCTGTCACCGAGAAGAAGCGTCACTCGGCGGGAGCCTCCCATGGAGGCGGAGCTGTTGCGTTTTTTTTTTCTTTTTTCGGTTTGTCGGGCGGCGTGAGATGGATTTACATTGCAGGACATTTTTATTTTTTTTATTTCTTAATAAAGGACTTGTACCAAAGTGTCTCCTGTCATTTTTACTATTTTTGACACTTTTTTTGTGAATTGTTAGGGGTACAATGTACCAGTTACCAATTCATATGGGGGAGGGGCCAGGATCTGGGGGTCCCCTTGTTAAAGGGGGCTTCCAGATTCCTATACACCCCCCGCCCGCAGACCCCCACAACCACCGGGCAAGGGTTGTGGGGATGAGGCCCTTGTGACTCCAATGCACCCCCCCATGTTGAGGGCATGTGGGTGCTCTCTCGCCCCCCCCCCCCCCCTTTTCCTGTTGCCTGCCAGGTTGTGTGCTCGGTTAAGGATCTGGTATAGATTTGGGGGGACCCAAATCTGGTGCAGGGTTCCCCTTAATATTCATACCAGACCTGAAGAGCCTGGTATGGATTTTGGGGGGACCCCCACACAATTTTTTTTTTAAATTTTGGTTGAGTTTTGGATGAGTTTTATCTATATTGAAGGGATCTAACAATTCATTACAGCCGCGATCAGTTTTAAATTGCACTTTTTCCTTTTTTTTAACCATTTTTTACCATTTTACAGACATACTATAGACACCCCCCAGGCACAATATTTAAAGGAATATTTCATTTTTATTGTTTCACTTTAAGCATTATTAAAATCACTGCTCCCGAAAAAACATCAATTTGAGCACTTTTGATTTTTCATGTTCGTGTCCCATAGACTTTTAACGGTGTTCGCGTGTTTGTCTGAATTTTTTGCCTGTTCGCAAGTTCTGGTGCGAACTGAACGGGGGGGGGGGGGGGTGTTGGGTGTTCTGCTCATCCCTACTAGTCATTAGGGGCATTTATTTTTTTAAGGCTGTAGTGATACAAAGGAGCTTTGTGTATCCTTAAAAAAATAATTTGGTTGAAAGCAGTAGCTGCTTTTTTTTTTGTTTTAGGTATCAAACCATTTTAACATGGCAAAAGGTTACCTTAGAGGGTTGTGTATCTAGCGCTTCCACTCTATTCCTTGAAAGGGAATGTATAGTGGCTTTTGGTGTTCATACTTTTTTCTTTCTTTATTGGCATCAGGACTGAAACAAAAAAAAAATTTACTATCAGGTAAATATGAAATGTTGCATGTTATTATTTAGTATTCTCCTTTTGAGCCAGCAGGTGGAGCTTTAGGTTACTTTTAACATACATTACTATATGGCAACCACGGGTTGCACGAAAGAAAATTGCTCTATTCCTCCATCAACACAGTGTTGATCGCTTTCGCTGAGCCATTATCTGCTAGCAATACTCGCATGCAAAATCTGGCAGGCTGGTTTTGCCCAAGTTGATCGATCAGCCTGCCCATCAGTGGTGGCTGGTGCTCAAAAATTTGGGGGGGGGGGGGGGGCGCAAACAAACTGAAAAATTCTGCAAAAAAACATCAATTGCAGCCTCACTGTGCCCATCAAATGCAGCCACTGTGCCACCAAACACAGCCACTGTGCCATCAAATGCAGCCACTGTTCCCATCAAACGTAGCCACTGTGCCCATCAAACGCAGCCACTGTGCCATCAAACGCAGCCACTGTGCACATCAAACTAGAGGTCGACCGATATGGGTTTTTCTCTGGCCGATGCCGATATTTAGAAATCACGGTGGCCGATGGCCGATATGTGATGCCGATTTTTTTGGGCCGATATATTAGGCCGATTTTTTTTTTTTCCCTTCATTTCATAAAATCTAACAGTGAGACCCCTTTCACACTGGGGCGTTTTTCAGGCGCTTTTGGGCTAAAAATAGCGCCTGTAAAGTGCCTGTAAAACGGCTCCCCTGCAGTTACTCGGGCTTTCACACTGAGGCGATGCGCTGGCAGGATGTTAAAAAAAAAGTCCTGCAAGCGGCATCTTTGGAGCGGTGCATACCGCTCCTCCACCACTCCTGCCCATTGAAATGAATGCGCACTGCTGCCGAAGCGCCTGAAGTGTTTCGGCAGTGGCGCATTTAACCCCTTCCTCGGCTGCTAGCTGGGTTATAAGCGCCCTGCTAGCAGCCGAATAGCGCCACTAAAATGACGGTAATGTGCTGCTAAAACTAGCAGCGTTTTACCATCAACGCATGCCCGCTCCAGTGTGAGAGCAACCTTAAATGATACAGAAAATGTTTTACATTTAAACATTTATTAAACAAAACAAACCTCCAATCAGTTCACTTGTATGTAGAATTTAGATAAAAAAAAAATGAAAAAAAAATATATCTTAAATATTAAATACACAAAAACAGGTAATCAAAACTTTTGGATGAAAAAAAATAGGCTAACTTTACTGCTTAGTTTTTTTTTAAATTTATTAGTGTATTTTTTCAAAAAATATTGCGTTTGAAAGACCGCTGCGCAAATACCGTGTGACATAAAATATTGCAACAACCGCTATTTTATTCCCTAGGGTCTCTGCTAAAAAAAAATATATATATAATGTTTGGGGGTTCTAAGTGATTTTCTAGCAGAAAATACAGGATTTTTACTTGTAAGCAACAAATGTCAGAAAAGATTTAGTCTTTAAATGGTTAAACTGAGAGCTTCTACACACAGAGCTCAGTTCATTCATAAGTGTAAACATTGTATCCTTCAGGTTCTTTTTATCAGATTTGGCAGGCTGCCCAGAGGAGGGGAGAAGTCTCTTCACAGAAGTTTTCAGGCAACTTGTATTGACTTCTATTACAGAAGTCATTTGCAAGTCCGCTGATATCGGCCTTCGGTGGATGCCGATTAAGTAAAAAAGACCAAATATCGGCCGATATATCGGTCGACCTCTACATCAAACGCAGCCACTGTGTCATCAAATGCTGCCACTGTGCCCCATCAAATGCAGCCACTGTGTCATCAAACGCTACTACTGTGTCATCAAATGCTGCCACTATGCCATCAAACGCTGCCACTGTACCCCATCAAATGCTGCCACTGTGCCCATCAAATGCTGCCACTGTGCCCATCAAATAGTGCCACTGTGCCCCACCAAATGCTGTCACTGTGCCCATTAAATAGTGCCACTGTGCCCCATCAAATGCTGCCAGTGTGCCCAACAAATGCTCCCACTGTGGCCATCAAATAGTGCCACAGTGCCCCATCAAATGCTGCAACTGTGCCCATCAAATAGTGCCACTATGCCCCATCAAATGCTGCCACTGTGCCCCATCAAATGCTGCCACTGTGCCCATCAAATAGTGCCAACTGTGCCCCATCAAATGCTACCACTCTGCCCATCAAATAGTGCCACTGTGCCCATCAAATAGTGCCACTGTGCTCATCAAAAGTTGCCACTGTTACCCCCCTGCCCACTCGCCATCTGCCCGTCACTTACCCTGTCTCGGTGGCGGGTAAGGCATGTGGGTGAAAGCGGCAAGCGGTGGGATCTTGCAGCAGGTCAGACAGCAGATCCTATGTCCTCCGTGCGTCTCCTGCCCTCCTCCTGATAGGTGTCCAATCGTAGCGCCTTTCCTTTCAGCCAATCAGGTGACAGGTACCAGACCCACGCACCTGATTGGCGGAGAGGTGGTTCAGTGTTAGGAAAGCGAATATTCATTCACTTTTCTAACACACCTGGGTGGACTGCGAGTGCAATGCCTTGTGCTCTCAATTCACCATTTTTGAATCCTATTAAAGCCTATGGCTCTAATCAGGTGCTTCAAAAATACAATTCAGGAATTCAGGAGCCCGGCGTCCGGACGCCTGAATAGGGGGTGGTGGCGGCGGCCATGGATAGATTCATGCAATGCATGAATCTATCCATTATACACAGAGGGGGGGTGGCTGGAGAAAGGGGGCGGTGCCTGCGCGCCCTAAATGGACGCATCGCCACTGCTGCCTATGGTTCGAATCTCGGCTGATCCCTGCTGATCCGGCCAAGATTTGAACCATCTAGGGCTGGCTTAGGCAGACATTTACACTGTACAAGTGAATCAGAGTCAGAGCAGTGACTTATCCCTTATTGGTCACCTGATTTTAAAGTACAATCCTTGGCATATCTTACAATAAATGAAACCAAAAATTATAAACAATATGTATATATAGTAAAACACACAGATATAAAACAACAGTTTAAAAGCTTATAAAAATTAAATAAATAATTAATTATAGTTTTCCAAGTAAAACATATTTCTGAATTACTTAGTCTCTCTGGTTGACTAAACTAGCAGATTCAGATTCAGTGGCCTACCTGTATTTAACAAACCACAGAGCCTGTGTATTTATAGTCTAAAGCTGTCCATAAACTTGCAGATTCGGCCATCAATGCTATACAGGATAAATGGACAAATCTCCCACAGCTGTCAATGACGGCTGTCAGAATACCCAAAAAACAGTTGCATCCAATGGGGACCTTCCAGGTAACGGGTAAAAAGGATTTCCCTTTCTGCAGATTCTTGGGTATCCTCCACCAACTGAGGCCCTAACGCACTTTTGGTGAAAAAAACGCATTGGAAAATATAGTGCTTGGATCTTCTTGTTCCAAGTCGACAGGATACTGTTTTGCAGCAGTCTCGAATGAAACTGAGCATAGGGAACTGCTACGAATTAAGCCACGATCTTCCTCAACAACCTCATACAAAGGCGGATAGAAGGATCCTTCTCTGCCCTGACCACCTGAACCAGCTCCTTTATGGCACTGATCTTTGCCTGGGGTAAGAACACCCTCTTCTGGGCTGTATCTATAATCAGACCCAAATACTCTAATCTTCTTACTGGTTTTAAAGAAGATTTCTCTAGGTTGAGGACCCAACCTAGGTATTCCAGGTAGTTGACTGTGGTGACCATGCTTTGGTCCAGGCGGGCTACCGTCCGGTCTATCAAGAACAGGTATGCTATTATCGT
Source organism: Aquarana catesbeiana (assembly GCF_042186555.1). Classification (NCBI taxonomy): domain Eukaryota; kingdom Metazoa; phylum Chordata; class Amphibia; order Anura; family Ranidae; genus Aquarana; species Aquarana catesbeiana. Next base: position 520,505,361 of record NC_133326.1, read on the forward strand.
TATACCTTGAGTCCTTAATCTGGCCAAAGGAAGGGCCAGAAGTTTTGTAAACACCCGAGGTGCAGTAGCTAGACCGAAAGGCAAGGCTACAAACTGAAAATTAAGTTTTTCTACTTCGAAACGCAGATATTTCTGGTGAGCAGGGAAAATAGGTACATGCAGGTATACATCCTTGATGTCGATTGATGCCAGAAGTTCTCCTCCTTGTAGGATGGAGACTACTGATCGGATTGATTCCATGCAAAAAGAGCGAATTTTCAGGAACCGGTTTAGATCTTTCAGATCTAGAATGGGCCTGACATCTCCATTTGGTTTTGGCACCGTGAAAAGGTTTGAACAAAACCCCAACCCCTGCTCTTCCATGGTGACCATTATGATCACTTTTTATGACAAAAGTCGGTCTAACGTTAGAAAGAGAGACTTCTTTTTTCTCTGGATCTTTGGGGACATTTGACCTGAGGAAACGAGGGAACGGGAATTCTCAAAACTCTAGTTTGTAACCTAGAGCTATTGTGGACACCACCCATCTGTCTTGAAATTCTTCCTGCCAGACCCTTGTGAACTGCAGAAGTCTTCCACCCACTTGAACGAGCGGAGGCACCCCTTTATAAAGAGGCTTTAGCGTTTTGACTTGTGGGTTTCCTCCCCCAGGATTTCTTTTGTGACTGCCTGGAGGCTGATGCCCCCGGCACTGGAAAAAGAGCCCATTTAATGAGGGAAGTTTACTCCTTTTCTTAACTGGCAAAAGGGTACTTTTCCCACTTGATATTTTTTGGATATATTTGTCCAAATCATCTACAAACAGCTTTTCACCACGGAAAGGAAAACCAGTCAAGAGCTTTTTGCATGGCGCTTCGGCTAACCAACTTTTCAACCATAAGATTCTACGCATATGCACCAACCCAAGTGTAAGGCGAGAGGTTTGAAGAATAGAATCTCTGATTGTGTCAATTGCAAAACACAAGCTGCTGGCAGCTCAGCTAACATCTGGGCCTGCTGTTCAGGGAAAACCTTAAGCACCTGTTTCAAATGGTCTCTCAAGGATTGACACATTCCAATTGCCCCCACTGCAGGTTGAGCCACTGAACCTGCCAAGGAAAAAATATCTTTTAACAAGAATTCCAATCTCTTATCAGTTGGATCCGTAAGCATTTGTGCATTGTCAACCGGAGAAGTCAAACATTTATTCACAGAGGATATAGCAGCATCAATTGCTGATATATTCCACACCTTAGTAAATTTTTTCTCCATAGGATAAAGTGTTGAAAACTTTTTAGGAGGGAAAAAATGCTTATCTGGGTGACCCCACTCAGAATATATAAGCTTTTCCAGCAATAATTGTACATGAAGGCACACAAGGCTTGAGGAGGCTTTAGAGAACCCAAACAAGAAGTGGGCTCTTCAACTGACTCAGTTAAGGGTAGCTTAAATGTGGATGCGACCATTTCGGTAAGAGAATGCACCAGCAACTTCTCAGCATGTGTAGCTGAAGAAGGTCCTTCCCCACTTTCGGCTCCTACGGGCGCTAATTACTGATCTGCAGCTATGGTAAGCGCGGATCTACTGTCTATAATAATATCCTTCCCCACTTGATCCCTCAGAAGAGGAGTCAGTCTCCCCATGGTCCCCTGAGGGGGATCTCACTCTGACCAGCCTCCCTAGATCTTTCGGGGGGGATGGTGTTGCAAAGGGGGGTCCTTAGGGCTTGATGGTGACCCCTTTGTGCCTCTTTTTTTTGCGGAATTTGTACCATTCCCTCTGGTTATGGTGCTGAGCACAAACGCAGAGGTACAGCCAAGAAAATGCACCTACTGCTGAGCAATAGTCCAGCAACTGCCATTGCTGTTAAGCTCAGCCTGATGCAAAGTAAATGTGTCATGGGAATGCCTGTGTCAACCAACACTCACATGCGACCCGTCTGCTCTGTGTCCCTCCTTTAGCTGTATGCACCTGAAAAAAGGTGTACTTTATAGCTACACAGCCCGCGTTGTGGGCTCTGAAGCATGCCGACAAGCCCCGCCCCCTTCCTCTGACCACCCACCGCGCCCCCCCTCATCTTTTTCAAAGATACAGCTTTCCCGCGCGAGTGGGCTCCGATCCGCCGGATCGTATATGGAGGAGGGCTGGGGTGGAGGAGAGCCGCCGGATGGAGGACCGCCGTAATGGCAGCGGGAGCGGCACGGCACACCGCCAACTGAGCCACGCTCCCTCTGCCTCCTGGGGTGAAGCTGACCAGGTGGGGGGACATTCCCAAAAGGAAAAAAAAACCCTTCCCTGCGTCTTACCTGGGGCTTGGCCTGGAGGAAGCATGCAGCTTGAAACACAGAGGCGAGACTGACAAGCATGGAATCAGGTACGTGCTCTTGGTGACTATAAGCATGACAACATTTACTTTAAAGGAGAAATACCCACAAGAATTAGAAAAATTCCTTAGGAATCTCTCTTACCTTATCCAGCTGCAGGGTTCTGTGGTAACAGACCCAATCTTCACCTCTCACAGGGGGCTCCATTAAAAAACCTTCAGGGACTGGGGCCCCCTTTTTATCGGGTGATCCACAGCCCTGGGCCTGTAAAAAGCACCCTGCCAGAAATATGGCTGAAAAAAAACAAATACTGGATCCCGGGGTCCAGTTCTCTAAAAAGAGAAGAGTTACAGGTAAAACCTTGTTTCTTCGGACACGAGGCCTGGGTACCATTCCAATCATTCTGGAAAAGACACTTTGAATGGATCCAGGTGCATGGCTTGCCAGTAAGGAATACTCTAGCGGAGCTCAGCACAGCACATCTTTACTCGTGACCAACACCTAAGACACTGGCGAAAAAACATGTACTCCCAGTAAGGGGAGGGTTATATGGGGAATTGAACTTCCTGTCTAGGGTGTGCCAGTGTCCTTCACCTGAAGGTGCCTATATAACCCATACAGTAATTACTATGGCTCTGTGTCCTGTGATGTACGATAAAGAAACAATAATTCTCCCGCTCTACAAGAATCTGGTCTGGCCGCACCTAGAGTATGCTGTCCAGTTCTGGGCACCAGTCCTCAGGAAGGATGTACTGGAAATGGAGCGAGTACAAATAAGGGCAACAAAGCTAATAAAGGGTCTGGAGGATATTAGTTATGAGGAAAGGTTGCAAGCACTGAACTTATTCTCTCTAGAGAAGAGACGCTTGAGAGGGGATATGATTTCAATATAGAAATACCATACTGGTGACCCCACAATAGGGATAAAACTCTTTCGCGGAAGGGAGTTTAACAAGACTCATGGCCACTCATTAAAACTAGAAGAAAAGAGGTTTACCCTTAAACTACGTAGAGGGTTCTTTACTGTAAGAGCGGCAAGGATGTGGAATTCCCTTCCACAGGCGGTGGTCTCAGCGGGGGGCATCAATAATTTCAAGAAACTATTAGATAAGCACCTGGACGACCGCAACATACAGGGATATACAATGTAATGCTGATATATCACACACAGGTTGGACTTGATGGACTTGTGTCTTTTTTCGACCTCACCTACTATGTCACTATGTAACTATGTAACTGTGACTCAGGATTTATTATATCTGTATTGGAGAAAATTATTTTACACTATTAATCTTTTCTCAGAAGACACAGATGAAATGATACTGTCAGAGCCTGCCATTTCTCCACCCTCTCCAATCCCATTTTCACCGGCTGCATCATCAACTTTAGCTGAAATCTCATCCGCAACTTCCCCCGGGAACCATTCTCCAGACAGTGGAGTCGCATTGGTGACCACAGGTATATCACTATCTTTTTTTTTTATGGCACCTTGGCCTTTTTTGTGCATAATCTTGGCATAATTTGTAAACATAATTCCAAGTAAAAAACAAGAACTAATAGCAACAAAGATATATGTAAAAGGCCTCATATCTGTACAATAAAATGAAATATTTTGAAATCTTTGCCTGCAGCTGTTTTAGTCAATAGGATACCTAAAGCGACTCTCACTTAAAAAAGAAAGTGAGATTGTAGCAGGTACAGTATATAATCTATTCTAGGCAGCTTCAATTCCCCTCTAATATAGCCAAATGTGGGACCATTCTGAACAGGCAAAGCTCTAGAACTTCCCGATAGTGGTGGAATATGCCCACCCCTCTACATATTCTTGTTGGCCCATGAGGCAACCAATTGTACTGATGGGAAAATACAAATCTGGGGACAGGAGAGACCTGCAAGGTTCAACACTACCAATAAGTGTTGGAGCATTGTCTGTTCAAAGTGCCCCGTATTTGGGTATAGCAGTAAGCAATGCTCTTCATACCTTCTAGCAGCTCCATATGTTTTAAGTAACAGAGGTGACTTTATGAAACTGAGATGAACTGTAATCTTGAGGATTGCAGCTCATCTCAAATCATTAGCTGTTTATGTAAATGAGATGATCAGAGGAGAACAGTTTCTCTGCTGGCCATCTTTCATAGTAACAGAAAAGGCAAATTTATGAAGGTGCGATCTCAGGATATCACTGGCCATCTCTATAAAAATTCCGCCTCCCAGCTTCTTCAGCCTAGAGATTGAGAGTCAGGGAGAGGGGAGAAAATCAGCCTGAGAATTGAGGAGGAAAGAGGAAGTTTATTGACTTCTTCCTCTTTCAGAGCCACCAAGGCAACAGTGGAAAATCACATCAGCCCCCAACTCCAATACACACACCCAAAACCTGGTAGAACAGGTTAGGAACTTAGAATATATACTGTAAGATATGATTTTTACTCATGGACTGATCTATTTCTATTATACAAGGGTATCTAATTTTTTATGTAATCTTTATTTTCATTTTATAAAGAACATACAAAACATATAATGTACAATTGATCTTCTCACATGGCATTGTAGGCTATGCATTGTAAACCTAAGAGTTAGACATTGTACAACCAAAAAAAGGGGGGGAGAAGGAGATGAAAACAGGGGGCAAGGGAAGGGAGGGAAGGGGAGTGGGGGGTAAGGTTATCTCTACACCATTTTACATCATAAAAGAGTCATAATGAGTTATAAAGATTCTCCCGCCTCCGCGGCCTCAGCCCGGACCCTATCTTCTCATTGCCCCCCACCTATGTACTGGGGGGGCAAGATTCGGCCTCAAGGCTACCAAAGACCCGGTGGTTGGACCCCTCGGGAGGGGGGCTTCAAGCCTCCAACTAACCTCCAGCAAGGGGGGAAGCACCCCCCGGGCCTCCTCTGCGGCCAATTCGGCCGCTAGTTTCACTAAGGTACCGAGGCCGCCAGGCGGAACCCCTAACTAATGCACTTGAACGGGCAACAACATGGTGATAACTAGAGAGAGAAACATATGAACATGTCATTAACCACTAGCGGTGCGTGGTGCTTCAAATTAACCTTCAGCTGTAGACCTTATGGGCCACGCAAAAGAAAGAGAAGAGTACAGGTCATTGTGCTACAAGTAGGGCAGTGAGACACAATAATCAGGTATGCACATCACCATTTATAGGCCTCCTCAGCTTCAGGGAGGGCTCCGCTAGCTCCAGCAACGCGACATCCAGACTAGATGACACAGGATTAGCGTCAGTAGTATACTTCCGCCACTGGGCCCAAACACCATTAAAACGCTCACTCCTATCTTTGCACCTCACCACCCACTCCTCCGCCTCTCTAATATCGCCCACCTTCTGTAGCCATTCTGTTAAAGTAGGGATCTGCAGACGTTTCTAATAGAGAGGTATAAGCCGTTTAGCAGCATTTAGTAAATGGGGAAGGGCGCTTTTTTGTAATGGCTCAAAGGAAGGGCAGGGAGGTGCAAGAGGAAGTGCGTTGGGGAGAACGGGATTTCAATCTGCAAGGCATTTTTAATAGAAGTATGTATTTCCATCCAAAAAAGCTTGATTGCTGAGCACTTCCACCAAATATGGAGGAGGGTGCCTTTCTGGCCACAGCCCCGCCAGCAACGGTCCGAAACCGAGGGGTAAATACGTGATATAACAGCTGGTACGCGGTACCAGCGAGTCAAAAGCTTGTAGTTAGTTTCTTGCATCCTAGACTCTATGGAGCTGGAGTGTGCTAGTCTGTACCTGTACAAGGGTATCTAATTTAATTAATTAATTTTTTACTTTTATTTGAATGATTTATTTCTATTTATTTTTTAATTTTTTGAATGGTGTATAGCTGCTTGGCAGATGCAGGTTCAACCATTTTATCATGCACCATTAATAATGAAAAAGCACATGTCTGATTATTGTTTAAATATTCATACTTATAATGTTGCATAGTTATGGGGTATTTGATCATTGTAAATGGGGGGGCTTTAACGTTTTTATTTTTATTAGAAAGTTTTTTTATAAGAGGAATGTTGTTTTACTTTCACTTTTTATGTTACTGTAATCTTGCAATGTCTTGCGAGATTACAGCCGGCATTCTCAGTTCTCCTGGGTGCTATGCATTTGTAGATCTCCTCTCTTCTCCTTAAAGTGCTTAAAGTAAACCCTTATACATACCCAGTGAGGTAACTGGCCTCAGGTGATACACAGAGATGAAACACATTCTCCCACATACGTTGTACTTGTTTATCTGCTGCCTTCTTTCCTCTACATCTGTTCAAAGTGTTGAATTATAAAGCTTGTCAGAAAATAGGGGGTTAAGAGCTGAAGTTACACTCTAGTGAGCTAAGTAAGGAGAGCTGATTAGAGGGAAGGGACACACCCCCTTCACACAACTCACAGGAACAGAGCTGGGTCTGTCAATCAGCTGGAGATCCCTCCCCTGACACCTTTTTTCTCTTGGTGTCAGGAAAACATATCAGAAATGATTCATGTTGATAGCAGAGGAACGAAGCAGCAGACAAAATTGACGCTTAGCGCTCTTGAGACAAGTACACACTACAGTATTTGTTTTGCTTTGTAATATTTAATGACTGAGGTTTACAACCACTTTAAGAGAAGCGATCTACACTGATAGATAAACCAGCACTCAGAGGAGAAATGTTTACCAGAAATCTTATCACTGGTGATTTATCGATGCTTAATAAATGGACACCAGAGTCTCTAAATGTTGGCTGTATTCTGATTTGGGATTGCTTGATGGGTAGCAAGCTTTATATCAGAGATTATTGTTCCTCATTTTGTCCCCTTCATTTTAAACAATTTAGGTTTTGATACATTTATCGAGTGAGCCTGGGATTTTCTTTTACTTTAACTTTCAATGAAAATGATAAATAGGACAAAATAGAGAGGGTGAATCATCCTAACGGGGACCACAGACAGCAGTGAAAACCGACAGGTGTTCTAATCCAGCCCTGCTCTATCCAAAATGGAACAAAAAAGTTTTGCCTTTAGTTATACTTTAACCACCGACCCTGGTCTGAATACAGACATTACTTTATCTTTTGATGGGCTTCTATAGACATATATATTTTGTATAATGTCGGTGAATGCGGAGATTAGGGTATTATTGCAAACTAATGAGTATGTAAAGCTCATCTTTTATTTTTTTTTTAATAGGTAAAACTAAATAAAAATGTATATTATCGAGGTATACATTTGTAGTGTAATGCCGTGTACAGACGGGCGGACTTTTCGACCAGACTGCTCCGACGGAACGAATCCGTCAGACAATCTGACCGTGTGTGGGCTTCATCGGACCTGCAGCGGACTTTTTCTGTCAAAAATCAGACGGACTTTAGATTTGGAACGTGTTTCAAATCTTTCCGCCGGACCCAGTTCCTATCGAGAAATCCGCTCGTCTGTATGCTAGTCCGACGGACGAAAACCGACGCTAGGGCAGCTATGGGCTACGAACTTCCTTAATTTATTCCGGTCGTATGTCATCACGTACAAATCCATTGGACTTGTGATGTGATTGTGTGTAGCCAAGTCCGTTCGTTCGAAAGTCCGTCGGAAGTCTGTCAAAAGTCCGTTGAAAGACCGTCGGACCTTTGATGCCGAAAAATCCGCCCATGTGTACACGGCATAACAGTTATGATACTGTAAAAACTTCCAGTCATTGTCAATAATACAGCACACACAAGAAGTCTGCTATTACACTTGAAACCTTAAAAAGCCTCTCTTGTATCCTCTTATGTAGCTTCACTTTTTTACAGTTTCTGTTTTTTCTTGACATCATGGATAAGCCATGCCATTCACACAGGATGTCAAAAATGCAACCTTTTAAAGGCTTCTGACTGTTTTTTTTTTCTCTGCATCTAAATGACCCTCTATGTTAGCCTATGTGTCCATGCACACATAGGCGTTTATAGCAGGGACGTGCGGTGAGGTCAGTGTCTGGTGAGTTACTGGCTAGTATCAGAACCAGATACACACAGGTTACATACGCCGTGGATGTTCGAGCGAGAACAATAATTCTAGCACTAGACCTCCTCTGTAAATCTAAACATGTAACCTGTAAAAAATGTTAAAGCATCGCCTATGGAGATTTTTAAGTACTGAAGTAGGGCTGCAACTAACGATTATTTTCATAATCGATCAGTTGGCCGATTATTGTTTTGATTAATCGATTAATCAGTTAATAACCTTAAAAAAGTGTGGTGTACAATTTAGTTAATATGTAAAGTTTTAAAAAAAGGTAATTTATTCCTAAATATCTCTATATGCAGTGGTAAATATAAATAACCAACTATATGGTTAGGGAGCCAAATCTCTAATCCACATTGAGAATAACAGACAGAAGAGATATACTGTATATACTATTAGAAGAGATATACTGTATATACTATTAGGGGAGAGATATACTATTAAAGGGTGAATCTGGTAAATATCATCAGACTCAGAGATCAATTTTTTTATTTAAAAAAACAAACAAACAATGTCTTCCTTCAAAAAAAATGTCATCTTAAGAACGTTTGTTCGATTTTCTAATCGTTAGTGGGGTCAAATCGATGTTCATTTTCAACCACAGTGACGGGAAAATTTGGAAATATAAAACTTCTTGGTCAAAGGAATTTTCAGACAGTGTATGTGGTTTTCGTCTGAATATTCTCATCTGAAAATTGATCGGTGTGGCCAGCATAAGGCTCGGTACACACCTATGCAGTTTGTTTTTGATCTGTTTCTGCAGTGCTTTTTGCTGTGCGTTTTGATTTTTGCGCACCTGACTTTGCTGCGATTTGCGGTTTTTCATTTTTTTGGCCAATTTGTTGTTGGGCAGATTAAAAAACACAAATTGCTGCAAAAATGCATTACATGCTTTTCTGCAGCTTCTCCATTGAAGTATATTGAACCAAAAAAAGCACAATTTTGCGTTAAAAAAAGTCCCTGACCCTTTCAAAATACGCAGTGGATGAAAAAAAGCAAAGATTTGAACGTGTCCCATAGAAAACCATGTAAATGAACTGTAGTGCGTTTCTGCAGAAAGCACCAAAAAACACATCAATGTGAACCAGGTCTAAGATGTTTAGTAACATAATGGGGTTAAAAAAAACTAAAATTAGCCCTTTATCGAACAAAAAAAGCAGAAGTACTGTAAGAGGTTCACTTTTTTTTACTTTAGAACAGTGAAAGTAATATTTACAGTAGCGATTTGCTCTTTTTGTACTATAAAGGGCTCATTTTATTTTTTTGAACCCCATTATGATACTGGCCAATTAATCGATTATGAAAATAGTAATCGATTAATTTCATAATCGATTAGTTGTCAATCGATTAGTTATTTCAGCCCTATACTGAAGTTTGGCACCATTCCATGAGTGTGCGCAATTTTAAAGCGTGACATGATAGGTATCTATTTACTTTACGTAACATCATCTTTCATAGTATACATAGTATACAAAAAATCGAGCTAACTTAAGTGTTTTTTTTATTCATGAAACAGTTTCTTTCCAAAAAAAACGCTTTGAAAAATTGCTCCACAAATACCGTGTGAGATAAAAAGTTGCAACGACCACCATTTTGTTCACTAGGGTGTCTGCTAAAACAATATATATAATGTTTTGGGGTTCTGAGTAATTTTCTAGCAAAAAAATGATGATTTTTGCATGTAGGAGAGAAGAATTGGCCTGCGTGGCAAGTGGTTAATTACCATAAGTAAGTAATATACAAATAATTATTATATATTGTTTTTAAGGTAATTTACTATATTTTCAAAAACTGTACTCAAGCAGGTGGCTTAACGGACAACTTACGGAAGTTTGAGGACTGCCTCCACTGCAGTGTTTTTATTGGACAGCTGGGGCCAATTGTACTTTACCATTGGTCCAAGGCTCCAAGCTGTCCATTGAGCTCAGTGCTTCCAACAAGAAGTGAGAGGCAATGTGAGCTCATTCTCTCAGTCTACTGCAAACAGAGTGTGCCAGTTTGTATTTAAACTGGCTGCTCTGTACATAGCTTCTGACAGGCTGCACAAGGAGCCCTGTATCTTCGGAACCATAGGTCCTAGGAGCCCCAATTTTTGACCAGTGGTCAAAAATTGCCCCCCCCCACAAATTGTGTGACCTCAGGTCGCCAAGCTATGACCCTCAAACCTTTTTTTTTGTGAGGCTCTGCCTCACCTGCCTCCCTTGGCTACACGTGCAGTATAGAGAAGCGAGCCAGTGCCACTGTTTATTTTGTCAGTTTTGGGCAGGTTTTGCAGAAAACAGGCACACTAATGAGCGCAGGTGTGCACTGGGCTTACGTTAGAGCTGGGGGTCAGTCTGTGCAAGGGAGCTTTTAGGAGCACGTTGCTCCATACTGTCCATGCAGGGATAGTGAAAGGCTGAGCCTGTAAGGATGTAGCAGCAGGGAGCTGCATGAGAAACAGTCAGAGCTGAGGAAGATTCAGCATTTAGTGCACGAGTACTGGGGCTGTGTGTTTGATGGTCTGGAGGACCAAGGCAGGAGGCCTATGCAGACAGAGATGCTGCAGAGAAGAGCCACGAGGTGGAGTACTGTTTGGTTTGACACCATGATGGTGAGGACCCCTGCGAGGGAAACTTTTCTGCTGTGAATCTTTACTTTCTTTTCAATAAATGTGGGCAGAAAGAGCCTTAAAACTGACTTTTTGGAGTTCAGTGGACTCACTGTTTGGCACTACCAATGAGCTAAAATACCACAAATCATCACAGCAGAAAAAAAACCCTTCACTTTTGCATTAAGAAGAAGAGCGTTTTGGTGGAAAAAGTTAGATGCGCCTAAACGTATGTAAACACGTGTAAACACAACTAAACGCTAGGTGCTTTGGTGCTTGAGCCTTCATTTATTTCAATGGCCAGAATAAATTAATATTCTGGCCAATGCAATGAGTGAACGTCCAAATGCTTGGTGTGCCTAAACGTGTTTAAACGCACCCAAACGCATTTGCAAAGCGTCACTTCTTTTAAAGCTGCTTTCCCCTTACACTAAAGTAAAGACTTCCAGGGGAGGAAAAAAATGTCCCGTGTCCATTAAACTTAAAAGTAATGGAAGGTACCTTGTAGTTTCTGCACCTAGGCAGGACGTTTTCTTTTAAAATTTAAACCTGTTATACATCTAATCTTTAAAAGTATTTACATACAATTTGAATTATTTACGTTTTACTATCTTACTTCTTTTAGTTGTATAATTAAATGCAGCAAAATAAAAAGGAAATTATAATGTGTACAATTTGGTTTAGCTTTCTTTCCTTGTTTTTTTTTCTATTTAGTTAAATCATAAGGGTTATATTTTGGAAATTGTTATTGGATTTACTGTTTACTATGTGTATATAAACTGTAAGTGGCTAAAGAAATGGTGAATGGATAATGTTTGCTACAGTTTGCACTATACCTGATCTTTAAAGTGTACAATGTCAACTCTCATTTACTAGGAGGAGGCTGCTTTTATTGTCCTGGAACTTTCCCTTGGGCAAAGGACTTCTGCTTTAAATTCCATGGAGGTCTTTATTGTCATGTGAACTGTTTATAGAGCAGCTTGATGTATGCTTCTGCAGTCAATGCCTGGCCTACAGCTTATGATGGGACATTGTTGACCACATTACAAATGCGCACAGCTTGTATTTAACCCATCTATCTTGCTAAGTTCCAAAAGGGCCCCTACTTTACAGCCTCGGACTTCCACACCATTCTCACACTCTGCACCCATTTGTTTAGATTGTGATGGGATTCTGTACTCCAGTTTACCCTGCAGTGTCGTTTTAACTGCTCTGCTCCACTTATTCACCAAGAAAACACATTAAAAAGGCAGTGAATATTAAATGGCACATTTAACCCCAGAATCCCTGATTTAAATTTAAGAACATGCCAAGGGGTTTTGAATAAGGCTAGCCAAAGGGTCGCCACAAACAACCACATAAAAGCCAGAGATAAAACAGATCTGAGCATCTTTGTGTTGATCAGACTGGGCAGGGGTAAAGTGTATGTAAATCATAACAATGAACTTCTCCTATTTCCTCCATTTTGGTTTGTTAAATATACCACTGAAAGCGTATTATATCTGTTCAATTTGCAAAAAGAATACATGTTGAATCCTGCCAGAAATGCAGTGCTGTTCTGTGTCCAGTGTTATTTGAATTTCCATAATAAGCCCAGCCCTGTTTATCTCTGTGAACTACGAAACAACTTCTCCCTGTGTTATGAAGAAGAGGAGAGGGGAGGTGGTCTATAGTCCTACCATGTTTACTGTAGCTGCTGACTTTTAGGCTACATTCACACTTGAGTTGAGCGTTTTCAGGCATTTTTTCAAGCATTTTTTTAGGTGATTTTGGGCATTTTTCTGAGCAGATTTGCAAATATTATAGGCATTTTTCATTTAGGCGTTTTTGCTGTGGCCAATAGAAACCTGTGTAAGGTGTGGAGTGATGCTAGAAAAGGGAAAGGGAGCTGCTGTTTGCGCTGCAAATGCCTGAAAAAACACTAATTTCTTGCTGTTCAGGCATTTTCCCTTGAAGTCTATGGAAACAAAAACACTCAAATCTGCCTTGGCCATTGAAATGAATAAGATTTTACTTGTTTTTTTTTTTTTTTTATGTAATCTTTATTTTGAGAATTTCAAATAACAATATACAAATGGTCAGAAAACATCGTATAAAAGTAGAGAGGATACAACAAAGAAAGCCCTTCTCTGGGTATACATTTTCATCAAGAGAGATACTCAGGGATACACGCACTTGAGGGATCGTATTCCGGAGGGACGCTTATCATCATATTACCATCACATCATATGAATTCAAACAACTATGGATCTCCCCTACCATTCCCTTTTGGGATATCTCAGAGGAGGGTTAAGGCCCTCAATCAAAAACAAGGATCAGATAGCGATCCAAGGTACCAGGGCCAAAAGAGAAGCAAAAACATAAACATATACAGAAATTAGGATACGAATAAAAATAAAATAAACTAAAAGTAAAAAGTAAAAAAGGTGTTACACCTGTTAGCATGGTAAACCAACTTGAGCTGTGTTAGGTTTGTCAGAGCTTGTTCGTACCTTCGCTCTTTATGTAGTGGAACCTCCCCAGTCCAGCTCCATCAGTCGGGGGGCCACCGCCTGTGAGGGTCCTGCGGCGGACACCCCCGCTGGGCTGACATAGTGTATCCAAGTAGCCCATATTGAGTAAAACTTCTCATATCTGTCTTTACATTTCACCATCCACTCTTCTGCAGCCATGATATTATTGACTAATATTATCCATTTGGTGCGTGTAGGTACCTGAGGCTTCTTCCAATATATTGGGATTAGCCTTCGGTCCGCATTAAGCAGGTGGGTAGAATCGATTTGCGGTACTGGCTGAGAGGAATGGTGAGGAAGTGCAGTAGGGATTCCATAGGGGAATCCGGGAGTTCCAGATCCAGAATGATCTTGATCTGAAGCATGAATATCCAGCCAGTAGGGCCTTAACTTGGCATTCACACCAGATGTAAAGGAATGAGCCTCTGAGACCACATTCTCTCCAACATGTGGCCGAGAGAAACGGGTAGATCTTGGCAAGTTTGGAAGGGACTCTATACGACCTTGTCAGAACTTTATAACTATTCTCCTGCATTTTCGTATCAACTGTGCTTGAATGCATGAGGCGATAAAGATGGTCCAGCTGAGGCTCGGTGAAGACGTGCTGAAGGTCCCTCTTCCATTCTCCAATGAACCCCGGTTTCCCCTCGATATGCATGGATTGCAGCAAGTCGTATAGTACCGATATTGCGTGGAGGATAGCCGAGGTTGACATACATAGGCGTTTAAAGGGGGATGCTAGGGTGGGGGAACGAGCTCCATGGATTTTACTTGTTGAGCCTTTCTGAGCGCCGAGCTTTGAGATGAAAAACAATCAAGTGTGATTCTTAAAATAAGGACACTTAGTTTTCCAGGGATCCAGTGATGACCTCACCTGAGCCGATTCGTCCAATCAGCTACGGGTTCAAGAGTCGGCATCTTAGATCAGGGAAACCAGCAGTGAAGCCTTGCGGCTTCACAGCCAGTTACCTAATGCACGTGCGCGATCCTCCCCTGACTTTGTGAATGGTCCAGCAGTCTTCTGGGACCTGTGATGTGTCCCAGAAGGCTGTGGGGAGAAGGAAGGAGAGCCGAGCTTCCGCACATATCGCTGCAGCGATCTGACCAGAAGTGGAAGCGGGTACCTGTCAAAACCAGATACCCACTCCCCTCCAAAAATTGCCAAATGTGGCAGTGGAAAGGGGGGAGGGGAGGATGCAAACAAGCAGAACTTCCCATTTTGGGTGAAGTTCCTCTTTAATTGCATTCCACCTGACACTGGTCCCTCTGTTTGCATACCTGTGTATGTCCATTTAGCCTCTTCAGCAGATATCGGTCAGCCATCCCCACGCATGATTTGAATATTGGCAAATAACTCTAAATCTAAAACAGTTTAGTTAAAAACTTGGCTTAGCTAAGTCTCTTGTTCTGTGTATGGTTGTATTGGATACTCCAACACAAGACCTGCCTGTCATAATTTCACTCTCTGTTTCTGTCAACCTGGGGGTCTTGCATGTTTACATCCACCTTGTCCAGTTCTGGTGCCACCTGTTGAAATCTCCATTATATAACATAAAAGGTCCAACCCCTCATAATAGGTACATTAGGTATACAGACCCAGGAACTCAGTGTATACAGTAGATCCCACCAACAGTGTCCCTGAGAAATACAGTATAGGAAACTATTCTTTGGTTTAATTCTCCAGCATCTACCAAAAGCTACTTGAAAGATCAAGTATTAAACTGATTGAACAGATGTTGTGCCTATCCTTGCCGAGATTCGAACCGTTAATGGGCAGGCTGAATGTACCAAATTGGTTGACCGATCAACTTGGGTACAACCAGCCTGCCGGATTCTTTAGCGATTATCACTGTCTTCTCCCAGTGGGGATGGCTTCCCCAGCCCCCCCGCCAGGAGCAGACAGTTGCTCGACAGGAGGGTTTCCCCTGTCAGCACTGTCTGTGTTAATGGCGGAATCATGCAAATTTTTTTCCTGCAACCTGTAGTTGCAGGAAAGAAATTCGCACCATGTATGGCCTGCCTAACCTGATATGTGTTTAGACTTCCACCATTCCTGGCAGCCCTGCTACCCTGGGCCATAGTCTGTTTGTTATGCAGAAACTTGGACCCAGTGCTATACTCCAGTGGCGTAACTAGAACCTTCAGGGCCCCAGTGCAAGAAACCATGAAGGGGCCCCCTTTGAACCCCAGCCGGGGCCCTTCCCTCCGAATCCGGTGGTGGAAATCCAGGGCCCGGTCACAAGTACGACCTTTATGAGACCTGTAGTTCCGCCACTGGTATCAGTAGTTTTTTAATTATTTTTTACCATTTGTATAGGAGTCCCGCTGGGGGACTTTGGTGAGATATCAGAGGTCTAAACAGACCTCTGATGTTCCACCTTTGAGACAAAGAGGAAGTCTGAGCACACAGCCCCCAATCTCCTTCAGCTACATAGAATGAATGGACAGGAATAGCTCTGTACGGAGCTTCCTGTCCATCCATAAACTGAAGCATAGTAAATGCAGTTTAGTATATGCCACAGTTATAAATGGACAGAGTCAGTGATAGGTACAGATCACTGACTTTCAATTCAGAAAAAAAAGGGGTTGATCGGTAAATTACACATTCACTGGCCTATTTCCCACTCTCCGTCCTGACAGATCCCCAGCAGCAGCCAGCAGGAGAGGGGATGGGGGAACCTGGCAGAGCCGACGAGGGGGTCCGGGAAAGAGCACACAGGGGCTGGAGAGCATACCTTGCTGGTACTGCTGTACCCCCCCCATCCTCCAGCCACCCCACTCTGGTGCTGCTAGACCCCTGTCTGTCCTCCAACATCCCCACGCTGGTACTACTGTCCCCTCCCCTCCCCTGGTGCTGGTGTCCAGTGATTCCTGCTGGTACACCCCCCAAATGGCTGGGGATTTAGATTTCCTCTGTGTGTTCTGCCCCATCCTCCATTCTGGCACCCTAGGGTGGCTGACACCAGCCCTGCCAGCCAGCATGGTCTGTAGATGGGGTCCCTGTTCTTTTTTACAATTTAATTTTTTTATTTTTTTAATTCATGATGCTTTTTAGGGGGAGGGGGTTGGGGCAGTGGACAGTGTTGGTAGGGAAGGGGGTGGTGTCAGTAGTTTTTTATTTTATATATCTTTTTATAATTTAATTTTTTATAATTTTTGTTTACAATTGCATTTTACAAACAATACATTTTTTACATTGTCCCTTTCCCAGCATTGAAGATGAATGGACAGAAGACAGAAGCTCCTGTCCATTCATAAACTGAGCAGAGTAAACACACAGGTTGCTCTGCTCAATTTTCACAGGACACAGGAGCGATCTCGCTCATTGTATCCAATTCAAAAAAGGCAGGGACCGGTAAATAACCGGTCTCTTCCTCTGCTCTCCATCCTGACAGATCCCCATAGCTGGTGGGAGAGGAGAGAAGGGAACCGGCTGCGGGGCACGAGGGAGGACGGAGGAGGAGGACAGGGAGCTGGAGAAGAAGGGGGGTGAAGGACACAATGGGGAGCTGTAGAAGAACGGGGGGAGAAGGACACATAGGGGGACTGGAGGAGGAGGATACAGGGAACAGCCGGGATGATTGGTACAGCAGGAGGGACAGCTGTGAACAACGATCTCCCTGTATAGCTTTTTAGCCGACAGCCGTGGGAGGGAGAGAAGGAGAAGCGGCTGTCAGCTATACAGGGAAATTGGTCTTCACAGCTGTCCTTCCTGCTGCACCGATCATGCCCGGCTGTGAACCAGGGGACCATCCAGGATAAGCCCCGGGATATTAGGCAGCACTTGCGGGTGTCCGGGAGCCGCCCCCGAAAGAGATTTGGGATGTCTGCCTATAACATAGAAAATCTTCACTTTTTGCGTACCGGTCCATTTTAAGAAATGTGAAAACCTATTCCAAAAATGAATCGACTTTACTATGGTGGTCCTATGGCAATCTACATATCTATTGTCCCACTGAAGAGAAGGTTTGTTTGCAAGTGGGATATGCAGTCAGAGGATAAGGCAAGGACAGGTTTAATCCTTTGAAAACAGTAAGGAAAAGTCCTTTTAAAAGATTTCTGGTAGGAAAGCTTAGGGAGCTCTATAAAGCACACTTTGATTATCTGTGAAACATGTAAATACTTATTTTCCATCTAGCAGACAAACATAAAACAAATTCCTACCATTTTGGATGTCCTGTTTACTTAGCGATTAAAGCCCAACTGATTTGTATGCCTACAAACAGCATAAATGTTTGAGACCCCTTCAGACTGTAGTCTGGTTTTCCATACTTGGGTGCTTCCTTAGGACAGTGAAGGAAAATATTCTTTACACTGGCTTCTAGTAGTTACACGACTTGGTTTTTTTCTTTCGCCCTATTTTACTTTTTCTGTGCCATCTATCACTTCTCTCTTTTAAATTTTAACCTAAACCCTATAAAATGGATCTTTCAGATATTTATTAAATGTGGGTTGTAGGAGCCCAAATGTGGAAGCCTTGATTTGTTAAAGGATAAATTCAACTTTGTAACATGTTACATGTTCCACTCCTCTCCCCCTGATCCCCCTGATCCCCCCCCCCCCCCCCCTCAGTGACAGCAGGCAGGTGAACTTCTCCCCACTACTGCTATCACGAATGAACCCCTTGACGTTGGCTGCACGCATATATGTGGCCCTGTTAAACAAGCTCACCGTGCTGAGAGCGCACTCCCTGCACGCTCCCACCACAGTAGCCGACAGGTAGCAGAAAGCTCTTGATACATACTTGCTATTTGAAGCTTTCCAATCATGTGACCGCTGTGACAATCACATTGGTCACATGACCTGAATGCTCGCCTCCGCCTCTCGGCTTTTATAACTCTTAAAGGGCCAGGAGGCGGTCAGTGTGAAGAGGTCAAACAGCGCAGCTGTGCAGGGCTCCACCCACATGGACCTGTCATTCATTCACAGAGTTCTGTGAATGATTAAATTATGTCTA
This sequence comes from Aquarana catesbeiana, assembly GCF_042186555.1. Lineage (NCBI taxonomy): Eukaryota > Metazoa > Chordata > Amphibia > Anura > Ranidae > Aquarana > Aquarana catesbeiana. The sequence continues at coordinate 520,523,699 of NC_133326.1, forward strand.
CTGTAGGCCTCTGTGGATGACAGCTTAGGCCGCTTTCACACAGACGGATAGAATGGTGCTTTTGGCTGCGGATTTTCTACCGCAGCTAAAAGCACACAATGCTTTCCTATGGCCCCATTCACACAGTACGTTTAGCTGCAAATTAGATACATGCGGTTCTGTGCGGATAGAAAAAATAGAATTGACTGCGTCCAGGAGCGATTTAGCGCAGCTATCCGCACATAACCGCACGTAATCGCAGTGCACTGTGTCAACTGCGGATAACAGCGCGGAGCTGCTCATCGGGAAAGGAAAAATGATTTTTCCTTTCCCAATGAGCGACAAGCACGGGGATCCAACTCGGATCCCCGCCAATGCGCGGCACTGTTTGGTATGAATCTTGAGGGGGAACTCCACGCCAAATTTTAAATAAAAAAATGGCGTGGGTTCCCCCCCAGGGGCATACCAGGCCCCTCGGTCTGGTATGGATTTTAAGAGGAACCCCTACGCCGAAAAAAACGGCGTGGGGTCCCCCCACCCCCCACCACCTTGTCCCCATGTTGATGAGGACAAGGGCCCCTTCCCGACAACCCTGGCCGTTGGTTGTCGGGGTCTGCGGGCGGAGGGCTTATCGGAATCCGGGAGCCCCCTTTAATAAGGGGGCCCCCAGATCCCGGCCCCCCACCCTATGTCACCTAGTGAAAAAGTGTCAATAAAAAAACACTACACAGGTTTTTAAAGTAATTTATTAGACAGCTCCGGGGGTCTTCTTCCGGCTTCAGGGGTCCTCTTCCGCCTTTGGGGACTTCTTCCGGCTTCGAGGGTCTCTCCGGTTCTTCTCCGCGCTCTCCGGGTCTTCTGCCAGGCTCCTCTGCTATCTTCTACTCTTTTGCTGCTCTTTTGCTAGCGGAGGAGCCAGTCTGCTGCCTTCTGCCTTCTTCCCTCTTCTCTTCTTCTGATTTTGACACAACGCTCTCTCCGGCTGGAATGCACTCTGGGCGCTCCGCTCTGACTTATATAGGCGGTGACCCCGCCCCCTTATGCCGTCACAGTCCCTGGGCATGCTGGGACTGTGACGTTTTAGGGGGCGTTGTCATCACGTACCACGCCCCCTAAAACGTCACAGTCCCAGCATGCCCAGGGACTGTGGCGGCATAAGGGGGCGGGGTCACTGCCTATATAAGTCAGAGCGGAGCGCCCAGAGTGCATTCCAGCCGGAGAGAGCGTCGTGTCAACATCAGAAGAAAAGAGGGAAGAAGGCAGAAGGCAGCAGACCGGGCTCCTCCGCTAGCAAAAGAGCGGCAAAAGAGCAGAAGATAGCGGAGGAGCCTGGCAGAAGACCCGGAGAGCGCGGAGAAGAACCGGAGAGACCCCCGAAGCCGGAAGAAGACCCCCGAAGCCGGAAGAAGACCCCCAAAGTCGGAAGAGGACCCTCGAAGCTGTCTAATAAATTACTTTAAAAACCTGTGTAGTGTCTTTTTATTGAAACTTTTTCACTAGGTGAATGGGTAGGGGTACCATGTACCCCATACTCATTCACATAGGGTGGGGGGTCGGGATCTGGGGGCCCCCTTATTAAAGGGGGCTCCCGGATTCCGATAAGCTCTCCACCCGCAGACCCCAACAACCAACGGCCAGGGTTGTCGGGAAGAGGCCCTTGTCCTCATCAACATGGGGACAAGGTGCATTGGGAGAGGGGGGGCCGCAGGGCCCCCCCTCCCCCAAAGCACCCACCACCCCATGTTGAGGGCATGCGGCCTGGTACGGCTCAGGAGGGGGGGCGCTTGCCCGTCCCCACCCCCTTTCCTGACCGACCGGGCTGCGTGCTCGGATAAGGGTCTGGTATGGATTTTGGGGGGGACCCCACGCCGTTTTTTCGGCGTAGGGGTTCCTCTTAAAATCCATACCAGACCGAAGGGCCTGGTATGCCCCTGGGGGGGAACCCAAGCCATTTTTTTATTGAAAATTTGGCGTGGAGTTTCCCCTCAAGATTCATACCAAACAGTGTGAGTCGGTAGCCTGTTGGGTTGCCATGGAAATGGCTAGCCGCAGCTAAACGCAACCGCAGCTAATCGCACTGTGCAAATACAGCTGATCGCAGTGCCGGGAGTCTTGAATTCCACAGGAAAAAAACCATGCTTTTAACTGCGGCAGAATAGACGTCCATGTGAAAGGCGCCTTATAATTCTCAATGAACTGCAAGGACAATGGTGAGCACACTCGTAGTCCATTGATTCTTCTTGCCATTCAGTAACTTCCTGCCCGTACGAGGTACATGCAGACAGCTTACTGAGTGCCTCATTGTTTCACACAATGGCCACCTTTTCACTCTCCTCTTCACTTATTCCTTCCCCACTTTATTTTATTTATTAAGCCTATGTTTGTCACTTCTTGTATTTTTGTGTTTGTACACGGTTTGTTGTGTGATGAGTAGGGTAGTGGGTCCTCGGGCCAGCCCTGAAAGTCTTGGGAAGGGGTGGACATGGCCTTTTGGCTTAGTTCACCCTCTCTCATGGGGTCTCTCTTCGGGGGAGCCTCACCTAGTACTTGGGTGGGTCTGTTTCGGCAGGCCCTCCAGAGAACGGGGTCCGTCTGGTTTCGGCCAGATGGACTAACTGTAAGTACCCTGGTCCCCGTCTGGAGCCTAACGCCCCGGGGGATTCAAGGAAAGGCACATTTGTGTACCCGTTTGCTGTTTTTTGTGTTTCACTCTTTATGTGTGTGCATATTTTTTTGGCATCGGGTGAAGTTTTTGGGTGTGTTATGCACGTCATAGGCTTTCAAAAAAATAAAAAAAAACTGAGTGCCTGCAGGAGCCATGCATTGCACCCACGATCTGCTGATCGTGGGCTGCAATGTCTTACAGGCTCCTGTTTTAAAAAATAGTAAATGCACATCTTTTTAAAGGTAAATACATGTGCATTTTATATTTTTTTGTAAAAGATGACCTTAGCCTTTGAGGGACAGAAATAGTCGTGTTCTCTAGCAGTCCCATCTGTATCTTGAGTTTGTTCAAAGTTGATATTTAGGTTTCATTTTCTCTTCAAAAAAAAGTCTGTGCATGCAGGTAAACTTGGGTATTGTCCTGTGTTTTTTGCCTCCCTGTGATCTTTGGCCAGCAATGGCCATTGTGATTACCAACTTAGCTGACTGTGATTAGATAGCAACAACAATTGCTTTAGGAAGCTTTCATGCAAACCAGTGCTACTGGCTGTTCTGGTTGGCTTGCCGTCTAGAAGTAGCAGTCTGTACTCAAAAGTCTGTAAAGCAATGCAAATGATTGCTCGTCTTACATCTTTTGTTTGACTTGGTTCACATTTCTCCCTGGTTCATTTACATAAACAAATACTAATGAGCTAACAAACTGGGTGGTCCACACTGCAAAATCTTTCCTGAGGGAAAACTCTGAGACAATAGATTTTCAATAGATACGGGTGTTGCTCAGTTGTAATCATACTGCAGACTGGTTAAACTTTACCCAAGTTGGAAATTCCAGGTCGTGTATATCCTCCAAATACAGTAGATAAAATCCTTTTCTAATAACTAATAATCTAAAGCTTTGCTTGCTTGCGTTCAAATTAATTGCTTATTCATGTTATCACTCACTTTTGATGTTTTGTTTTAAAGCTGAACTCCTGGCAGATATAAAAGGCACAAATTAATACGGCTCAGTATTGAAAAGAAAACTTTTCAATACTGAGCTGTATTCATTTGTTCAAAAGAAATCATTGGTGAACTTTACAAAAAAAAAAACATACAGTATCCTGCAGTATCACTGTGATGCTTTAGGAGTTCCTTACCAACTTTAAGGCAGGCCATAGATGATGCAATTTTCTTTACTGCAACCATGGTTTGAAAGAGAGAGAATCGCTTGGTTCACCCATCAACACTGTGCTATATCCCTCCCATGAAGCTACTGTGTTCTCCCAGTAGGGGGGTTGTTGCAGGGAGTCATCCTGCTGGGAGAACACAGTGATTATTGCTAGCGACTCTAGCTGCTGGCAATAATCGCATGTAAAAATCCAACATGCTGGTTGTACCCGAGTTGATTCATGGATCGACTTGAGCAAAATCAGCCTGTCCTTAGATGGTTCGAATCTCGACCGGTCCCTGCTCGACTGGACTATGGCTGACTAAGACCAAGAACTGAGCAATTTCATGACTCCTTATTGCTCAGTTCTCAAACTTCTCTGAGTGAAGAGCAGTGTCTGTCAGTCACCTGCTGTCCACTCTTCTCCAGCGCTCACTGGAGCGCCAGGCTGGAATGGGGTGGGCACAGTTGGCGCTGACTCTCAGCTGAATGCTGAGAGACAAAGCCAGCTGTCCAAAGAATAGCTGAGAGGATCCTGACAATATGGTCGGGATCCTTCTAGAGCCTGGAGCAGTTCTGTGACGCCAGTTGACAGCGAGCTTTAGCCAGCTGTTGACTGATTCTGGGTCATAAGAAAGCACAAGTAGGTGAACTCCTGTTACCCACAAGAAACATTTGGCCAAAAAATACTTTTCTTTTAATACATTATTATTTTTTTTTCTTTTGGAAGCTCTCACAGATTTGTATTGGTCTCTGTTTCCCTGCTAGGTAGATTCACCCCTCCATTTGTACAGATCATTATTGTCACGGAAAGAGAAAGTGATGGGAAATCCAAACACTTATGCCCCGTACACACGGTCGGATTTTCCGATGGACATTTTCCATCGGATTTTCCGACACACAAAGTTTGATATTTTGAGATAAAATTTTCCGACAACAAAATCCGTTGTCGGAAATTCCGATCGTGTGTACACAAATCCGACGGACAAAGTGCCACGCACATAATTAATGTTACTCTTTCCAACGGATTTTGTTGTCGGAAAATTTTATCTCCTGCTGTCCAACTTTGTGTGTCGGAAAATCCGATGGAAAATGTCCGATGGAGCCTACACACGGTCGGAATTTCCGACAACACGCTCCGATCAGACATTTTCCATCGGAAAATCCGACCGTGTGTACGGGGCATTAGTTTGTTTTCTTTAAAAGTCAGCCACAGCCTAAATAGTAGACATGTGCACACTGAAATATTTCGTTTAGGAATTTAGTTTTCGTCCGAAAAATAAATTTATTTAGTTACTCCTGAAATTCGTTTTTATTTATTTAGTTTTTCGTTAAAAATTGCATTTGTCCGAAAATCCAAATTAAGGTCCAATCTGTCATTGAAGGCTTATGGTGTCTGTCGAAAGTTCAAAGAAGATTCGACGGAGCAGCTAAACTGTACGACGCCGTATAGTTTACCTGCTCCGTCGAATCTTCTTAGAACTTTCAACAGACATCATAAGCCAAAGTACGTGTGTACTTAGAGAATCCTGTCCCCTGCCAACATGCTGCAGAGTGGGACCCTTGGTTTCTTTGAAGAAGCAGTGGTCTCTGTGCAGAGGTCTGACATATACCCTGTGAGCCAGAAGTAGAGCTTTTCATCAAAGGGGAACATGAGCTTTGCTGATTTTAAGCTATAGGTCTGACTTATTACGGAATGTGTAGGACATCGTCAATTTACACATAGAGAGCAAGGGTCCCACTCTGCAGCATGCTTTCGTGCATTGGAATCTTGGCTGGTTCCTGCTAAATATTCAAAATGTGTATGGGCAGGCTGAATGTACCAAGTTGATCGATCAACTGGGGTACAACCAGCCTGCCGGATTTTACTTGCGATTATCGCTAGCGGCTGGTATAGCCATTAGCAATATTCACTGTCTTCTCCTGGTGGGGACGGCTTCTCCTGCCAGGAGAAGACAATGTCTCAGCAAGAGGGATTCCCCTGTCAGCACTGACTGTGCTGATGGCGGAGTAGTGGTTGCAGGAAACAAAATCGCACCATCTATGGCCTGCCTGAGACATTGAACACATTTTGTTTTGATGCACCAATGTATTTAGGTGATTGTAACTGAACATTTAAAGGGGCTTTAATATAATTAATGTTACTCTTTCCTAGAATCTTAATTAAGTCCTAAATATTAGGAAACTAAATAGATTTGCAAATTGCTTACAATGAAAGTAGCCATTTTACCTTGGAGATGGATACCCTGGACTCTAGCAAGCTAATTGGCTCGTTGGCTCATGAAACATCTGTCTCTTCTTTGTAAAAATGACAGGGGTCCTTTAAGTTCTGATTCTGAAGATGAGACAAATATTGTTGTGTAATGTGATTCCCGGCTTCATTTCTGTAGGTTCAATGCAGTCATATACATGGTCTCTAACCTACACTGTCACCACAGCTGCTAATGGACCTCCTGAGAGCCCCCAGCAAGTCCCGTGTATGAGGAGTGCACACATGTCCCCTTCTGTCACACATCGAATACCCGTTTATCCACATCGAGAAGAACATGGGTAAGTAAAACTATTAAATCACCTCCAAAGGGTCCTTTTCTCCAAAGTGTTTTGGGAAAATTGCATAGGTTTGGCTAACAGCTTGAATTGAATGATTCTTACTATATGGATGGGGGCATGCTGTATTTTGTTTATGCATAACTGGTGTTAACCTGAGACCCCTTTCACACTGAGGCGCTTTTCAGGTGCTTTCACGCTAAAAAAAGTGCCTGAAAAGCTCACAAAAACCTATTTTCATGAAAATCAATGAATGCTTTCACACTGGGGCAGTGCGCTGGCAGGGTGGTGAAAAAACGCCCCTCTCCATTGAAATTAATGGAAAGCGCCTGAAAAGCTCTTCAAAAGCGCATGAAAAGCTCTTCAAAAGTGCTCAGTGTTTTACAGGCAGTTTACAAGCGCCTCAGTGTGAAAAGGGCCTTAGCTCCATCCTCCTGGAAGCTCTTTTCATTTAACTTGTACAGGTTTTAGATGAGCCAAAATCTTGTGCAGCTGTGCATGGTAGCCAATCAGCTTGTAACTTCAGGTTGTTCAATTAAGCTTTTACAAAAAAACTGCAAGCTGATTAGTTTCTGTGCAGAGCCAGGGCTGGACTGGGAATAAAAACCAGCCCTGGAAATAATTTCATACCAGCCCCATAGCATCATTATACCAGCCCAACATCATAACCATCATAACGTCATTATTTTCTTGTTCATAAAAAGGGAAAACCATGCATTTTAAAGCACATTTGAAGAGCGTATTATAAAGCACATAGGGGTTGGGATATATATATATATATATATATATATATATATCTATCAGTAAATTTCAGTTAAAAGTAGTAAAAGTGAAGCAGTCATCAAGGGGGACACCTGGGACTCTGGGAATGTGGGGGGGGGGGGCTCTGGTGACCAGAGACCACCTTCTGCAGAAAGAATACACTAGGGTAAGGAGGGGGGCGTGGGTTAATGATATAGGGGCTAAAAAAATAGAAAAAAGGACACTCCTATGGCCACATCCATATAAATTGTATGTCATAGAAAAGAAAAAAGGGGGTTCAGCAAGGACCCCCTGAGCGGACTTTAGAGGCACAACAAACCTGAGAAAGCATAATCAAAATAACAATATAATCAATTTTATTAAATATAAATACAGACAATACAAAGACATTGACAAAAGATAAAAAAAATCATCTATATAGAAATATACATGATACAAGCCCCAATGTATTTACGCGTTTCGTATAGAACTTCTTCAGGACACATTCAGGTTTCAGTTTCAGTCCGCTCAGGGGGTCCTTGTTGAACCCCCTTTTTTCTTTTTAATGATATAGGGGGGAAACCTTTATATCAATCCCCCCCTTACATTATTGTATTTACTACCCCTTACATCAGTGACCCCCCCCCTCAGACTGGCCTGACGGCGCTGTCACTGACCTCCTCTCAGGTGCACCTTGCAGGGATCAGTCAGTTGGCACCAGTTTGGTGGCTCTGGTTTTCCTATAGTCTCCTCTCCACAGTCCACACATGTCTGACTTCTCCCATGATCCCCATCCCAGCGGTGCTCCCATTCTTGACTACTCTCCAGACTCCCTCAGAGACTGCGGACATGATATAAGACAAGAGATGGTCAGAGTTTACGGACATGATACAAGAGATGGTTAGAGGCTGCGGGCATAGTACAGGAGATGTCAAGATGTCAGAGGCTGCGGGCATGGTACAGGAGATGGTCAGAGACTTAGGACATGATACTAAAGATGTTAAGAAAATGTAGACATGATACAGGAGATGGTCAGAGACTGTAGACATGGTACAAGAGATGGTCAGAGACTGCGGACATGATACAAGAGATGGTCAGAGACTGCGGACATGATACAAGAGATGGTCAGAGACTGCAGACATGATACAAGAGATTAATGCAGCCTCACCAGTGCCCATCAAATGCAGCCTCACTGTGCTCGTCAATGCAGCCTCACTGTGCTCGTCATTGCAGCCTCACTGTGCTCGTCAATGCAGCCTCACTGTGCCCATCATTGCAGCCTCAATGTGCCCATCATTTCAGCCTCCCTGTGCCCATCATTGCAGCCTCATTGTGCCCATCATTGCAGCCTCATTGTGCCCATCTTTTCAGCCTCACTGTGCCATCATTGACGCCTCACCTGTCCCCTAATTGCTGCCTTACCATGCCCTCATTGCAGCCTCAACGTGCTCTCATTGCAGCCTCACTATCATTGCAGCCTTACTGTGCCCATCATTGCTGCCTTACTGTGCCCATCATTGCTGCCTCACCATGCCCATCATTGCAGCCTCACATGCCCATCATTGTAGCGTCACTGTGCCCATCTGTGCAGGCTCACTGTGCCCATCATTGTCGCCTTACCGTGCCCTCATTGCAGCCTCAACATCATTGCCACCTTACTGTGCCCTCATTGCAGCCTCCCTTACCATCATTGCAGCCTTACTGTGCCCTCATTGCAGCCTCCCTCACCATCATTGCAGCCTTACTGTGCCCTCATTGCAGCCTCACCAGTCAGTGCATGCATTACGCACAGCGGGCATCTCCCGCTGTGTCACGGAGCTGAGTGTGAAAAGTTTGGCTTTGCTGTGATAAAAGTCCCGCCCTCCTCCTAGACCAGCTCATGTGATAGACAGAACACTGCGTATATCACACAAGCTGGTCTAGAAGGAGGGCGGGACTTTTATCACAGTGCGGCTGAACTTTTCACACTCAGCTCTGTGACACAGCGGTCTCCCGCTGTGTGACAAGTAGGCAGGAGGAGGGGGGGGGGGCACTGCAGCCACAGCATAGATCAAAGCATCCCCAGGGCAGGCAGCCTAACGGGAAATGTCCCAGTAGTCCCGGTAGGCAAGTCCGGCCCTGTGCAGAGCTGCACCAGATTTTTCACTCTCCAGTTTTAGTAAATCAACCCCCATTGTCTTGAATGTAGCTTGTGCAAAAGAGTATAATAATGCAGGGGTGCCAAGTGCAACACGATAAACTTTTATATATGTGAATGAAAACTTACGTAGTCAGTGCAGAACTTAATGACTCCAAATATGTCACCTATTGATGTTTTATTTTTTCAGGTATACAGGGAGCTATAATTATGGAACTTACAGCAATCAGAGTCATCATCCAATAGCATCACAATATACATCTTTACCCCACGAGGCTGGAATTACGGGACCACTTCATTATACAGCCTACCACAGAAGCACCTCCCAGGTTTGTATGACTTGAGTCATGCTTATTTAACAGTTCAAGTACAATTATAATTCAGAGGTTCAGTCCACCCAAAATTAAAGCATAGTACACAGTACTACACACTAGTAGGTTTTTTTTTGTTCAACCCAGCAGGGCTGAACGAAAAAAAAACTGACAGCTCAGAAGGAGCCGCTCTACTAACTATCCAATGTTAGTACAGCGATCTCCCCTGCTGTTCTATTGTGTTCCGTCAGGGGGGCAGCCCCTCCCCCCCACAGAACATTGGCCATTGACTGAGAGCGCTGATCGGGAGCCGATCGGCAGACCTTTTTCAGTCATGCCCCTTCGACAGAAACCTGTCGGACCGACTGCAGTACACATGGGCCAGTGCCGCCCAACATTTGGCCCATGTGCAGTAAGCTTTATTCTTCACATTCTGCTAAATATTAACAATTATATTAACAATTATATTAAATTGTTTCTGGTGAGATTCTGAGATCCTGACTTCTCACTTCCGACATCCAAAAAATCTAGACTAAAGATATTCTTTTTGTTTTAGACAAGCTGGTAAAGGGTTAGGATTTACTTTTTTATTGCCAACTGTTTCCCTAATGAGGAGATCCCCCTGCAGCTTCTGTCAGGATGGGATGCAAAGTTTCCCCAACAGGCAAACAAAATTGTAGAAAAGTGGATAAGGGTTAAAAATTCAGTAAATTGTGATTTTGTCTAGGCAGAGATGATGTCATAAGAAGTGTCGGCTGGTGTTTTTTTTTTTTTTTGGGGGGGGGGGGCAGCAGACAATGTACCCACAGCCACCCCCCCAGTCAGTCGGGTCGCCGTACAACCTCCCACCCCCCGTGGGTCGGGTCAATCACACCCCCCTCCCCCTGTCGGTCGATCAAGTGGGCAGCACTTCATTCCGGGCGACAGCTTCCCATGCATCCCCTCACGGTGGCCATGCATCTCCTCCCTCCTCCTCCTAGGCGGCCTATAGGATCACCTGTCCTTTCAGCCAATCGGGTGATGGGTCTCAGGACCCGCTTTCAGATTGGCTGGGAGGAGAATCAGTGTGACAATAGCGAATATTCATTCGTTATTGTCACACAACTGGGTAGGCTCAGGGCGCTGTGCTCTGCACCCCGAGCCCACCCTTTCTTGAAGCCTATTAAAGCCCCTGGCTCTAATCACGTGCTTAAAAAAAAACAAAACATCATTGGAATGCATGTGTCCGGTGCCCCGCATGTAGATTACGGGGCGGACACATGGATGGGGGGGTTTGCGCCCATACGCCCTTAATCGATGGGCTGCCACTGGTCATAAGTCTGCTACAGGCAGGATGAAGCATTTCCTCAGTCTCCTCTGTCCCAGCGATCAGTCAAAAAAACTGCATGTTGCAACAAATCACAAGGTAAGAGGCTGCATCGGGGGAGAAATGTGACAGACATATATAAACACAGCCAAGCTCTGGATGTACAGCAGCATCATTCATTCACAGAAATCTGTGAAGGACTGAACTACAAGTCCAGTCTTCCATCGCGGCAGAAGGACTTGTAGTTCCTAATGAAATACAAGTGTTGTGATCACTGCACTCGTAATCCATTGACATTTCCTCCAGTATAGAGGTATGAGCAGAGAGCTGGTGGGAGAGTCTGCAGGACCCTGGCATTGGCCCCATGATCCACTAAATACGGTGCAATGCTTTGCAGGCTCCTGTAAAAAAAAATGCAGTTTATTTTACTGCAAAAAAGTAAAAATTTTCTTATAAAGGTGACCCTAACCTTAAATGCTGGTCCACTTTATTGTGTAATAACAGTGACTACTTAATTGAGTTATAACAATGGCATATTTAAAATTCAGAAAAATATAATGACCTTGTAAAAGAAAAAAATATATACACTTTGCCCTATTGTAAACTCCACTCCAGCTTTTTATCTTTTTTGTATTGTAAGTGCCTTGGGCACATAGTGACGTCCAAAAAGAAACATTCTTCAGAAATTGAACAGGGTCACGAGAAAAAAAAAAGTTGACGCAATCAACATTAGATAGGTATCTTAAGTATTTAAAGCCTTCATTTAGAATGAAGCTTTGCAGCAAAGCCCTCAGCACATTTTGTATACATTGATTTTAACAAAACAGTAGGAGGAAGTGGGGGTATGGTTCAGCTTGTTACGCATAGAATAAACGTCATTCCAGGAAAAGTCAACTCCCTATACACCCTCCTTACTCTCAAAAGAGATATGTATTTGGAAAGAAACGGATTCTCGTAATCTCATACCAAACTACTTCAACATTCCCATTTTATATACTCTATATTATATATATATATAGATATATATATATATCTATATATATATATATATATATAGATATATATATATACATACATACACACATTAACACACACAGGTACATACACAGTGTGTATATATATATATATATATATATATATATATATATATATATATATACACACACACACACATATATATACACTGTGTATGTACATACATATACAAACGTTTTGCCATTAATTTCTATTCTAAACTGAATAGGCTGTTATACAAGGTAAGGGTTCACATATACTTTATTTCAGAATTAGAAGGGTATACATTATTGTGTTTTCACAAAAAAAAAGATTTTTATTTGAAATTGTTAAAAAATAAAAAGGCTTTTGCAAATAAGCCCAAAGAATACCTGCCTGGAGTTCAACTTAAAAAATGGCAGTGATGGCGAACCTTGGCACCCCAAATGTTTTGGAACTGCATTTCCCATGACGCTCTGAGGCATCTGGGACAGGACAAGGATTACTTTAGGTTTAGGCAGGCATGAAAAGTGCACTTCATGTGAAAGTGCACTTATCCCTTAAACTACCACCACTAAAGGGTTAATGCTCCATGTCAAAAAAGAATTAGCTGATCCAGAAAGTGGTCATTTCCTGTTGAGAGTAGCAAAACAAATGTCGCCTTCATCCTCCACAAAGATCACTAGAAGCCTGGCTTATAGGACTCTAGTCCCCTTCATAAAACCGGATGTTCAATGTGAGAGGTGACTGTGGACGCACCACGCCAGCCCCTGTGCAGATGGCTAAGTTTGTACGTTTGTAACAAGGGCTGAATAGAAAGTTCACTGGAACGTGGTGAGGCGCATGCCAGTGGTGCGGTCTTAAAACATTGTCTTTCAATAGTCTCTTCACTGTAACAGGCAGGGGGAAAAAAATAATGAGTCATTTTTCAATTAGCTGACCCAAAATGACAAAACTTTCCATCTTCCCGTCATAATAGCATTTATTATGTGGCCGAAGTGTCTGTATCATTTTTAGATTTTGTTTTGTCCTTTAAACTGGTGACATTCACAGCTGTGACTGTGTAAGTGGAACATAGCTGGCTCTGTTTAAGTCTGTATTATCTTCGTCTTCCTGCTTGTTAATACAGGCAACGCTGAAATCTTATACATTATTATTATTATACAGGATTTTTATAGCCCCAGCAGTTTGCGTAGTGCTTTACAACATGAGGACAGACAGTACAGTTACAATACAATTTAATACAAGAGGAATCAGAGGACCCTGCTCATTAACATTATGTAAGGATAGCAATATGTAATGGTTTAGTTCATCCAAGGGTGTTAATTCAGTTTAGAGTAGATTTTTGTGGGTAAAATTACGCCCATGCCATGGTCTCATATTCAGGTCCACAGATCTTTAGCCATTATGTTAGAATCTTACTTTTGGGCTGTATTTCATTTAAATAATGTATTGAACTGTAATGTAATTGTATTGTAAAGTGCTGCGTAAACTCTTGGTGCTATATAAATCCTGTATAGTAATAATAATAATTTACATATTTAAACAGATTCTGTGATAAAAGAAACCAACAGGGACTGCAGCAGTAGGTTTCAACTTCATTACTCAGCAAGTTAATACTCCATGTGGAGCGTTCAACGCTGGTTCTATAATAGATATGTGATTCAATGTTTACTCCAAGTTTTATCATTTCATGAGCCCTGATGAAGGGGGAATATTGTTGCCCCTGAAACATTCTGGCTGATTTTTTTTTTACCAACAATTCAAATTATCTTGGGCTCTTTTATCCGGTTTTGATCTGGCGCTCTTTTCTGTATTTCTATGGTTTCAGCTACTGTTGGGTGCCCATCTAGGGTAGTCTTGCTGTATGGGTGCTGCCTCACCAGATCTATTGAGATTGTTTGAGGTTTTCCTTCATCTGACTACGCTTGCAAAGTCTAAAAATTCCCGGTGCCACTTTGAGTATGATATTCTAAAGCAGGTTTCAGTCCCTAAATGCTAGGCTGATCTGAGCAGGCAAATCTCAGTCACTTCCTGGTAGTGTCGGTGTTTGCTTGCTTACTCCGCCTCCCGTCAAATATTTCTACTGGTCTATCACTATGATGGGCTTCAAAACTGACCTATAGGAACGTGTGGGAGGTTGAAATGGGAAAGCTTCCACACCACCAGAGAATGCTGTACCACTGGGTGAAGGAAGAGAACTCTTAGCTACCGTGGGTACTTTATACCTGTCAGGATATCTATATATATATCTATATATATATATATATAGATATATCTATCTATCTAGCTATCTATCTATCTATCTATCTATCTATCTATCTATCTATCTATCTATCTAGATAGATAGATAGATAGATAGATATCGAGATATCTCTCGCTCTCTCTCTCTCTCTATATATAGATCTATATAAATATTTATATATATCTATATCTATATATTTATTTATTTATTTTTTTTTAAGAGTCGCTTTAAAGCCTAATTGAACATTCAGGTTAATTTATCCCTGGTGCATAAAAACAAGAAATGCTCAGTGTTACAGTTTCTTTTTTTTTTTAGAAACAGCCACAGCCTGGGTGAAAAAGCCTGCCCTGCCAGCATGCTGCTATGTGCCGACCCTAATTAAAACCTACAACTTTGCTAAAGCTTTCATCAAAATAATACCTGATGATGGTACTGTGAATGTCCTTATTCAGGTTCTTCCTGTGATAACGCCAGAATGCTCTGTCCTGGTCTTTCACATGTGTGCTCCTGTGTGGTCACCCTGTCATATAGGCTTCTGATAGAGACTACAATGAAAGGGTAACTCCACTTTCGTAAGAAAAAAATAGCCAATAAAAAAAAATAATATTATAGCATATACAATTGTGACACAAGTCATATTGTAATTGAATGTTATTAAAAATTACCTTTCCTTTTCAATCTGCAGCTCTATAATTTTCTGTAAAATGCAATGCAATATGGCTACCTGGAGGTGTTCTGTATACAGAATGTGTACAGAACGCCCCCCAGAAACATAATTTCCTGCTTGTGTCATTGGCTCATCGATTTTCCCAGTCTGCACCAAAATACAAGTCAGATTTCAGGCATCCCCTGCAACACAAAATGTAATTTTGTGTGTAATACTCCAAATAGGAAACCACATCTAAAGGGATGCTGACCCTGCAATTTTCCTCATTAGAGGCCTGCAGGTGCAGCAGCTGGTTTATAATTGTGAAACCACTCCTATATAAATTCACTATGCACAGGAGCACAGAGAAACACACAGGGATTTCTTAAAAGGTAGGAATCTGCAACAAAGTTTGTTAAAATCCTTGTAATTTACATGGATCACCCAGTGGAGAATGTTTTTTTCTCAACAAAAGTGGAGTTACTCCTTAAGCTGTTTTAGCTAGAATTAAGCAGATCTGGTACCCTTATCCCCAAAAGGAAACCCTCCCTGAGAAATGCCATGTATCCAACTCCATGTAACCAACAAGTATTTTGTAAACTGAAAGCAGAAAGAATCTAAAGCAGCTGTGCATGGCAACCAATCAGCTTCCATCTTCAGCTTCTTTAGTTAAAGCAGAGTTACACCCAAAAATGGAACTTACGCTGATCGGATTCCTCCCCCCCTCCGGTGTCACATTTGGCACCATTCAGGGGGGAGGGGGGAACATATACCTGTATAATCTAGGTATTTGCTCCCACTTCCAGGCATAGATCACCGCAGGCTAAGCCATGCCCAGCCCCTCCTCCGTCCCCCCCCCTGTCTTCTGGGAGACACACATGTCCCAGAAGACAGCAGGCACCAGTGAGGACATGCAGCGTGGCTCGTGCATGCGCAGTAGGGAACCAGGCTGTGAAGCCGCTAGGCTTTACTTCCTGAATCCCTTACTGAAGATGGCGGCTTCGGGTGAGGACATTGCAGGCGCCCTGCACAGGTAAGTGTCCATATTTTAAAAGTCAGCAGCTGCAGTATTTGTAGCTGCTGACTTTAAAAAAAAAAAAATATGGCGGAACTCCGCTTTAAAGAGGAACTCATGTCCCACTTTCAAAACTTTGAGTTGCACAAGCACAGCTCATTTTACATTCAGGGATGGCGCCTGTGAGGGTTTAGCTCCTCTTTAAACTGAGAATGAAAAAGGGAAGCTGATTGCTTGCCATGCACAGCTGCTACAGTTTTCATAAATTCGCCTTATAGTGTTTTCGTAAAGGAAATAGTTAGTTATGGCCTAAATGTACGTTTAACATCTCTGTATTAACACTTTTGTTTTTTTCTTGCAGTACCCATTTAACAGCCAGACACGTATGGAGCCCTGTCTGATGAGCAGCACTCCCCGACTTCATCCAAGTCAAGTGGCACCACGCTGGCCAGATGTGGCATCAGGCAACAGCTGCTATACCTCCCCTTCCATGCACTCTGGCAGATATGGGAGCTCTACCGACATGTACACGTCCTTGACTACACGAAGGAACTCAGACTATGATCACATGCAGCATTTTCCTGGCTTTGCATATATAAATGGGGAGGCAAGCACAGGCTGGGCCAAGTGAAGCATGTGCTGAAGACTTTTCAGAACTTCTAAGACTATTTCTAAAATTATAAGAACCTGGTTATAAAAAGGGCATAGTTAAAAAAAACAGACATGTACAGTGAATAAAAGTCCTTGTAGTAAATGAGAATTTATCACTACTGTAGAGCACTATGTGGGGCCAAATGGTGCCTTTCAAATGTTAATTAATTATTTCTGTTTATGTGAACCCAGTTCCAGATAATAATTATGTCCTATTTTGGCTGTTAACAATATAGTTGGAAGCAGTGGAAAGAAGAATTGTACTTGCTGCCAAAAGCAACCCATCAGCATCTCCATTTTATAATTCTAAAGCAACATGAGGGAACGAAAGGGAGAATCTGATTGGTTGTAATAAGTAGCGGTAATTATTCCCTTTTCAGACAATTTTCAGCATGGGGCCCCACTATACTTAGAGGTCATAACATACTTATTTTCATGTTTAAACCTGGACTGGAAAATCTTAATGATTTTTATGGTCAACACCTTTACTTTCCCTTTTTATTAGGTCCTCTTCGTGTTCATGAACAAATGGCACCTTAACGCATCTAGGTAGTCCACTGCACTTGTGTTATGGTGCACCACAACACATACAAAGTCTTTGTGGTCACCAAGCAATGGTTTCTTATGCTCCCTAGAAAGTAGATGGTTCTTCTACTACTGAGCTGCAATGAGAATGTTGGTTAACGCAGGAATAAGGCCCTATTCACATCCCGCAATTTGAGATTGCGGGCAGAATCATAGCGATTCTACCTGTGATCCCCAGTCACGTGGCGATCGCTGTACAATGCGCGTTTGGGTACCATTATCCCTTAATGTCACCCGAAATTAGATGCAATTCTGCTGGGATTGAAAATTGTGTGAAGCGTGGAGCAGGAGCTTCTTTTCAGATGACAAAGGCGCATAGGACTGCCTATTCAAGTGGTGGGCTGGCCCAATGTGACATGCAAAATTGTGTTCAGAATGCTCCACAAAAAAAAAAAAAATGCTTGTTCCCACTACGCAAAAGTGTAAATGCAGCCTAAAACTTACACTGGATGATGCTTGCCAGTGGATATGAACAAAGCTCAGTGTTACTAAAAAAGGAGCAGACAGAATCTGGAGCAGCTTTACATGGCAACCAATCAGCTTTTATCTTCAGCTTGTTCAGTAAAGCTTTGAAAATGAAAGACAGAAGCCAATTGTTTGCCATGCACAGCTGCTCCAGATTTTGGCTGCTCCAGTCTTACGCTTCATACACACTACTATTTTTTTTTTTGTTCAACGCAGCGGGCAGAACGAAAAAAACAACTGACAGCTCAGGTCAGAGCTGCTGTACTAACTATGCAATGTTAGTACAGCGATCCCCCCCGCTGTTCTATTGTGTTCTGACGGGGAAGGCACCCCCCCCCCCCCCCCCCCCGCTAGAACACTCCGGTAGACCTTTTTTTAGTCATGCCCCTTCAACAGAGCCGGCCGAAGGGCTGGCTCCTGTCGGACCAGCTGTAGTACATACGGGCCAAATATCAGCCAGTTTCTATTGAACCAGCCAATGCCGCATGACATTTTCCCAGATAGACTATGGCCTAAGGAATCTGTATTTCCAACCTAAAGAGCAGTTAGCAGGAGTAGCCAGACTTTGAAGCATTATTACAGTACCCCTTCTTTTAAACTATCATTGAGTTCAATATTTTCAAAATAGAGTAGGTCAAGCTAATAATAAAACTCCAAGAGTTAAAATGTTGGCCCAGGTAGTAAAAGATCTAACACCAATTACACTGCTTTTAGATTATGTTAATCTACCCAATAAGTTTAGTATGATGCATAACAAAGTAATTGAACAGGTGCATGTTGAGAAGTTCCAAAAGCAAAAATATCAACCAGTGACCAGTATTGAAGATGGCCATAAACATTAGATGTCCATAGAACGATACATGTAAGGGCCAGTGTTGATAGGCTTTTGTTCACTTCAGATGGATTTTGCATTCCCATAAAAGTCTATAGGAATGCAAAACCCATTTGAAAAAGGTCAAATGCCGGTCAGAAGGAGGTCAACTGCAAGTCTTATGCCCTTGTCAGTGAATTCTGAAATATCTCTGAAGCGCTTCAAACTGAAGCCTAAGCCGCTCAACACAGGACCTAATTCTGGTTGGTCTTTGATGCAAAGTAGGGCAAGGCAGACTCCCGAAGCTACCGGCATTATAAGAAAAGGTTACTGATTTTTTTTTGAAAACCTATTGTTCCCTGGTGCCTGACAGATATCCATGCATGTTTGGAAGTTACAAGTATGTACAGTATGTTTATGTAACAATAATGTTTGAGTGATGACAAAAATATCTTATACTATGTTTTTAAGGTGGCCAGTTTGAGGCCAACTCCATATGTGCAATATGGCTTGACAAATTTATTGTTACAAGTATTTTCCATCTTGGCAGATCCTATATACCCCACTACTGCTTCTCTATGGCAGCCAAAGACTGTCAGAGTGAATGTATCCTCCTTGAACACTTAAAATGTTGGGAATAAGATTATAAAGGTACTGACTGTGTACTTTATACTTCATTAAAGCCCTACTTGTGCTGTTTCTTTGTGATTTAGTGGTGGGTGCAAAAAACTGCGCCACCTCTAGATACATTGAGCAAGTGTAGCAGTGTCAGTAGGAATTCCAGTTCCTATATCTGCTCCATTGTCTTGCCAGTTATATCTGAAAAAAAATGATTGTATTGCCAGCTGATAACACAAACAAAATGTCAGACTAAAAGATAGATAAATAAATGCCACAAATGCTCAAGCCCCTTTATTGAGATAGCAGAGGGGCTACAGCATTTTAATTATATATTTATTTATTTTTTTACAATTATCTAGTTCGGACATCCATAACAGTATTGTCTATTAGATATTTCTAGCCCTGAAAGTTCAATGATAAAATTCTATATTTAATTCAGCATAATATAACAAATAAGGCAATCTGAATATAATCAAGACCTGCTGTTTCAACATTGGTGTTCGACCACAATTTAAAAAAAAACAATTTGATGGAAGCTTGCAAAAATCCAGTTTATTATCATTTTTCCATGTCAGTTTATGGAGTTAATGTCAATCTTTTTCTAAATACAGCGACACTTTAGTTTAGACATTGGGGGTTATTTACTAAAGGAAAATCCACTTTGCACTGAAAGTGCACTTGGAAGTAAAGTCGCTGTAGATCCGAGGGGGACATGCAAGGAAAATAAAAAACAGCATTTTAGCTTGCACATGATTGGATGATAAAATCAGCAGAGCTTCCACTCATTTCAGATCTACCCCTTAGATTTAGAGCGACTGCACTTTCAAGTGCACTTGCAGTGCAAAGTGGATTTGCCTTTCGTAAATAACCCCCATTATGCTGTATAGTCCTCATTCATAGGATTCTTAAATGAGAACTGACTTTGCTACCAAATGAGATTTGTAATTACAGAGTCAAACTTCCAACCTGGAATTTGAGATTCCAGATTTGTTTGGTGGTCAGGCAGCACAGCTTTTAATGTGTCTTAAATAAAGCTCTATATATCTATTTATGCGCTGACTGCAAATCATAAGAAATGCCGGCTTGTTGGTATATTGGGAGCCCTATGTAATGTTCACTTCCTTTTTTCTTTCATTATGTCAGTAAATTTAACAATGCCTTTTTCCAAAAAGGTAGTAACATGGGTTGATTTACTAAAACTGGAGTGTGCAAAATCTGGCGCAGCTCTGCATAGAAACCAATCAGCTTCCAGGTTTTATTGTGAAAGCTTAAGAGCCGGTTCACACTAGAAGCGGCACGACTTGCGTCGCTCCGATTAGAACGGTTCCATTGTACAGAATGGGAGGCGACTTGTCAGGCGGCTAGGTCGCCTGACAAGTCGCCCCCGTGTGAACCGGCTCTTACTGAACAAGCTGAAGGTAGAAGTTAATTGACTACCATGCACAGCTGCACCAGATTTGGCACTCTCCAGTTTTAGTAAATCAACCCCGCAAACCGCAGAATTTTCTAAACAACTTGCCGTTGTGGACAGAACTATCACGTCAGGTAGGGTTTCAGGTTGAACTCAAATTTTGGCAAACGACAAAATCATATGGCTTTTTTGTAATATAGTCCAGTATACAAAAAAAAAAAGAGTTGACATGTAGCCCGCTATACCCAAACAGTTCAATTGTCACTTTTTGATTTGGAAAAGCATAAGCCCCTCAGGTGTGTGTCCCAAGCAAATATGGAATGTGAGGCCTCAGTTCTTTTAGGCTCTAGATGCTCATGCTTAAATTGATCATATATAATGAGGTGCTCCTCCTCATATTATAGTATTATAGGAACAAAAAATATTATAGCCTAAGAAACATTCATTACAGGAAACCTGTACACACTGACCTCGATAATGTATGCAGATGAAAGATTTTGACTTCACTTTGGCATTCTTATCTTCATGCTTCCTACAGGTCAGTAAATGAAAATACATTGATGACTGAGGCAGATGGGCAACAAGTATTAAAACTATATTTATTCTGTCCTTTAGGCTGGGTTCACACTATTGCAAATTGGATTCCCCGCATTCCAATTCACATGTCAGGTGATTGTGACCGGCTCTCTATGGAGCAGCTCCGGTGCGAATTGCACAGGGGTCCTGTGCGTCTTCTGGTCCATTTCAGGTCTGAATTCAGCCAAAAATTCGGGATGAAATCGGACCAGAAACTGAACGGGGATGACCGGACCCCTGCTGTGAGCCGCTCCGTGCTGTGGTGGGAACCCAGCCTTAAAGTAAAAATGTCATAAACATTGGAAATCAAATTACAGCTTGATTTTTTCCTGACTGAAAAGTCAAGCTTGACCTTAGTCTTTTCTACCTTCTGAGATGCTCTGTTGTTCAGTGATTCTGTCATTACCTTAGAGGATTTTCGACTAGTGTATGGCCAGCTTAGTGCACAGTCTATTTGCCTTTAGTAAATCCACCCCATGTTTCATATTACACCCATATTTGGGGTGAACATGAAAAATAGCCACATACCCTATCCACAAAACCTCACTTCCCCTTCCCCCTACCTGAATCACTAGGTGCATCTTCCAGGGGGAATCCTGTTATTATTTTTTTATTTAGTGTGGCTGTGCAATGGTTTCACCCTCCCAGCCATGTATTTTGGCTCAGTTGTTACAGACCTGAGGCTGGGTGTAAACATTGATAGAGTGTCTACATTGCACCTGCAGCACACTGATGGAGGGTGCAATGGTCTAATGTTGCTGCATTTACAACTTTTTTCAAAAGGTGGACTTAGCCTTTAACTTGTGGCGTTTACAAATGTTACTGCTGTATATGTTATTTTATGGTCCGTTTGAGCTTCATAGGTTTGTGACAGGTTTGCTTTAGTGATTATATATAATCATTAAAATGTATGCATAGACATTTTTTTTCTGTATATTTTGTCTGGCTATTTATGGCTCTTTGTCCTGTTCAGAAGCTACCTTTACTTCCTCCTTTATAGATGCAATGGGAAATAATAGGGAATCTAAACAATTGGGAGGGATTCCTGTCCTTGACAGTTTTCACCTAAGCATTGGTCCCCATTGGATAATTTACTCGCACCTCTTGCTCTGGTGACAGCTCTAAAATCTTGGCCTTCCCCTTATTTTCTATTTCGGTGAGAATGGTCACCAGGACAAGTTTAGAGTTAAAGTGGATGTAAACCTGATTCATGAAATTTGAGCTGGGCACATATATCTGTAGTTTTTTTATCGCTCTTCAAAGTATCATGGCTTTCTGCTGCTGGTTCTTCTGTTATGAGCATGATAGCTTCTGACAAGTTCTCCAACACCTGATGAAAACAGGCTGAATTTTGTGTCAGCGTGGGTGCTATAAATAGATTAGCAGAAAGCTACTCTACTCACAGGACAGCTCTGAAAGTCTCTGCCTATCTGGAGGGGGGTGTGTGCTTTTCCTCCAATCAGCTGTCTCTCAGTGTAATCCAACACTACACTGCTACTGCTGAATGAGGAAGTGAAAATTCTAACATGATGTGCACTTTCTAAACAGTATATAAGGCTGAAAACAGCAGATATACATGTAACACTTATGTAGGAGGATTTGTTTCATCTCTATGTATCATCTGAGGCTATTCACTTCACTGGGTATATGTGAGGGTTAACACCCCTTTCACACTGGGGTGGTTTTCAGGCGCTTTAGCGCTGGAGATAGCCTCTGCTAATCGCCTGAAAACCGCCTCCCATTCATTCAAATGTGACTTTTCACACTGGGGCAGAGCGGTTGCCGGACATTCCGAAAAAGTCCTGCAAGCAGCATATTTGGGGTGGGTTGGGAGCACTGTATTTAGTGCCCCCGAAACACCCTGCTAATTGGTGCAACACGGGAGTTCTTAACCCCTTCTTTGGGGTTAAAAGTGCCCCGCTAGTGGCCAAAAAGCGTCGCTTAAACGGCAGCAGAGCACTGCTAAAACGAGCGGCGCTTTATCGCGAACGCGGCCCCAGTGTGAAAGGGGTCTTACATCCACTTTAAATCTCTCCAGCACAAACACAGTTCACAATATAAAACTAACCAAGGGTCTATCCCTCCTTTCAAAACAAGTTTTGCCTTTAGATACAATTTAAAGTGTACCTGTCACAAACCTCGGAAACGTGAGGCTAGATGCAAGTACATCACTGGTTGATGATTCCTTGTTACCTAATCTTGCAAAATGAATCTAAATAATTTGTGGAAGTTTTGTGGTTAATAAACAGAGCCAGATAGGAGTTCACATGACAAAAATGATCAATACTTCTTGGGAATAAATGAATATATTGGCAATTGTATTGTGTAGGGATAATTAAAAAAGCAGACTTAATGTTTCCTTCATGCTCATTTAAAGTTCAAGTTGTTGCTCATGTTAATTTTCTAAATTCAGCAGGAAAAAAAAAATGTATATATTGTAATTTGCACACATGACGGATCTGTATATCACTAACGTTCACAATGATATACTTGTTGGCAAACAAAGTTGTGCCTTGCAGAAACTGCAATTTAACACAGTTGTATAAACTTTGTAATGTACTTTGTCTTAGACATTTCTGTGTCTAATCTGTAGTATTGTGAATTATTATTTTTTTTTTATTAGAACAAATTAACATGAATGTATTCCATATTTTAAAGAAACACACTGAGGAAATAAAGCAGACTTATTACCCTATGGGTAAGACATTAATAAATGGTTTATATAACATCTGAGCAATCTATTATGTGTAGATAATATATTTCCCAGCAGCCAGTGTGGTAACTGTGCGCGTTGCAAGTGAAAAAACAAAAAAACAAAAAAAACCCCAACATATTATTTGTACTGTTGTGAAGCGAGTATTCACGTCAATAAACAGTTTATTGGAAATATATATTTACGTTGGTCATTATTCTTGAAAGTTCAGATATTGCTATCATTAAGGTAGAGCTAAAGGCATTTTTTCCTTTATTTTGGATAGGGTACTGGAAGGCTATAATAATATCAAATTGGGGAGATTTCCCCTAATTTCCTGGGCTGGGCCAAAGCCAAAACAGGACGTGGGAGGAAATCTTTTCAAAGTGAAGGAATCACTGGTTCTCACCAGGGTCACAAGAACTAGCGCACCCTTAGGAAGATAAGATTGTGACCCAAAATTTGGTATTTTCTGTCATTTTCGGTTTTATTGATAAACGGGACAAACAGAGAGGGTGAATCTAAAGCTAAAAAAACAAAAACTTTAAGTTAACATAAAAAAGGCATGGTATGCTGGTTAACATCAGCTGCTTTCCAGTGATGATCAGAGGTACAAGTCCAGTCAGAGTGACTGCGTTGATTTTTAACCACTTGACCTCCAGAAGGTTTACCCCCTTCATGACCAGGGCATTTTTTGCCATTCAGCAAAACATTAAAGGTGCTGTGATTGCTCACTATGTGGCGCGTCCCGCAACCCTACACTGAGTGCATGGCGCACCCTACAACCCTGCACTCAGTATGTGGCGCACCCCGCAACCCTGCACTCAGTACGTAACACGACCCGCACCCCTACACTCTTTTTGTAGCGCAACCCTGCACTCTGTACATAGCACACCTCATAACCCTGCACTCAGTGCGTGGCACGCCCTGCAACCCTGCACTCAGCACATGGCGTGACCCGCAACCCTGCACTCAGTACGTAGCACGACCCGCACCCCTGCACTCTTTTTGTAGCGCAACCCTGCACTCTGTACATAGTGCACCTCATAACCCTGCACTCAGTGCATGGCATGCCCTGCAACCCTGCACGTGACGTGACCCGCAACCCTGCACTCAGTATGTGGCGCGCCCCGCACCCAGTACGTGGCGCGCCATGCAACCCTGCACTCAGTATGTGGCGCACCAGGCAACCCTGCACTCAGTACATGGCACGCCACACAACCATGCACTCAGTATGTGGCATGCAACGCAACCCTGCACTCAGTACATGGTGCGCCACGCAATACTGCACTCAGTATGTGGCACGCCACCCAAACTCTGCATTTAGTGTGGCCTATATATATGGTGCTGTATAGTTTCTAATACACTTCAGGCGGTGTACACAGTATATAATACAGTGTAGTTTGGTGTTGCAAAACAAAAAATACATCATGTCCAGAAGGCCACCAAGGAGAGGCAGATGCTCTCACAGGCCACTAAAAGAGGGCAAGCTGCCTCTGTGTCTACAGTCAACAGTGGTGGTCCTGGACAATGTGCATCCGCTGCAGGTGGCCGTGGGGCACACTTGCCTTTTTTTTCTGCTTCTGGCCGTGTTATTGAGCCACAACATGCAGAAGAGTTGGTGGAGTGGATAACGAAGCCGTCCTCATCCTCTGTCACCCAGGCTCAGAGTAGTTTGCCTTCCAACGCAGCTGCCAAAGTAGCCTATTCTACCGGCTCCTTGTCCACAGTCACTCCTTCAGTAGCCCCACCATCATGCATGGAGGAGTCCCTAGAATTATTCAACCACAATGTCGGTTATATGCTGCTGGAGCATGTGCAGCGATTTGAAGGCTCCGATGTTGGTTCACAGATTGAGGAAGGTAGTAACATAAGCCTAGAGAGATGGGGTGCCACAGAAAAACAAGAAACTGGCAGTCATGTCGCCCCAGCTGCAGCATACTGCCAAATTTGCTCCAGTGACGAGGAGGGGGGGATGATGAGGTCACTGACTGTACTTGGGTGCCTGAGAGAAGAGAGGAGGAGGCACAACTCCGAGGCAGGATGTCCTCTAGCTGGCAGTGTGAGGGCAGCCACCCTATTGCATCACAACGCAGAGCTCCGCAGGTGCAGGGCGCTGCTGACTCCCCGCTGACTTTTAAAAGTTCCTTGGTGTGGGCCTTTCTCGACACGTGTGCAGCAGATAGCACCGTTGCTGTTTTCCACCTATGCCTGAAGCGGATTAAGCGTGGCCAGAACAGCAGCCGCCTGGACACTACATGCTTGACCAGACATATGGCTACATGCCATGTAGTCCGTTGTCAACAGCACTTGAAAGACCCACATCATAGAAAAAGGTGGACTTCTCCTTGCTCCTCATCTGGGATCTCCAACCCTACTATACCTCCAGTCTTCTCAAAAACCTGCACCGAGAGGAATGAAGGTATAGCAATAGGTATCCCAAGTACTTGCAGCCAATCTGCTAGCAGTACATCACCAATTGATTTTAGCAGGCAAATTTTCCTACCCCAGTTGCTGAACCGTAAAAATAAATTCGGTCCCAGCTATCCACATGGTCAGCATCTAAATGCTAGCTTGGCCAAATTGCTAGCACTGCAACTGCTGCCTTTCCAGCTGGCAGACTCTGCCCCCTTTTGTGAATTTATGGAATGTGCTGTACCTCAGTGGCAGGTTCCAAAACGCCATTTCTTTTCACAGAAGGCCATTCCGGCTCTCTACCGTCATGTGGAAGGCAATGTTTTGGCCTGGACAGGGTGGTCAGCAGTAAGGTTCATATTACTGCTGACTCATGGTCCAGCAGGCATAGGCAGGGATGTTACCTTTCCTTCACGGCGCACTGGGTAACTCTGCTGGCAGCTGGGAAGGATGCAGGACAGGGTTCAGTGTTGTTGGAGCTTGTCCCGCCACCATGTCTCCAAAATGCTAGTGGTGATTCTATCACAGCTCTCTCCTCCACCCCCTCCTCTTCTTCCTCTATGGCCTCTTCTGCAGATTTGTCCTCTGAACCAACAGTGCTCTGTAAGCGTTCAAGGGGCTACGCAAGCAGTCAGACTAAAAGATGCCATGCGGTGCTTGAGTTGGTCTGCTTAGGGGACAGGAGTCAAACTGGGGAAGAGATTCTGGCAGCTCTGCAGGGGCAGGCTCAGAGGTGGTTGACGCCACACCGGCTTCAGCCAGAAATAGTTGTATGCGACAATGGCACCAACCTTCTCTCTGCCCTCCGACAGGGACACTTGACCCATGTTCCATGTTTGGCACACGTCCTGAATTTGGTGGTGCAGCGGTTCTTGACCAGGTACCCAGGCTTACAAGATCTCCTGAGGCAGGCCAGAAAAGTCTGTGGTCATTTCCGCTGGTCATACAATGCCAGTGCTCAGCTGGCTGAAATTGAAAGGGAATGCAACCTGCCCACAAACCGCCTCATTTGTGACATGCCACCAGGTGGAACTCAATGTTGGCAATGCTGCAGAGGCTGCACACACAGCAGAGAGCCATCAATGAGTACTTTTGCAAGTATGGCACCAGGACAAGGTCAGGGGAGCTTGGCTTCTTTTCGCCATGCCAGTGGCTACTGATCAAGGATGCATGCACTGTCCTGTCACCATTTCAGGAGGCCACAAGGATAGTGAGCAGCGACAATGCATGCATCAGTGACACTGTCCCTCTAGTCTTCCTGCTGGAGCACATGCTTTGTGGAATCATGGACAGGGCACTTCAGGCAGAACAGCGAGAGGAAGAGGAGGGCTTCCTTTCCTCTCAAGGTCCTCTTTATCCAGATAGCATTCCTGCAGGCCCACCAAACACACAGGAAGAAGAGGAGGAGGAGAATTGTGTCAGCATGGATGTAGAGGATAACACTCAACAGCAGTCTTCAAGGGATGGTTTTCAGTCCCCAGAAATCCAAGGAGTTGTACGTGGCTGGGAGGAGGTAGTTATGGATAATGTGAAAAATTATTTTTACATCAACAGTCTATTTAACCACTTCAATACAAGGCATTTTCACCCCCTTCCTGCCCAGGCCAATTTTCAGCTTTCAGCGCTGTCACACTTTGAATGACAATTGTGCGGTCATGTGACGTTGTACCCAAATAAACTTTGATTATTTTTTTCCCCACAAATAGAGCTGTCTTTTGGTGGTATTTGTTCACCTCTGCGTTTTTTATTTTTTGCGCTATAAACAAAAAAAGAATGTCAATTTTGAAAAAAACACAATATTTTTTACTTTTTGCTATAATAAATAACCCAATTTTTTTTTAAAACCTATTTTTTTCCTCAGTTTAGGCCAATATGTATTCTTCTACATATTTTTGGTAAAAAAAAAAATCGCAATAAGCGTATATCGATTGGTTTGCATAGAAGCTATAGCGTCTACAAAATCGGGGATAGATTTACGTAATTTTTATTATTAATTTTTTTTACTACTAATGGCGGCGATCTGCGATTTTTATTGTGACTGTGACATTGCAGCGGACATATCAGATACTTTTGACACTATTTTGGGATCATTGACATTTATAAAGCGATCAGTGCTATAAAAATGCACTGATTACTGTATAAATGTCACTGGCAGGGAAGGGGTTAATACTAGGGGGCGATCAAGGGGTTAAATGTGTGTCCTAGGGAGTGATTCCAACTGTGGGGGGAGGGGACTGATAAGAGGAGGAGACCGATCGGCCTTCCTATATACAAGAAACATACGATTAGTTCTCTCCCCTGACAGGACGTGGATCTGTGTGTTTATACACACAGATCCACGTCCCTGCTCTGTGGCGAGCAATCGCGGGTGCCCGGCGGACATCGCACAATGCCTGGAAGCCAAGGACATCATATGACGGCCGTCTGGAGGGACGACGGGTTCCTGCGGCTGTCATATTACAATACGGCGACAGACAAGTGGTTAAAATATTTTAAAAAACATTTGAAAAAAAAATTTTACTTACCAGAAATGGCTGTTGCTAGGCAGTCGTCCTAATCTGCCACTTCCTTCTCCGCGGAGCTGTTCGTTCTCTTCATCCCTCGCGTTGCCTCCTGGAAAATGGGGCGCTCTGTCTTCTGGGACCTGTGTGTGTCCCAGAAGACAGCCGCCCAGTCACAAAGTGCCACGTGACTCGCGCATGCGCAGTAGGAAATGGGCAGTGAAGCCGCAAGGCTCCACTGCTTGTTTCCTTTCATTAGGATGGCGGCGCCGGCACCCGATCCGATGGACGGATTGGCCACGGGGGGCCGACATCGCAGGCACCCTGGACAGGTAAGTGTCCTTATTAAAAGTCAGCAGCTACAGTGTTTGTAGCTGCTGACTTATAAAAAAAAAATTGCGGCTGGAACACCGCTTTAACCACTTCAGCCCCGGAAGATTTGGCTGCTTAAAGACCAGGCCATTTTTTGCGATACGGCACTGCGTCACTTTAACTGACAATTGGGCGGTCGTGCGATGATGTACCAAACCTCATCTCTGAGGTTTTTATTTTTTGCGCTATAAACATAGAAAGATGAAAAAAAAAATATTCTGTACTTTTTGCTATAATAAATATATTTTTATATATTTTTTGCTGGGGCTTCGTTCAGTCAGAGGAAGAGCGGTGGAGAAGGTGGCTGGCTGCCTGATGCCTTTAAACATTTTTTCAGTCCTCAGTGCCAAGGTCTGATCGGTTCAAGCAACCATCGCCAGTGTCTGCATTATATGGTGCAGGAATAACTAGGGGCAAGAGCAGACTTGGAGACCATTCCAACAGAGCATCCACTGGGTTACTGGGTCTTGAGGATGGACCACTGGCTAGAACTAATATGCAATTGAGCTACTGGCCTGTCCTGCATCTAGCGTGCTTTCTGAACACACATTCAGCCCTTCTGGAGGGTTTGTAACGGATCAAAGAGTACGCCTGTCCACAGACTCTGTTGATAGGCTCACATTCATAAGAATGAATCAGGCATGGATCAGCAGTTATCAAGCAACCGATGCTGATGTAACTTATTGAATTTGCTATGGATCTGGGATCTCTTGAAGACTGCTTATGGTGAATATCCTATTCCTCTTCAATCTTGAGGATGCTAGCTTCCAACAATATTTTTGGTTTAGGGTACCACCACCACCACCCAAGGCCCAATTTTTCTGCCCCTGTTTAACAGGGGCATGCAATTACAATTTTTGATATAATATTTCACAGCAGGGCCATTCCTGCCCTCAACAAGAGTATCTGTGAGGGGTTACAGTGTTGTGGCACCACCACCACCACCCAAGGCCCAATTTTTCTGCCCCTGTTTAACAGGGGCATGTAATTACAATTTTTGATATAATATTTCAACACAGGGCCCGTTCCTGCGCCCAACAAAAGTAACTGTGAGGGCTTACAGTGTTCTGGCACAACCAAAACCAAAGGCCCAATTTTTCTGCCCTTGTTTAACAAAGGCATGTAATTACAATTTTTGATATAATATTTCCATTCCTGCGCAGAAGAGTAAAGCCGTGTACGGATTTTCCGACGGGAATTGTGTGATGACAGGCTGTTGGCAGAAAATCTGACCATTTGTATGCTCCATCAGACAATTGTTGTCGAATTTTCCGCGGACAAATGTACAAAAGTCCGTCGGACAAAAGTCCAAAGTACAAACACACATGCTCGGAAGCAAGGACGTGCCGGAAGCGGTTGGTCTTGTAAAACTAGCATTCGTAATGGAGAATTCACATTCGTGACGCAGCAAATTATCAAATCTAGACATTCTCTTCTTCTTTATAATGGGATAATAATGAAGCTGCTTTGCTGGTGATACTGACAGGGTTCTGCCAAACGTATTTAAAAAGGCTTTTTTTTATAGTGATATATTTTTTTTTTTGGGGGGGTCAAGTTACCACAACACCATTATCCCATAGTTTTTCAGATTAAATATTACAACTTTGTTGGTGTCCCTTGTTAATTTTACATTGTATTTTTTAAATGTACATGCCTACTCCCAAACTGTCATTTTAAGTAAAACACATAGCCAAGCATGTTTCTAATTATTTTTTTATTTAATAGGGATCACAAGAAGGTCCTATAAAAATCAAGAGGAAGGCAGCGGTGGAGAAAATGTTGGAATTTGTGAACCCTTTGTACCCCAGGGCAGACCTCAATTTTGTGAAGAGCAAAATTGGGAACCTAAGGAGTACATTTAAAGGGAGCACAAGAATGGCCTGGACTCCGAGAGATTGGGAGCAGCAGCAGATGACTGGTATGTCCCCAGGCTGTGGTATTACCACAGCCTGTGGTTTTTGACAGACCAGACCAAACCCAGGCCATCACTGTCAATGCTCCCTTCCACATCGGCTGAGGCCATTTTTTTTTCTTGTGCATTATTTCAAAAATAAACACATATAAATTAGACATGTTATCTGCCATCAAACTCAAAATTCAATAGCAAAAACAAAAAGTGCATTTTCTGCATACAAAAATAAATAAAGTATAACTAAAATCATAATTTAAAAAAACAAAAAAAAAGGAAATTAATAATTGTATGGCTGAAAATCCTCAGCACAGCGGGCTTGTTGTGGGTCTTGGGGCTGGAACTGCCAATCTCCATCATGCTGCTGTGGTGGGTGGGGCTGCTGTGGTGGGTGGGTTGCTGTGGAGGTGGGGCATCCAAATCTGAAATATGTGTTTTTGAGGAAATTTGTCCCCTCCCTCCCTTGTTGAGGAGCTGCAGAATTAATTCCTCACACATCCTCCTTTGCTCCCCATCCATGTCTCTTAACTTATTCGCTGCCAGACAGCCAAATGCCTCAGCTGCATCTGGGGCCGTACTGATGGCCATTGTTGCGTGGCTGAGGAAGGCAACTGTGGCCTCGTCTAGGTTCCTGCTCTTCCTGGCCTTTTTAACAGGAGGGCGTAGGGGAGAGATCTGGGACTCTGTGTGGCTGCTGGCCACTGGCTCCTCCAAACTGCCACTTTCCTGTGTATGAAAATGGGACATAATTAGTATTCTCATTTTTTTTTTTTTTGCTCATCAATCACACACAATTTTGAGCTCATGACTGTTGCAAATTGAATGTGGAGAAATAGAAAAGACTATCATTCTGACCCCAGCATTTTTTCTTGTTGTCCAAATCATTTTTGGCCACTACTGTTTATTGATACAGAA
This sequence comes from Aquarana catesbeiana, assembly GCF_042186555.1. Classification (NCBI taxonomy): domain Eukaryota; kingdom Metazoa; phylum Chordata; class Amphibia; order Anura; family Ranidae; genus Aquarana; species Aquarana catesbeiana. The sequence goes on from NC_133326.1 coordinate 520,555,354, forward strand.
ACCATTTTGTTAAGGCAGAAATTTTTGAACAATAAAGTCTAGTTATCATCATTCTATTTTTGGATACAAATATGTTCAACAATGCTATACCTGGGTCAAGCTGGGCTCCTCCACATCTTCATCCTGTGTCGAAGGACCAGGGTGGACCTCAGGAGCTGTGGCCTCATCCGATGTGGAAGGGAGTGTTGAGAGTGATGGCCTGGGTTGGGTTTGGTCGGACAAAAAACGCATCCTGTTGTAGTACCACAGCCTGGGGACATATATGTCATCTGCTGATGCTCCCGATCTATGTGATTCCTGGACCTTCTTGTGCTCCTTATTAAATGTACTCCTCAGGTTCCCAATTTTGCTCTTCACAAAATTGATGTCTGCCCTGGGGTACTGAGGCTTCACCAATTCCAGAAGTTTCTCCATTGCTGCCTTCCTCTTGATTTTATTATAGTAATCCCTACTTTTCACCTTCCACAGACAGGGCAGTTCCTGGTATTGGTCGATAAATTGAGGCAAAAAGTCGGGCGCAGTGAATTTTTCCACCATGATCAATTATTTATCTGATGCCTGCAAGACAGAACACAAAAAAAGACGTAAGAAGTTAGTTTAACTTCTATAGTCGGGAAGATACTGGAAAGTTTGATAAAAGACCACATAGACGAGTTCTTCCTGGAAAAAAAATATTTTAATCGCTTCCGGACCAGCCACTGCAGTTATACTGTGGCAAGTTGGCTCCCCTGCGCGAGCTATCGTAGCTATACATCGGCTCGCAGGGTCCGGATAGCAGGCACGTGCCCGCTGCACAGCTGGGTGCCAATGCTCGTGGCGATGGTCGCGATGACCGCCGACCACGAGCGATTGTGAGCAGGAGACACAGAACAGGGACGAGTGTATGTAAACACACACTTCCCTGTTCTGTTCTGACAGAAGGGACAGATCGTGTGTTCCTATTAGCTAGGAACCACGATCCGTCACTTTCTCTAGTCAGTCCCCTCCCCCTTCAGTTAGAATCACCTCCCAGGGAACACAGTTAACCCCTTCACTGCCAATGACAATTTTACAGTAATCAATGCATTTTTATCGCACTGATCGCTGTATTAATGCCAATGGTTCCAAAAATGTGTCAAAAATGTCCAATGTGTCCACCATAATGTCGCAGTCACGATAAAAATCGCAGATCGCCACCATTACTAGTAATAAATAAATAAATAAATAAAAATGCTATAAATCTATCCCCTATTTTGTAGATGTTACAACTGTTGCGCGAACCAATCAATATACGCTTATTGCGATTTCTTTTACCAAAAATATGTAGAATACATATCGGCTTAAACTGAAGAAAAACATTTTTTTTTATATATTTTTGGGGGATATTTATTATAGCAAAAAGTAAAAAATAATGCGTTTTCAAAATTGTCGCTATTCTTTTGTTTATAGCGCAAAAAATAAAAACCGCAGAGGCAATCAAATACCACCAAAAGAAAGCTCTATTTGTGGGAAAAAAGCACGTCAATTTTGTTTGGGTACAACGTCGTACGACCGAGCAGTTGTCAGTTAAAGCGACGCAGTGCCGAATCGCAAAAAGTGGTCTGGTCAGGAAGGGGGTAAATCCTTCCAGGGCTGAAGTGGTTAAGCAACAGACAGCATGGATTCATGAAAGACAGAAGTTGTCAAACAAACCAGATTTCTTTTTATGAGGAGGTAAGTAAAACCTTGGACAGAGGGGTGGCAGTGGACGTGGTATACTTGGATTTTGCAAAAGCGTTTGACACAGTTCCCCACACATAGCTCATGTGTAAGGTAAAGTCTATAGGCTTGGAAATATCAGTTTGTAAACGTATAGAAGACAGAATTCAGAGAGTAGTGGTAAATGATTCTTACTCTGAATGGTCTAAGGTTATCAGTGGTGTACCCCAAGGTTCAGTGCTGGGACCCTTACTTTTTAATATCTTTATAAACGATATTGGGTCTGGGATTAAAAGTAACATTTCTGTCTTTGCAGATGACACTAAGCTATGCAGTGGAATAACATCCTTACGGGATGTCTCCAATTTACAAGCCGACCTCAATGCACTAATTGGGCGACTATGTGGCAGATGAGGTTTAATGTCGATAAATGCTAAGTTATGCACTTGGGAGCTAAGAATATGCATGCATCATACATACTAGGGGGAGTACAAGTGTGTAAATCAATGGTGGAGAAAAATCTGGGGGTTTTGGTAGATCATAAGCTCAATAATAGCATGCAATGCCAAGCTGTGGTTTCCAAAGTGAGCAAAGTCCTTTCTTGTATTGAGAGGTATGGACTCCAGAGAGAGAGATATCATTTTGCCCCTGTACAAATCATTAGTAAGACCTCATCTGGAATATGCAGTTCAGTTTTGGGCACCAGTTCTCAAAAAGGATATGGGGTAACTGGAGAAAGTGCAGAGAAGTGCAACCAAACTGATAAGAGGGATGGAGGAGCTCAGCTATGAGGAAAGATTGGAGGAACTGAATTTATTCACTCTTGAGAAGAGGAGATTAAAGGGGGATATGATCACCATGTATAAATATATAACGGGTCCATATAGTGAACTTGGTGTTGAGTTATTCACTTTATGGTCAACACACGTTTGTCCTCCACTCCCAGATCGTTCCTACGGCCGTTACATCGATCGTGCCTTATGGCTTTATACACACTGCGCACGTGTGAAACTCTGCCCCTGTCCTTCTTTCGAGTGAATTCCCCGCCTCTTCTCTTTCGGGGCAGTGGGAGAGCAAATGGCGGCAAGACAGCAGGTGTGGTGAAAGCAGCAATGATAAAAACCTGGAGAAAGTAACTTCCAGATCCAGGAGGAACTATAAGGCCACAAATATGTCGTTTGAAGAAATGGTGGAGATGGTGGACATCTTAGTGAGGACAGACTATGATGGGAAGCATGGACCTTACGGAAACCCAAATGCCTGAAAGGCTAAGATCATGGCTAAAGTTGTGAGAAGTCTGCACAGGAAATTTGGGGTACAAAAACAAGGATCAGTTGAGAAAATGCTGGTCAGACCTTAAATTGAGAGAAGGAGATCAGTATAGAAAGATCAGGAAAGTGCTGCAAAAAAGTATTTGTCCTGTGTTCCTATTATTACGTTCATGCTGGTCCATGTGCTTTTCTCTACTATTCTACAGTCTAAAATGCAAAGTTTTAGTTTCGTGGACACAGGAATCTTTCGCGGGACATGAAACATCGTTTTGATCAACCACTAATACTTCGTTATTGGGAGATGCACGTTAAATACATTTGTTATGGCCTATTTTGATGTAGCATAAATTCATTAGGTTGTTGTCTAGATGTGTTCGTAACTAATGAAATGTCAACTTTATTCATTGTCAGTAGAGGACACTCAGCAGCTGGACGCAGGAGCACCAGTGTGGGACACCGTAACACCCTTGTTATGGTGTCCCACGCAGGTGCTCCAGTGGATACTAGGGGTATCTCCATGTGTGAAACTTGCACAAAACAGATAAGTATTCCTTCTTTGGAAAGGGAAAAAATCATGTATTCAGCTTGGATCTCTGCCAAAACAGACAATTGAAAGACACTTCCAAACAATGTTTCATATTACTATTTCTAGCCTAACATATCTGTCTGCTAAATATACCTTTTTTGGATTCACATAGGAGAGAAAAGAAGAAGAGGAACATCTGAGCTGTGTGTGGACACCAGTAATCCAGTACCTCCTGAAGATCCAGAAAGTCAACTCACTACACACCCTGAAGAAGATGTTGATGCTGATGTGCAGGAAGTACTGTGTGAAGTTCTTGAAATTGTGTTGACCACAGGTCAGTGTCTGAGACCACAGCTTCAAGTAATAGATGGATGCCTGCATATTTCTAATACATGGTGTGTTTTATATTTTTTAGGTGATGTGGATGTTGTAGAAGACCAAACTCACTTCAGCAGTGCAAGTGCACAAATACTTATCTGTGAACTCTGGGTTTGCAATAGGGAATTGGAAAAATGAAAGAAAACATGCATGATCTCCAAACAGAGTTATCAACATCATCGATATTTTAGCTAAAATTAAAAAACCAAACATGTTTTTTTTTTTGTTCTGTTGTACATGTGTTTGTACAGTTTGAAACTGACTAACCTTTGCACATGGGTAAGTGAGGGAAAAGCAGCCAACACAACAATCAGACTAATTGTGAGATAATAATGTAAGTAAAATGTGTAGCGCTAATAAAGTTGAATACATTAAAGAATGATCCAGTTGTAAATCTGTAGGTACAAGGTATCTAAACCGTGATAGTGACACTCAAAAAGATAATAATAAATAATAATTGGTGTAATAAACCATATATCTAAAAGGTATTAATGCGATAATATATTCAATAACAGCCACCAAAATCGCTATAACCTATGAACTAAATATTCCCTGACAAACTGTGTATAAACAAATGTGAATAAGTATTGGTGACAGGAATATATCTTCAGATCACAGTGAATATCACGTCATCAGTGAAAAACCAGATGAAAATCAGGATTAACACACCATGAATGGGTGATCCTAAAAATCCCAACGTGCCAAAAATACGCAAATGTGGATAAGTAAATACACAATATATGAATGAAAGAAACAACACCCCCTGTCTGATATGTCAGGATAATGTGTATCGTAAACATGAAACAAGTGATATCATATGGACATAATATTTGACGTCAAGAGTCCATATGTATGTTTAAGGTGAGGATTCATGAAGGTGAATCCCAGCAGAAGTCTATGAGGAGGAAACGCATCGGGTCTATTTGCTACCCCAGCCACTTCTTTTACTGCGCTTTTTAGTTCAATTGAACCAAATTTTTACTGCCCATATTTTTATTGAATGTGGGAAAACTTTTTATTTGAATAAATCCTTTATCCTTGTTGGATTTACACTATGTGGAGGTTCTCCTTTTTCCATTATACCACGGGAATGGTTTTGGATTAAGCGGTGCTCGGTGGATGATTCAAGCTAACCCGAGGATAACAAATCAAGGTCCAGGCTCGGTTCATCCCCCCTGGTGGCGAGCAGGATTCCAGACTCTCCCTCTGTCAAATAACACCCCATCGGTTGGGAATTGGATCTACTTTCACCGCTTAGCGGTACAAGTACATTTGACTCACCGCTGATGGCCTGTGAGTCCACCACTTCTGGTAAGAGTATTTCATCTTTCTTTATTTGAAGCTTTCTCATGAGAAGACATCACTCTATATGTCAGCATTCCCAGCGTTACTCGAGAAGCACATAAGATTTGGAGCACCAACAGCATTATGGTTTCACTTTCATGAATCCTCACCTTACACATACATATGGACTCTTGATGTCAAATATTAAGTCCATATGATATCACTTGTTTCATGTTTACGATACACATTATCCTGACATATCAGACAGGGGGTGTTGTTTCTTTCATTCATATATTGTGTATTTACTTATCCACATTTGCGTATTTTTTGTCACGTTGGGATTTTTAGGATTACCCATTCATGGCGTGTTAATCCTGATTTTCATCTGGTTTTTCACTGATGATGTGATATTCACTGTGATCTGCAGATATATTACTGTCACCAATACTTATTCACATTTGTTTATACACTGTTTATACACAGTTTATCAGGGAATATTTAGTTCATAGGTTATAGCGATTTTGGTGGCTATTATTGAACACATAATCTCATTAATACCTTTAGATATATGGTTTATTACACCAATTATTATTATCTTTTTGAGTGCCACTATCACGGTTTGGATATCTTGTATTCAAGTTTATTAGCGCTACACATTTTGCTTACATTATAACCTTTGCACATGTTTGTAATAGTTGCAACTGTTATATTTGAATGTACGATTTCACTTCAGCAAAAGATTGACATATGAACCTGTAACTCCATGACTTGTCATTATCTTTTTTTTGTTGCCTACATAATGTTAAACAGGATCAAACCGATGCGTTTCAGCACTTGCAGCCTTCCTTAGATGAGTAATTATGCTTTAGATGAAACACATCAGCTTGTTTCCTAATTACATTTTTGGTGAGAAAAAGAGGAATCATCGAGTTGCCAGCTCCTATTTTAACTTTGCCCATTTCTGAGGGTGGTTGGCTCCCCCAGCATCAAATTGGACACAGCACATTGTTGAATACGGTGGGGTAGCCTGTCCAAAAGTATTGTCATGTACAAAAAGCTTGAAGTTGTGCTTTCACACATTGTACAAATATCCGTGTTTTGTACATTACCATTTCACCCAAAAACTTGAATACCTTCACCAGTTTTAGTTACATGTTTATCTGTAATTTTTGTAGTTTTCTAAGAAACTTTTATAAGAAATGTGGCTGTTAACCAAGTTACATCTAAAAAAAAATAGGAACCAACTTTGTGTCTGTCCTTGCTTCTTTGGGAATGCTGTATTTTGTTTGCAGGAAAGTACAAATACATACTTTGTTCATTTAGGCTGCAAATCGGTTTGGGCAACAAAGCCTTATGTTGCGAGTGCAAAAATCAAAGTAAGCACTGGTTCACATTGATGCTACTTTGAAATCGCACTACTTCACTTGAGGTCAGTGCGATTTCAGGTGCTACATGATAGACATTTGTGTGGCTTCATGCCCAGATGTCTATTGAAGTCCCACTTGAAATCGGCAAAAGTAGTGCAGGAACTACTTTTGCAAATTGGTGCGGCGCCGCTAATTCGGTGTCACACTGATTGGATCAGTGCCATTGCCTCCAATAGGCTGCGACTTGTCATGCGATTTTATCTCTCAAATCGCATGACAAATCGCTCCAATGCGAACCTAGGCTTTTTGTCTCCGAGGTCAGTGTTTCCACACTCCACTTCTCTAGGTGCACCACCAGGTCCTCTTTTCTGTATTTTCCTCAGTATAAAAACGACTGTGTGAATTACTAACTTTTTTTCATTGAAAATGACATCATCACCTGTGACAAAAGCAAAAAATATAGAAAACATGACCTGGGAATGCATCTGGAGAAGGAGAGTTGGGAAACACTGCCCTAAGTAATGTTAATTGTAATCTTTATGGGTTTTTAAGAATGGCAAAGCCAAAATTTGAAGATGCCAACAAATGGTGCCAAAAGATTCTTATTTCCCTCATGATCCCATGCCTAAAATGTGTGTCTTTCCCTATATCTAGTTTGCTAAAGCCACAAAACACACAGTAAGTCAACATGTGCTAGCTCCCATCATGGGGTATCAATGGACAGGCAACCCCTTCCTCTTACCTACTTTAGTTATGAGGAAGGGGTTGCACCCACAAAATGCATTCATTGATACCCTGTGATGGGAAATAGCACATGTTGACACACCATGTGTTTTAGGGCTTTAGAAACCAACCAGTTTGTACCTATACACATTTTAGGCAGGGGATCATAAGGGACATTTAACAGTTATGCCTCTACGTGGACGTGGCTTTAAATTTTGGCTTTTAGATGGGTGAGATCACCCCATCTGAGGAAGGCAACATCAACACAGTCTTGGGATAGTAATGTCTCATATGGCCTTCACTTTAACAAACTTGAACTTTGTAAGTTCCTGAGTTGGGGATGTGTATCTTGTTTTCAAACATGCCTGTTTAGCCCCAAAGGCAAAATAATGGCAGACATACATGTTTATACACCAAGACATCGGTTTGTTATAAAACCTTAAAACGCACATGTGAATTTGCTTTTATTAAAATGTTTTTTCCTAAACAATGTGTGGCTTATTATTTCAATGCTCAATACCAATGTATTGGTTAAGTTGGGATAGTTACAGTGACAATGTGCTCTAAAATGTGCCCAACTCAGGCAATTTTATGGCCTCAAAGAAATTAAAGGAGTTGAAAAAGCATAATGGTTTCGAACTTAATGCATTAGATAACATAATAGTTAGCTCATGTAGCCAATAACTTGTCACCTCATGTAGCCAATTACTACGTTTGCACTATTGTATAAAATGGACCAAAAAAAGGCCATTTGACAACCTATTACACAGATAAGAAACACAGACAACAGTAGTTCAAATGAAATAGTATTTTATGATAAAATAAAATTATGATTCTGGATCAGCTACAGTTTGCTGCCAAGCCACTGCCCCTCTACCCACAAAATATTCCATGTATTTTAGCCAGATATCTTGGGCATTTTGGGAGGGCAACCCAGCACGGACATGTTGCCCACCGATGGACGAGCTGCAGCCTCTTCAGCTGGGCCTGACACTGCGGGGTCCACATCAGTTGGCAGTGAGGAAAGGTAGCTGCTAGCATTCTTCCGTAAAAAATTGTGGAGGTTGCAACAGCACAAAAAAACATAGTTTATTTTATGTTGTGCCAGGTTGATGGGGTTAAAAACAGCCTGAAGCGACTGATGAGGATGCCAAAGGCGTTTTTACACACCCTTCTGGCACGAGAGAGCCTGTAGTTAAAGATTCTCTGCTCTGGGTGAGGTTCCTCATAGCAAAGGCCTTCATAACATGTTCCCCCAGAGCAAAGGCCTCATTTTCCACAAAAACAAAATTGAGGCCCTTAACATTGTCCTGAGCAGGTAGCAAATTTAAGGGGCCATTCTGGAGCCGATGGTAGAACTCCGTCTGCATTATGACACCTCCATACAAGTTGCGGCCGTTCTTCCCAACATCCAAAAAAAGGAACTCATACGTTGCAGAAACAACAGCTAGCAGCACTATGCTGCAAAAGCCCTTGTAATTAAAATAATATGAGCCCGAGTTGGGTGGTGGGACAATCCTGACATGTTTCCCATCAATAGCACCACCACAGTTGGGAAAATCCCACTGATGCGAAAACTGGCCTGCAACATCCTACCATTGCTGTGGGTTGGAAGGAAACTGTGGAGTCAAAAAAGAAAGAAGAAATTACTACTTCTGCACATAACATTGCAAGCAGATTTGACAAGAACATTCTTGGCCAACATAAGTATAGAATTTAAATGAGTATTTAAAGACAAAATTGTAAGGTCAACTTATCAGATTCCTCACCCCCACTGGTGGCCCATTAGAAAAATGTTATGGTGGGGGAGGTAATGGGTAGATGTTTTGTACAGGTAACCCTCTCCACTTCCATGAGAGCAGAATGCATAAATAATGTGTGATACTTTGGCCAGCCCCTCCTTACTTAAACTATTGGCAGCTCAGTGGACAGGTAAGAAGTGTCATAATCTAAAAATATGAATACACATTGTCCAAATTGAAGCACATTTTGCCATCCATAAATCTTTTTTGGTAAATTCCTCCAGAATTATGACCAGAAAAAGAGGTATAGTGTGTATGGGTTCTGCAAAGTCAGCAGATAGAGTATTGGTATCGGTTGACTCAGCATTTGGGGGGGGGGGGGGGCTTGAGGGTTCCAAATGAGTTTGTACCCCAAAAAAATGGCCTCTTGCACTCTGTCTGAATTTGAGGACGACAATAACATTTGGACACATTTTAGGGGGTGTTTAGGGTAAGCACAAAGATGTAGCTGACAAAATACGTTGTTAAGTTACTAGGCTAGGTGTGTATGGGCCCAGGATAGCATGCTGGGGAGGTTAGTGAAGGAAAATATGCATGAAGGACAAAAAGGAGCATAAAAAGCTTACAGCATGCATGAGGACAAAGAGGACATTCACAGCATATTACAATAATGGTAATTATGGAATCAAGAAATTAATACAATACATTAGCAAACATTAAATACATAGAATGTGATGTCTAAGGCTAAAACTTACCCGAATATAGTCAAGTATAGACTTGAATAATGGCAGAACAGGTCTCTGGATAATGAGTCCCAGAGCCTGGGGGGAGATCCCAGTCGTAAACTTGAGGTCCTGAAGACTTTTCCCCTATGAGCCTTTGCTCGGGAGTAATGGCAAGCCGCATGCATGTGTCCTGCTTCTTAATATAGGGGGTCAGAAATGCCAAGAGACGGTGAAAGCAGTGGTCCGTCATCCGGAGATAATTCCTAAAATCATCCGGATTATTCTCCTGGAGCTCCCGCAGCAAAGGCATATGAGAGAATTGGTCACGATTAAGCAACGAATTCTTGGTCCAAGAACTCCTCCTCCTCCTGTTCCTGGACTGGACTTGGGTCAAAGCAATAACTCCAAGCCCAATGATAGCACGATCTCTCCTCCGATAACGCAACATGGTTGACGAACGGCCGTTCAGAAACCAACTAACAAGCACAAACTGAAAAGGGTGAATCGACCAAACTTCTACTAACACAAAATTAGCAGAAGGAGCCCAAAGGGTGGCACATGACAATTGAACTTCCTCTTTATCAGCTCATGGTACCTCTAGTACGTCACTACGTTCAGTTTGCTGGCCGACAATTATGTGCCATTTGTATGCAAGACAAGTTTGGGGCCAACGCCCTTTAGACTAAAGTCTGTGGTTTTGTCGGCAGAAAATCCAATCGTGTGTACAAGGCGTTACTGTGGGGGCCTACAGTACTCTGGCACTACCAAAACCAAAGGCCCAATTTTTCTAACCCTGTTTAACGGGGGCATGTAATTACAATTTTTGATACAATATTTCACAGCAGGGCCTGTTCCTGCACCCAACCAGAGTAACTATGAGGGGTTACAGTGTTCTGGCACCACCAACACCTAAGGCCCAATTTTTCTGCAGAGTATATAGGGCAGGCCGTATAGTATATATACTGCTGTTCAGAGTATATAGTGCCTGGGGGACCCACACGCCATTTCTTTTAAAATTTTGGCACGGGGTTCCCCTTAATATCCATACCAGACCTGAAGGGCCTGACATGGATTTTGGGGGGGGACATCCACGCCATTTTTTTTGTATTTTTGGCGCGGGGTTTCCCTTAATATTCATACCAGACCCAAAGGGCCTGGTAATGGACTGTGGGGGGGAACCCACGCCGATTTTTCTCTATATTGCCGGGATCCGACAATACATTACAGCCACGAGCAGTTTTAAATTACATTTTTTCCTTTAGAAAATTTAATTTTGCTGTGGTACTGTTATAAACATGTGAAAGATGAGCTACTTTACAGGCAGACTAAGGAGACCCCCCCCAGGCATGATATTTAAAGGAATATTTAATTTTTACTTTTCACTTTAAGCATTATTAAAATCACTGCTCCCGAAAAAAGTCAGTTTTTAAAACTTTTTTTGCATTGATACATGTCCCCTGGGCCAGGACCCAGGTCTCCAAACACTTTTTATGGCAATAACTTGCATATAAGCCTTTAAAATTAGCACTTTTGATTTTTCATGTTCACGTTCCATAGACTGGTGTTCGCATGTTCGCTCAAATTTTTTGCCTGTTCACATGTTCTGCTGCAAACTGAAATGTGGGGTGTTGGGCTCAGCCCTACTTTTTATGTAGCACAACCCTGCACTCTATACCAAGTTTATAAGTGTGGTATAACTTTGCTTTAAAAAAAAAAAAAAAAAAACATTTTAGTACAGTTTAACTAGATTTGATGCTTTTAGGCTACATGACTGTTTGCTGCATATGTTTCAACATTCCAACAGTCCCACAGGGAACTGTGCAGAGACTGTTTATCCTCTTAGTGCAATAAACTATATACTGTATATTTTTTTCATCTACTTGTAATTCATGCAACGTATGACTTTAACCATAGAGCGCTGCTTTTTTTTATCTCTAGTCTTCAATTAGTATACATACTACTCTGGGTTATAGTTATGGGGTCCACTCTCCAAACCACCCCAGTATGGATAAGAGTCACCATACTGATTCTTAGTAGCGTTTGGGCGATAACAGATGTTGCATTTGATAACAGATGTTGCATTTGAACTGCCACTCCTTCAGATCCAGGTGGGGAGTACATGGCCCCACACTCCACAGGGTTCTTCCTGCAAGGGGCACTGAGCCTGGATATGGCCCCATGAGTGACACCGCAAGCACAGCAGTAAATACAAAATACTATGTATTTATCCAGCTACAAGGTGGAGCCTCTCACAGTCCTCCTCAATCACTTTTGCTCCTTCATTGTTGGTAGACTGTCATTACAGAGCTCAATAGCTCAATGAGGCAGAACAGTGACTATCACTAAATGGCTCCATCATAGGTTTCAATCTGACAGGCATGCTTCTGACGCACTCCCTATTTTAATAACCCATAGTGAGTGATCTGCCACATAATAAATATTTGTAAGATTGAAAAAAAAATGTATACACATAGTGAAATAATTATTATGAAATAAATATTACCTGGGTGGCTGCTATGGCTTCCCTCTATTTATTCTATATACATATTAACTTGTCTATTCCTATAGTTAGCTATTCTATTAAAACTCTGATAATGTTACGGTTGATAGTACAATGATATAAGGTTAGCTATGAAAATAAACACACTGCTTAGTAAAACAACGTCTTATTTATTTCCCAAGAAAATAGGAAATGCTAACATAAAAACACTAAAGGAAAATATTACAAATCATATAACAAAGATGATCAATGATACTTATTGTAAGGCAGTCCTCTAGATATTGTCTCGTCAGCTGGGCTCAAAATGGCAAAAGAGAAAGCTTTCCCTCTCGGTCAGCACTTTTTAAACTCCATCCATACACCGTCCAGACCCAACCCTAGTGCCAATCCCATCTAGGTTTCTGACTAATCAAAGTAGTTACGAGGCAATGCTTCTCAATATATTATATTTCTGTCTGTCCTGCTGTATTGGCCTCTAGGGGCAGCATTCGTCCATGTATCATCACTATGTGACCCGGGTCATCTTCAGTGACTGTTGGTCCTTTGATCTTCTGTAGCCCACCTTACCATCAATCATCCTAGCAGCAATGGCCCTCTTCAAAGCTTGCTTGCAGAGTGTTAATCAAGGGATTTCAATCTTATCACACCGGTTGGTCAGGAGTCAAGCTTTTGTTCCCATCCTTGCTAGGGGGCATGACTTCTTTCAGATGAAGGTTCTGATATGCTACAAAGCTTTGATGTGCAACTTGTTACATTCCAGTCAGCCCCCAAGACTGCGGAGGCTCGGTGTATCCAGATTTCATATTCAAACACATCTTGTATGTGTATCTTGTATCTTGAAATAAAACATGTTGCCTTCCAACACATAGTAAAAAAAAAAAAAAAAACAATGAAAAGCTTTTTGACTGTTAAAAAAAAAAAAAAACTTTCCAAAAAGTGTATCTATAGTTTTGGACCGCACAGGAAAAAAGGTAAAAACACTGTCAGGTTATTTTTTTTTTGCTGTGTTTATACCATTGGAGATTTTTTCTGTCAGTTCCTGTCTTAGAGATGCAGCAGGAAGTTATAAGAAATTGGGGTATTCCCATCTTAGAGAGTTGTCCCTGGAACACGTTGTCCCCACTGGAATATTTTCCCTTATCTTTTCTTTTGTAAATGAGAGACAGTGATGTAAGCTTTTTAGCACGGTATATTTAAAGCCCAACTCTGGCCCCTCCTAACCAAGCTTAGGAAAGAAAACAATGGACTTTACTGGAACCAGAGAAACCACAACAAATTAAAAAATTACAAAAAGCTTTGTTACATCATTTTAAATTATACACACAGAATAAAATACTATGCGATAACATATGCCTTGTGTGAGGTCACATTTCTCATGATTGCAACAAATGATATAGATATATCAAATGATGAATAGCTCCAAGCCTAACAATCCAAAAAGGTCAACGCGTTTCTCATAAATGCTTGCTCAGGACCTTTTACATGTATTCACAAGACAGTGATCTATCTAGAAAAATACACATTAGATATTTGTTTTTCAACTTACATATTCATATATACAAATAAGCTTATCTAGTAATAGATGATGGCAATTCGTGCACACTTACATGTCACTTTAGAGTAATTGTTTGGGGTGGCAACCAGGCAGCACAACCTCAGACTGAATACAATCACAACCTTCTATCTCATCTGAAGCAGTTATAAGAAAGGCTACTTAATCTAATGAGGTGGCTAGAGGAAAGAACAACCCCTGCCATATAAGTGTGTCAAATGGAATCATATTGGCCAGTCACATGTATACGTCACACAGACATTAAAGGAGAACTCCGGGATTTTCAAAAAACGCCCCATTAGTACTCCCCCCACACACACACACACACACACACACACACACACACACACACACACACACACACACACACACACACACACACACAGTAATTACATTTGTGAAATTTCTTACCGTTTAAGAGATATGACTGATTGAATTTTCAGGAAGTCAGCTTTGTGATTCAAAAAATGCATCATCTTTTCTGGCAGGGAGGCTCTCTTAGAACAGTGATTGCATCATATCCTCTTCTCTCTCTCTAACTGTAATCAGACTACATTTCCCATGAATCCTTGGGATGGGAGTGAATGTGGGAGGTACACTAGGCTTGTAGATGTAAATGTGAACTCGCCCACTTCAACATAAAGCACACCCCTCATTCTGCAGCCAGCAAGCCATACATAACACACGGTATGATAGGTTACAGCTTTATAAATGCAAAGCATTTTATATAAATGCATATTAATATAATATTAATTTAATGCATTTATTAAATACATTTAAATTAAATTATTAATTTGAATGTATCTAATATAAATGCAAACCAGTGCAGCTTATTAGTGTCCACCAGTGCCGAATGTCAATGACCACCATTCCAGCATCTCAGGGACCACAAGTGCCGCTTCTCAGGAAACACCAGTGCCGAATGTCAGGGACCACCAGTGCCGAATGTCAGGGACCACCATATCAGGGACCACCAGTGCCGAATGTCAGGGGCCACCAGTGCCAAATGTCAGGGGCCACCAGTGCCAAATGTCAGGGGCCACCAGTGCCAAATGTCAGGGGCCACCATGTCAGGGACCCCCAGTGCCGCTTGTCAGGGACCACCAGTCCAGCATATCAGTGACCACCATGTCAGGGACCACCAGTGCCGAATGTCAGGGACCACCAGTGCCGAATGTCAGGGACCACCAGTGTCGCCAGTCAGGGACTACCAAGTAAGGGACCACCTGTGCCGCTTGTCAGGGACCACCATGTCAGGGACCAACAGTGCCGCTTTTCAGGGACCACCAGTGCCACTTGTCAGGGACTACCATGTCAGGGACCACCAGTGCCGCTTGCCAGGGACCAACATGTCAGGGACCACCAGTGCCGCTTGTCAGGGACCACCAGTGCCGCTTGTCAGGGACCACCATGTCAGGGACCACCAGTGCTGCTTGTCAGGGACAACCAGTGCCGCTTGTCAGGGACCACCATGTCAGGAACCACCAGTGTAACTTGTCAGGGACCACCAGTGCTGAATGTCAGGGACCACCAGTGCCGCTTGTCAGGGACCACCAGTGCCACTTGTCAGGGATCACCATGTCAGGGACCACCAGTGCTGTTTGTCAGGGACCACCATGTCAGGGACTATTAGTGCCGTTTGTCAGGGACCACCAGTGCCGAATGTCAGGGACCACCAGTGCCGAATGTCAGGGACCACCAGTGCCGAATGTCAGGGACCACCATGTCAGGGACCAACAGTGCTGCTTGTCAGGGACCACCATGTCAGGGACCACCAGTGCCGAATGTCAGGGACCACCAGAGTCGCTTGTCTGCTTGTCAGGGACCACTAGTCAGGGACTACCAGTGCCGCTTGTCAGGGACCACCATGTCAGGGACCACCAGTGCCGCTTGTCAGGGATCACCATATCAGGGACCACCAGTGCCGCTTGTCAGGGACCACCAGTGCCGCTTGTCAGGGATTACCACGTCAGGGACCACCAGTGCCGCTTGTCAGGGATCACCATGTCAGGGACCACCAGTGCTGCTCGTCAGGGACCACCATGTCAGGGACCATCAGTGCCGCTTGTCAGGGACAACCATGTCAGGGACCACCAGTGCCGCTTGTCAGGGGCCACCAGTGCCAAATGTCAGGGGCCACCAGTGCCAAATGTCAGGGGCCACCAGTGCCAAATGTCAGGGGCCACCATGTCAGGGACCCCCAGTGCCGCTTGTCAGGGACCACCAGTCCAGCATATCAGTGACCACCATGTCAGGGACCACCAGTGCCGAATGTCAGGGACCACCAGTGCCGAATGTCAGGGACCACCAGTGCCGAATGTCAGGGACCACCATGTCAGGGACCAACAGTGCTGCTTGTCAGGGACCACCATGTCAGGGACCACCAGTGCCGAATGTCAGGGACCACCAGAGTCGCTTGTCTGCTTGTCAGGGACCACTAGTCAGGGACTACCAGTGCCGCTTGTCAGGGACCACCATGTCAGGGACCACCAGTGCCGCTTGTCAGGGATCACCATATCAGGGACCACCAGTGCTGCTTGTCAGGGACCACCAGTGCCGCTTGTCAGGGATTACCACGTCAGGGACCACCAGTGCCGCTTGTCAGGGATCACCATGTCAGGGACCACCAGTGCTGCTCGTCAGGGACCACCATGTCAGGGACCACCAGTGCCGCTTGTCAGGGACAACCATGTCAGGGACCACCAGTGCCGCTTGTCAGGGACCACCATGTCAGGGACCACCAGTGCCGCTTGTCAGGGACCACCATGTCAGGAACCACCATTGTAAAGCCGGGATTATCAGAAATCACTTGTATGACACAGTGGGGATCTCCAGCTGTGTCAGGTATTGTATGTGAGAATACCGATCGCTGATGCCCCGCCCCCCCGCCCTTATTATTGACAGCGCACTGCTCCTATACAGGTGGGACACCAGCAATCTAATATAACAATACCTGACACCATGAGAGATCCCCACTGTGTCATACAAGCAATTACTGATGATAATCCTCGCTCTGCTTGGAGATAGCAGGCGGGTGCGGCGGGGGGATAGAGCGGAGGGGCGGTAACTGGCAGGAGCAGAGGAGGAGGAGGGAGGAGGGAGGAGAGAGGAGAGGGAGGACACTTCCTCTATGGGCGGCACAGACCGGGGGGCTGTGAGACCCCTTCTGCCCACAACATGTCTGCTTCCTCCCTGCTTGTTTTCAGAAGACTACAAGGGGGCGTGTCAGACTGCTGGCTGAGCTGAGGAGAGGGATAGCAGCCGACGGTCTTACAAACAGGAAGTCAGCAGGCAATAACGGTTTTTCAGCAAGTTCAGCAGCCTATTACAGAGGAACTACCGAGCTCAGAAGAACATGGATGGCAAAGTGGGTGAAGGTAGGAGATCAGCAACAAGGACATGGAAAAGAAAATTTGGTCGGTGTTCTGCTTTAATAGCGGTGAAGCTACATATAGCTAAGGACTTACCTATGCAAGAGTGCATCTGTCTCAGGATATAGTAAGGATTCATGAGTGCAACTGACACATATAGGTTTTCCCTTAAAGAGTCATCCAAAGAGCAAAGGGGATAAACAAGTAAGTTCAATGAACATATAAGTCTGAACAGAGAGTGAACAGATCACAGCCAATAATTTAACAATACAGGTAAGTACTGATCCCGGGGCTCACCAAAGGGGGCCAACTGAAATGCATATGATTTTGAATTATTGGTACGGGACTTCTACCAATGGAAATCATCCACTGACCACCTATATACAGGTAATCAATTAATCCAATGGAGTATACTTAAGACCATAAAAAGATATGATAGGTAACATACACTTTTATAAATGGGCCATACCTGGACTTAAATGGGGCCTCAGGATGTCCACAAATAAAGAAAGGAAGGGATCATCCACCAAGGAAACTCAAACATAAACAAAAAATATACAGGGCAGCAATTACTCTCATGCCATATCTCCCTGTATCTCCCTGTTATTAGCAAGACGATCAATCACAAAATACCTGTCACAAGATGTCCACAAAAAAAAATATGTAAAAGGCTTTCTATGAGAGAGCAGCCCCCCACTTGCCAAGCTCAATATTAGGTCCTCCAGAAGGCAAAACACAAGGCCCATAGATTAGGGAGCCACACAGCATCCACTATCCACAAGAGACCAGCCATAGCCACCAAAGGATTATTCCCCACTCACCTGTACACAAGGCCTCACCACCTGGGCTGCCATCACATCCCACGTGCAATAAGCTCCAAATAGGAGCTTCATATATAGCACAAAATTGGCGTCAAAACAGGAGGGAAGCCAAGGCGCTGGTTAATGATGTAATCCTATTTGATGCACATGTATACATGCACCACTAAGAGGCAAGGGAGCCACGCATGCGCACATGCACAAATAAGCGGCAAGGGAGCCAGAGCTGATGGCAGTCTGTCCCGTTCAAAAAGAAGGCTGCTCAAATCCACCTCCTTGGGCCGGACAGGAGCAGGAAGGAGTCCATGGCTATGGACTCTTTGCTACGTGGAACCAGAGGTCAGCATATAATAGCGCCTGACGCCCAGCACAAATAAAAGCATCTATTGCCCAACTGCTGGCGATCCATCCCTATACTCTTAAAGTGACATGCACCAAAATTGCACGACCATCACCAACAAACATTTTCAACATTAATATAAATAACATGAAAGAAACACAAATATTCATCACAATAAATGGACTAACTGGATATGGAATGTTAAATTCCTCAATGTTTTAAACCTAATACATAGTAAATAAAAATGTAAACCTCCACACCAAACTACTTAATTGGGATCAACCTATCTGCAACTTTTGGGTGGGAGGGGGAAGAGGGGGTACTTGTTGTGACCTTCAAATCATATATCCATTTTGCTTTTTTTTACAATATAATTTTTGTCAAAATCTCCCCCTCTGGGGTCTTCAAAGACCCTATCAAGCGCTGTGAAATCATGGTTATGCTTTACCACAACATGTTTTCCCAATTGGTGTGTAAAGCAGATTCTTTCTAATGTAGTAGATGTGGTCGTGGATCTTCTACCACAAATTGCGCATAGTCTTACCTACGTAAAAAGTGCCACATCTACATATTGTAAATAACCCACTTTGTTTTAACAAAATTCCTAGCCTTTTAGGCTCCATTCACACTAACGCGTTTTTTGATGCATTTTGCAGAAATGCATGGGAATTTTTTTAACATGGGTTCCTATGGAACATGTTCACATCAATACATTTTTGTACCTCTGCGTTTTTGGAAAGGGTCAGGGACTTTTTTTCATGCAAAATGCAGCGTTTTGCATGTAATAGAATTCAATGGACCAGCATCAAAAACGCAAGTACAGCGTTTTTGCGGCGTTTTGCGTTTTTTTAGACTGTATACAGTCTAAAAAAAAAAAACACAAAACGCGGAAAAAAAGCCGCAAAAACGCTGCTCAAAAACGCAGCAAGCACCACAAAAGAAAAACTGCAGAAACGCTCAAAAGCAACATGCATAGATGTGAATCGAGCCTTAGAATGAGCCATCCAGTACTCTGAATGAAGGACCCTCCTGGATCCAAGTAGAATACTATCATTACCCACATCTATATGTCCCTTTCTCAGCTTCATGCATTGATGGTTTCTCCTCAAAATGGCTATGGACCAAATGGTACCTGATAGATCTGGACTTTCTATATGTAATCTCCAGGTACTCTCTAATATATTTCTTGACTATAGGGTCACTAGTCAGTAGATGCCAATGTTTCTGTATGGCTTCTCTTATTAGTCAATATTGGGTAGAATAAGTAAAAATAATCATGAATCTCCCTTTCCTTGTATATTATCAAACAATACCTGTTGTCTGTTTTTACTTTTAGCCTTATTGTAGGCCTTCCTTATTGGCATGAGGCATAAGCTTCTTTATTAAAGAGTTCATCAGGGCAGCAGTTTCGCCTGATAAATACTACAGTATTATGGAATACTCCGGACCAACGGTTGGGGATTGGCGCTTCTCACATGTGGGATTGTATTTCCTGCTGTTAATTTTCTATAAAGTGATGTGCCCAAAACACCATTTTCTTGTACAAAAATAGTGATGTCCAAAAAGGATATCTGAGCAGGATTACACTGCTTGGTAAATTTTAGGTTTAGTGGTTATTATCCAGCACAGCCATGAAATCTCTAAGGGCATGTTCGTTTTCCCCCTACAGAATGAATACATCATCGATGTACCTGCACCAGCACAAAATGCTGGACAGGTACATCGAGAGTGACTCATCCAAGAATAAATCCTGCTCTCACCCCCCCCCCAGCTAACCAAATTAGCCCCGCCTCCCCAGCAGTAATGTATGCTTTATGTGTTTTAATGCTCACCTTTTCCATAATCTCCAGGCTGATCATGTGATGTTGCGGTTGCGGGCCCTCTTCTCAATGCTGGCTGGTTCTGACTGATGAGAGTGGCACCAATGTGACACCGTTAGCAACGCTTGCTGCACCAGTAAGTGAGCTGTGGTGACACCCACTTAGGGATTGGGGCCAAGACACTCCACACATACGGACTGCACTCAGCCTTTGGGGTTAAGTGATGCTGGGTATCAATCAACCCAAAAACAGGAGAACCTCTTGTGGTGAAGAAGAGTTACTGTGAGCGACAGCTCTAAGGGTGAGTATTGCACCCTGAGCTACTTTTTTTTTTATCACTACATGGGGGCCTATTTTAAGAGTTGGGCTTGAATGAGGAATTATAACTAAAAAAAAGGCAAAAAGGTTGTCAGTCATACAGTAGTAATATAAACTATAAACAAAGCGGAGTGACGGCATAAAAAAAAAAGTCTGCCCCAATAATATTATATATATATATATATATATATATATATATATATATACATATACACACACACACGCACATATACACTTAGCGGGGCAAAAAAGTATTTAGTCAGCCACCAATTGTGCAAGTTCTCCCACTTAAAAAGATGAGAGAGGCCTGTAATTGTCATCATAGGTATACCTCAACTATGAGAGACAAAATGTGGAAACAAATCCAGACAATCACATTGTCTGATTTTTGAAAGAATTTACTTGCAAATTATGGTGGAAAATAAGTATTTGGTCACCTACAAACAAGCAAGATTTCTGTCTCTCACAGACCTGTATCTTCTTCTTTAAGAGGCTCCTCTGTCCTCCACTCTTTACCTGTATTAATGGCACCTGTTTGAACTTGTTATCAGTATAAAAGACACCTGTCCACAACCTCAAACAGTGACACTCCAAACTCCACTATGGTGAAGACCAAAGAGCTGTCGAAGGACACCAGAAACAAAATTGTAGACCTGCACCAGGCTGGGGAGACTGAATCTGCAATAGGCAAGCAGCTTGGTGTGAAGAAATCAACTGTGGGAGCAATAAATAGAAAATGGAAGACATACAAAACCACTGATAATATATATTATATATATATATATATATATATATATATATACACATATACATACACACACACACACACATCCAAATCAGAGAAAGGGTTTAGGGATTACAGCTCATAAGAATAGCCATCTCTCTTTTTTAACGGATTAAATGTAATTGGACAATTGAATCAAAAGCGGATTCATGGCCAGATGTGGGCTACTCCTTCTCTTTTTTTTCATCAATTAAGCAGGTAGAAGGTCTGGATTCTAAGTGTGGTATTTACATTTGGAATCTATTGCTGTGAACCTACAGCATGTGTTCAAAGGAGCTGTCCATGGAAGTGAAACAGGCCACTGTAAGGCTTCAAAAACTAAACAAATCCATCAGAGAGATAGCAGCAACGTTAGGCGTGGCCAAATCAACAGTTTGGTACATTCTGTGTAAAGAAGAGTGCACTAGTGAGCTCAGCATCATAAAAAGGCCTGGATGTCCAGCGGTGGATGATCGCAGGATCCTTTCTATGGTAAAGTAAAACCCATTCACAACAGCCAGACAAGTGAAGGACATTCTCCAGGAGTTGGGCGTATCATTGTCAAAGTCTACAATCAAGAGAAGACTTCATGGGAACAAATACAGAGGGTTTAGCACAAGGTGCAAACCATTCATAAGTCAGAAGAATAGAAAAGCCAGATTAGACTTTGCCAAAAAACATGTAATAAAGCCAGACCAGTTCTGAAAAAGCATTCTTTGGACGGGTGAAACTAAGATTCATCTGTACCAGAATGACAGGAAGAAAAAAAAAAAAAAAAAGTGTGGATAAGGCTTGGAACAGCTCATGATCCAAAGCACACAACATCATCTGTAAAACATGGTGGAGGCAGTGTGATGGCATGGGCATGCATGGCTTCCAGTGGCACTTGGTCATTGGTGTTTATTGATGATGTAACAGAAGACAGAGGCAGCTAGATTAATTCTGCAGTCTTTAGAGATATACTGTCAGCACGGATTCAGCACAGTTGATTGGACGGCGGTTCATAGTAGGGCTGGAGAAAAAAAAAAAATCGCTTTGAATCTTGAATCGAGTTGAGAGGTCAAATCGATTCAAAATTTAAGCAAATCGATTTTTTGTAATTTTTTTTTTTTTTCACAGTACTGGTCCTGAGGAGCTGCGGGCAGGAGTTTTGGACGCCACGGACTAGGCCAAAGCCACAGCCTCGCCTAAAAACTCCTGCCCGCAGCTCCTCAGGACCAGCGCGGTGTCCAAAAAAAAAAAAAACTCGATTCGAATAGTGAATCGAGGTTTTTTAAAAAATAATAGTACAGATGGACAATGATCTAAAACACACTGCAAAAGCAACCCAGGAGCTTTTGAAGTAAAATAAGTGCAATATTCTGCAATAGATAGATAGATAGATAGATAGATAGATAGATAGATAGATAGATAGATAGATAGATAGATAGATAGATAGATAGATAGATAGATAGATAGATAGATAGATAGATAGATAGATAGATAGATAGATAGATAGATAGATAGATTATATACACACACACACAATTATTTCTTTTCAAGTATAGATATCTCATTATTCCAGGTAACTTCTATGGGTTTACTTAAGGTAGATAAAAGCCAATCACATACCAGCTTTCATCGGTCCAGGATATCTAGAAAATTGTAAAATAATCTCTGATAAACAACAGTGGATTACTGCATTCTGACCTTTAAAAATTTAAATGTTCCCTCCTACAATACAAACAGCAAATGCTTGGGTTTTGCGACGAGGGTGTAATCTATATGCTGTTAGTAACATTACCTTAAGCAGGTGACACTGATCATGATACTTTACCCCTTAATGACCCTGCACAATAATGTAAAATGCATGTGCATGTATATTTAAAGTAAACCTTGTACTAGTTAAAGGACTAGGTTTGCTGCAAAGCCGATGCCTGGAAGTAGCTGTACTTACCTTCTATGCAATCCTTTGCCACATTAATTCAGTCTAAACTGGAGCTGAAGGTCTCTTTAAAATGGTACTAAACTCTAAAGTGACAGTTTGCCCTGCGGGTAAGCTTATAATAGGTTTTACGAGTATGTAGTGTGAATATCTCCTAATCTTGCGTCGTTTAGAAGATAATCACATTGGCTCCAGCTAATGACGTCACTGCGCATATGCAGTTCACTTTGCATTCAGGGCATACTGAGCCCCATGTGATTACATCACTCCTGCGCATCATTGGAATCACTATTGTGGCACAGCACTCTCTTTAAGACACGCCATTCAAACAGTCGTAGAGCGCAAAACCAGAAGGAAGACCAGGCAAAATTTCAAGCGCCGGGAGCGGTGACAACTCAGAGCTGGAGGGTTCTGTTTTAATGGTAGGTGCGTCATTATGTGCTAGTATTCATACTAGCACATTATAGCACAAACCTGTAGGTGACCCATTTAAAAAAAAATATGTTTGCAGAGCTTACTACCGTTTTAAAAAATTCGCAAAGCTGCATGACTTGGTAAAAGCTTTGGAAATGCTTTCTCAAGCTTTTCTATGCATACTGCTAATAAACAAGCTGAAATCTGTGTATACAAGGCCTTAAAGTATATGTAAACACTATCAATGAACTTCTCTTATTTATTCTGTTTTACGTGGGTAAATAATTCATTAAAAGTGTTTTGTTAAATTTGTTCTCTGGAAAAAAAAGATCAGTTGATCCCACCAGAAATCCAGTGAGCTTTTGACTTCCTATGCTCTATGACTGTGCTGTTATTAGGTAGCCTCCCTGGCTGTTTTCCCGAATGTGGCTCGGGGTTAAAATTCAGCACCATTAGCGGTAACCCCGAGCCACACTCGGGATTACATCGCAGGATCCTGGTGCCTCCTTACTTACCTTGTCCCCAGGATCCTGCGATGTCCCCCTGCACTGTCTGCGGGCTGTGTCCTCCTCCGAAGCCTCTCTGTGCCAGGCTCCGTTCCCTGCGAGCGTCGCGACGCACGGGGGCGGAGCCTGGCGGCAAATTAAAAAAAAAAAGTAAAAACCATAACACATACAGTACTGTAATCTTACAGATTACAGTACTGTATGAAATGATTTCACATCCCTTTTGTCCCCAGTGCTTTGGCCCATGCCCTGCATGCAGTTTTACATGATATACACTGTTCTTTCTGCCTGGAAACTGGAGATTGTCCATAGCAACCAAAAAGTGTCCCTTTACGTCAAAAGTGGCTTTAGACCAGCTAGAAAACAGCGATAGTAAATTAGAACACTTGCAGAATTGAGCGATAGTGAATCGTGGGGAAATTTATTTTATTACTATTTATTTTTATTTTTTTTAATTATTTATTTTTATTTATTGTATTATAATTTATGTTTTTGTGTTTCAAACTTTATCATACCCGGGATATCTACTAGACTCTGGTTTGGACAGATTTAAGTGTGTTATTGTTAAGATTTACAGACCTACAATATAAAACGCCAAATTTCCATGCAAAATAATTGTACCGCTTTCAGCACCTAAAATCCGAAAGAATCATACCGCCAGGGAGGTTAAAGTGGAGCTCCACCCTGAAGGGGAAGTTCCGCTTTGAGCACTCCCCCCCCCCCCCACACACATTTTTTTTGGGGGGGGGGGCTACCTAGCTTTGACAGGTACCCGCTCCCACCTCCGTTCCTCTGCAGTCCTCTCTCCCTCCCTGCCAGACAATTCAGCAGCCACAGCACGACTTGCGCATGCGCAGTACGCACCCAGCTGTAAAGCACAAGCTGTCACAGCCGGATGCCCACAGTAGAAATGCCGGCGCCGGGGAGAGGGGAGGGAAAGAAGCAACAATTCGGATGACCACATCGCTGGATCCTGGGACAGGTGAGTGTGTGTTTATTAAAAGTCAGCAGCCACACTTTTTGTAGCTGTTGACTTTTAATAAACACAAAAACGACTGGAGCTCCGCTTTAAGCATTGTTTGCAGAGTGAGGTGTGTTCTGTTTTGTTTCAGCAGAACCGGACGATTTTCAGCCAGTGTGTATCCAGCGTAGTCATATTTTGCTTGTATGGACAGTATATTAGCACATTATGGCAGACTTACCTGGCATGTGATTCCCTCCAGAGCTGCATTGTGACCACCATCTTCTCCTGGTCTTTATTCCAGATTCAGACTCTTTGGTCACTTGGGTGGTGAGCCTGCGATGACGTTACTCCTGTGCACGCATGGGAATCACATCATCAAAGCACAGAGCGGTGCTTTAAACGTATGCTGAGCTGTGCATACTTGGCTCAGTGCACATGACAGCTGACAGGCAGGTAGAAGGGTTTATGACAGAAAAGACCAATAGAGGTTTTTTTTTGTTGATTTACATTCTACTTTAATACAGTGTTGCAGTTCCATAAATACAGTGTGGTGAGTGAGTGTTGTCACCCTAGGAAAGAGAGTTTGTTAGTGGGAGGCTAACCATTAAAATAAAGGGAGATTAAAAAAAGATTGAAAAAAAGAAAACAAATGCAGTCACCACATCTAAGGAATTATTCTTGGATTTAGATACACCTTGAAGCACCTTTCACAGTTTCAGGATATTTACGCACATCGTTAACCACTTCCCGCCTGCCATATAGCAGAACGACTACCAGCAAGTGGTTTCATTATCCTGACGTCCAGCAGGACAGGCCATAGGGGCGCACAGCGTGGCGATCGGTGGTGTGTCAGTCTGACACACCGCATCTCCGATCGAGGTAAAGAGCCTCTGACAGCTGATCACTGTGTAAACAGGAAAAGCCGTGTATTGGCTTTTCCTCCACTCGCGCTGACAAACGCGAGTAGAGGAGAGCCAATCGGCTGATCTCCTGACAGGGGGGGTCTGCACCGATTATCAGTGCAGCCCCCCAGGATGCCCACCAGGGATGCTGACCCATGGCCACCAGGTTTGCCCACTAGAGCCCACCAGGGATGGCAAACGTTGCCTTTAGGGATGCCACTCTGTGCCCATCAGTGATGCCTGCCAGCACCTCTGATAAGTGCTGCCTATCAGTGCCCACCAGTGCCGCCTATATGAGCCCACCAGTGCCGCCTATCAGTGCTGTTTATTAGTGCCTATCAGTGCTGCATCATCAGTGCCTGTCAGTGAAGGAGAAAACTTACTTATTTACAAGGTTTTGTAACAGAAAGGAAAAAAAACTTTTTTTTTCCGTAATTTTTTTTTTTTTTGTAGTGCAAAAAATAAAAACCCAGGAGGTGATCAAATACCACAAAAAGAAAGCGCTATTTGTGGGAAAAAAATTATAAAAACCTTGATTGGGTACAGCGTTGCATGATGATGGTGCTGAAAGCTGAAAATTGGTCTGGGCAGGAAGGTGTATAAGTGCCCTGTATTGAAGTGATTAAGCACATACAGTGCCTTGAAAAAGTATTCATACCCCTTGAAATTTTCCACATTTTGTCATGTGACAACCAAAAACGTAAATGTATTTTATAGGGATTTTATGATAGACCAACACAAAGTGGCACATAATTGTGAAGTGGAAGGAAAATGATAAATGGTTTTCAAAATGTTTTACAAATAAATATGTGAAAAGTGTGGCGTGCATTTGTATTCAGCCCCCCTGAGTCAATACTTTGTAGAACCACCTTTCACTGCAATTACAGCTGCAAGTCTTTTTGGGTATGTCTCTACCAGCTTTGCACATCTAGAAAGTGAAAGTTTTCCCATTCTTCCTTGCAAAAAAGCTCAAGCTCTGTCAGACTGGATGGAAAGCGTCTATGAACCGCAATTTTCAAGCCTTGCCACAGATTCCCAATTGAATTTAGGTCTGGACTTTGATTGGGCCATTCTAACATATGAATATGCTTTGATCTAAAACGATTCTGTTGTAGCTCTGGCTGTATGTTTAGGGTTGTTGTCCTGCTGGAAGGTAAACCTCTGCCCCAGTCTCAAGTCTTTTGTAGATGTCACTCTAATGCCCTGTACACACGATCGGACATTGATCGGACATTCCGACAACAAAATCCATGGTTTTTTTCCAACGGATGTTGGCTCAAACTTGTCTTGCATACACACGGTCACACAAAGTTGTCGGAAAATCCGATCATTCTGAACACGGTGACGTAAAACACGTACGTCGGGACTATAAACGGGGCAGTAGCCAATAGCTTTCGTCTCTTAATTTATTCTGAGCATGCGTGCCACTTTGTGCGTCGGATTTGTGTACACACGATCGGATTTTGTTGTCGGAAAATTTTATAGCCTGCTCTCAAACTTTGTGTGTCGGAAATTCTGACGGAAAAAGTCAGTTGGAGCCCACACACGATCGGAAATTCCGACAACACAATCCGATCGCACTTTTTCCATCGGAAAATCCAACCGTGTGTACAGGGCATAACAGGTTTTGTATTGGCTCCATCCATCTTCCCATTAACTCTGACCAGCTTCCCTGTCCCTGCTGAAGAAAAGCATCCCCACCATGTTTCACGGTGGGGATGGTGTGTTTAGGGTGATGTGCAGTGTTAGTTTTCTGCCACACATAGCGTTTTGCTTTTAGGCCAAAAAGTTCAATTTTGGTCTCATCTGACCAGAGTACCTTCTTCCACTTGTTTGCCTTGTTTGCTATGTCCCCCACATGGCTTCTTGCAAACGGGACTTCTTTTGGCTTTATTTTAACAATGGCCTTCTTCTTACTACTCCTCCCTAAAGACCAGATTTGTTGAGTGCGCAACTAATAGTTGTCCTGTGGACAGATTCTCCCACCTGAGCTGTGGATCTCTGCAGCTCCTCCATAGTTATTATGGGCCTCTTGGCTACTTCGCTGATGAATACTCTCCTTGCCCGGCCTGTCAGTTTAGGTGGACAGCCATGTCTTGGTAGGTTTGGAATTGTGCCATACTCTTTCCATTTTCGGATGATGGATTGAACAGTGCTTTGTGAGATGGTCATAGCTTGGGATATTTTTTTATAACCTAACCCTGCTTGAAACTTCTCCACAACTTTATCTCTGACCTGTCTGGTTTGTTCCTTGTCCTTCCTGATGTTGGTTTTTCACTAAGGTTCTCTAACAAACCTCTGAGGGCTTCACAAAACAGCTGTATTTATACTGAGATTAAAATTACACACAGGTGGACTCAATTTCCTTATTAGGTGACTTCTTAACGCAATTGGTTCCCTTATATTTTAAATAGGGGTATCAGAGTATAGAGGGCCGAATACAAATACACACCACACTTTTCACATATTTATTTGTAAAAAATTTGGAAAACCATTTATCATTTCCCTTCTACTTCACAATTATGTGCCACTTTGTGTTGGTCTATCACATAAAATAAAATCCCAATAAAATACATTTACAATTTTGGTTGTAACATGACAAAATGTGGAAAATTTCAAGGGGTGTAAACACTTTTTCAAGACACTGTATAATTGGTATTGATGGGGGCCATTGGTGCCAATAAGGAAACACTGGGGTTGCTGGGAAGACATCTATATTTGTGGTGCCAGAAAGGAGACATTAGTGCCAGTGACATAGAAATTGATATCAGTGGGGAACCATTGGTGCCAGGATGAAGACATTAGTGTTGGTGGGGGACACTGGTGCCAGAAAGGAGTTATTGCTGTTGGTGGGGGGGGAATATTAGAATGGTGGGCCATTAGTGCCAAGAAGGAGACATTGGCACTGGTGTGGGAGAGAACTGGTGCCAGAGCGAAGACCCTGGCATCAGTGGGGGGCCAATGTTGCCAGGAAGGATACATAGGTATCGTTGAGGGGCCATTGGAGCCAGGAAGGAGACATTGGTGTCCTTGGGGGGTCAAGCATTTCAGAAAGACAATGGTTTTGGTATGGTCCCCGGAAGGAGCCACTTGTATTAGTGAGGGGCCAATGATGTTGATGGGGGAAGGCATTAGTATTGGTGGGAGGGGGAATTGATTTTAGAAAGAAGACTACTAGTGTTGGTGGGATCTACTGGAGCCAGGAAGGAGTCATTGGTGTTGGTGGGGTACATTCATATGATAGTGGGCCATTGGTGCCAAAAAGTTGACACTGGTGTCAATGGGGGGGGTGAATGTTGCCAGGAAGGATCTATTGGTATTGGTGAGGGGCCAATGATGCCAGGAAGGAGCTATTGGTATCGGTGAGGGGGCAATGATGCCAGGAAGGATCCAGTGGTATTGGTGAGGGGCCAGTGATGCCAGGAAGGATCCAGTGGTATTGGTGAGGGGCCAGTGATGCCAGGAAGGATCCAGTGGTATTGGTGAGGGGCCAGTGATGCCAGGAAGGAGACATTGGTACTGGTGAGGGGCCAATTGTGCCAGGAAGGAGACATTTGTATTGGTGAGGGGCCAATTATGCCAGGAATCAGATATTAGTATTGGTGAGGGGTCAATGATGCCAGGAAGGATCCATTGGTATCGGCGAGGGGCCAATGCTGTTAGCAAACGACTTACCTGATCGACTCTGCAGCTGCTGTGGGATCAGAGGTGACTCTGCCCGACAACCCACCCAGAGGAATATCGGAATGGGGCTATGTTTAGCTTTTGAAATACTTCTGTAATTCGCGTTCACCTTTCACTATTGAATGTAGATAACAAAAGTTTATTACATCTTATAAAAAAATCCTGTCTGCAGTAACAATGCCATTTTTGGTGAGACACAACTTTCAAATAAAGGGCTGCGAGCTTCGAAAATATGGCGGATACGGACTTTCCATTGAACTTAATTGCTATGTAGTGTATGAGCATGCGCAATACGGAAACAATGACCGTGCTTCCAGCCAATGATTACAATGAATAGGATGGAGGCTTACTAGCAGGTTAGGTGGGTTTTCTTTTGAATGATCATGTTAGTTAAAGCCGTAGCCTTGTTTATGTATGCTCAGGATAGGTGGAGCAGTGCAGCAGTTTTCAGGTTGAGTTGAGGGATCGTGCGCAAGCGCAGACAGGGAGTCTGTGAGTATAAAGAGGGATAGATTTGGTTGTAGTTTATTTATTAAGTTCCCTTCGCTTCCGGAACAGACATGGACCTCAGCACTCTGCTGGTGAAAGTCAGCACCGGGAACCACGAAGAGACGGCAGCAGCCTTGAAGGCGTACAATGAGCAGGTAATGTCCCCCCTGTGTGACTGGCTGTAACACTGTGTGGTTCCCCCTCCTCCATTACCGGCTGTAACGCTGTGTGGTCCCCCTCCTCCATAAACGGCTGCACCGCTGTGTGGTTCCCCCTCCTCCGTTACCGGCTGCACCGCTGTGTGGTTCCCCCCCCCCCCCGTTACCGGCTGCACCGCTGTGTGGTTCCCCCCCCCCCCCGTTACCGGCTGCACCGCTGTGTGGTTCCCCCCCCCCCCCCCCCGTTACCGGCTGCACCGCTGTGTGGTTCCCCCCCCCCCCCCGTTACCGGCTGCACCGCTGTGTGGTTTCCCCCCCCCCCCCGTTACCGGCTGTGTGGTCCCACCCCCCCCCTCCTCCGTTACCGGCTGCACCGCTGTGTGGTTCCCCCCCCCCTCCTCCGTTACCGGCTGCACCGCTGTGTGGTCCCCCCCCTCCTCCTCCGTTACCGGCTGCACCGCTGTGTGGTTCCCCCCCCCCCCTCCTCCGTTACCGGCTGCACCGCTGTGTGGTCCCCCCCCCCCTCCTCCGTTACCGGCTGCACCGCTGTGTGGTCCCCCCCCCCCCTCCTCCGTTACCGGCTGCACCGCTGTGTGGTCCCCCCCCCCCTCCTCCGTTACCGGCTGCACCGCTGTGTGGTTCCCCCCCCCCCCCCCCCCTCCTCCGTTACCGGCTGCACCGCTGTGTGGTTCCCCCCCCCCCCCCTCCTCCGTTACCGGCTGCACCGCTGTGTGGTTCCCCCCCCCCCCCCTCCTCCGTTACCGGCTGCACCGCTGTGTGGTCCCCCCCCCCCCCCTCCTCCGTTACCGGCTGCACCGCTGTGTGGTCCCCCCCCCCCCTCCTCCTCCGTCACTGGCTATATATATATATATATATATATATATATATATATATATATATATATATATATATATATATATATATATATATATATATATATATATATATATATATATATTATAATATTTCTCAGAGAACCTAGAGAATAAATTGGAGATTGTTACAATATTTTATCACATGGTATTTGTGCAGCAGCGTTTTAAATGCACATTTTTGGGAAAAGGGACACTTTCATGAATTTTAAAAAATCCAAACAGTAAAGATTACACTTTTTCTTTTTTTTTTTTTTTTTTTTTTTTTTTTTTTTTTTTCCGGTGCCATTGACAGCCGAGTAAATGGGAAATGATGTTGCTTCCGTGTTTACGATTAGGAGGCTGGAACGAAGCCACCCACGGCTTCGTTCCAGCCCACCCCCAACCACTGGAGGCGGCTGATTGGTCTTTGGGCCTCCCGATGGAACGGGAGGCCTGGTAAGAGTAGCAGGAGAGGGGGGGGTATAACAGCCGAACGGCTTTTAGCCACATCAGTTACAACGGTACCGGGATGATGCCTGCAGCTACGGGCATCATCCCGGTATAACCCCAGAAAGCCAAGGTACGCACATGTGCGTACGCTCGGCGGGAAGGGGGTATAGATATCTCTATCAATTTTTGACAGTCTTTCATCCTGAATTTTTGGTCTGTAATTTTCATTTTGGTGCACCACTACAAATGGTGGTCTTATGTGCCTCACATAACGTCCATATTCATTCCCAGATTTTTGCCCCCAATAAACATGCTGAATTGGTGTATGGACATGTTTACACCTCAACCTAAAAGGCTCTTGTGCCTGGAGTTTGTCTTTTGAGGTTTTCTTCAACTTCATGCACCTTATTCTACTGAAGATACTTTTCAACCCTCAAAATATATAATTTTTATGTTTCATTACATGCTTGGCATTTGCCAAGCACCTTAGTATGTATTGCTGTTCAAACATATGATTTAAAGTAGATGTAAACCCTCACATATACAGGCAGTCCCCAAGTTATGAATGGCCTCAAATGCTGCCACTTGTGCTCCATGCTGGTCCTGGATACCGCCGGACACATCCCATACTGCATGGCCAGAAGAGCCCCAGATAAAATATAACAAGTGCGCGGAACATCCCACATCCATGCACAGGCAGAAGTTACACTTACAAACGCAGTGTTCCAACTGGAAGTTACACTTACAAATGCAGTCTTGTGACCTACGAACAAGCCTACAGTCCCTATTGTGTGCGTAACTTGGACTTCCTGTACCCAGTGAAGTTAAAGCGGGGTTCCACTCAAATTTTTTACTTAATCTTACCCCTTCAGTTAATTGCATAGATGTTCAAATGCTGCACAATTTTTTTTTTTTTTTTTTTTTGCTGTAATTACCTTTTATAGTGTACTCTATTGTGGCACTTCCTGTCTCTCCTCTCATGGGAGTAGGCGTGTTTATTGCCTTTCCCTGGCGCCGCTCTGTCTCCTGGGAGCTTGGTGTCAGACTTCCCAAGATTCAGTGTGGAAACAATGATCATGCGTGTGAACAAGCTGTGAATGAACAGCATTCATCGCATCCAGGAAATCAATGCTTGTGGGCTTCACATGCCCACAAGCAAGATGGAAACAACCAGCATCACATTTTTTAAGTTATTCTTCAGTACGAAAATGGAGGTAGAAATATTACACCCAAACTGTGAGTATTATTTTGGGGTTAGCAAAGTGTCTCAATGACCAAAAAAAAAAAAAAAAAATTGGTCGCTGGACTCCCACTTTAACAGCCTTAGGCGATACACAGATGAAACCAATCTCCCTACATAAGTTTTACATGTATATCTGCTGTCTTCAGCTTTTATATACTATTTAGAAAGTGCGCAGCCTGTTCAAGCAGGGGGAGGGGGGGGTCTTGCCATACACTTTGATTCAGCTGATTGGAGGAAAAGCACCCCCCTCCTCATAGGCAGAGACTTGCTGTGCTGTGGATTGACCAGCTGTCTGTGAATCTATTTATAACACCCATCTGGACACAAATTTCAGGCTGGTTTTATCATGTGTAAGAACTTGTCAGGCTGATAACAGAAGAACTAAGTAGGAGACAGCCACAGGACTTAGGGCTTTGGAGAGAGATAACAAAACGCTGCAGATATGTGCCCGGCTCAAATTTCATGAATCGGGTTTACATCCACTTTAAGAAACTGTCTGAGAAGACTTGCGTGCATCTCTACAGTGTTGGCAGTCAGCTGTGCCTTTTTTAAATAAGTTTGCTTTTGTGTCATATTCACTGTTCCATTGGAGACAAACCATTGCCTGCGCACACATGTGAGCAAAGAATGGATTTACATTCCTGCCGTTGAACTGTTATAGAGAATTGTGTGTGCAGTAATATCTAAAAGATTATGTGCATTTGCAATATCAGTAAACATCTTGCAGGTGGGACACTTGATACACAGAACTAGGTTTCCACCAGGCTGACTTATTGCTGTGTTGTGAAAAGACCTGGAACAGGAAGTTATCAGATTACATAGAAGGTTGGATCTCTTCAGTTTCCTTTTTATTGGGGGATTGGTGCAATCTGTGGGTCAACCCTGTACAGTATATTAGTTTCACTTCTAAGATTTAGAAAAAAAAATCTGAAACCGCAATCCCTAGATAGCAGCTGTGAAAACTCTATAAACCCAAAGCGTGGTGTCTTTTAATGGTATGCAGATACCATGACACCCCTCCTTTCCAACCAATTGGGAAAAGAGATGGTATCGCTGTTTGTAGACTCAACAAGGCATATGTATGACAGACTTATCTGAAGCGCCCATCTCCTTTTCTTTGACTTTTTCACACCTGAGTGTAGCTATTTACTGGCTTTTTTTTTTTTTTCCCCTTAGGGGAGCCATTTCTGCTGGGAGAACACATGATTGTTGGCAGCTATAAATGCTGGCGATAATCGTATGCTAGAAATCCAACAGGCTGGTTGTAACAAGTCAATTGATGTGCTCGCCCATGTAGATCCAATCGGCCTGCCCATAGATGGAGGGAATCTCGGCTGAACCAGCTGAGATTCAAAGTGTGTGGGCTTCTTTAGAGATCCTGTTGCTGCTTGAAGCCACCTGCTGTCTACAAGTGAGAAATGTGATTTTTCATATATTTGGCGCAGATATCCATGTAGCATCACCTTCCTTTCACACATAATGTCCGTTTTGATGGCCTCTGGTCAGCGGGGATTGCTCCATTGATCCCCTGCTGCGCTGGCGGCTGACGGGTCCGTCTCTACTCACTTTGCAGGGATGGACATCTCAGATCTCCGCTATGGGGGGATTGCATGAAAACGGATCCGCCTGTCAGTTTTTCATCCGATCTGCCAGACTGATGGAAAATAGGGTTTCCATCCGTCTGAATTGAGCGGATCGGGTGTCAGCTGACATCCGTTACTCCATAGAACTATATGCAGTGTCTGTTCAGGTCCGCTTTTTTTTTTTTTTTTTTTTTTTTTAGCTGAACAGTCCGCATGTGTGACAGGGGCCCTAAGGCAAAGTGCATGTGTTTCTTGCCATTGTTGAGGCATAGATTGTACATTGTTTACTTGGAAAACATATAATTTTTTTTTTTTTTATATTGTTTGGTTGCCAATATAGACTTCACCTTCAGGTAAATTGTTAGAAAGGCACGTCAGTGCTGCTCTGCATACAGGAAGGGTTTGATCTGTGCCTGGTGACGTACATTGTGATCTTTGCAAGCCTTGGCCAAGCTGTGAGGCTCTGCGTGAGACATATGGGCAGACTCTTCTCTCTTGGGTTCTATTTTTCCATATTTGTATATAGAGCATTGCTGCTTGGTGATTGCTATTATTTGGTTACACTGCAATCAAAGGCAGTATAATCAATAACATGTTAGAGATGGTAGAAGCTTAAGACTGCATTACTTTGTTTAAAGAGAACCAGTCTTGGCTGGTGTATACAGGAATTGAATATTAATCCTTAAAGATGAGCTCCAGGTTAACGGTTAAGGCTCAGTTCACATTGCTGCAATGCGGGAACCCTGCAAATCCACTGCGGGTTTCCGCATTGCATGTCTCCCTGCGGCAGTTCACACTGCCCTATGCGAACTGCTGGGAGTGTCAAAAGTTAATGACACCCCCCAATTTAGTTCATATCGCAGTGCAATCTGCAAATTTGGACAGCATGGGTGTGAACACCCATGCCATCCAATTCTACTGCAGACCAAAAAAAGGGGTCCTGTGCAAGTTTGGTCCGAATGGGATGCGAATTCAGCCATGCTATCTGTGTGTCTGAATTTGCATCACACACAGACATCTTGTGCGAATCACATGCAGTCTTGCACTACGCAGCAGTGTGAACTGGCCCTAAATACTGTTTAAGGCTCAGTTCACATAGGTGCGCTGTAAAACCTCGCATGTGATGTGCACTGCAAAATGCATGCAATATTTGTACAATGCAATTTCAGCCATACAGATAGCATGGCTGAATTTGCACTGCATTCAGACCAAAATCATTTTTTGGTCCGCACAAGCATCGCATGGGTGTTCACACCTATGGGAATCGATTCATGTCCGACTTGACAGTTCACACTGTAATATGCAAACTGATCTGGGGGTGTCACTAACTTTGTTTTGACACCCGCAGTAATTCGCATAAGGCAGTGTAAACTGCCTTACGAGTCAGGTGCAATGCAGGAACCCACAGTGGATTGGCAGCATTCCTGCATCACACCTATGTGAACCAAGCCTTAGGCTTCTATCCACAAAGTCTTAAGAGCAATGTCAAAGGGGTGGGAGAGATTTGTAGTGGTAATTAATCACTGCTAATGACCACCTTTAGGCGATGCCTGAAAACTTTCCTCTTCAGAGAAGCCTATCCTGCCTCCATCTAACAACTGCACCATTTTCTCCATTAGCCCATCCCCCACAGCTATTACCCTTTTGTATAACTTGACCCTCCCTCCTAGATTGTAAGCTCTAACGAGCAGGGCCCTCTGATTCCTCCTGTATTGAATTGTACTTGTACTGTCTGCCCTAATGTTGTAAAGCGCTGCATGAACTGTTGGTGCTATATAATATTTTCTGTTGCTGATACAGGCTAAAGCATAACTCCAGGGAAAGAAGTAATTAGATCTTTTTTGCAATATTCTGTAGTGCTTTCTTATTTGATGAGGGCTGCAACAACCAACTTCTCCTTTTGGGGGTGCGCTCATCTTGATTTACAATCTCAATGCCTATAATGCTGCGTACACATGAGTGGACTTTTCGACCAGACTGGTCGAGGGATGGAGTCCGGACAATTCGACCGCGTGTGGGCTTCAGCTGACTTTCGGTCGAAAATCTGACGGACTTTAGATTTGGAACATGTTTCAAATCTTTATGTCGGACGCCTCAGGACCCAGTTCCTATCAAAGTCCACTCGTCTGTATGCTAGTCCGACGGATGAAAAACGACACTAGGGAAGCTATTGGCTATCAACTTCCTTATTTTAGTCCGGTCGTACGAATCCGTCAGACTTTGGTGTGATCGTGTGTAGGCAAGTCCATCGGACCAGTCCGGTCAAAGTCCGCTCGTGTGTACGCGGCATAAGTAACTTTTCTTCTGGGGGGTTTTTTTTTTTGCTACCACTTTCTGCAATGGGATGACCTGGGCTGGTCTGTACCGTCTATCTACCGGTATGACTTAAAGGACTGATAAGCCAGAGATTCCCAATCTGCTCCACTTAAACACATGATTGGCAGATTATCCAAATGCAGAGGATGTGGTGATGGAGCCTGCTTCATCTATCTTTATTATATTTTTTGTGTGTGTGTTAGGGGTTCTCTGAACAAATGCAGCAAACAGGATTTCTACCACCACAATCGTACTGCAACAGACCAGCGTGAAGACATGCATAGAATTTTAAAGGGATACGTTTCTGCCCCTCAATTTCAAATGGCTACAAAACACGGACACGATTGCAATGCTATTACTTCTGATGGCACACCAAGTTCATATTCCTCTTTTGAGAGACCAGGATTGTCATTGCGGCACAACAATCACAGCAAAATTGGGGTGCCATTTAGAGGTCGGCCGATATATCGCCCGATATTTGGCTTTTTTTACTGCATCGGCCGAAAAGCCGATTATAACTTCAGCGGGACTTGCAAATGACTTCTGTAATAGAAGTCAATTGCAAGTTGTCTGAAGTTTTCTTCTCTCCTCCCTGGGCAGCCTGCCAAGTCTGATAAGAAGATACATTTTGTATCTCTTCGGGTTCTTTTTATCAATAGACTGAACTCTGTGTGTAGAATTTCTCAGTTTAACCGTTTAAAGACTAAATCTTTTCTGACACTTGTTGCTTACAAGTAAAAATCCTGTATTTTCTGCTAGAAAATCACTTAGAACCCCCAAACATTATATATATATTTTTTTTTTAGCAGAGACCCTAGGGAATAAAATAGCGGTTGTTGCAATATTTTATGTCACACGGTATTTGCGCAGTGGTCTTTCAAACACAATTTAAAAAAAAAATACACTAATAAAAAAATAAGCAGTTAAGTTAGCCCTTTTTTTTTTTTTTTTTGTTTTTTTTTTATCAAAGTTTTGATTACCTGTTTTTGTGTATTTAATATTTAAGATATAGTTGTGTTTTTTTTTTTTTTTTTTTGTTTTTTTTTTTTTTTATCTAAATTATACATACAAGTGAACTGATTGGAGGTTTGTTTTGTTCAATAAATGTAAAACCATTTTCTGTATCACTTATTACTTAAGGCTGCTTTCACACTGGAGCGGGCATGCGTTGACGGTAAAACGCCGTTAGTTTTAGCGGCGCTTTACCGTAATTTTAGCGGCGCTATTCGGCTGCTAACGGGGCGCTTATAACCCAGCTAGCGGCCGAGGAAGGGGTTAAATGCACTCCTGAAGTGCTGCTGCCGAAACGCTTTGCAGGCGCTTCGGCAGCGGTGCGCATTCATTTCAATGGGAGTGGTGGAGGAGTGGTATACACCGCTCCAAAGATGCTGCTTGCAGGACTTTTTTTTAACATCCTGCCAGCGCATCGCCTCAGTGTGAAAGCACTCGGGCTATCACACGGAGACTGTAGGGAAGCCGTTTTACAGGCGCTATTTTTAGCCCAAAAGCGCCAAAAAAAAAAAACGCCCCAGTGTGAAAGGGGTCTAACTGTTAGATTTTATGAGATGAAGGGGGGGGAAAAAAAAATCGGCCTAATATATCGGCCCAAAAAAATCAGCATCATATATCGGCCATCGGCCACCGCGATTTCTAAATATCGGCATCGGCCAGAGAAAAACCCATATCGGTCGACCTCTAGTGCCATTAGAAGGAATGGCATTACAATTGCGACCCGCATTTTGCAGCCATTTTAAATCGTGGCGATTCTGCCCACGATCGTGTGAATGCAGCCCTAAGCTGCCAATAATGGCTGACAAATTTATATTCATGGTATTGAAGTCAAATATAATACAAGTGTATGTATTTTGGTGGGGGGGGTGGTGCGTTCTTTTAATTAGCTTTATTGAACTTTATGCACTTGCGCTGTTTCGACTTTGCTAACTGGGTTTTTTTTTTCCCCCTCTTGACAGAATCGCTCCTTGTTTCAATTTAATTCAGCAGATGAAGACAAAAGAAAGGCAAGTATAGTGTCTGAAACTGCACGCATATGCACACTGATGGTCTAAAGATTTTAGAACACTTCAATTTTTACAGTAACTTCTCGCTATAATCTGAAATCAGAGCTCCAGCCAAAAAAGATAAATTGCCCATTCAAAGGTGACTAGCTTTGCTTTATATTCTTTAACCAAGACTTTTCCCCACAGTGCTTTTCTGCTGCTATATATCTCCAATATGATGGCCAGCATCCCCCAACCAAGACCAGGTCGCCCTGAATACTCCCCACCTTTTGCCTGGACAGTGAAAGCCCTTAAGCGCATAATTACATACCTGGGGTGTGAGCCGCACTCCTGCTGTGATTGGACACAGCAGGGGGCCAATCAGCAGATCCGGCAGCCGCGATGGCTGCCGGCCACCCACGATTGTTCAGAGGAGAGGCAGACTGTCGTTCTGTCTATGTAAACAAGGCAGACTACTGTTCTGGGAGGGAAGAAAATTGAGCTCTTGTGTTTCTGCTAAGCAGGAACAAGGATCTGTTTTCCTCCAGTGTCAGCATTCCCCCCCAGTTAGGCTCGATTCACACCTATGCATGTTGCTTTTGAGTGTTTTTTGGAGGTTTTTTTTTTTTTTCATGCTTGCCACGTTTTTGAGCAGCGATTTTGCCGCGATTTGCGTTTTGCTTTTTTTTTAGTTTTTTTTTTTTTACAGTCTTAAAAAAAATAAAAAAAAAAAAAAAAAAATGGCAAAAACGCATCAAAAACGGTGCACTTGCGTTTTTGATGCTTGTCCATTGAATTCTATTACATGCAAAACGCTACATTTTGCATGAAAAAAGTCCCTGACCCTTTCCAAAAATGCAGAGAAACAAAAAGGCATTGATGTGAACATGTTCCATAGGAACCCATGTTAAAAAATTCTGCAAAATGCATCAAAACGCGCTAGTGTGAATGGAGCCTCAGAAAGCACTCCCTAGGAGCACACTTAACCCTTTGAGGACCCCTGATGTTAACTCCCTGCCAGTGTCATTTATACCGTGACAGTGCATTTATTCAAGAGGAGCTTTTTTTTTTTTTTTTTTTTTTTTTTTTTTTTTTGCTATTGCAGAAAGTTTAGGCATTTTAAACTATAATCCTCTATTTTAGCTATAGCAGAAAATGGGAGACATTGAGCATTCTCCCAGATGCACACATTTTATCATAGTGCTTATTTGACCAGTTTTGCTGTTTGTACTCAGTAACACTAACACTATTTCCTGAGTAGATGGGTTGTAAATTAAATGATTGGCTAGTGAAGCTGCGTGCCACAGTAATGGGTCAATATTAAAGTGGATGTAAACGCTCACATATACCCAGTGATGTGAACAGCCTCAGATGATACAAATCTCCCTACATAAGTTTTACATGTATATCTGCTGTCTTCAGCTTTATATGTTCTTTAGAAAGTTCAGATTGTTAGATTTTCTCTTCCTGTTCAGCACTGCATTGAAGCCTGGGCATACAGCCAAGACAGCTGATTGGAGGAAAGGTGCACACATGCCCCCCTCTCCTCATAGGTAGAGACTTTCAGAGCTGTTTTTGAATACTTCAGCTTTCTGCTAATCTATTTATAGTATCCTCCCCAACAAATCTCTCTGGCTGCTTTTATCTCAGTTGAGGAGAAATTGTCAGAAGTTATTAGGCTCCTAACAGAAGAACTGAGTAGGAGACAGTCACCAGACATGGTGCTTTGAAGAAAGGTGAGATAACACTGCAGATATGTGCCCAGCTCAAATTTCATGAATTGGGTTTACATCCACTTTAAGGGTATGCTAAGAAGGGGGCTACCAATTCAGTTTGATTTGTTTTATTATTTTTTTTTTTTTTTTTCTCTGTAGAAACTATGTGAAACTATTTTTGAAGTACTGGAAAAGGGAAGCAGCACTTCTTGCCAGATTGCCTGCTTGGAGGCTCTCCGAATCCTGTCCCGGGATAAAAAGGTTTTAACACCAGTGGTCACAAGGGAGAACATGAAGACCCTCATGAAACTGGCGAGACTGGATCCTGAACTGAAAACTCTAGGTGACTCTGAAGACTTTCCAGTTATTGTGGAATCATTGAAGTGCTTGTGCAATATTGTGTTTAATAGTCCTGAGGCACAGAAGCTGAGCCTGGAATTAAATATGGTTGCTGGACTCTGCCACCTCTTGGAGATGTGTGAAGGTGGGCAGACAATCAATGACATTCGCTGCTTCGATCTGAGGCTACTCTTTCTCCTAACACTGCTGCATACAAACACCAGGTCTAAACTGAAAGAGGAACTGCAAGGACTCCCACTGCTGACAAACACCCTGGAGAGCATTTTGGGGATTCACTGGGTTGGGGAGTACCGAGCTGCTGCAGTGGCTGGCACCCAACCTTTGGCTATGCAGGAGACAGACTGCATTATAGAGGCACTAAAGGCTCTCTTTAATGTGACACTGGACAGCTGGAATATCCGCAGTGAGGTAGGATATCTACTATTGTGTTTACAATCTACATTCATTTAACTGGGCTTAAAGTGAACGGTCACTTAAAAAAAAAGTGCCTGCCAAAAAGTTGGTACTTGCCTGTCTGCTTCAGCAGCAAATCTTCATGAGAAGTGGTGAGAAACATGAGTATTACTGTAAGGATTAATAGAGAGAGAGATATATATATATATATATATTATTTTTTTTTTTTTTTTTTTTTTTCTCTGTCCTGCAAGCGCACTGCCCCAGTTTGAAAGCACTTTCTTTCACACTGGGGTGGTTTGAGAGGTGCTTTTCAGTTGCTGGTTTTAGCTCCCCAATATGAAAGGGGTCTAAGGCTGCATTCACACCTGAGCATTTTGTAATAAAATGATAAACACTCAAAATACGTTATTATGGGTTGGGGTGTGTGTATGTATGTGTGTGTGTATATATGTATACATACATACATACATACATACATACATACATACATACATATTATATTATGGTGATACAGTGTACAAAACAAAAGCGTGTGTGGGTTTTCTCTCCACAAAATAACCCCATGTGTCCAAATTTGTGCTTCGCCGCCACCACCTTCCAAAGTTTGAGGCTTTTTGATTACTGTCTTGTGGTCAGTGCAAACTTTGGAAGGTAGTGGTGAATCATGAATTTATATGTGGACACGTGAAGAAATATCACTGGAACTTTTGTGCACTAAATCATGTTTTTGTTTGAATCACTAATTTTATTGATATAAGTAATTGGGGTTGGCGCATTTCCCTATTAGTACCAATACACCACAATTGGTGGGGAAATTGTAGCTGTAACCTACCTTGTATCTATAATTTACACCGGTGACACCTATTGCACAATTTTAAGGGATAAGACCTACTAGAATCTGCAAAATGCAGAGCTTTGTACACTAAAAAAACCCATGAACAATGGGGATGCCCCAAGGCGTCTTTCAGGACAGCACCTGAGAGATGGTGACTCCTCCCACCGGAACATGGGGAAACTCCTTCCTCCAGATGTTTAAAGGGAGGCAC
Organism: Aquarana catesbeiana; assembly: GCF_042186555.1. NCBI lineage: Eukaryota > Metazoa > Chordata > Amphibia > Anura > Ranidae > Aquarana > Aquarana catesbeiana. The sequence goes on from NC_133326.1 coordinate 520,597,530, forward strand.
CTTCCTACCATACCTCAGTCTTTGTTTCCTCTGGCCCAGAGGGAACATCTTTTAGTAGGGGAGTCAGGATCTCTTGGGTGCTCCTGAGAGACCAGGCTCCTCTCTATTATTTATATTTTTTTTTTCCCTCCGTAGGAGACCCTTTGTCCTACCCAAGCGGTGGCAGCAGTAGTAATCGGGCTCCTCTTTCTCCCCTTGGTGCTCGGTGAGAGCTGAGATCCAGTGGCCTGCATAGGCCTAGGAGGCGGCGGCGCGCATGCACCACTACCATATTTGCCGGAAGTAACAGAGCGGGGTCCCACAGCAGCTCCAAAATCCCCCCCCCCCCCCCCCCACAACAGATAACCCCCTCAAAGCTTTCTCCCGAGGGGGTTACCTTGCGGGCACGCTCCTGTTTATACTCTGCGTCCATAGACAGTGTATGTCTCAGTCCTGCCCCCAGCCACACACCCCCATAGGATGCATTAAGGTGAAAAAAGGGAACCTTTACAACCCCTCTAAGTTATCCCTGGAAGAGGTGGATGGGCTCCTTAAATCCATTCATGTTACGCTTGGCTTAACCTCCCTGGCGGTTTTCCCGAGTGGTTCGGGTTTTAATTTCAGTGCCATTAGCGGTAACCCCAAGCCCCACTCGGGGATTGCATTGCAGGATCCTGGTGCAGTCTACTTGCTGTGTCCATGGTTTCTGTCCTCTGTGCCGAGTTCCGTTCCCTGCGAGTGTTGCAACACATGGGGGCGGAGCCAGACAGCAAATTGAAAAATCATAATGCATACAGATTACATTACTGTGTGAAATTATTTCACATCCCTTTTGTCTCAAGTGCGTTGTCCAATGCCCTGCATGCAGATAGAACAGTATGTGTATTTCTGGAAACTGGAGATCGTCCATAGCAAAGTGTTCCTTTGCATCAAAAGTGGTTTTAGACCAGCTAGAAAACAGCGATGGTAAATTAAAACACTTGCAGAATTGAGCGATAGTGAATTGTGGGGAAATTTTATTTATTTTTTTTTTTATAATTTATTATGATTTTGTGTTTCAAACTGTATCGTACCCGGATATCTACTAGAGTCTTGTTTGGACATATTTAAGTGTTATTGCTAAGAATTACAGGCCTACAATGTAAAACGCAAAATAATTGTACCGCTTTGAGATGCAAAAATCTGGTGTAATCATACCGCCAGGGAGGCTACGTAAAGAAAAAAAGGAATTCTCTCTTCATGACTGCATGTATGCAGGGTTAAATGAACCTAAGGGGTGGACATTCCCGGTTAATTTGGTCATTTCTGACGCCCACCAAAGACCACTCTTCTTTTTTTTTTTTTTTTTTTTTTTTTTGACCCCTCTGAAGTTTGGAACAAGGTGCCCAGGTTGGATGCTGCTTTTTCACTGGTTTGGATATCCACCGACCTGTCTTTTGAAGACATGGGGGTTCTAAAGGATCCAGTGGATAAACGTATGGATCTTTTGCTCAAAAGATCATGACAATCAGTCATGACCAATTTACAGCCAGCAATGACCACAACATGTGTAGCCAGGAATCTTGAATATTGGATTTACCAGCTAAAATTGCATCTAGTGGCAGATTCACCCAAACAGATTTTTAGATTCTTTCTACCCTGACCTCTGTTGCTTATAAAGCAGATGCTGCGGCTGAAGCAATTAAGATGTCGGCTAGATCAGCAGCCCTGACAAATGCTGCGAGAAGAGCTGTATGGCTAAAGACCTGGCCAGGTGACACAGCGTCAAAAAGCAAACTTTGTGGTATTGCCTTTTCGGGTGACCTTCTCTTTGGCCCTGATCTAGATAATAATCTGGACAGGACTGCCGATAAGAAAAGGTCCTTCCCTGGCAAAAAGAAAAAACAGCCATCAAAACATCTTTTTCAAGCTCAAGGAGCAAGACCACAAGTTTCAGGGGAGAAGGAAAAATTGGTCCGCAAAAGATAAGGGTGGAATCCTTTTCCGTCCTACACAAGCTGAAAAACCCCAATGACTCAACCCTGCAGGTGGGCGGAAGGCTACAAAAGTTTCTTCCACAGTGGTCAGATAACGTCAAATCAGTTTATTCTGACCACTTACAGGGCTACACAGTGGAGTTTACCGAAAGCCCCCCAAGAAAGTTTTTGGTGACAAACTCCAAGGGATCCAGTTAAAAGCCCTGGTGATGAAATCCCCTTTAGAAGAACTGATGCAGCAGGGTGTAGTGATCCAAGTGCCACTAAAAGAACGGCAGGAGGGGTTCTATTCTCATGTCTTCCCTGGTAAGAAAACCAACAGGAAAATTCCAGTTGATTCTAAATCCATCAAATGCAGAAAGTTCAAGATGGACTTGTGTGTTTTGTTTTTTTCTTCCCCCCCCCCCCCCCCCAGTCAAATCTGACACCATGTTGCTCCATGGCGTCAACAGATTTAAAGGATGCATATCCCGATTTCACCCCAGTCCCAGAAGTATCCTCAGGTTGGTGGTAAGGATGGAAGGTGTGATTCATCATCTACAGTTCAGGGCCTTACCATTCAGTCTGTCATCCTCACCCCGAATTTTCCCCAAGGTGATGGCAGAAGCCTTAGCTCTGCTTTGTCTTCAGGGAATCTCAGTCATTCCTTATTTAGACGATCTGCTACTTTTCGCCACTTAAGAAAAGCATGCAACCATTTGGAGTCTCTGGGACCTCCAAAGATCTTCCCTAAACCCGTCTCAGGAGATTATTTTTCTAAAATAAGGACAAGATTCCCAATACTGTGTCAGCACTGCAGACCATACAGTGCCTAACAATAAGACTGGTTATGTCTGCTTTGGGAGTACTGACTTCAATAATGCCAGCTGTTCAGTGGGTGAGACTGCATTGCAGGTGCCTGCAGGCTTTTCTCCTGAGATCATGGGATCTCTAAAAACAGAGGTAAAAACTCCAACTCAGGTGAAGAGGTCACTGTGGTGGTGGAAAGGGCAAGAGATCCTATCAAAAGGTTTAGTCTGGGCTTTTCCACCTAGAAAAGAACTTCCCTCAGGGAAGTTGGTCCAAGAAGGAGGCAACAAGGTCCTCCAACTGGAGAGGTCAAGGTGATTGCCTTATCTCTAGTAACATTTGCTCAGGATCTTCATTTGCACCATATTCAGGTACTAACAGACAATGCCACGGCAGTGGCTTATATAAACAGGCAGGGGGGCACAAGGAGCAAGTCATTGCAAGCACTAGCTATGAAAAATCTTTGGTGGGCAGAAGAACACTTACTGTCTCTGTCTGCAATCCAAATAAAGGGGACCCTGAAGAGTGGCTGCTTTCCTGAGCAAGAAGCAGAATGGTCACTGAACTCAGAAGTTTTCGCTATAATTGCCGAAAGGTGGGGGCAGCTAGAGGTGGACCTCTTTGCCTCCAAAGGAGAATGCTCAAGTTCCTCAATTCTTTTCCCTAAGCAATCACGACGGGTCACTAGGGACAGCATTGGTGTATCAATGGAAGTTTCATCTTTGCTACTCTGCCATACCTCCCCCCATTCCAGTTAATTCCATTAATATTGAGGAAAATTCAAAAGGAAACGGTTCTAGTCATCTTAATCGCGCCCTTTTGGCCAAAAAGGGCCTGGTTCTCAACCTTTCTGGGAATGGTGGTCAAACCTTGATGGTATCTAATGAGCTCAGGCTGGAATTCTCCTTTAAGCCCCCATTTACACCGGTGTAATTTGACAGCTCCAAATCTCGTGACAAGTTGCATCCCATTGTCGGCATTGGAAGCATTCAAATTGCTGCGACTCTGAAAGGTTTGTGCACTACTTTTTGCTGATTTTCTTTGCGACTTCAGTTGTGTGAAATCGGCAGTGCAAACTGCACTAATGTGCTAAAATAGCGCAATTTCAAAGCTGCACCTGTGTTAATGGGGGCTGCACTGAATGCACGAGTGTTTGCCAGGGCTCTTGCCACAATGTTCAGGTATGCAAAGTGTATTTAAAGGAGTTGTAATCCCTCAGTTGGGGGGGCAGGGCAATGATCTTGCCTGATCATTCCAGCATCAAGGACTAGCAGAGCAGCTCCAGCCACTGTCTCAGGTCTTAATTGGATAGATTGATAGCAGCAGGAGCCATTGTCAACCAAATCCAGTGTCGCAGGGGTGGGGCTGAGTCCTGTCAATGGATGCAGGATTCGGGAGCATGTCCCCATGGAATGCGGCTCTGTGGGGGCACTCGAGGAGTCAGAGTGCTGCCAGGGGGGACCCCAGAAGAAGATCAGAGCCGCTCTGTGCAAAGTCCTTGCACAGAGCAGGGAGTATGTAAGCATGACATGACTTTGTTTTTAAAAAAAAAAAAAAAAAATTTACAATAACTTTAAACATTGTGGAAAAGTTCAATAAAGAGCCCTCCACTATTGATGTGAAGTTTGTGCCCCCCCCTCCCCGTGTGTGCGCTTTCATTGCTGCTTCTCCTAGTCTTCAGGTCAGTCTTCAGCCATCTGAATTGGCCAGCCAGGGAAGACTAAACTTGTTTGTATGGCTTGTGCAGCTCAGTGTACATTTTAAGAGAAGGGAGCCATACATACTCTTCTGCAATAAATTCCTGCCAGCATAAAGAAAACGCTGTTCTTTAGTTCTATATTAAACAGTTATCTTAAATCAATTGCAGTACTAACCAGGAGTGGGTTAACTGGCCATCAGCCTGAGGACTCACTGTCCTCAGTCTGATGGCCAGTTAACCCACTCCTGAGCCCAGGTCCTCCTGGATCTACCCCCAGTTTGTTACTGGACAATGAATGGCAAATCGGCACAATAAGCGACTCTCTTGCTCTGCTCTAGCCTTGTGTCTTGACAGCACATGCTACATTTAGCTCCTTGTACTGCCTTTCTCGCTCACCTCTGCTGTACGTTGACTGCCTGCAAGAAGGTAAAACCAGTTCAATTCAGGTCCTTATACTGCTTGTGTTTGACGTTTCTGATTACAGAAACTTTGTCCAAAAATCTCTGCTCCCTAAGACGGGTGGATGTTGTAACTCCTCTTACAACCTCCATGAAGGCAATCTCACATATTGCTACATAACACTTGAATTGTAGCCAGGGAGAATAATTATAATGCATCATTATAACAGTCTGCCTTAGTTTGTTTTCAGAAATTCGTTCAACACGCTGGCTAACATTTCCTTGAATCTATGTTCTAACAACCAAATCCTGTCTTGTATGTCATTGTTCTTTACTGAAACAAAATTCTTGTAAAGGGGAATACCATTCTGCAACCATAGCTAAAAATCACTTGTGTGATATCCTGTCAATCAGCATACAGTGGCGAGAATATTTGATCCCCTGCAGAGTTTATAAGTTTGCTCACTTACAAAGAAATGAAGGGTGTGTGTGTGTGGTGTGTTTTTTTTTTTTTTTTTTTTTTTTTTTTTTTTTTTTTTTTTTTTTTTTTTTTTTTCCCCCCCATCATAGGTGTAATTTTAAATGATGGAGACAGAATATCAACTAAAAAACCTGATACAAATGTTATAAATTGAATTGCAGTCCAGTGAGTAAAATTGTTCAATCCACTACCAACCATCCATAATTCTGGCTACAGTATGTGCACATGTGGTACACAGATTAGTCCTGTCAAATTAGGAAGGTGCTCTAATGGCAGCTTGTTTATGCATATAAGACACTTGTCCGCAAAATCTTTCTTCCATTCAAACCTCACGATCATGGGCAAGACCACAGGGCTGTCAAGACGTTGGGGACAAGATTGTAGACCTGCATAAAGCTGGAATAGGCTACAAGACCATTAGCATGAAGCTTGGTGGGAAGGAACTGTTGGAGCAGTTATTTGCAAATGGAAGAAATCCAAAATAACCATCAATCGCCCTTGGTCTGGAGCTCCATGCAAGATTTCGCCTCATGGGGTAAGGATGATCATGAGAAGTGAGGGATCAGTCCAGAACTACACAGGAGGCGCTTGTGAATGTGGTCCCAACTGCCTTGATCAGTCACCAAACAAACCATTGGTAACACAATACACCACCATGGATTGAAATTCTCCCTCAAGAAGGCATGTGTACAGGCCCATCTGAAGTTTGCTAGTGAACATCTAAATGATTCAGAAGAATTGGGAGAAAGTGCTGTGGTTAGATTAGACCAAAAGTTATCTTTGGCATTAACTCCACCTGCTATGTTTGGAGGAAGAAAAATGCTATGAATCTATGAACACCATCCCTATAGTCAAGCATGGAGGTGGAAACCTTATGCTTTGGAGTGGTTTCTCTGCTAAAGGTACAGGCTGACTTTGCTGCTTTGAGGGGCCAATGGACGGGGCCGTGTATTGTAAAATCTTGGATGAAAACCTTCTTCCCTCAGCCAGAACACTGAAGATGGGTCTTCCAACATGACTATGAAACAAAACATACCGCCAAGGCAACAAAGTGGCTTAAAGAAGCACATTAAGGTCATGGAGTGGCCTATCCAGTCCCCAGACCTTAATCCTTTAGAAAATGTATGGAGGGAGCTGAAACTTCGCGTTGCCAAGAAACCTTAAGGTTTTAGAGAAGATCTGTAGCGTGGATCAAAATCCCTCCTGAAATGTGTGCAAACCTGGTAACCAACTATAAGAAACATCTGCTTGTTAACAAGGGTTTCTTCACCAAGTAATAAGTCACGTTTTACTTGGGGATCACATACTTGTATTGCTCACTGAACTGCAACTCCATTATGTGTTTGTTTTCCTGGATTTTTGGTTGATATTCTGTCTCTATCATTTAAAATACACCTAGGATTAAAAAAAGAGAGAAAAATTTAAATCTGCAGGGGATCACCCATTCCCCATTGTTGGGGTTTGGGTAAATATCTGTGGTTGGGCAAGTTGTATAAATATTGCCTTGGGAGGGAAATTACAGGAAAATGCATTTCATATTCAGGGGAGTCATGTGGTGAACTGAAACATGTCACATGACCACTTCTGCTTTACCTGTTGGTGCAGCAGCTTGCTAATACAAGAGCCACAGCTTCTTTCGTGTGATGGCACCACTGCAGTGTATGGGCACAGTGTATTCAGGAAATGGATGGAGTTGGGCCCAAGGTAAGAATTCTCAGTGTTCCATAGGTTTTTAAGGGGGGGGCTGTCTGTGCAGCAGATCTTTGTGTGTATTATGTACATTATCTTGTGGCTGTTTTCCTACAGAATTGGTGTTCATGTAATTGCATGAATTAAGGTTGTTTTTGATTTTCTTACTATTGGTGATCTGTTCTCTACACTTTATCTTGCAGAGTGATGCTCACCAGTTTCGTCACCTGGTTGCACTCTTACGGCATATTGTACTGTCCCGGGGTCCTTCTGAGGGAAAGACTGAGGAGCTTCACAGGTTAGTTAATACTGTTTTTAGCCTTTTGTTTATATAGAGAAAATGCACTCACCGGTCACTTTTATTAGGTACACCTTGCTAGTACCTGGTTGGAAACCCCAGCGCGCGCCCCCCCCTTTCTTTTTGCCTTCAGAACTGCCTTAATTCTTTGTGACATAGATTCAACAAGGTCTTGGAAACATTCCGCAGACTTTGGTCCATATTGAAATGATAGCCTCACAGTTGCTGCAGAATTGTCAGCTGTAAAGAATATCCCATTGCACCACATCCCAAAGTTGCTCTATTGGATTGAGATGTGGAGGCCGTTGGAGTAAACTGGACTCATTATGTTCAAGAAACCAGTTTGAGATGATTTGAGCTTTGTGACATGGTGAATTATCCTGCTGGAAGTAGCCATCAGAAGATGGATACACTGTAGTCATAAAGGGATGGACATGGTAAGCAACAATACTCTGGTAGGCCTTGCTTTTTAAAAAATGCTCAATTGCTACTCAGGGGCCCAAAGTGTGTCAAGAAAATATCCCTTCACCACCACCCTGAACTGTTGATACAAAGCAAGGTGGATCCATGCTTTCAGAATTTTGGCGTAAACAATATGAATGTCGCAGCTGAAATCAAGACTCACCAGACAATGTTTTTCTAATCTTCTATTGTCCAGTTTTGGTGAACCTGTGTGAATTGTAGCCTCCAGTTTCCTGTTCTTAGCTGACAGGGGTGGCACCTGGTGTGGTCGTCTGCTTTAAGGTGTTGTGCGTTCAGAGATGGTATTCTACATACCTTGGTTGTAATGAGTGGTTATTTGAGTCTGCCTATTCTCCTCTGGTATCAACAAGGCATTTTTGTCCACACAACTGTTTCTCCCAAAAAAAAAATCCCTCTTTAGTGTCTTGATACCCCAACAATGACCTGTTTTAGGGTGACAATGGTGCTCAGCTACAGTACTGTGGGTGAGCATTGTCACCGTAGGACAGGAAGTGTTGCTCATCTGGAACAAGTATGCACTTGGAGTACTTTCTGCTCTACAGCTTTCTGAGCTGCATACTTTCCAGAACACAGCAGGGGGACAAGGGCCGGAAATTGTGCAGATCACTGCACAACAATTGCAGCGATCTTACATGGGAGTGGGTACTTCTTCAACCCCCACCCCAAAAGGTGTCAAATGTGTCAGCGAAGCAAACTTCCCTTTAAACCCCTAACTGAGTAACCTTTTAGTTGGCTTGTACTTTGCCTACTCTCTCCATCAAGCTGATAGGAAAATCTAAAAATGCTGTCACAAGGAGTCCATATGTAGTAGTTCATATACGGCACAAGCACTAATGGTGGTCTTGGATAAGCTGACTGTGGATGGCTGCCAGCTCCTAACAAGCTAGAAGAAACTCTATAGAAGGCAAAAGAGCAGTACCATCTAAGTGCAGCAGTAACATTCTTTTTAATTCATAAGACAAAAGGGGCATCAGGAAGAGCTGGGATCCATCAGCTGCTTCTAGCCCAGCGAGCAGATAGTGTTCCCACAAGTGGGTGAACCTCATTAACCTAACATGCGCTGGGATCTTATTGATCTTGTGAGCTCCCATTTGTCTTTTATGGATTAAAAAGCATTTTACTGCTGCACTTAGATGGCACTGCTCTTTGTTGGTGCAATCACTGTAGGAAACCATCTGTGGGTCTCTCATAAAAGCCACATGTGAATATCTTGTATCTTTACATTTCTGTGGTTCTGGTCTCCTGTTTTCAGTCATGTCTACTAGCACATTCCCGCATCAGGCGCACATCAGTGCTGTCAATTGGCTTCCTGGTGTTGGCACATGCTTGGAGTGTACCACAAGGGGTGATAGGGTGACAGTGCAGGAGTAAAACTAGGTGGGCACAGAGGCACCCCACAACAGGGGGAACCTGCACAAGAGGCTTTATGGCAGGTCCACTAGATATTAATGGAAGCTGCAGTGATCGCTGGTAAATTACAGGAGGGCAGAATTTACTAGAACAGCACCTTGTATTTTCCTCCTGCAGCAGCTGAATGCTGGCAGGAGGAGAAATGGCTTTTCAGTTGCTGGAGGAAGACCAATTCAGTAAATGCTGCTCATGTCCAGGTTCCTCTTCCTTCTGCTTTCTGGGGGTCAGGGAAGGGACGTTGCCTGTCTGGAAATGACTGCTTGTTGTTTTTTTTAGAATCTATGGTCACAGCATACTTTAGGTGTATGGTTGTCTTTTGACAATCCAATTAGGCCCACTTAAGGAGATTTTGAAGTTATGCCTGTTTGCTGACCATCTCTCCAACTTTGCAGCTTCTCTAGTTTACTTTAATTTCCCATGGTACCTTGCTGCCTGCAAGCAGTCATTTTTATGTGCTAGCTCCGTCTCCTGAAACTCCTCCTCTCAGGGCCTCTGTCGTTAAGATGGGTCTGTGAAATGTGTCACAGAATTCAAACAAGAAAATGTATGGGAATTGTCAAATGGAAGTTTACAAACCTCAAGATTGTCCCAATTATCAGAGATGGGCTAGAAATAATTGACATTGGATGTGGAATTGAGAGATTATGCTTTAACATTGTGGCCATGAATATGGAGATTTGGATAAACCATAGAGGAAGCTCTGCATGTTACTGCTGTGGCTTGGCCTCCCTACTTGCAGGTATAAGCCACACCGCGTTTTCAGAGTCAAATTCCTACATTTTCATTGTGGTAAAGATAAACCATTATGTAGCAGATCAGTGCATGAAACAAAGTATGTATGTAATGAGCAGTGCCAGCCCAATGGTCATAATTATGAAGTGTGTTGTATTTCATGAAAACACATACATCCATGCTGATCTTTGACGAGCCTTTCTTAAAAGTTTGAAAAGGCATACAATGCCCTATTATGATGGGAGGTGAAAGCCAGGTGTATCTTTCAGAAAGGTGTTGGCTTTCAATGACGTAAATAAGTTCTGTAATACATAGCAGACTGTTAATGTTTTATGAGTTTATGCCCTGATAGACTTGTCACATGGCTACCCTAGAAATTGGCATTTCCCAGCCAGACGAAAACTTTGTTGCAGGGTTTTATAGAGTTTTTTTAAAATGTAGATTAACTGTTTTAAACAACTGGAGGGTTAAATGCCTGCACAAAGAAGGGTCTTAACATGATTTTAGTTTTGTGTGTTTATCAAAGTTTCTGAAGTGGAGGTTGATCTTGGTGGCTTGGCACTACAGCCCTTTCCCCCTGATCCTCATTCTTCAGTTATGATGTACAGCCCTGTGACAAAGTGAGGTCTTGAAGGGATGGACAGCTAGCATTACATTCACGACTTGTAATGTGATTTGACAAGTCGCAGCCTATTGCCAGCAATCGTAATGTTCAAATCTCTGCGACCTTCAGGTGCGACTTGCATGAAGCCACAGATGTTTTCCGCGTTGCACCCAAAGCTTCCTCTTTTGGGGTAGAGCTCCACTCTTAATGCATTCTCTGCATTAAGTAAATGCCTTAAGTAGATGCTGGGAAGCCATGCTGGTCTTTTTAGCATCAGCCGGTTGAGACACCGTCCCTGGAAAACCTGTGTGTGTGTGTGTGTGTACACAAATTTCTTGCCTCTGTTTGGCTTTTTCCTTTTTCATCAGGGCGTAACATGTTACTGTACTATAAACCCCCCCCCCAATAGCCTTGTGACAGTGAGCGGGAGATCTTCTTCTCACCCCAAAAAAAAAAAATTGGCCATGCGGGTCTCCACCCAGCCGGCCGCATCAGTCAGAGGTCTGTGAATGGGAAAACTACAAGTCCCGACAGCTGTTGGCTTGTAGTTGTCAATGAACTTCCATCCATGGTGCTGTTGAGTGCTTTGGTAGATCATTGAGTCTTCTTGTCTGTCAGTGTAAGCTGCCTGCCTTTGTACAGGCAGTTTCAGACTGGCTTTAAGGAGCCCTGCATGGTGCACGTGATCTTTAAAGTGGAGGGCCACCCTAAAAAAAAAATTGCATGAGAAATCCTAAAATTTAAAAAAAAAAAAAAAAATTTTTTTTTTTTTTTTTTTTTGATTGCATATTTGACACAGGATTCTCAGAGCGCTATTTGTTTTGAATATTTTCGGACTGTGAGAATGCTAGGTGCCTCTTGACAAGCCCAGTGCTAATGCATGGGGCCGAGAGTTACCTATAACCTCACGTGCTCTTTAACAAGTCCTTTTTGGGCCTTCATAGGGTACTCTTTGCTGTCCTGGTGGCCACACAAGTGATGGATCAAGCAAATGTGAGAGGGTGTATATACCGATGTGCTGGGGGAGCCAAGTATCTTTTTACTTGTATTGCATGGGCAAATTTACAGGCTCACTTTAAATAAAACAAATTTTGTGCAGTTGCATTTTTTACTTTAATACAGACCAAAATGGAACTGTTTTTAATTGTGTAGGTAGACATTCCTGTGGTAGGGCAATAGAAAACTTGCCCAACAGCAAGAAGAGTCATGGCGCATTACTCAACTTCCAGCTCCATTCTACTTAAGCCTTACTCTTGGAATACAATTTGACTGTCTATGGCAGCAGGTCACATGGCCAACACTGGTCCCTATCAAGGACACTGTCTTAGATAAATGTAATTTGATGCCAAGATTTTGTAACCATTTTATTTATTTTTGTTTACAGCAATACGATCAACTTGTTGAGCAATGTTCCAGTCTCCTGCCTGGATGTTCTCATCCCCTCATGTGGACAAGAAATGTCTGCAAACAATAATGAGCCAGACATGGAGGCAATCCAGCTCATTCTGAATTTTATGGAGAAGAGAATAGACAAGGTATTTGAGTTCTTACTCACCCACCCTATCCAAAACACAAACTTTTTTTCCTTTTTTTTTTTTTTTTTTTTTTTTTTTTAAATCTCCTTTAACTTTTACAGTCGCTTACTTATCTTTCCTCTGGCCTTAAAGGAGCAGGTCAAACAAAGACCAGTGTAATGGCTTTAAAGAGAAGTAACAAGGATTTTGTCCATTTTGGTATCTGATCTTAGAGGACATCTGTTTCCTCCCTTTTTACAGTACACTCGCTGCCACAATTTGCATCTGTCCTTTCCACAGCATGTAAAAAAGTGATGATACTACAACCTCAATCCAAGGTGTAACATGCATACATCTGTATTCAGGTGGTGAAAACAGAACTCCAATATGTTAATTACATGCTTTGTGATAGATGGGAGTTGGATATATCTATTTATTTTTTCTCAATCACACTAAGGTCATTACTGTGCTTCCTTGGACGCGCCACCCCCCCCACCCCCCCCCCCCGCACTTTCAGGCAGGGGGTTCAATATTTTTTTTTTTTTTTTTTTTTTTGGTGTCTTATTATAAATTTTTTTTTTTTTTTTTTTTTTTTTCTCTCCAACTGCTTGGATTCTCTGCATGATTTGCAGCTTCTCTGCTCATGCCTTTTGGCTTACTTTCAGCCCTTTAGGCTGGGTTTCACCTAATACCAATGTGGTCCTGTGCATCCCCATTCACAGCCCGAATTTTTGGCTGAATTCGGACCAAGAGATTCACTGGGCTCCTGTGCAAATTCGCAGCAGAGATATGTGAACCGGCTCCATAGAGAGCTAGTCAAAATCTCCTGCTATTGCAAATTGGTTGCGGAGATGCTATGGTGTGAACCCAGCCTTAAGGACTACGTAACCCATGGTACCTTGATATGTGGTATCTGCCTCTACTGACTGTGCCTTCTAAACTCCTCGGCACCTCTGCAGTTCAGACTGCAGGATCTGTGACATATGCAACCCTACAAGTAATGCATCTTCACAGGACTTTTTGAGGATCCATTTACTTCCAGGACATCTCTGGCACGTTTTCACTAAATTTAAAAACTTCAAGAATCTGCATAGGCTAGAAAATTTACAAAATGCACTTAAATTTTGACAAACCCTTCTACATGTTTATGTACCTGTAAAAGCCTTGCGTAGACATCCAAAAGGTCTAGCCCACATTACTCTTAGCCTTTCTCAACCAGGGTTCCTCTAGAGGTTCATTAACAGTTAGCTGTGATGGATTGACTTAAAGCCTAACCCCCCCCCGACCTGTTATCTGAAAGCGGGGAGATTTTCTCTAGCTTCAGAATGCACAGATCAGCCCTCCCAGGCTATAACCTGCAAAACTGATCAAGAGGAAATTCCAGCAGGTCATTTCTACAAAAGTTGATCATTTGATCGACTTCTGTATAACCACACTGCCCGTACATGGATCAAAATTTCAATCCTCTATGGGCAGCTTTAGCAGAGTTTCTGCAATTCTCCCCCCTAACTGATAAACTGGCTTGGCTGGAGCTGGGAATACTTCATGTCATTGCTTCAATTGAATGGTTTCAACTGACTGGTATTAACAGGAAATAAAAATTCAGTCTGAATTGGTAATATTGGTTCTTTTTTTTTCTTCCTGTCTCTATCTCATCTTAGGGCTGCAGCTACAGAGAAGGTCTCACACCCGTTCTTAGCTTACTAACAGAATGTTGCAGGGTCCACAGAAGTATCCGGAAATACATCAAAGCAAAGGTAAGAGCTCTAGCTTCTGCCTGCCATGTAGGTGCTTGTATGACTAAAATCTGTTCTCTCCTGTATCCCCCGTTCAGTAAGTTTTCTCTGGGTGACCTTGTGTACATTTTCCCAGAAATTTGATTATTTCGGCCAAGTCCAGAAGATGTGCAACATCGTTCCCTTTTCCTTTTTGACATCTCCAGCAGAGATCTGATTTTTCAGGGAAGATTGTGTGTAGTCTACTGAGATACCACCTATGGAGTATTTTAAAATTGGTCTCATGAATTTTGGTGCATATGGACAATTTAAGGGAGAATCGGATAATGTGTTCTTTCTGTTTTTGAGATGAATGTGCGCTTTAGTTCTGGTTCCATTTTACTATGCCCAATAGTTCTGGTTGTTCCTGGGGTGAATTTAATGGTGAGTATGCTTTGGAAAGGACCTGTGGGAGGTGTTCAGTGCCTGAGCAGTATTCCTCATAGGTAGTTGGCTGTAGTGTGAAATTTCGGGGATTTGGGATGGTGTGTAGGAAGTGATGGATTTTGGCTGCACTCTAGAAGGGTAGTTGAAATGAGCCTGAGTCACTTGTCAGCTCTAACATAGATGGCCATCTTCCTGCAACAGCAAATTTTAGCGGCATTTTCGAAGTTTAGGGCTCTTAAGTTTTTGTATTCTGTCATCAGGAGTCCTTGTGGAAAGCTGGGATGGCCTATGATTGGCATCAGTGGTGATTCTTTTGTCGTAAGGGATGCTGAGTTTACTGCTCTAGTGCTTTGTAAAAGCGTGTTCCCTATAAGAGGGTGGCATTTTAATTGTTGGGGAAGGGAATCGTAGCACCATAGTGCACTCTTCAAAGGGATATCTGTTTTGCACTTGTTCTAAACTCTGGGTTCAGATAGATGTCGATTATCCTGCCCAAGTGTATTGCTTGGTAGTATGTTCGTACGTTGGGTAACGCCAGTCCACCTAAATGTTTTGGTAAATATAATTGAGAGCGAGGGAGGCAGGGTTTCTTCTGAGTCAATACAAAACTCGTAAATGGTGTCTGTACTTGCTGGAAATACGGGGGTGGAATATTGATGGGTAGGGCTTGTAGAAGGTATAACTACTTTGGCAGGATGCTCATTTTTAGTAGGTTGCATCTGCCGAACCAGCAGTGTAAGCCTGTATTCCATTTATCTAATAGTTTTCGTGTCTTGGCCAGCAGAGATGGGAAGTTATGTTCAAAAATACGGGACAATTCTGGTGGGCAGAAGGTGGTGTTTGTGTGTTTGCCTTTCCACATAGTCGAACAGATTCACTTTTGATATCAACATTTTAAGTATTTACATATTCAGAACAACCATTAAAAGTACTTAGTTTTAACTTTGAGAACTAATAAATTCACAGTACATGCAGCTGCAGAGGTCTGTGGTCTTTAATGTATACTGATTAGAAACCTACTTTAACGTACATGCTATGTTCACAGGTGCACTAGGTTAGACCTTTGTAACTAATCACCAAATGGTCCCTGTATGCCTAGCATGCACAAAGCTGCTACCTACTCTGACAGGGAAGGGCATCAGCTAAAGGCACAGCAAATTAGAGTGGCTCTATGCCATGTGATCGTCAATCAGTATAAAACTTATAGTAGGCCATTTATTGGTGAGCCGGCCCCCCCCCCCCCCCCTTCCAACAGGAAGAGAACAAAAGGTTAAAGAACATGTTCATAAAGCTCAATGGCTGCAGCTGATGAAGAGGTTGTAGGGGAGTTTAAAGAGCCAGTGATGGGCAAGTAGGGCTAGTGGTTAACCTGCCACTGACCATGATTGAAATCTTTGGGGGGGGGGGGGGGGGGTTGTGTGTGGACTTGGATTGCTGCTGATCACCAGCATTGAGGGTTTTAGAATACCCCTGACCATTGATTGTGGGATTGCTTGGTAGTTACTATTTCAAGACTAGCATGAGAAACCCCTTTCCCCTCCAGGCTGTTTTCAAATAGTCCATATAGTGCTTTAACACTAAAGTCCATAGTGTCAGATGAAAAAGTACATTGGAGTAATATCCAAAGAAATGTGATTGTTTAGATGAATATCCACCTGGTGCACCTCCACTGATGATGATCAGGATGCGAGCATACCAGATCTCTAGACTCCATAGTCTAGACAAGTGTTTAAAGTGGAGTTTCACCCGAAAATGGAACTTCCACTTTTCGGATTCCCTATTCCCTACCCCCCCAGTGTCACATTTGGCACCTTTCAGGGGGCAGCAGATACCTGTGTAATCCAGGTATTTGCTCCCACTTCCGGGCATAAATCCCCACAGTATCCATGGCTATCTATACAGCGTCCGGCCCTCCTCCGTCCCCCCGCTGTCTTCTGGGAGACACACAGGTCCCAGAAGACAGCAGGGACCAGTGAGATTGCGCAGTATGACTCATGCATGCTCAGTAGGGAACCAGGCTGTGAAGCCACAAGACTTTCTGATACCCTTACTGAAGACGCCGGCACCTCCACCCAGGAGCCAAGGGACAGATTGGGTGAGGACATCGCAGGCGCATTGGACAGGTAAGTGTCCTAATATTAAAAATCAGCAGTATTTGTAGCTGTTAAATTTTAACCACTTCAGCCCCGGCAGAATTTAACCCCTTCCTGACCAGAGCACCTTTTGCAATTTTGGCACTGCGACGCTTTAACTGACAATTGCGCGGTCGTGCGACATGGATCTCAAAAAAATAGCTTTTTTTTTTTTTTTCTCCTCAATTTAGGCCGATATTGCGAAAATTTTTTCCAAAAATATGTAGAAAAATACATAAGTGTTGCTTAGTTTGTGCAAAAGTTAGTGTTTATAAAATGGGGGGGGGGGGGGGGAATAGTTTTATGGCATTTTTATTAAATTTGTTTTTGTTTGCGACATGGTGGACACATCAGACATTTTTGACACATTTTTGGGACCATTGTCATTTATACAGTAGTCATTGCTATACAATTGCACTGATTCCTGTGTAAATGGCAGTGAAGGGGTTAACCACTAGGTGGCAGTGTAGGGGTTAAGTGTGTCCTGGGGAGGGGCTGTGTGTGGCACGTCACTGATATCTGCTCCCGATCACAGGGAGCAGAGATCAGTGACACTGTCACTAGGCAGAACGGGGAGATGCTTGTTTACATTAGCATCTCTCCGCTCTTCCTCTCCATGAGAATCCCCGCGGGCATTGAGTCCGCGCGATCCGACTCGCGGAGCTTGCCGCCTCTTTAAAGGGCAATGAACGTTAGTTTGCCTGTTCATGCCATTCTGCCGCAGTATGTCTGCGTGAGGTAGTTGGCAAGTGGTTACTTTTTTTTTTTTTTTTTTTTTTTTTTTTTTCGGCGGAACTTCGCTTTAAAAAAATCCAGCACTCAATCCCTCAGTGGTTAGACCAGAAACAAGGGTAACATGGCTGGCCACTACAAGATCTTTATAGATGGCCAAGCCTTGTTTAGAAAACAAGATGGCCGCATCAAAATCAGAGTAGGAAACCAAGCCTTGGTTTGGCAACCAGTAGATGGCCAAACCTCGAACGGGACAGCAAATGTCAGCTTTATAACTGGGTCCTACATAGAAAAGCGGTCATTGCTATAAAATGGCAAAAAAGGGATTTAAAAAAAAAAAATTTTGTATAAAAGGCGAAAGTTTATTATTCAATACGTGTGTGTGTGGATAGATGGATGTGGCTGAAAAGGGTGTGGCCATAGGGGCTAAATTTTCCCCCAGTTTGACCAATCTTTTCATGGCCAAATGGGAGGAGGATGTCCTATGCGTGCACACCACTGGCATTGGCTCTATGGGGGAGGTATATGGACGACATCCTCCTCCCTTTTTTGGAGGGGGAGTCTCGAGTCCCTAAAATCAATACATGAAGTTCTTGAATGAACGGGGTATTCTCTTCTCCTTCTATGAGGCGCATGTATAGAGCAGATTAATTTCCTGGATCTTGTAATCGGGGTAGAGAATAGGCTTATTACAGCACATTTTTCAAACATACCTATGGCTAACGGTCATCATAGGTCCTGGCTCGAATCCGTGCCTTGGAGCCAATTTGTCAGACTCTGGCGTAACTGCACAACAGTTAAGGCACATGTGTATCAGTCACTATCTAAGGGACAGATTTATAGAAAATGGCTACAATGCGGCCACTTTGGAAAATGAAATGGATCAGGGTTGTAGTCTCAATAGAGATTCTCTGTTATTAAATAAGACTAAGTCCAATGCAAATCAAGATTTCAAATGGTCTTTTATTACCGCGTTTCCCTGAAAATAAGACCGGTCTTGTATGTATTTTGTCTACAAAAAACACACCAGGGCTTATTTTCAGGGGATGTCTTATTTACGGTATGTACAATCTACATTTATTCAAATAGTCATCTTCTGAAAAAAAAATTATATATCCTGAACCTTTAAAGCAGGGATATTTAAACTATGGCCCTCCAGCTGTTGCGGAACTACACATCCCATGAGGCATTGTGAAACTCCGACGTTCAGACATAATGGGAATTGTAGTTCCTGAACAACTGGAGGGTCCTAGTTGAAGACCCATGCTTTTAAGCATGATGCACAGTGCTTGTGCTGTGTCATTTACCGCTCTGTTTTTCCAAAAAAAAACCCTTGAATAAAACAATAGTTTTTAAAGTTCCTGTGTCCCCTGTCTTCTTGCCCCCTGTCAGCATTATGACATTCTGTAATCCTAAAACCTTGATTAAAGTCCTTGTACAATTTATGTAATCCATTCTGTTAAAAGAATATATAATGTGCAGTGTCTCCTTGTATAACTTTATTGTGAAAATACCTTAACAGCGCCGCTGGGCTCCTCCCGTAACCCATCGGATCTCTTCTTCCCCACTCTGAATACTTGCAGAGGAAGGGGCCGAGATCTCCACTGACATCGGTCCCGCTCTGAGCACTGCAGAGGGAAGGGCCGCTGAAGTCAGCCAGAGGGAGAGAAGATCTCTGGCGGGTCACGTGATTGCTAAGCGGCGCTGTAATAAGGTGCAGTATTTTCCACAATAGATTAACACAAGGTGAAACGCCACACATTTCTATAACCTTTTTACAAAACGGATTATATGTTTTTACAAGGACTTTAACTAGGGCTTATATTGCAGCCATCCTAGAAAATCACGGTAGGGCTTATTTTTGAGGAAACGGTACCACTTTGGGCAGCATTATCCACTAAAATGATTTTCAAGAAACGCTGGTCCGTTTTGAATATCGATAGAGTATTGGGCCCTATACTCCGTTTTTCAGAGGGTTACCTCCCTTGAATAGTTTAGCCCCTCATCCCAACAATTTTTTTTATTTATTTTTTTTTCTTCAGAACCTGGTGAGTTATTACCCTTGTAAGAGGTGTGCAGTCTGTAAGATTAACACTTGCCGACTGCTGCATGCCGATATACATCGGCACACTGGCAGTGGTGTGTGTTTTTTTTTTTTTTTTTTTTTTTTTTTTTTATTTTTTTTTTTTTTATAGCACTGATCGCTGTATAAATGACAATGGTCCCATGTGTCCGCCATAATGTCGCAGTCACGATAAAAATTGCAGATCGCTGCCATTACTAATTAAAAACAAAAAAAAAAAAATGCCATAAAACTATCCCCTATTTTGTAGACGCTATAGCTTTTTTGTGCGCTTATTGCTATTTTGAAGAAAAAAGTCTAGAATATATATCGGCCTACACTGCGGAAGAAAATTTTTTGGGGATATTTATAACAAAGTATAAAAAATATTGCTTTTGCCAAAATTGTCAGGTTTTTGATTTGTTTATAGTGCAAAAAACAGAGGTGATCAAATACCACCGAAAGAAAGCTCTATTTGTGGGGAAAAGACGTCAGTTTTGTTTTGGTGTAACATCGCTTGGCTGCGCAATTGTCAGTTAAAGTGACGCAGAGCCAAATCGCAAAAAAAGTGCTCTGGTCAGGAAGGGGGTAAAATCTTCCGGGGCTAAAGCGGTTAATAAAGATGGCAAACAAGTGTTACCCTTTCTCTTCCACTCTAACTGGCAGGACTTATCCTATCAAACACTTCATCACATGTACCACAAAGAATGGTGGGAAGCAGTATGTGGGTAGGACAGCAAGAACGTTCTCAATACGAACAAATTAAGCATATTAACATAAAAAAAAAAAATTGGATAAGAAAGAACATACAGTGCCGAAACACTTCTCTCGTTGCCATAATGGAGACACTCGGGAACCTCCTTTTGTGGCAATGGATAAATGCTTACCACCATGGAGGGGAGGAGCCCAATTAGAGGTAAAATGGATCTATGAATTTGTCCCTCATGGTCACGCACTAACTATTTGTAAAGATAAAAAGTTATAAATTGTCACTGCCAGCCCCTCTAATAGGTAGGCATAGCAAACTGTAAAAATATTTTATATAAAGGCTTGTAAATACAGATAGCAATCTTCACACCGGTCACATGACTCTCAGGCCAGTTTCCAGGGCTACTGCAGGAGGGGCTAAGTGGCCATGTGATCTCCCCAGCTGATGTCAGAAGAAAGCTCTTCATGCTGTGTGGTGTGTGGGGGGGGGGGGGGGGTTTTTTTTTTTTTTATATTATATGCAATAACTGCTTTTCTAGGTAGCACCCAGTCGACATTTGCTGTCTTGAGATTGAGGTTTGGCTATCTACCAGTCGCCAAACCGAGGCTCTGTTTTCTACGCGGATTTTGACATGGCCATCTTGTTTTTAAAACGTATACAGTAGACTTTTTAGTCATCAAATCCTTCAAAGGGTAATCGGTGTCGTCATTTGGAGTTACCAGCAGGGTCGACAGGAGTTGTAGATGAGGGAGAAGACTACAAGGAAATGATAGGACTGGTAGGGGTAGCTTACAAGAAGAATTCTGTTAAGGTGCTCTGCTTTGTAGTAATTTTTTTTTTTTCTTTTCATCAAATTTCATAACATTACATAAGTTTCTTAATCTGCCGTTTCACTTTAGAGAACATTTAGGTCCATACTCTCTAATTGTAATAGCTGCATTCACTTTTAAAAACACACCAGCTAACCCCCTACTGTGAACTTCTTATTTTGTACTTCTTCCATTGTTTCCTCCTTTCCTCCAGTGCTGCTGTGCTTCCAACTCTATTACATCTTCATTACTTAACTCTAGGTGGTATGCAAATAGTAGGCCTTGAATGTTGCTGTTGCACCCTGATCCATGGGTTGTAGGATAGCAGTAGTTTTTAGGTAGATACACTACCTTTTACATCTGGATGTAGGTCATCAAGATGCTGGGGATGGCCTGAGGCATTCTTAAGCCGGAGGGTAATGTTAAAGGGAACACCCTTTTTGCTGACCAGAACGCTTGACCGAGGATATGAAACAATTGATGAACCAGTCATCAAAGATTGTCATCCATGCTTTATTTACACGATAATAAACATGTAATGTGTGCTTACTAACCTGCTTCAATGCATGTGGGTTCTGTGAATGATAGATGAGAGGCTTTACCTTTTGAACCCAGCAACATGTCCTCCCAACAACGTGATCCTGTCTTTAAGGCTGGGTTCACACCATTGTGAATTGGATGCAGAATCCCCGCATCCAATTAGCAACAGCAGGAGATTTTTGACCGACTCACTATGGAGCCAGTTCATATCTCCGCAGTGGGCGTGGTGCGTTTTGCACAAAATGCTTTGCGTCTTTTGGTCTGTTTCAGGTCCGACTTCAGCCCAAAATTTGGGCTGAAATCGGACCTGAAACTGAACCAGCACACACCGGACCCCTGCTACGAGCTGCATGCGCATATATGAACCGGGCATTGTTTTATCATCTGTTTATGTAGGACTTTTTTTTTTTTTTTTTTTTTTATTTTATCAAGTTCAGCCACAAATTTTTCAGCTGCTTCCACATCTGCACTTGCAGCCTCCCCACTGATGCTCCAATTATGGAAGTTCAATCTCCCACGAAACCTTTGAAACCATCCATGGCTTGCTGTAAATGTTTCAGTTGATTCTTCTCCTTTTTGTGCACTTTGAAATTCTCAATACTGCGTGCTTTGGTTTGAATCAAGACTCATTGGCATAATTTTTTTTCTATTTGGTCATCAATCCATACTGCCAGCAATTTCTCCATTTCATGAACGAGGCCTTTCCACTGCCTAGTTATTATGGCTTGATATCCTGCCGATGCTTTTACTGCCTCTTTCCCGCTATCCTTATCCTTTAGGATTGTTGAAATGGTAGAATGTGCAAGTTCCAATTAACTTGCTACTTCTTTAACTTTCTTGCCAGCCTCATAACCCCTAATGATTGGCATATCAAGATCAATGCTGTGTGTTTTTTTTTTTTTTTTTTTTTTTAGCACTTTCTGCAGGTGCAAGCACGCTTTTTTTTTTCTGACATGATGTGGGCAATACCTGTACCGTACAAGCACACATTAAATTACTGTACATAAAGACATGACAGTATAGTATAAAGAACACTGGAAGGGGCATTTAGGAGAACTGAGTACAGTAAATACCTGTAAAACAGCGGGAACGAGCCTGATGCAGAGTGATGACGTCCTATGTGGTTCGGGAGAGCTGGTCGTAAGTCCAAGCGGTCGCCAAACAGGTAAGTCATTAAAAGAGGAGTATCTGTAATGGCGTGGAGATGGACATAGACTCCATGTCCCCAGTGATGTCCCATATGACGAAACATGTAGGACGTAGTCTATTTCTAAACTAACCATGCCGATTGAGCTTGTATAAAAGTAATTTTTTATCTGGGAAACTAACATTTTAACCACTGACTATTCACTGGATTGCTGTAAGTGTTTAGTAACCTTTTCTCAATGTTTTTACGGTTTTACACTAAGTGGACCACACTTTTCTTAATTTATTGGTTATGTCTGAGGAACACCAGGGGTTTGTTTGGCCAGCCATGTTACCTTCATTTCCAGTCTAACTAAGGGATTCGCCTTGAGTGCTAGATTATTATTTAGCCTCCCTTTCGGTATGATTATGTCAGATTTTTTTTGATGCTCAAAGCGATACAATGTTTTGCATGGAAATTTGGCGTTTTATATTGTAGGCCTGTAATTCTTAGGAATAATGCACTTAAATCTGTCAAAATGAGTCTAGTAGACTTCCCGGGTGAGTTTGAAACACAATCCTAAATTATAATTAATAACTAATATAATGCAGAATTGTTGCTGTTTCAGTGTTTAATGATGGATTTCCCCACAAATCACTATCGCTCAATTCTGCAAGTGATTCAAATTTATTATCGCTGTTTTCTAGCTGGTCTAAAACTGCTTTTGATGCAAAAGGGACACTTTTTGGTTGATATGGACAATCTCCAGTTTCCAGGCAGAACACTGTGAGATATATAGATATACTCTCTCTATCAGGCACAGGACAAAAGGGATGTGAAATAATTTGATACAGTACACTGTAATCTTACAGATTACATAACTGTATGTATTGTGTGAACTTTTTGAATTTGGTGCCATGCTTCATCCCTGTGCGTCATGACACTCGCAGGGTCCAGAGCCCGGCACTGATGAATTGAACGGAGGACACAGCAGGGAGACATCGCAGGATCCAGGTGACAAGGTAAGTAACTTTGCCTGGATCTTGCGATGCGATCCTGCATATGGCTCGGGGGTTACCGCTTTTTGGTACTGAAAATTCACCCCGAGCCAGACTCTACTGCCAGGCAGGTTAAACGCTTGTCTAGACTCCTCTATCGTGGAGTCTAGAGATCTGGTAAGCTCACATTCTGTTAACATGGTGGAGCTGCACCAGGTGGATATTCATCTAAACAGTCACATTTCTTTGGATATTCAATGGATTTTCTTTTCATCTGTCACTATGCACTTTAGTGTTCAAGCACTATATGGACTTTTTTTTTTATATATATATATATATATATATATATATATATATATATATATATATATATATATATATATATATATATATATATATATATATATATATATATATATATATATATATATATATATATATATTTATATTTAACTTTGAACCTCATTTATTTAGCGCTGCAAATTTTATGAACCTTTTTCCAATCTTCTAATTGTCCAAGTTTTAGCCTGTGTGAATTGTTCTCAGCTGACAGGAGTGACACCTGGTGTGGTCTTCAGCTGCTGTAGCCCATCTGCCTCAAGGTTCCATGTATTGTGCGTTCAGAGATGGTATTCTGCATACCTTGGTTGTAACGAGTGGTTATTTGAGTCTGCCTATTCTCTTCTGGTATCAACAAGGCATTTTTGTCCACACAACTGCTGCTCAGTGGATATTTTTTTTCAGACCATTCTCTGTAAAACCTAGAGATGGTCGTGTGGAAATCCCCAGTATATCAGCAGTTTTTTAAATACTCAGCCTGGCACCAACAACCAGGCCACATTCAAAGTCCCTTAAATACCCATTCTGATGCTAGGTTTTAACTTTAGCAAGTAGTCTTCCCCATGTCTTGATGATCTGGTCAATTTCATGAAGGTATACAACCACTTTAAGTTCTCACAGATGGGCTTACTAGCAATAATTGCACCCCAAAACATTCTACCCCTGAGTATGAGGATATCATATGTATAAAAGCTTGAAGTTTAGGCAGCAAAAAAGTCAAAGTGCATACATTGGGCATCTTTCTGACTACCTCTTGCATGCTTGGAGGCCCTGGAGTCAAAATAGAAATGATTAGCTGCACACCAACATACATCCAACAGGTTTATTGAAAGACTGCCACCAGGATTATGACAGTAGACCAAAGGGTGATGATGTTTCACACCTTGTGCTTCTTCAAACCCAAAGGAAGACTGACCTTCCAAGCCTCACACAGGTGTAAGGTAGTGTGATCAGCTCTCCCCATGTCTTGATAAGCAAAACTAAAAGCATTCTCAACAATACGAGTGCATATGCATGACCAAATACTGACACCATAGAAAAAGTAAATGCAAAGATAAATAAAAATATTTATATGGAGAACACCAAAACCCATGCGTTTTTATAAAAGTGATAACAAAGGATCGCAGAGAGACACATGTGATATGGTGTCCGCCAACTGTCAGAACAATATAAAAGGAAATGGGGACTGGTGGAAACTGCCCCGATTAGATATCAGTGGCAGACCTAAAAGTAAGTTTAAGCCTAAATCTAATATAACCATATTCTAAATTACCTAAACCAACTTGGTCACAAACCCCTATCATACAAATGTATATGTAGGCGAATAGCCAAAAGACTCCAGGGGGCCTATATGAACAGGAGATTTAAGTCGGACAATTATAATAGGATGAATGCTACCTATTATAAAAAAATGGCTTCCATCCCACTCAAAAGTTAAACCGGAGGGAATGCGAGTCTGGAGTAAAAATATCCAAAATACCTCCCTGTAGCATAAAATATGAAATCTCTCCACCTCTTAGGAGTGCGGATCTTCTCAATGACCTGAACCTTCATAGCAGAGATATCACAAGCATGCAATTCCCTAAAATGTCTCCCTACATTGGTACTTATGTTTTTCTGAACACTATACACACGTTCATAAAAATGGTCCCTCAACTGTTTTGTGTGGTCCTTACCCCATATATATTATGTGGCATCACATGTAATCAGGTAAACCACATTTGGTGTTAAAGAAGAGATGTTAAATAGTTTGAGTCGCTGTGGCCTGAAAGGTGTTGCATTCTATGCATGAAGGTAAAAAACCTGTGTGCAGCAGTCCCCCAAAATACCTACCTGAGCCCCATTGCGATTCAGCTATGTGGCTGCGAGTCTCGGCTCCCCATTGCGATTCAGCTATGTGGCTGCGAGTCTCGGCTCCCTAGAGACTCTCTCTCTCTCTCTCTCTCTCTCTCTCATTTGCTAAGACTGTGGTGGAAGCCATTGTTGCCTGCTTTTTTCAATCGCAGCTAATGAGGGGAGAGGAGATGGGGCCGAGCAACAGCTTGGTGTCCAAAAGGATGTGCAGAGCAGCAGCAACTTCAAGTGAATGGGCACTCCAGGAAAATGACTTTAGTGGCAAGTATATTCTATTTTCTTGATCACCTGGTAGAAGACACAGGCTTCGAAAACTGTCCAACAGGTGTGGGAAACCTGGGAAAACAAAGCCAACAGGCCCATATAACAAACAGGATAAGTCTGGCTTGACAGACTTGGAGCAGCTTTTAGCACCTTACACCCAGAACTAGCATCAGAGGAGGCTTGAAAATTCACCTGATAGAACTTAATGTTTGAACAGATGCCCAGGTGGCAGCTTTGCAAATGTGAAACGGAAGCCTGGTGCTGAAAAGCCCATGAAGTGTTAACGGATCTGATAGAGCATCCTTTAGTCTAAAGACTTCCTCCTATCCCTGTTTAAAGGCCTTAATGATGACTGTCCGATCAACCTTGCAATAGTGGAGTGGGAGGCAGGAAGACCATTAAGGGAACATTCTGGAAGCCCAAAGACTGCATCCAGTTTTCTTAAAGGAGGCAGTAGCTAATGGGGAAATGGACAAATCCATTTTCTGGATGTGATGCACAAGGTAATCCTTTACCTAAGATGCTTTGAGGCTGGAGGGACAAAAGGACAATACCCAGATTAATGTGGAAAGTGGAGAAAAGTCCTTAGGCCTCAACAACCTTGTCCTTGTACAACACAAAGATAGAATCCTTAAGGATAAGAACACTAACCCAAAGCCTCTCCAGATGGCAGCGAGATCCAACCTTGAGTAAGGGTAGACAAGGGGATATCCCTGATGGGTTGGAAGGGCAACTTCTAAGAGCCAAGAGAACCAGATTGAGATCCCATTTGGGTACAAGGGGAGAAATGTGAGCTACTGGAGGCCAATATTTAGGCCCTGGTCCCTCAGGATCATGGCTTCAACAGCTATACCACTAAGCAGTGATCGTATAGCAGGATGGAACACTGGCCCTTAGATACTCGCACCCCTGGCAGATGCTCCATTGGCCCTTCTGAATCCTGACCTATTTTGATTACCACATCCTCCTGAGCCAATTCAGTGCAGTGAGTATCACCAGAATACCCTCTGATCTCGTGACATAGGCGAGGGAGATTTTGAAAGGACAAAGCATAATCGGGCTGAACTGATCCGACAGCACCACCATAGTGCCCACTGTGAAGGCCCAAGGGTCCCTGGACCGGGTGATTAAACCTTTCTGATTTAATCTAGACACCAGGGAATCAACATCTGGCATTCCCTCCTGTGGCTAAGGACCTTGCAAACATGACATCTGAATAAAGCATATAGTCCTGTACTGGAAGTCATGAAAGGAAAGCATTTTTAATGCAATTTTTGGGGAATTACTAATACCCTATGCACAGTTAGAGGACCACGAATGTCAATCACCTAAACCACAGGTCACCTTTTGTAGCTTATATTAATGTAACACACTTGTTTGTGTCTGATTCCAAGTTAAATTGTGCAACTGTATTTGTGAAGTCCAAAACGTGGTACATACATTCCCCCCCCCCCCCCCCCCCCCCCCCCCCCCCCGGGGAATGCCTGGGTCCACTGTTAGCAGGGCCTCTGACATTCTCCAGGGGAATGGGAGAAAAACAAGGTGAGCCAAAAACTAAGTGCAGCAGAAGATGCAACGAATGGTATATTTAATTAAAATCGGCCAAATGGCTACTCACATTAATATAAAGATCACTAGACATGTAACAGTATAATGTGGTCACTCAGCGGCTCCCTGGTGGATGATGTGTAGATGTTAAGACGAGAGGCACAACCGGCCGGACATCCGTCTTGTCCTCTTGGAACTAGCATGGAACACACTTGGAGTCGCATCAGAAGTGACGTCAGAACATGGAGATAACTCTTCAAAGCATCCACTTCTTTGTCAGATCTAAAAGGCTATTGATCTAAATGGTCTATATAGAAATTCACACAGAGCATGGACCAGAGGCAATATAACTTATTGTGAGAAAACCTCTAAATAAAATGCATGTTAAAAATTAACATTCCAATATCATGAGACAGAACGAGGTGTGTGGTATGTATGTATAATTTATTCTCTAAATGTGGGTCTTGTAAGACAATCAGTAAAAGGAAGTGGGATACTGCCTAGAGGCCTACATCATGGGCTATTGAGGTATATAATGAACACATCTAATGACATCCAGAGGTAGGAGGATTCCCAAGAGTAGGGACGTAATGGTTGCCATCTCTGGTAAATGAGGGAAGGGCCTGTGCCAACGGTTGAAGAAAGTTATCGATGTATAGAGTACCTGGAGGTGATTCTTTCCATGGAGGCCACAATAGGGTGCCCAGGTGTATTAGCCATATCCTTATGGACCTTCAGCAGACGGTAAAAAAAAAATAGGGAACTTTGTAGAATTGTCTCAGAAAAAAGGCTGCCTTTGTTTTAGTGAGAATACCCTCTGCCTGTGCATCAGCTACTATTTGTTTTTGATTCCTCCAGTAAATTTGGGTAAGGGGTCACCTTTGACCTTTTGGGAACTTACTAATTTTTCTTTTGAAGGCGCTTTTTTTTTTTTTTTTTTTTTTTTTTTTCCTGCTACTACCCTGTTTCCCCGAAAATAAGACAGTGTCTTATATTTATTTTTTGCTCCCAAAGATGCGCTAGGTCTTATTTTCAGGGGATGTCTTTTCTTTTTCAATGAAGAATACCAGCACTGTTTACCAGTATTTGTTGTACTTTAGACCCTTCAGCAGAAAAGCAGTCACCCCTGTGGCGGCGAGATTCCACACAATGTGCCCGACTCCTGTGTCTGGCAGCGGCGGCGCGGGCTCTCTGACGGGCGACGTTCCCCTGCACAACATCAGGGATGTCAATCGCCATCCAGAGAGCCAGCCGCAGCTCACTGATTTAAAGAGACCTCGCACTGCCTGAACAGCTGCAGCCAATCAGTGAGCTGCGCAGGGGCGCCTGCCGCTACGGTCCAGAGTTAGGCGCCTTATGTTCGGGGGGGATGCCTTATGTTCGGGGCATGCCTTATCGGGGGGGGGATGCCTTATATTACGAGAGGCAAAACTGGAAGTAGGCCTTATTTTCGGAGGATGTCTTACTTTCAGGGAAACACGGTAGCTATACTAACAATACATAGAATAACTGTTTTTAAATTTTTACCACTGACAAATGGAATCTGAATCACCTCATTGAGACTGACATTGGTTGGAACTTTGTTTTTCCATAATTCCTTTTAGATAATTTTCCCCTCATTTTAAAATAAATAATGCTCTCTAACTTATTTTAACATAATATGAATATATAATTTTTGGTAAATCTCTCTCACCTAACATACCCATTATTTAAATATATTTATTTGTACCCACAGTCATTAGCTTCTTTATTGTTGTTCATTCCTGATTGTCTTACAAGACACAAGAACAATACCCACATTTAGATATATACCTTGTTTTGTCTCATGATATTGGAATGTCAATATTTAACATGTATTATAAGTGTTTAGATGTTTTCTCACAAGTTATATTGCCTCTGGTCCACGCTCGGCGTGAATTTCTATATAGACTGTTTAGATCTGACAAAAGCAAATCCATTGAAACGCCAACTCCATGTTCTGATGTCCCTTCCGATGCAACTGAGTGTATTCCATGCTGGTTCCAAGATGACAAGACAGATGTCCGGCCAGTTCCTCTCCTCTTGTGTTAACATCTGCACACCACCATCCTTCGGGGGCCTGTTGAGTGACCACAGTATTATACTGTTATATGCCTATTGATCTTTATATTAGTGGGAGTAGCAATTTGGCTGATTTTAATTTAAATATACCATGCGTTGCAACCTCTGCTGGGGTGTGTTCCCCCCACCCCCCCCCCCCCCCCCCCCCACACCTTGTCTCTCCCAATGTTCTTCCAGAGACTGCTTCGCTCTCAAAGGAGCTGCCACTAATGCTGCATACGTATACTTCCTGGACTTTACAGACTTTAATTTGTGTTTTTTTTTTTTTTTTTTTTTTTTTTTTTATTAGTGTGTTTTGGACCCCCTCATGAGCCATTCTGTTTGTCTTGTTACTCCAGGGGAATGCCTGTGCCCACTATTAACAGGGCCTCTGACCTAAACAGGTCAGATACCAACACCCCTCAACTCTACTGCAGTGTTGCATATGCATTCCATGTACAAGTGTTTGAGTATAGTAGATCATCTTTTTGTGAACCTCTGCCTCAGAGCAATGCTTATAACCATTCTGCCAAGCTGCAAAAACAAATTCAGGAAAAAAATGCTAGTTTGCTTGCATTATTGAATCTTGTTGATAGCTGCAGTGGTTAATTTTATAGTAAAAACCATATGGTTGCATTAGTTAACATAAGCTAAAATCCCCATTACGTTTTTGGTCTTTGCACTTTTTTAGGTTCTTCCCCCACTGAAGGATGTAACTAACCGACCAGAGATTGGGACAACTGTAAGGAACAAACTGGTGCGGTTGATGACCCATGTGGATTTAGGAGTGAAGCAGATCGCAGCTGAATTTCTGTTTGTTCTCTGTAAAGAGAGAGGTAAGTTCTTTTCACGTCTGTCTGCTAAAAAAGGGAAATATTCTCCCTCCCTGACTCTTAAAACTAAGTAATTTTTAACTTTTTTTTTTTTTTTTTTTTTTTTTTTTTTTTTTTTTTTACCGCATTTAAAACTCATGGTATTTTTTCCTCTTTTGCCAGTGGACAACCTACTGAAGTATACTGGTTACGGAAATGCAGCTGGGCTTCTTGCTGCCCGAGGGCTCCTGGCTGGTGGTAGAGGTGATCGCTGGTATTCTGATGATGAGGATACTGATACTGAAGAATACCTCCAGGCAAAACCAAAGTAAGAAGCATTCATTTGGGTGACCGCATTTGCAGGCTTGCATTGGAACAAATACCATGGTTCTAGCCTGTCAAGCATTTATGCATGAATATAACAAAGGGTCCATGTCCCCATGTCTAGTGCATGTGTTTGAGGGTATAACTATGGATTTTCTTTTATTATAATAAAAAAAATTTTATTCATTTTAAACATTCAATTTTGCGCAAATTTTACATATTCCAGCTCTTGCTTATATCTATGTACATTCAATATTTCACCACTAATCAAGACAAATGAGGGGTATTCCTGTGCTATCTTAATAATTGGAGATAGGAAAATAGAGTAATGGTATATCTATAATACGGAAAAGCCGCTAACACCGAGTAGGGTACAGCCTGCCCCTCGCTGGGATAAAGTCAATATAAGTGTGGTGTTGCGCTAATCCTATGCTCTAAAATCAAAAAACAAAACTTAAATATGTAGGCACAATAGTGGTGGTGATCTCTAAAGTGCAAATATAGTGCAATCGGCCATCGCAGCCTTGCTGGTGTATATTACTGCAATAACGTGAAGATAAAACCTCTAACTAGGAGTGCCTAAAACTGTGTATATATCATAAAAAGCATATATCATCAACCGTTTAGACAAAATTAGGCTCAAGAAAATGGTAAGCTAAACATAAAACAAATATATATAAGTGCTCAACAAAGTGATCCTGAAATCCTTATATAGAAATATTAGTACCACATACCATCTGCTAAAAAATAAAAAAACTTGAAAATACAACAGTCTGCTGACTGAGCAAGTGTGCACCTGGTATCTCTCAGTATATATCTGGTGCATGTATATAGCGTAAAGCGCGCTCTTGAGGTGTAGTACAGTCCTCTCCTAATTGTGCAAAAATTAAAGTGTATCACTGAAAATATTCTATACAAAGTCCAGAACATGTGATCCACTCAGTGCAAAATAAACGTGACACAGGTGATAAATATCTCTTCATGCAGCACGGCACACATTGGTGGGCAGTGGCCCCTTACCTTAAGGTAATGGGGTACTCGCATATATCCACTTTATAGGGATGTCAGCCTTTGGTTGTAAATACCATGGGGTAAGCAAACAGTGGGAGCGGTGGTAGTACACTCCTATCCTGGCTTGTCTCCTGTATAGGCGTACGTCTCTCCAAGTAGTGTCCCGGGGTCACCGAGATAAACCGGAAAGGAAAATCCACAATAGTATAATATTGTCTGATAACAATAGGATTTTATTGAAGTGTACAGGTACTCACGTTAACATGATACTGGGCGGAGATCCGACGAGCAGCGAGCTCGTAATGCAAAATACAAACATAGAGTGCCTTTCCCGTCCCTACGCGTGACGTCACGACCCACTGACTGAAGAAGTCGTTTTTTTTTTTTTTTGTTTTTTTTTTTTTCAGCAGATTGTATGTGGTACTAAAATTTCTATATAAGGATTTCAGGATCACTTTGTTGAGCACCTATATATTTGTTTTATGTTTAGCTTACCATTTTCTTGAGCCTAATTTTGTCTAAACGGTTGATGATATATGCTTTTTATGAGATAGATAGATAATTTTATATTAATATTAGTTTTAGGCACTCCTAGTTAGAGGTTTTATCTTCACGTTATTGCAGTAATATACACCAGCAAGGCTGCGATGGCCGATTGCACTATATTTGCACTTTAGAGATCACCACCACTATTGTGCCTTCATATTTAAGTTTTGATTTTAGAGCATAGGATTAGCGCAACACCACACTTATATTGATTTCACCACCTAATACTTTATACATTAACATGGAAAAAAGAGAACCTTCCTTCCTTCCTTCCTTCCTTCCTTCCTTCCTTCCTTCCTTCCTTCCTTCCTTCCTTCCTTCCTTCCTTCCTTCCTTCCTTCCTTCCTTCCTTCCTTCCTTCCTTCCTTCCTTCCTTCCTTCCTTCCTTCCTTCCTTCCTTCCTTCCTTCCTTCCTTCCTTCCTTCCTTCCTTCCCTCCCACCTCTCACTTCACCTTTGTGTTTCTCCCCCTCCCCACACTCCATTTATATTTAACCACTACACACTTTCCTTTATGTTTAACCACTCTGCATCATTATATTCAAATTTCTTCATCAAAGTCACCACCACAAATACATTATTATATATTCTACACAGTGGGGCAAAAAAGTATTTAGTCAGCCACCAATTGTGCAAGTTCTCCCACTTAAAGATTAGAGTGGCCTGTAATTGTCATAGGTATACCTCAACTATGAGAGACAAAATGTGGAAACAAATCCAGACAATCACATTGTCTGATTTTTGAAAGAATTTATTTGCAAATTATGGTGGAAAGTATTTGGTCAGTATCAAAAGTTAATCTCAATACTTTGTCATTGCCAACAAAGGATATATAACAGAGGTCAAACGTTTCTGTAAGCCTTCACAAGGTTGTCAGACACTTGCTGGTATGTTGGGCCGTTCCTCCATGCAGATCTCCTCCTAGAGCAGTGATGTTTTGGGGCTGTCGCTGGGCAACACTGACTTTCAACTCCTCCCAAAGGTTTTCTATGGGATTGAGATCTGGAGACTGGCTAGGCCACTCCAGGACCTTGAAATGCTTCTTGCGAAGCCACTCCTTCGTTGCCGGGTGGTGTGTTTGGGATCATTGTCACGCTGAAAGACCTAGCCACGTCTCATCTTCAATGCCCTTGCTGATGGGAGGAGGTTTGCACTCAAAATCTCACGATACATGGCCCCATTCATTCTTTCATGTACACGGATCAGTCGTCCTGTTCCCTTTGCAGAGAAATGGCTCCAAAGCATGATCTTGCCACCCCCCATGCTTCACAGTAAGTATGGTGTTCTTTGGTTGCAACTCGGCATTCTCTCTCCTCCAAACAGTTCCACTTTGGTTTCATCTGACCATATGACATTCTCCCAATCCTCTTCTGGATCATCCAAATGCTCTCTAGCAAACCTCAGACAGGCCCGGACATGTACTGGCTTAAGCAGAGGGACACATCTGGCACTGCAGGATCTGAGTCCCTGGCGGTGTAGTGTTACTGATGGTAGCATTTGTTACATTGGTCCCAGCTCTCTGCAGGTCATTCACTAGGTCCCCCAGTGTGGTTCTGGGATTTTTGCTCACCGTTCTTGTGATCATTTTGACCCCACGGGGTGAGATCTTGCGTGGAGCCCCAGATCGAGGGAGATTATCAGTGGTCTTGTATGTCTTCCATTTTCTAATTATTGCTCCCACAGTTGATTTCTTCACACCAAGTTGCTTGCCTATTGCAGATTAAGGTACCCCTTTCAGCACATCCCCCTCCAGCAGCAGGCATCCACATTTTGAAAATATTTGTGCTAAATGGGCTGAGGTACAATGCCATCTGGTTAAGAATTTATATGCCATCTCCTGCGTATGGGAGCTTATTGAGGAGCCATGGGTTGTTTTAATCATCTTTTGTATTTGTAAAGCTGAGAACCTCTGTCCTAATTCTGTTTCCCATTCTTTAATATAATAGGGTATTGATATATTTTGGGTTTTAAGTATCAGTTTATACATCCTAGATAGTAAATGTTTAGCCTCTGGATTATTCACCAGGATTCAAACGTGGTAAGGGAATTTAGGGGTCTAATCAGGGACCTCCTTTTATTATAAAAAATCTGCTATTTGAAAATATCTCCCTAGGTCGATATTAGGTCCCTTAAGGGTACCAATGTACCCATTGGGGCTATCCTAGCACATATTACCCCTCCATCTCAACCTTCTAAATTTCTTCCATCCTCCCCCAGGTGAAATCATGGCTATCCCTCCATTGGTGCTAATAGGGATAGTACAGGGGCAAATTTACCTAGGACATTTAACTTGTCCCATACTGATAAAGTAGTCTTGGTTATTGGCGATGTCCACTCCGATAATCCCCTACACCCAACTGGAATCCAGGGGGCGCCTAAATTCCTACCTGCTATTGTCTTCTCTAAATTTACCCAAAGATTATTTGAGGAATCATGTCGCCAATTCATTATTCGTACTAAGGACGTAGCTTTACAATACAGATTTATATCTGGGAGTCCTAACCCTTCTTCCGATTTTATGTCTCCTTTAAAATAGCATATGACAACCTTGGGTGCTTATCTCCCCACACAAAGTTCGATAGGGCCCTTCTCATCTGCCTAAAGGATTGTGGGAGCGTCACAGGGACCATATATAGCAGGGATATGCAATTAGCGGACCTCCAGCTGTTGCAGAACTCCAAATCCCATGAGGCATAGCAAGACTCTGACAGCCACAAGCATGACACCCAGAGGCAGAGGCATGATGGGACTTGTAGTTTTGCAACAGCTGGAGGTCTGCTAATTGCATATCCCTGGTATATAGGATATAAATAATTCTTGGTAATGCATTCATTTTGAGAGCATTCACTCTTCCAAACCAAGTCAGAAGATGACCCTTCCAACTTTTCAAATCCCTTAGTACATTCGTTAGCAGAGGGCCATAATTAAGATCATATAGCCATTTCAAGTCGGCTGTCATATGAATCCCCAAATATACCAGTGAGTCTAAGTTCCAAATAAAAGGGAAATTATGTTGAATGGAGGACATCATCCTACCCTGTTTCCCCGAAAATAAGACCTAGCGTGATTGTCGATGATGGCTGCAATATAAGCCCTACCCCCCCAAATAAACCCTAGTTAAAGTCCTTGTAGGTCTTATTTTCATGGTAGGGCTTATTTTCAGGGAAACAAGGTAGGGCTTATTTGGGGGGTAGGACTTATATTGCAGCCATCACCGACAATCACGCTAGATCTTATTTTCGGGGAAACAGGGTAGTATGGACATGGCTTGGCATCAAAATTGATTTCCCAAAATTTATTTTAAATTTGGGGTTTTGTCCAACTTCATCTATTTCCTGCATTAATTTAATGATTTTTGAGGATTAGACAGGTAAAATAAAAGGACGTGGTCGAGCTGGCGGCCTGAGCAGACGTGTTCGAGTGGAGCTCCGCCTTGCCTTTAAAAATCCAGAAATTCGGGATATGCTCCGATATTCAACCCTACAGGCACCTGGGGACAATAGGGCATGAGAAGGAGCAAATCTGTTTTAGGAAGGAAGGGTGGACTGGCTCCTAAAACATCCCCACAGCTGCAGAAACAGCCCGCTATAGGCCGCGTGCACATGGCGTCTCAAACCAACATGGCGGATCCAGCGACGGCGGAGGAGGATCGCTTCCAGGCGATCTCTGGATGCCAAACGACCCTAATGGCAAAAATTGACACCCTCCAAATGGATTTCGGGCTGTTGCGGAGGGACATGGACAAGATGCGGGGGCGGATGGCAGAGGCTGAGCGCAGAGTGGGGGACGTGGAAGACTCCATCCGGGACCACAGAGCATCCATCCATACCCTGCAAGTTAAGGTGAAGGCCCTGGAATCTAGAGTGGAGGACAACGAGAACAGGAGCCGACGGAATAACTTGAGGGTTGTAGGGCTGCCGGAGGGTGCTGAAGGTCAGGACCCCATGGCCTTCACAGGGCACCTACTCCGCACCCTCCTTCCGCAGGCCCAGTTCTCCCCGCATTTTGTTGAGAGGGCCCACAGCATGCCACCTGTGCGAGGCCGCCTGGAGCCCCCCCACGCACCTTCATATTCAGGCTTCTGAACTTCCGGGACCTGGCGCTCTGTGAAGCCTGCAAAGTTGGAACTGCGTTTTGACAACGCAAAACTTATGCTGTTCCCAGATTACTCCATCGACACACAGACTTAGAAGAACCTTTTTGATCATGTCAAGGCACAGCTTTGTACTAAAGGGCTGAAATATATAGTATGTTCCCAGCCCGGCATCGGGTGATTGATGGAGAATCCACCCGCTATTTCACTTCACCGGAGGATGCCTCACATTGGCTGGACGGCCTTTCTCAGGCCCGGTAACTTTTATGTGCACCCTGATTACTGCTTCAGCCTGGATGGGCTTTCGTGCGCCCCTCCTTTAATTCTGCTCTGTTACTCCGGGGAATCTCAACCACAGGTCTGTTTGTCTGCAGCATTCCTCTCCCCTTCTGGTTGAGATATTCCTCACCTGTCTAACCAGGAGACACTGGCCTGAATCAAGCCATCTTGCTGGAAGACTTGGTCACTTGTTCGCTATTGGCGCCCTTCTACCAGTCATTGCTTCATTATCTATACCCTACTTAGAGGAGACATTCACAGGTGGGAAGTGAACCTCCTAGTAGTGACGCAGCTGTTTTCTTTTATTATCCATGTACAATAAAGGGGCTGTGGAGGGACTCATGCCTGTTGAACTGACAAGAATATATAATATTTCCCTCTTTTCTGAGGAAGTTAACTGTTGGCCGTTCTAAGTGTGTGCCCCTAGCTAGTACTAGGTGTGGTGTGTGTGTGTGTGTGGGGGGATTTTTTTTTTTTTCCTCCCCTTCTTCTTCTTCTACATGCACATCAGCTAACCCTAATTAACTTTACTTTTTCTGCACTATGCTATAGGCGTGGGAGCGGAGACCTCCGGTCTTATGTGAAATTGTAGTCTGCCTGTGCTTGGGAGGGCCGCCTGCCTCTCCATTTGCTCCCGCAGGAGACTTTCCTATGATTTAATGGGTTTGGGTAAAGGCACTCCGAGTTCCCCAGCGGGGTGGGGGTTAGGTTTTTAAATTTTGGTTGTTTTCCCTTTTTTTTTTTTTTTTTTTTTTTTTTTTTTTTTTTTTTTTTTTGGTTACTGGTTTCCCCAGTTTGATAGGGTCATATGCAGTGGTCTCTCTTGGTCATCTTTCAGCTTGGCTTTCATCCTTCATCCTTGGCTTATCTGAGGACTGGATGACCAATGTATTACAAGTGGATGATTGTGTAATCAGAGATGTGCGCCCTGTGCTGGGTCAGTCCTATCGATGTCTCCCTTATTATAATTTGCAGGTTCTACAAATATAGCTCCTCTGAGACTTATTTCCTGGAACGTTAGGGGACTAAATGACAAACTCAAGAGGTCCCTGGTTATGACGTACTTGAAGAAATACAACCCACATATTTGTATATTGCAGGAGACCCACTTGGTGGGCAGCACGGTCCTCAGGCTTAAAAAACCGTGGGAGGGGCACTATTATCTCAGGATAAGCTAGGGGGGTTAGGGTCCTAATCCAGAAGACCTTATCCTCCACCCTTACTGACCCGGAGGGCAGGTTTGTCTTGCTACATGTTGTGATAGAGACTGAGCTGCTGATTCTGGGTTTGTACACCCCCCCCCCCCCCCCCACTATCTCTCCTTAAATACTTGACTCTGATACTGGCTACCTACCCTACAGACAACCTCATTATAGCTGGGGACTTTAATATGGCCCCGAATCCATCTTTGGACAGGTTAGCGCTGGGGGTGGCTTCTGATTTTCCCCCCCCTTAACAAATGGGCAACTCTCTACGGTTTAACTGATGTTTTGGAGGTGGCGATTTCCGACTGATTGAGCCTATACTTGCCAGTCTGCTGCCTACCGCACTGTCCAGGATAGACTTAGTGTATGCCAGTGGGGGGCTGCTTTCCCCTGTAAGGGAGGTGACTATACTCCCCAGGGGCATATCAAATCATGCCCCCATGCTTATTACCCTACAAACTCAGACTCCCCCCTTCAGAGCGAATATGGAGATTGTCCCGCTATTGGGTCTTTGAGGAATGTATAGAAGCAGATATGGCTAAATCTATAAATGATTTTTGGATATCTAATGCAGATTCTTCCGTGCTACATACTAGATGGGACGCCTTCAAGGCATACATCCGGGGTTGTTACCAAACCTCAATCTCTCTCGCAAGACATAATGCCAGGGTTTTCATTGAAGATACTGAGGCGAGGGCACAAGCCCTTGAATCCCAGTATATTCAGACTCAAAATCCAATTGCCCTACTTGATATGCAGGCTGCCCACCGTGAGGTGATGCTTCTGCGAGTGGCGGGGGCCAAAAAACATCAACAGACACAGCGCATTTTTTGAGCAGGGGGAAAAGACAGGACACTTGTTAGCATGGCTGCCAAAGGAACAACAACCAACGACTACTATTGCCAGTATCAAAACTGCGGATGGGACTCTGGTGAATGATCCGGTGGCCATCAACGCATGCTTTGCATCCTATTATGGCTCCCTTGACTCCTCCTAAGGTAGATTACTCTGAGAAGGAGCTGGACTCCTTCCTTGATCAACTTACCTTCCCTACACTTAGCGAGGAGGCTCAAAATCACTTAGACAGACCCATGTCTGTGGAGGAGGTGAAACAAGCCCTTGGCGAACTCCAGGCAGGGAAGACTCTGGGTGTGGATGGTCTTCCCCCTGAGTTTTACAAACATTACTGGGAACAGTTAATACCCAGGTTACATGAGCTGATCGTAGGGACCCTGGAGGACACCACCCTCCCGATCTGTATGGCAGAAGCAATTATTGTGGTCATTCCTAAGCCAGGTAAGGATCCCGATCTCTGCACCTCCTACCGCCCCATCTCCCTACTTAATGCAGACACCAAAATCCTTTCCAAGATTTTAGCTAGAAGACTTAATGAAGTCATACTCACTCTAATTTGTGAGGACCAAACAGGTTTTATGCCAGGTAAGGGGACAGATATAAATCTTTGCAGGCTATATCCAGTCATAGGTTCCCATGGGTTACCTTAGCGAGTTCGACACAGTGGCCTCCCTAGATGCTGAAAAAGCATTCGATTCAGTGGAATGGAATTATCTGTGGGAGGTCCTGTGTTGATTTGGCCTTGGTCCTAAATTTATATCTTTGGTACAGGCCCTTTATAGATCTCCACAGGCCAGAGTCTGCACGGGGATGACAATATCGCCACCCTTCTATTTGCACAGAGGTACCAGACACGGCTGCCCTTTTTGCCCTGGCCATAGAGGCGATGGCAATCCTTCTCCGGTCCTCCCACTTGGTTAATGGTATCCTAATGGGTTCGGTCCACGACAAGATATCCCTATACGCGGATGACACCCTGTTATAGTTGAGGAACACCTCTGCCTCCTTGTCAACACCTTTGGTGAATTCTCTGGCGTCTGCATTAACTGGAGTAAATCAGTGATTTTTGCACTACACCCAGGGGAAGCCTCGATACCAGCAAACACGCCTCTAAAGAGGGTCTCACAATTTAGGTATTTAGGAGTTATACATAGGGACTTGACACAGTTTATCCCTCTTAATCTGACCCTGATAATGTCCCTACTGACTAAGAGATGCACTGCCTGGAAAACACTGCCCCTGACCCCAGTGGGCAGGGTCAACCTGATCAAGATGTCCATACTACCTAAATTTTTGTATATCTTTAGACAAGCACCGGTACATATACCAAATGCATTTTTTTAAAAACTTGACACCGTGCTTACTGCTTTTATTTGGAATGGTAGCATACTTAGAATATCTAAAAATACCCTGCAGCTGCCTCTTTTGCTGGGGGCTTGCTCTACCATGCTTTCCCAAATATTACTGGGCTGCGGTACTGGTTACTCTGCATTGGTGGCTGTCGGAGGAGCCAGCAAGTCCTGCCTCAACTTTGCTGGGCTCTTACTCAGAATTGAGGAATTTAGTTCACCGGGGACCTAGATCTAACCCCAACATTACTCCCTCGATGAAGACCACCCTAAAAGTTTGGGAAACTGTCAGAGGCAAGGTCAGGAGGTCTGACAGCTGGTCCCCCTGCACTCCGTTATGGGGGAACCCGCGATTGTCACACTTCCAAACTATTCCGGATCCAGTGATATGGGCCTGCCATGGAATAGCCACAATGGCGGACATAATGTCCCCGGATGGCCTACTTTTCATTTGACGCCTTAAAGCAGCAAAAAGGGCTACCCAACCGCATGTTCTTCAGATACATGCAACTTCTGCAGGCTTATCGCTCCCAGTTCTCCACGCCACCGGTGCTGGGAATCACTGGGATTGAGCGGTTGTTGAGTGAGGAAGGGGGGGGGGAGGAGTATCTTGTCTACTTTATACACTGCTCTGGCAGGCCTGGACACCTCCTAAGGTCTCAGTTGTTCTTGGTTTGGCAGGGCGATATACCCTTGCTGGTTGATGACTGGGAGGAAGGTATTCAGCAATATCTCCCTTTGATGATATCTGCCAGAGATAGATTCATTCAACTAAAATTCTTGCATAGAGCCTACTTGCGCCCACAGCGTCTTGCAAAAATATACTCTAACAACCCAGTTTGTACCAAATGTACAGCGGAGGAGGGTTCCTTCTTCCATGTGGTTTGGTCCTGCCAGTATATTCAAACTTGCTGGAGAGGGGTAGTTAACACGATAAATCTAGTTGGCAAATTAAAAGTCCCATGTGATCCGATTCCCTTGTTGCTTGGAATTGTGGATACACTAGATGCTCCTCAGGCCAATAAACTGTTTGTATTTTATGCTAGGAAGGCGATCCTGCTGCATTGGAAGGGTTCCACTCCCCCAACAATATGCTTTTGGAAGAATCTCAATAAGGCCCTTCCGCTGTATAAGTTAAGTTAACCTATCTTGGCCGTAATTACCCTAAAAAGTTTGCAAAAATATGGGACCCCTGGGTATGTGAGGAGCAGCTGGCCCTAGAGTAGGGAATAGAATATAAGGAATGTCATCTTGCACCTCGTGGCTGCAGTAGCGGTGGCACTAGACCATACATGCTGAAACTCTGCTATGATGACACTACCTGGTTAGCTCCAGGATCCCACTAAAAATGGTGACTTAACCCCCCCCCCTCACTTCCATACCGGGGATTTCCCAGGAACAATAACCCTGCAACTTCTCTCTACCGGACCCCATATGGCCAAACATTGAAGACTGAGACTCACTCAGATCCATATTGATAAATCCCACTGAGGATGGTGATGTTGATATTCTGCTCCCCACGATAAGATGATAATGTTGTAAATGGAATACAACCGGATTGATATTTCCGCCCCCCCCCCCCCCCCCCCCTGGTTATTTAAGGGTATTATTGATGGATATGTAACATCAACTTCAATATCTATGTATGTTGTACATTATGACCACTGCTCAATGTCTTTAATTGTTTGTTTTTCTGTTTTATTGACATAAAAAACTTTGTTTTAAAAAAAAAAAAAGAGTTGTCCATATAAGCCGATAACTTATGCTCCACTGCCCCAATGTGAATTCCTCCCCCCCCCCCCCCCCCCATTTCTCCTAATCATACATAGAAAAGGCTCAAGGACCAAGGCGAACAACAATGGGTAAAGTGGGCACCCTTGTCTAGTCCCATTACGAATACTAAAATGCTCCATTAACCCACCATTTACCTTAACCCTTGCTCTAGGGTTGTTGTATAATGCCAGAACCCATCCCATTATACGATCTTAGACCCACCTCTCTCAGAACCTCTGACATAAAGATCCAATTGACTCTATCAAATGCTTTCTCAGCATCCATCGACAGCGCCACCCTTGGGATTTGCTCTGGTCTGTTTTGGGCCCAATGTAATATAGGTAGAGCTCGGATTGTATTATCTCTGGCTTCCCGGCCTCTTATAAATTTGTCTTTTCTAGGTGTAATATCTTTGCTATATGGTCTTGCATTCTAAGGGCGTGTCTGAGTTCAGGAGGGAGATGGGCCTATAATTGGCACAAAACTGAGGGTCCTTCCCCACCTTTGGGAGAACTGTCACATGTGCCATTAATGCTTCAGGGGGTAATGGGCTAGACTCTGTTATAGAGTTGAAGTAGTCACATAAGGGATGTATTAAAACTGAAAGAAACTTCTTCTTATATATTCGTAAAGCCATTTGGGCCTGGACTTTTTACCTAATGATAATACCATTATTACTTTACCCAACTGCTCCACCGTTTATTGGCTGTTCCATTTCCTCAAGCGCTGTGGCTGGAATAGCAGGTAGTTCCGAGGCCCTTAGGTATCCTCGGATCTTATTCAGTACCCCTCCGTCCACAGCCCCCCCGCTGAAACCAAATCTATATAGTATACAAAGATTTATAATAGCTTTGGGACTCATTTGCTATCTTTTGGGTATCAATTTAGTAGTAAATAAACAAATAACTTATGAACGTGCCTTGCCTCCTGTTTCTTTAATTGTCTCGCCAACAACTTTCCCCCTTTACTGGCCTGTTCATAAAAACGGTGAGCATAATACCTTTTTTTGTTTATTTTTTTTTTACCTTCATATCTAGACATCGTTAAGTCGCAGTTCCTCCAATCTATTTGCATCCCCTGGGTTCCGGCTGCTCTTATACTTAATTTCTAATTTATGTATTTCTTCTAAAATCTGGTTTCAAAATATAATGTCAATTTATTATGCAGGGTTTCAAAAACACTTATCGTCCATAATGGACTTATTTAATCGCCATATCCTTTCCTTATTACTTACCGCACTCAATTGTAAACTCAAAGCTATTGGGGCATGATCAGATACCGTAACTGAACCAATTACAGAAGATTGCGCAAGATGTAAATAAAATTGATCAATCCTAAATCAATCTGTGAGTATGTATTCTAGAGTAGTAACTAATCTTTTTCTGAGCTATGTAATGCCCTCCAGCTATCCACCAAATGAAGAGGTGGTAAGCTCCTGTTTTATGTCTTTGGGCTCTAAATGATAATGATGTCTTACCTGATGAAGTGTCCATCTCAGGTTCCAGTGTAAGATTAAAATCACCCCCCCAATACTAGAACACCTTCCCTAATCCTCCCCAGTTTCTTAGATATAAAATCTACCGTATAGTTATTAGGGGCATAAATTGAGGCAAATGTGTAACACTGTCCCTATATTCTCCCTTTTACAAACAAAAAGCGACCTTCAGGATCAACCTCCACTTCCATAAGTGAAAATGGACATGATCTGTGAAAAGCTGTGACTCCCCTAGCTCCCCGAATAGGAGAGGTCGTATGAAACCATTGAATGGAAAATAGGGCATGCGGGAATTGACCCTGCCGCAAAGTGTGTTTCCTGGTGAAATACAATGTCTGCTCCCAGGGTACGCAGTT
This sequence comes from Aquarana catesbeiana, assembly GCF_042186555.1. Lineage (NCBI taxonomy): Eukaryota > Metazoa > Chordata > Amphibia > Anura > Ranidae > Aquarana > Aquarana catesbeiana. The sequence goes on from NC_133326.1 coordinate 520,641,033, forward strand.
CACACCAGAGACGACCCCTCTTACATGGAGACTCCTCATAGGGGTATACTGCCCTCCCTGGGTTTGTCATCCCTTCTGCCAAAATGCAGAATAAAGTCCCCCTTTTTTGGGACCATCCTATTGGGGTAAAGATGGTTAACAGTATGGGTAAAATACCCGGTTCTCCCCTGGCTTCTAAGAGAAAAAGAACACCAGCATAAAAGAAAAATCCCTTTCTTCCCCCACCCTTTAAAAAGGAGAGGGGGTGGAAGAAGACACACAAAAAAGGGGTTTCCACTAATTTCACCACCCCATAACAACCCCCCCCCCCAATAAAGCACATGTCCTCCAAGGAAAATACATTTCATCCCTCTTGCCTATCTTTTTCCTATTCTCCTTATAGCCAAATTTCCTTTTAAATAAACACAGTTCAACTTTTAAATTTGCCCATTTGCAGATGAGTTTTGTCCTTCTTTGTTTTGTCTTCCTCCCTCTGCTTCTAATTGGGATTTGACTCCACTGCTCCGGGCGTTGCAAAGGAGATTTAATACTATTCATTTTCCAGTCAGGAAAGTCAACTAACGGCAAGCCTAATATTTCTGTAAAATTTTGTAAGTCCTCTTTGGATCTGAGGACTGCTGTCTTTCTATGTCGGGTGCTCGTTATACGAAAGGGGAAACCCCACCGGTATTTCACTGCAACAGCCCGCATCGCTTCTAACAAGGGTCGAACAGTCTGACGTTGCATCAGTGTGCGGTATGATAGGTCCGGGAACAGAGATATCTGACAACCTTCATGCTTTATCCTGGGATTATTACGGGCTGCTTTCAAAATTTGCTCTCTAGTTGTAAACTTGTGCAATTTGCATACAATATCTCGGGGTCTATCCGTACTCTGATGGGCATAAGATAGAGATTGGTGTACTCTATTTCAATAACATCTAGTGCCTGAGGCCCCAATATTTGGCGAAACAGACCAGTCACCGTTTGAAGCAAGTCCATGGTCCCTTTAACCTCAGCTAGACCTCGTATGTGGATATTCTGCCTGCGGTCTCGGTTTTCCCAATCGTCCAATTGATCTAATAAAAAGTTTAATATTTCTTCATGATATTTTACCATTTCTTGAGCGTCGGACACCAAAACTAGATTCCCATTCAGCTGTCTATTACCTATCTGCCTGACCTCCTTTTAAAAAAACTGTTTTTCAGGTTTGTATAGAGCAGGGAAATGTTAAACCTCTGCCAGGTTTTTGCAGCTGCTAACAATTAGTGAGATGCCAAGGATGGGGAAATGCTACACTAGAGTCACAGCAATAAACATAAATTGAGGTAGAGAAAAATGCTCAAGATTTGTGCCTGTTGCTGAGATGGCAATGTCCCTCGTGTTTTTTTGTCGCAGACGACCATTTAAAAAAAAAAAAAAAAAAAAAAACCTGAAAGAACTTCTAACCCCTCTTTTACATTTTCCAGATTTGAAAAAAAACTAGTTAGGATTAAACTGAAAACATTCATCAAACGAATTCTCTTGTGTTTGTGTTTCAGCATAAATCTAATCACGGGTCATGTGGAGGAACCAATGCCAAACCCAATGGACGAAATGACAGAGGAACAGAAGGAGTACGAAGCTATGAAACTGGTCAACATGTTTGACAAACTGTCCAGGTACTGTGATGGAGCCTTTGCCTAAGCCAGATCCCTTGTATCTTGGAGACCAGTAGTACATTTTTTAAAGGGGCTTAAATGACCAGAAGGTCACATAATAAAATTCAGTGTATTTAATGCTACATAAAATCTTAGAGGCATGCATTTTGCAGAATATGATTATGGATGCAACAGGTGAGTACTAGCAATATTCCCAGCATTCATGGAATAGGTAGAGAACAAAACAGTTGCTTCAGCAACGTACATATTTGCCAGCACACCATGGATCTTCAAGTAATGTTAAATGCATTTAGTCAAAAAGATCATGTCACTGGGGAGATGCACAACTCTTTAGGCCAGGCATGGGGTAAGTGCATATATTTGTGCTGATACATTTCAAGTAACATCCACTGGTCAGATACAAAATTTAAGGAGCTGCCCCCCCCCCCCCCCCCAAATCATAAATGCAGTTTAAAATAGACAGCTAAGCAAAAGGTACATGGCTGCCTGTAATAGTAAATCCCATTAAAATAGTAATGAGGAAGGAGACCTTATCCTTGCTGTGTGCCCTAGCCACATGTTAACCAATGTTAATTGGAAAATTGAGGAGATGCGATCAGTGGGGTCCAGCATTGCTATTTCCAGGCGACTAGACCACTTGCCACCCCCATTGCTCTACACTGGTCACGCAAGTGCATTACAGCTGGCTGTCCCATGGAAACCCATGATGTCAAGGCACCTGGCTGTCTCCAACTGGCAAAGATGCAGACTGCTTGGGTAAAAAAAAAAAAAAAGATGAAAAACAAAGCATAAACAGCAGATAGAGACATTATAAGAGCACATCAAGACTAAGAGATATGAGGATCTAAGGGGACAAAAGGAGGCAAAAAAAATCAGAATAAAGATGAGCAAATGGGGGGGGGGGGGGGGATAAAATGAAGGAACATGGGAGAGGGGGAAAGGTAAAAACTGGAGGGTTATAAGCAAAGAAAGATGAAATGCCTACTCATAGGCCTTGATTGAGAAAGAGGGGAAAGGATGCTTTCATAATAAATGCAATGCAAATAAAAGAAAAAAAAAAAATAAATCTTCTTAGACTGGCCAAAATGCTACAGCAATATCTTTAAATATAGCGGTAATTAAAACAATCACCACTGGCCCATGCCATGGTGCGAAGGTATGGAAAACAAAGAACCAAGGTTAGTCATGGTGGACCACAAGTCCAGTTAAAGCTAAAACAAATGAGTCATCTATCAAGGAAGCATGTAAATTAGGGTTGCACTGTTACTGATTTTGATTGATAAGTACCAGTTACCGATATCTTTTGTGGTGCGATTTGAGCCCATACAAAATGTAGTGCTATTTAAGCCCATTCAAAGAATCGCATGTGATCTGAACCGGAAAATATGTCGAAGTCGCATATGGTTTTCTGTACTGCTCCTGTGTGAACCCAGGCTGAAGTCACTTTGACACGCCTGGGTTCGGACAGGAGCGGCGGGGGAAACCACAGGTGATTTGGACGGGAATTTCACCTCATTCCTGATTTAAACCCATTCAATTAATAGCCATCTTCCATCCACTCACAGTGAGGTGAGACAAAACTTTCCAACGTAGGAGAATTTCTCTACGAGCATAATATGCAGAGTAAAACACAAAAAAGGTGTGGGTATCTGCCAAGTACCACCCGTCCACAAGGCCCAGTAGCCAAATGACTGGATCCAGTGGGAAAGGCCACCCACATCATTAACTGTATCTACCACTCTTTTCCAATAACGTAGTATGTTTTTGAGGTTGTGGGTTATATACGAAACAATAGTTGGGGTGTATAATAAACCTGATGGAGAAACTTCAGTTAAAGGAACCGATCCCTAGAGGAGATCATGGTTTTTAAAAATTGGAGTAAACAGTCTTCCCAATTGTCTGTCAATGTAGGGATGTCAGTCTCCCATTTAGCACATATGTCCTTTAATTTTGGGCGAGGTCAAAGGAATCAAGTGAAAATAAAGTGGTTTAGAGAGGCTAATATTTTTTTCCAAAGGGTCAGACGTCGGCACGATGTTATGAGGGAATTTCGCGTTAGTAGCATGTTGCAGCTGTATTAACCTAAAAAAAAAAAATATGGTGAGAGTGTATGTGTTACCTGCTGCATATTGGGTCCTTGCTTGTTTGGGCTAATCTTTTTACCCACATCTGTCGATGCACACAGATATTTCAAACACAATATTCTGTTACAGTTCATGTACTGAATTCCCCACGTGGATCTGAGAAATATCCCCCACAAATTGCACGCATTGCTGTTATGACACATATAACCACAAGTCTTCTGTGACATTTTGTACAGGGCTTTTGAATATTTCTGTCTGGGGTTAGCCTGACCCAAAAATCATGTAGGGTTCTATTACCTCTGTGTGCCAGTAGAGGCGTTGTCTTAAACTAGGTGTCAAAGAGTTATCTGCTAGCAATATGTTAAAGTGGAACTAAAGAGAGCTGCATTCTTCTTTCCCCAAAGGTTGTTGTCCTTCAGAATCTTCTTCTGTGTGCTGGGTTTTGGCCTTCTTCATTGGCTAGCGTGGGATGGTGTCACTGATACATAAGAGCTAGTCTCCTGGCACACAGGGGTTGGGCTAGCTGCTGTAAGCAGAGCCGTACATGCCCAGTTTAGCTTACAAGCCAGGTAACACAGAGCAGGCACATATGTGTATTTTATTGGGTATCTGAGGTAAATAGCCTGCCTGCTCGCAGTGAATAATAGTGGAACTTCAGTACCACTGCACTTCTGATCAATCAAACTCACAATTGAATGTGTATAAAAATAGTGGTTGATCGGTTTTCTCAGAGGGTTTAATACAGTCTGCCAAATATTTTGTTAGGGCTTGGTCTAGTGCTGTGGCAGGATATAGACATTCCAAAAGTTTTTATACATTTCCTCTAACTGCTGTCTCTTATCATTTCTACATCTGAGCAAATACGTGACACCCTCAAACTGTAAAATAGGTAGGCTCTTAAAATTAGGGTGTACAATCTGGTCATTTTTGTTTTACCTGAATGTTTTTGGGGGGATTTATTATGCTAGGGTGGGAGAGGAGGTGGCTCCTTACATGTTATATCTAATGGATGTTACATTGTCTTAGCAGCAATGTATGCCCTTATATGCTTGACAAATGGGTCCTGAGTAGCCCTGAAATGTTGCGCTTTTCCCCTGTGATCTCTTTTGAATACAAGCATTTGGATGTTGCTTGAAGATCTATGTTGTGCTGGCAAATATGTATGTTGATGCTACAGGAAAGCTTAAACTCCGGGACTATGCTATAAGACAATACCACAATGTTAAACTGCGAAAGATCATTGCCATTATAGACCCTCCTACATTTGCACCTCCTAGAGCACCCTTAATTTATCAGTGCCACATTTAATATTACTCCTAACAAAACAACCCATTGTAACAGTTCAATGGAAAGAAAAAGGAATGAACAGTACAAAAAAGTATGTACAATCAAACCAAATAATTTTACTAACAAAAACAAGTATAATGAATTTTATTTATTTTTTTTTTCCTTCCTTCACTGGGGAAGAGTAACCACCACCACCACCTAGGTCAGTATAACCTTATTGCTGGCTTCTGGGGACTTCATTCAGGTTCGCAGGCAGCTACACAGGATTTTTTTTTTTTTTTTTTCTTTAAAGTCAAAATGTCTTTAAAAAAAAATATATAAATGAAAGGGGCCCCATCCCTCTGTGATCGCATGCAGAAGGGACCGCATACACAAGTCGCACGGCATATGTAAACTGTGTTCAAACCACACATGTGAGGTATTGCCAAGAGCAACAATTCTAGCGCTAGACCTCCTCTGTAACTCTAAACAGGTAACCTGTATAAAAAAAAAAGCGTTTAGGTGTCGCCTATGGAGATTTTTAAGTACTGTAATTTGTCGCCATTCCACGAGCATGCGCAATTTTAAAACATGACATGGTTATCTATTTACTCAGTGTATCATCTTTCACATATAAAAAATTGGGCTAACTTTAGTGTGGAAAAATATTGCAACAATTGCCATTTCATTCTCTTGGGTCTCTGCTAAAAAAAAAAAAAATGTGTATAATGTTAGAACCCTCAAAGTAATTTTCTAGCAAAAAAATACTAATTTAAACTTGTAAGCAAAGTTCCAGAAAAGGCCTGGTCAGCAAATGGTTAGTAAACCCTATCACTAAAATCTAATGCATGATTTTTTTTAATATGTTATTTTATTGAAAGCTGCAGATTTAAAATATAAGAAATGCCATGTGGGGCCTTCACACCTGCAAGTTCTGTTCCCATTTACTACCACATGTACTGTATGTTAACATGCGGTATTATGCACACGAACTTGCCTTATGGCAAACCATTTATTTAGAATAGGCTGCCAATGGAACGCCAAACCAAACCTCTACAACAGAAGGTGTGGCTCATTGCAGGTTCATCAGCACCTTCGCAGGCCATACTAAATGCATAACACTAGAACACAATGCATAGTGTGGCGCATGAAAGTTCTTGTGCAGGCATGACTCTCCAATGACTTCTAATTGTGCTTCTAATAGAGACTGCAAGTGGCTGGTTCAATACACATTCATGAGCATGGAAATGGAGAAATCCCCTAGGGGTGGGACTTTGAAGGCACTACCAAACCAAAAATTATGTAAAAACGTATAAAGTTTATTATTTATACAAAAAAGACAACATGATAAATAGAGAATATACAAATGGATGCATTATGATGTACAAACGTTTGGTGAAAGACATAATCCTAAACCAAACGATGTTTCAGAGATGAACCGTAGTCTCCATCATGGGTTTACAAGGAAGTACATTGTCTATGAAATTTAAATATACAATGATCAATCAATGGGTCCTAACATATAAGTGCATATTAATCATATGTATATAACAATGCTTACATCATAATAGCAAAACGGTACATAGATGCAGCCAAACCAAACTTTAAAAAGTGAGGAATAACTGAGGCGAGGGGTCCCCCACAGCCCACATCCCCCCGACAACGGTCAATATAGAATAAAATGAAAAAATTGGCATAGTGGAAGGGAAGAGAAAAGAGTAAAAATCCCTTCCTCGCATCCAATAGCCCCACTGGATTCCTATAAACAGACCAGCAGCAAACTGACACATGCACTGGGGCCCAAAGTATGGAGAGGATCTGGAAAGAGAGCAGGGAGAGGAAAAATGTTTAAAAAAAATAGTATGATATATCTGTATGTCCAAGGGGGAAAATATATATAGTCCCCCTATGAGGTAAAATCTAAAAAATATATGAAAACCTACCTAAATTTGTAAAGGTGAAAGGTATACAGACCGATGGAGAAGAGGGAGGGCTGCTGGGAGGTCTGAGAAGTCTCAAGCTGCAGGTAGACACTGCTGGATAATAGAGATATTAGCAGCTGAAAAGCGCCCAACAAAATAAATATGTGGAACAGAGAGCAAAAAAAAAAAAGCTCTGCAGATGGGGTAACATGGAGAAAGATAAGGGTTGTGTCTTACCAGCGCAACAGGACTCTGTCACAGAAAGGACCCCCAGAAAGCATCGTACCCCTGGCCCTACCTGATCTGCAGTGAATGGAGATTATATGTAGTGCAATCCCGTCCCTCCTACCGAGGACCCAGCTACTTCGTATACATTCATGAGCATGGCCACTATTGTATATTAGGATTGCTGATCTCCTGCACCGACTGATGATTTCAGCAAACTAAGAACAAAGGTGAAAACAGTATCTTTATTGTACGGGACACAGGAGTTAATTTCATATGCAGGGGCAAACTGACAACACTCAGGGCCCCCAGACCAAATAAAGCAAGGGCCCCTGTCGGGACCTGCTTATGACCCACCCCTGGCCCTGAACCTACATTTTAGAGATTACAAAAGAGTCTAATGGGACCTGGAGGGGAGTCTCTCTAACAGAGGCCCTTTCAGTGTCTATTATAGAGCATGTTCGAGACCCTTCCAGGCACCATTAGAGAATACAAAGGACTCTAGTGGGACCTGGAGGGGGTCGCCGCTCTCTAACAAAGGTGCCTCTTTCAGTGTCCATTAGAGTTCTTTGTAGTCAAAGGAGTCTAATGGGACCTGGAGGGTGGCCATTTTCTAACAAAGTGTAGTCCTCACGAACACCCTCCTTGTGCCATGACTCACTCCTGCCCCAACCTCTTACAAAGTAAAAATATAAAATTGGCACTGTGTAGCGCTACTCTTACCTTAAACTGTAAGTAAACCCCTCCTATAGTTTTTAGCCAAGGAATCTGCCATCTTTGCCTGTGTTTATGATGCTGCACATGTGATCAGTTATGATACCAGCCATTGGATGGTTTAACCGTTTGGTTGAGAGCACAACCAATGGGAGTGTTTTCATTTCCGGCATATTCCGGAAATTAAGCTTTTATGGATGGTTTTTCTTCCACTTTAACTATGGGTACTGTGGGAAGGAAGATGGGGGGGTCGCCCAGGTAGAAGAAGCCAGGACTGACTCAGGTTTGCAGGCCCAGAGCGTGGAGGCGCAACATAAGTACTGCCATTCATGTCACTTGATGTTGCGTGCGTGTTCCATGTGCCTCCGCGCACTGGGCCTGCAAACCTCCTGAGTCCTGGCTTCTTCTGCCCGGGCACAGAGTGCAGGGTTGAGGGGGTATGCTGTGGTGGGCGTGCAGTGTTGAGGGGGGCGCGCTCTCTCACAATTTGCAGTTCGGAGCCCCCCCCTTCCAGTAAAGGGCTTTCCTCCTGTAGAGAAGTACTTACAGTGTTTTGTGTAGGCTGCCAGTGGGGAGGGGTTTCTGCCTTTGTAAATGCCTCATCCTCTTGCCCCTGGTTTCCTCCAGACCTGGGGTGATGCAGGGTCAGAGTGCCGGAGCCCGTGCAGCAGTATACTATACTGACAGGTAGGTGAAGCGGCAGCAGAAGTCCGGGTTGTCGGCTAAAAGAACAGTGGGGATCCTGGTGTTGGGAGTATTGGAGAGGATGTCTTGCCTGCCCTTCTTCCCCTCTCAGCACGGTCACTGACCGGCCTCTCTGATTCCCAGGACTCCGCAACTCCTCTTAGTAAAGAGCTATCCTAGACTGCACAGCGCAGGAGATGCTGCACCACAGCTGCAAGTCCCTTGAGTTCCAGCAGGCGGCAGGCCATTGGACCACAGCCCAAAGTGCACCTGGCCGCTCAGTCTGGCCCTGGTTACATGGCACTACCTTAAGGTAAATGCATTCTGGCAAAAGCTTTCCTTGCTCTGTCCCCATATAACCCATTCCATGTGGCACCTGTGGGTTTCTTTTTTTTTTTCGACACTTGAAACCATTCTCCTGTTGGAGAAGAATTGGGGTTATATGGGGACACAGGGCTGAACCCAGCAAAGGTTTTACCATGTCCATTAACCTGAAAGAGTGACATAAAACCCAAAAATAATGCATGTCTTAGGCTAGTGCACGAGATATGTAAATCACCTGTCACTCACAGCAAGGGGGAGGATTTGACAAAGTTTTTCTGTTTTGTCAAGTTTTATCTCACTGAACAATAAAAGAGGATTGCTCAGAGCTGGATTAACTCTTTGTGGCAAGACTGGGCTCAAATGATAGGAAATCTTATATTCTACATTATGACAGCAACATTTTTTTTTTTTTTTTTTCGGGTTTACATCCACTTTAAGCTTTGACAAAAAATGCAGAGCTGCACCAGATTTTGCACCTTCCAGATTTAGTAAATCAACCCCTAAGGCCGTGTACACACGAGCGGACTTCTCGTCAGACTGAACTCCGAAGGACTTTGACGGAGTTCTGACGAAACTGACTTGCCTACACACGATCCCACCCAGCAAAGGTTTTACCATGTCCATTAACCTGAAAGAGTGACATAAAACCCATGGTGCAAGAATCAACTGTTGTGTCTTGTATGGTACACCAAGAAATGGAATTTACCACAGTGCTTTAGAAAAATAAATGTCATTTAGGGTTTGGATGTACTTAAACCTGGAAAAATAGAGATGTGACTGTGGCTATACCAGAACAGTTGATGACAAGTGGGCCATTTTAAGTGTAGGATTTTTAGATTACAAAGGGCTGTGGTTAGGGTTTTGTGATACCAATCTTTTGATGACATTGTAAATACTACAGTGGAAGCCTTTCGCTCCAATTATCCTGGCCTATGTTGTGTGATATATTCAATAAAGCAGAGTGTGTATAAGAAACCAACTGCCAGCCAGCTCATTAAAAACACATAATTACCAGCTAATTGTTTGGGCAATGCTGCTCCTAGTCTATGCTCCCATTTGTAGTCACTTACCAAAGAAAATCATGTCACAGGCAGCCAACAAATTATTGTTGGAATTCAGACTTCAATTAAAAGAAAATATTAATAGGCAAGGAACATAGTCTTGTGAAACAAGTTCCTGTAGCTGAATAGTATTTGTTTCTCTGGAAAATCATTACTGTCAATGAAAAAGCTGGCCTTTTGTGCCTTACTGCGAGGGTGAAGAATCGTTGAGGTAATAAGTCAATTTGCAGGTAACAATTTCATTAAACCTGTGCAGGACCCTGCACACTGGCTAGGTGAGTGGATATGTCTAAGGAGATATGTAATCAGGTGATGGAATGTGACCTAGAAACAATTAACTATTGAATGTTTGAGATACCGTATTCAGGTTGTAGCTAATAATGAAGCATATCCAAAAAAAAAAAACAAATGTAACAAAATTGCAGTCCTTTGATGCATGGGCTGCATTAATTATTATTTTTTGATACACACTTCCCATCCTTTTTATGTCTGTGCTCACTTTCTCACTGTATCTATGGAGGGTGTCATCCAGGCTGGCCTTCAATGCCAACATACTTGCACGTAATACACAAATTATACATCCATTAAAGAGAGGTTTTGTGTAGTGGTTTTGTGTTTTTTTTTTTTTTTTCATACAATAGGCATAAAGAAGAAAAATAGGAAATAGCCCCTACTGCTGCCAGAACTCTGCTGCTTACTCCATGTAACCAATGCTACAACAGTATGATACAGCGGCCACATAGTTATGTAAAGCAAACAGTTGGCCCAAACTAACTATTTAAGGTTATAGCAAAGCTGGAATTCTACTTTGAGGATAGCTCTATATAAATCCTCCTACTTCCAACAAGCTTCAGTTTTTGGGTGGTGTAGCTGTGCATGGTAGCCAATCAGCTTCTAACTTCAGCTTGTTCAATTAAAGTGGATGTAAACCCAATGTCATCCTTTCTAAACTACTGCCATGGGTTATCTGTAAAGCTATACATGCCTCCTGCATGTATCTTTACCTGTCAAATGTCTCCCCTCTGTCTGTTATGAGACCTAAAAAACTGCATATTCTGTGGGTGGGTCTGTTGGCTGGAGCTCGGTGGGTGGGGTCATGATGTCAGACTCCCCGACCACCTCTACACTCCTCGTCAATATGCATTTCTCCTGTGTAATGTTTACACTGAACTTCTGCTATGATCTCTAACATCCAGTGAAAAGACAGGAAAGTAACCACATAACTTGCCAAATCACACTGAGATGTAGAACAGCCAATCCTTGCAGAGCTGCTGAAGAAAGGAGTGGGGGTGGGAATTAAAAAATAATGCATGTCTTAAGCTGGTGCACGAGATATGTAAATCACCTGTCACTCACAGCAAGGGGAGGATTTGACAAAGTTTTTCTGTTTGTCAAGATTTATCTCACTGAACAATAAAAGAGGATTGCTCAGAGCTGGATTAACTCTTTGTGGCAAGACTGGGCTCAAATGATAGGAAATCTTATACTCTACATTATGACAGCAAATTTTTTTTTTTTTCTTTTTTTTTCGGGTTTACATCTACTTTAAGCTTTGACAAAAAAAAAATGCAGAGCTGCACCAGATTTTGCACCTTCCAGATTTAGTAAATCAACCCCTAATGCCGCGTAAACACGAGCGGACTTCTCGTCGGACTGAACTCCGAAGGACTTTGACGGAGTTCTGACGAAACTGACTTGCCTACACACGATCCCACCAAAGTCCAATCGCTTCGAATGTGATGACTTATGACCGGACTAGAAAAGGAAGTTCAATAGCCAGTAGCCAATAGCTGCCCATGCGTCGTTTTCGGTCCGTCGGACTAGCATACAGACGGACGTTTTTTTTCGATAGGAATCGAGCCCGTCGGAAAGATTTGAAACATGTTCTATTTCTAAGGTGCATCAAATTTTTTGACAGAAAAGGTCCGATGAAGCCCACACACGATCGGAATGTCCAACTGGTTCGTTCCGTCCGACCTATTCTGCCGTAAAGTCCAGTCATGTGTACGCAGCATTAGTTTCACTCTGTCATGTCTGAAGGTCCCTGCAGAAGGCACCCTGCCACTCATCATTCGAGCCTACAGTTGGAAAGGATTCCTACCTTATTCCCAGTCAGGTCACATTCCTGTCCCAATGGTCCAAGACTTTAAAAGCCCATTGCCTGTAATTTATAGTTAAGAAATGTATTTGTCTTATTTGCAAAATCCTTATCATATAGTACATTGGACAGGTACCCACCCACGCACCCAAACTAATCTTAGATTTGCATTCTATAGAAGAAAACAAGAGGTAGTAAAAAGAAACGCATGCCATTGAGTTGTCAAAGATTAATTGAACAAGCTGAAGTTAGAAGCAGATTGGTTACCATGCAGAGCTGCACCAGATTTTGCACTCTGGTTTTAGAAAATCAACCCTCATGTGTTATATGTGAGGAAAAGCAAAGATTGGCCAGGCAATTACTAACATTGTGTATTCTTTAGCCAATTCATTGTTCGCTTTTTTTTTCTGTGTATGTGTATATAGTGTGTGTATGTATGTGTATATATATCATACTAAACACATGCCTTCTTGGAAAGCATTAAAAAGATGGTTACTGTCACAGTACACATAAGTGCTGCCTAACAGAGATCCAAATACATCCCATGGCTGAACACATTGGCCATAGTCCCCTTCAATGCAAGCAAATGCACTCAGCACATCCAAGTTTTACATAGCTTTACCGATTCAGGCCTGGCACTCTTATAGCTCGATAACGTTGGAAATTAATTTAATGTGCTCATTTATTAGCTTTAAATCAATAATTAGGGACTACCAAATGAGGTAGTGGCTTGGGGGCTAGATATAATTGGATTGATGATGGAGGGCCGTTGGAGGCTTTAAAAGGATTAAAATGATTGTCAGCTCTGTAATTAAACTGTCACTGACAAAAAGCTACAGAAAGAAGGTTGACTAATTCTTAGGGAATTGAGCAGGTCTCAAGCACCACTAGAGGATGTGCAGGCAGAACCTCACCTACATTATTTTCTTTTTCCTAATTAAATAAAAATGCGTCTAACTGAATAGGAGCCATTTGCTGAACTGGTGCTGAGTGTGTCTGGCAATCTTTTTTTTTTTTTTTAATACTGGAATAAAATCAGACAGACAAAAGCGAACTTGTATACACAACGCAGCAGTCTTATGTTCTTGTTCAGGACTCATTAAATGTGGACTTTGTTGCTGTCTGCCAATTAAAGGGAAAGCACTGGAGAAAGAGTTGCATCTATTCTTCACATTTTTTTGGCCCTTTAAAAGGTCAACTTTATTTGTTAAACATGGAACTCGGATTAATAAAAAAGGAAAATATTTGTATGCTGTCCCTGTCTGAGTGACTACCACATTCTGAAAGCTGAAAGGATTTTTTTTTTTGTCTTCCAGGGAAGATATTATTAAACCAATGGGCGTGAGAGCAGATGGGACGATGGCACCATTGGAAGAAGTTATACACGGTAGACGGGTGCCCGAGCCAGAGAACTCCGATTCAGACTAACACAATCTCCTATGGTTTTTTACTTTTGTTTTTGATATCTATTTATACTCTTGATAAGTCTGAACATTTTGTCTTTAAGAAGTAAAAATAAGGTGTATACTTTTTTTTCTGTTACCTTTTCACCAAACTACTGTCCATTTATATTTATAAATGGTTTATAATAAAACAAATTAATTATTGTAGGGGTGATGGCAGATGGGTGTTTCTGCAAGCTGTGAATATTTTAAATAAAATCCAATGGTGTGATTCGCCTATTACTGTGAATATTTAAATGAAAACTTAGGACGCGATTCACCCATGCCAAGCTAAAAATTGAAACATTTTAGTGACACTAGTTTTTACAAACAAAAATTAAAGCACAGCTGCAGCCAAGAATTATTTGATATTTCAATGTTTTTATTGAAATTTAAGAGTACAAGTGTAAATACAAGTAAACACCAGGATCAGCAGTCAAGGTCGAACTGTATCCACCATAATAAACATCGATTGTCTGAAGAAGGAGAATGCCCTGACCACAAAACAGTTAAGGTACAACCATACAAATACAATCAATATCCGGTGGACTTTTAGCCAAGAATTTTGTGTTGGTAAAAAAGGGTTAGAGTCTTTGTCAACTTTGTATTGCTGTTCATGTCCCTGCTGGGGAGAATAAGCTCACGTCTTGCCAGGACAGGAAGTGACGGGATGTTCCCCAAGGGGATACAAACAAAAACATGTTTTTAGTAGAGAGGGGAAATGTTTGAACAGACAATGGGCCGGCTAAACTATGAATGGTGGTTGTAGAGGAATGTAAAGTGATTCTCGCATCTCATGCTTGCACCATCATCCTATTGGCGCCTTACTGCACGCCTTCATTGCCGAACGAATTCTTGGAAAATTTGGTGCAGATTCTTATATTTCTTGTAAGATGTGCCCATGAGATTTGTTTTTCTTTAATCATTTGTTTAAAACTCTCAACTTGAACTATTTGGTGGATTCATAAAATTAGTGTTCCATGCACAAAATTTTTTGGACATTCAAGAGTTTATCTGGGCCACTGTTTTTATTACTGTCTGTGCCTTCCTAATTCAGTGCCAATTATTCATTCCCATTTCTTGCAACATAAGGAGAGGATACAAAGGAAAACTTCCAGTGGGGTCACAGCCAGGAATAATAACCCCTACAACAATTTAAAGCCCAACTCCAGGCACGATAAACTTAAGCTGCCTGTAAATGGATCAAAATTCAGCTGCTTCAGCAGGAAGCAGCTAAAATTTGATCCATGTATGAGCATTCTGGGTGTACAGAAGTCAATCTACTGATTGACTTCTGTACAACTGCCCTGCTGGAAAATTTTCTCTCATCTGCAGCTGTGACCTGTGTATTCTGACAGCGGTGAAGTCTTCCGTTGTCATAATACAATGACAGTGGGAGGATTCCCCCACCCACAACATGTGTGTGGATGGAGGATATCCATTTTTTGGGGGGGTTTACGTTCAACGCGCTGGTTGAACCTGATCCATCTGTGGTCAGCTTTCCCCAGTTTAAAGCAAGTACACATTCCGTTGCCACAAAAGCAATCATTCTACATCATGAAAATCAGTTCACATGCTGAAATTCGTACTATTCCTGCTGCTCATATGTAAGTGCTGCAGGTTTCAGACACCACTGCTGCAGTCATGTGTCTGCCTGCCTCTCCTGGCCATTCACAAAACTCACATTGCCAGTCTTGTTAATAGTAAGGCAGGTATGACCATATTCATTCTATGTTTCGATTTAAATGATTAGCAAATACAGAGGTTTTTATGATACCTGGTGTATACAGGTATAGTCAAGTAAGGCTAGCAATGCACATTAGGATTTCTCCCATTCAGAATACCTGAACAGTGACTGCAGTCACCATTTGTGTGAGAATCTTCTGCCCAGCTCCTTTGATTTTCAGATCACAGTTTGTTGAGTGGTGCTAACAGCAGTAATTGGACTGTAAGGCCAGTATAATTTGAGATTTGCATCAGTGTTCTTTTAATATGGTGAAAGATTTTGGACTGTGACATGCATTGTTGTGTGCCGAGTAGCAAAATACACGTTCTTATAGAGCAGTATTTCTCAATAGGTTTTCACATTGAACTGATACAGAGTGCTTTTTGTTTAATATTATGAAGGAAATATGTGCAATGCAAAAGTACCCATCAACCATCTTCCAAATAAAGAGAACACTTGTCTCTTGTGAGAAAATGGTTGCTTACTCCTGATGTTGTCTAAGATTAGGTTGCAAAATCAAGCAGTATTTTGAAGTTTTTTTTTTTTGTTTTTTTTTTAATTAGTATTAAAACAGCTCTGGCACAAGATTAAAATGTTAACAAAAAGCCAGTGGTGTCCAAACTATGGCCCTCCAGTTGTTAAGGAACTACAACTCCCATCATGCCTAGTCATGTCTGTGAATGTCAGAGTTTTACAATGCCTCATGGGAAGTGTAGTTCTGCAACAGCTGGAGGGCCGCAGTTTGGACAACAAGAGAGGTAATACTCACTCTCCTACCACCCGAGCAATTGATCCTTGTTTTTGGAGGAGCTACATTGGTGGGGAAAAAAAAAAAAAAAAAAAACTTCTGCATTTGACACTTCTGGAGGTATCAAATCCTTGCTACCCTGATGTGCAACGTGGTTTCATCCACCATCTCTTATGTCACTATATTGGTACTGTGTCTTGTTGCAATGTAGCAGATAGATTAAATCAGCACAGTTGTGGACCAGCCCTTAGACACTCCAGAAAGTGTGGTGAAGCTGAGGTTCTAGCCCCTAAAGAGTAAAAAAGTGGCATCAGGACAAGCAGGTTTTTTTTTTTAAAAAAAAAACAAAAAAAAAAAAAAAAAAAAAAAACACTTCTAGTGACAGTTGCTTTAAAAAAAAAGAAAAAAAAATATATACTATCAGTTAAAAAAAAATGTAGGTATCCCATACCTGCAGCAGCCTCCAAGCTGTTACCCATGAATACCAGGTTGGACTGATGGTCAAAGCTTCAATACTTCTTGCTTGAAGCTTGCCACCTCCCAGACAATTTAGTTTTGGTCCATCATTATGATAGGCTGCCTCACTGGCCAATAGGACTGTGTGGGGGATGGGTGTGCAGTCCCAACACTTTATACTTGGCAGCTTTAAAGCACCTTTTGTAGCCCTTACAAAACGGCTCATCCTCCACTTGCACAGGAACGTAATTAAGAACCACTAAACACTAGTAGATCTAAACTTATTCGCGTAAATCTCATATAATCTTTAAACACATCAATTTCATTTCAAAAGTTGTTTCCAGTATTTAAATCAGTAGAAAGTAAAACCTGGTGATCCTGCAATGAAGATCATTCAAGCACTTCCTGTTATGGGGTAGACTATGATCTATCATCTGTGGTCTGTGTTGTCACCCTGTCACATGCTCTCCTGGCAGAGCCTACAAGTGGTCATGCGAGCACATTGCTCAGGCATGGTCTGCCATTGCAACTATGAGAAAGCTGGTCTATAGTAATGATGTGAAGCTGTTAGAGCAAGTGCATATGTAAACAGGGGTGGCTGAAGGAAAAAGCAAAAATGAGATGTAAAAAGAATAGAAAAACAACATAGCAATTATTTGATTTATTGAGAGCAGCAGGAGCCATTGGCTCCTGCTGCTGTCTAGGATATCCAGTGATGGGGCAGAGCTAAGCCAGACTGTGTGCGTATAGAGATTGAGCCACCATAGGAAACGGCTTCATATAGTGGCATATGGCTGAGAAGGAGAAGTCCTCAAGTACCCCCAACAGGCCAGGTTTTGCAGCTGTCCAAAATACCAAGCCATTGGGCCTGATTTGAAGCACCTGTGCAAGATAAAGGAAAACCTGCAAACATGGCCTGTTGGGGGTACTTGAGGACTGAGGTTGAGAACCATTGTTCTACTTGACACAACTCAGCTAGTCAATCTTGCCATTGTCAGCCCCTTAAATCTAACTATGGTCCTACTAATGGTAGTTAGTAGCAGTTACTGCCTGTGATCCATTCTTGACAGTTGCAGGATTGTAGCAACCCACCTTTGTTGTTTTGAGGCAATGTGAGGTTTGCTGACTGACTAAACATAATATCTGTGAAATTGGTATTAAAACAGCACTATATCTTTAGCTCGTATCAAGTCATATTATACCTTCATCATCTGTGTGACAAGGTAGAAGCCATTTTGATTGCACATAAATGCAGTGCAAAAGGTTTTACAGTCTTCTAGTGGACCAATCTGTTTTCTGTATAATCTTTGCAGTCTCCTGGGTCTCTGGGAGTGGTTTGTAAACTGCATTACAAGAAAACCTCCATAAAGCTTGCAGGATTTAAATTTATATGTAAATTTTGACTTTGTAAAAAGTCAAGCACATGAGTGAAAGCTCTTGCACCATCCCCTCCATGGTTTGCTGGGACCTCAGCAGGCCGTGGCAAGGTCAGAGCATAGTTCAGGAGGGGACTCCTTAGGTGTAATGAAGCACATTCTCATAAGCTGGCAAAATTAGCATTTGCTGAGCTTATTAAAGCCAGGCTAGTGACAAGTTTGCCTTAAAGGGCAATCAAATTTGGGAAAGCCACACTATGGTAGATGTTCCCATTCACACAGCATAAGAAAAATAAATTATATACACATATCCATACATACATTCCTTACTTTTTTTCAGATGTTTCCAAGGAGGTGGTGTCATGGTCATTTTAAGAATTTCTCAGCAATCTTTCTCCACATAGAAATACCTATAGCTCATTACAACACGGGGGGTGATTTCTAAATTTTTAACCTTGTTAGGACAGACAATGTTAAAATCCAGTTTACAAGTGATAACAAAGAACTACAACCACAGTACAGACAGGATAATCATTACTCCACAGCAACACCACCCCCCCCCCCCCAAAAAAAAACAAAAAAACAAAACACACATACATTACAAAGCAGGGGAACATGGAAGGATTTTAACGCAAGTAAGCTCTTATAAAGTATGTTTTATCGTAATGTGGCTGCAAATGTTGATATACACTTTAAAAAGGACACCATAAGTGATCATTATGTAGGTTCTGTCCACCAATGCAGCTTTGCTCGGAGTACATGTAACACAGTGGACTGTATGTGTCAATTTGCTAAATGATAGCTTTGGATGAAACAGGTGATTTCACCTTCATTGAAGAGAGAATTAAAATTTTGCCTTAGATTGCCCAATAAAAATTGATACAGCAAAATAAATAAATAATAAATTAATTATTATGTCTATCTATATCAACATTTGGTTTCCTAACAAATGCATATCAAAATGGCAGCTACTGCTATATTTCTTCCTAGGTGCATTCCATGTGTACTAGAAAATAACATTCTTAAATAGAAGACAAACTCTTGTAAAATAGCTGAGAAAAAATAACCCTCAGGAGCCAGTCAGTCATTCTGTGGAGCTTTAAAAAAAAAAAAAAAAAAAAAAAGCTTCGCCTGAGAAAGATCTGATGGTGTGGCCCACTGGTCACAGAAGTGATAAGTCTAGGTCGCGTTTGATCGCCTTGGAGGACCGGAGCGACTTCTGGTCCAGGGTGGAAGTAAACTTCTTTTTTTTTTTAAAGGCAAAAGTTTAAAAATGTTTGTTTTTTTGTTTTGTTTTTTAAAAGATAATGGAAAGATTTGGGGTCTTTTTGATCCCATATCTCTCCATAAAGAGGACCCGTCATACTTATTTATATTACAAGGGATGTTTATTTTCCTTGTAATAGGAATAAAAAAGTGTTTAAAAAAAAAAAATGAAAGGGACAGTGTAAAAATATATATATACTGTACATAATATATTATATTAAATATATATATATATTTATTATACACATATACATACATACTCTGGATAGACAATATTGACAGGCAAATGGCTTAAAATATGCATTTTCTGCGTTTTTTAGTGGTTTACCTGGAGTCCGGATTTAAAAACCACCTTACAATTTCATCTTCATCAATTCCAATGTATTTTGATATTTTTTTTGCAGAGGTTTTGGCAAGACAATTCGTCATTACCTCCCATTCATTCCAGATAACACGTATGGCAGTCACCACTGTAAAAGGCATTGTAGAGTCAGCTATAATATGCAGACTTAAGCAGTAGACAGGGCCTTATTTACATATGTTGTCTGAGCAAGACTGCAGCAGGGAACTTATGAAGGTTTTCTCACTGGTGTCCCCAATGTTACATGAAACCTGCTGGTGATCAAACCAATATCCACCTCAAACAAACTAAACTATACATCTTGGGTAAACATACTTGAAATCCCATTTATGAATGGTTAGTTGAAACTTGCTGAGGGGGCAGGGGGGAGACCGGAAAAATGCTGGAAATTATGTTAAAATGCTTTATTTATTAAAGGCATGAGTTTGTTTTATGAATTGTTCTTGCTCACTTGTCAGAATAAAAGCACGTGTTTCTTTTTAATATCTCTTGTTTTCTTCTATAGAATGCAAATCTAAGAGATTAGTTTAGGATTTGCCGTTACTCTGCATAAGCAATTTTTGGAGCATTATACAAGTTTCTAGAGTTTTAAAAAGTTCTAAAATCTCATAAACCTGTTTGTGAATTTAATTTCAAAAGTTTTCAATCCTCCAGCTTTCATTAAAATCATTCTTAAGCCGGCCATAAATGCATTCGATCTCAGCCCGGCCATGTCTCGATCCATCTATAGGCAGGCTGATTGACTTGGGTACGACCAGCATGTCAGATTTTCAGCATGTGATCATTGCCAGCCACTAGCAGTAATTGTGCTGTCCCAGCAGGGATGGCTTCCTGCGTCCCCCCTCCCCCGCCTGGAGAGCACTATGGCTCCACTGTTGCAACCGATGGTTGCAAGAAAGAAAATTGCATAATCTATGGCCTGCCTCAGTGATCTTGCTAAAATGGCCCCCTAATGTACTTCTTGTTATGAATGGCAACTATTACCCAGTTGTACTCCTGTGTTGTTAATCTGTCACATGCACCGCTGGTGGACACTACAAGTGGTTGTGCCAACACACATTTGATCCAAAGTCTTGATGTGCAGCCTACACTGGAAGAAGCATGTAGACAGGACATGGCTACAGGAGATGATCAGCAGCACCAAGATGCAAATAAGGATGGGGGGAAAAATAGTTGAAAACAGTATTTTATGAAAAAAAAAAAAAAAAGTTATTGTTTATGCTACACAGTGATTTAGTAAATTAAATTTAAAGTGACATTAAAGGTTTTTGTTTTTTTTTTTTATAAACAAACATGTTCTACTTCCCTACTCTGTGCAGTGGTTTTGGACAGAGCAGCCCCTATCCTCTTTTCGTGTTCCTCGCCGGCGCTCCTGGCTCCAATAGCAAGCCGCTTGCTGTGGGGGCATTGGTGCATGCTCGCTCCCGAGCCCCGTTCTATGCTTCCATAAGACACACAGAGCCCCCTGCTCTCTCCTCATTGGCTTGCTGGCTTGACAGTAGCTGTCTCGACCAATGAGAAATGAGAGCCCCGGGAGAGGCTAAGCTCTCATGCACATTGCTGGATCGAGAGGAAGCTTAGGTATTTGGGTTGGCCGCTGCACACAGAAGTTTTTTTTTTACCTTCATGCATAGAAAGTAAAAAATCTTGAGCCTTTAAAACCACTTTAACCCGGTAAGTGTATATTACAGGTATTCATTTAAGCACCGACCATGTATGTAGTGCTTTTAACATACTGTTCAATAACACCCCAATCCCTGCCTTCAAGGAGCTTACAACCTAAGGTCCCTATCTAGGTAAACACACACACACACACACAATCTCAATTTAGATAGGAGCCAACTAACTCACCACCAGCACATCTTTGTTAAGGGGAGAAAACCCTTGAAAGCACAGGGAGAACATTCAAATTCTATGCAGATAGTGCTGCAAGGCATAAGTGCTAACCAATAAGCTGCTATGCTTCCCATATATCTACTTTGAGAAGATTTGTATATGTAGTCATAGTTTGGGTTGTCCCTTCTCTGGGGGAGCAATGAGCGATACACTTTCTCTCCACTACAGTCACTCTGGGCTGCCATAGTGGAGGTATACAGTGATACAGCCTCTGAGTGGATCCAATATTTTCATAAATGATATTAAATCGTGATTAAAGGCTCCTGTATGACAGTCTAGATACATGCCAAATCCAGTTATGTTTAGCACAAACCTCAAAAAAGCCAAAGCTTTTTTAGTCATACTTCTCTTTTAGGTCACAGGAATGCACTTATTTCTGCACTAATGTGACTCAGATTCAGCTGACAGTTATGGCTCTCTGCTCAGTGAAGTCAGAGTGATCAGCAGTCATGTGATCACTCAGTTCTCAGTCTTAGAGCTGGTGTTCCATTGAGAAATACCCTCCGTCAAAAAATGCCTCTGATGGGTCTGCGCGGTACGCATCATCACTCCAGCTGATATGTTGATCAGCTGGCGTTATGTCAACACGGCGCATGCACAGATCATCAGGGGCAGTATCCGACAATCTGCTAAGCGTTGAGGGAGATTGCAATTGTCAGATTCTGCCTCACTATTGTGGGGCGGGTTGTGGGTGTGTTGAAGGGCGGGTTTTGTGTGCGTTTTAACCCGCCCTTAGACACAGCCAAACACACTTAAGCCGCCGTGCAACCGAGAGAAAACATGCCATTCAATACAGCCAAAACCCGCCCCGCAACAGTGAGGCAGAATCTGATAATGTAATTCTCTCGGCGCTTAGCAGATCGTCAGATACTGCCTCAGACGCTCTGTGTATGCACCATGTTGACGTCACGCCAGCATACTGCATATGCGCAGACCCATCGGAGGCATTTTTCGACAGAGGGCATTTCTCGATTGAACACCAGCAGGGGACAGCTGAAGCATCAGACCTACGCTGCAGCTATAAAGACGAGTATGTATGTTTTTTGCTCTCCCACACCTCTTCTTTATGTAAAATCAAACCCCAGATTTAAATACAAAAAATGTAGCTGCCATTGCAGACTTGTTTATCAGGGTACAGATTCCAGGTACAAGTGTCATCCAGACCTTGACTTTACTGATCTGGAACAAACCTGTACAGATCAGTTGTCTAAACACCTATTAGTTATAATAATCTTGTAATTCACTTACAGAAAACAAGTATAACGAGCACAACATGCCAGCACTGGAACTTGCACCTTGAAAAAATAAATAAAACACAAAACACAAGTCAGTAGTGGCAGCTCCATCCTTTGTTGCAGATTAACTTTGATGTTAAAAATTTAGGCAAATATATATCAAACCTCTTTCAAAAGGTAATTTACGTGTTTATTCAAAATACTATACCTGAACCCTACCACTATACCAACTTCCCATAGATTCTCCTGCACATCTTTGATACAAACTATATCTGTATCTGGATTGGGGAAGGTTCCAGTATCTAGCATTTATAGGATTAAAGCATTCATAATAAAAATACTAAAATACGCAAATACTAAACAAATGCAGGAAGAAGTAACCCCACCCCGTCAATTAATAATCCCCCCCTTCCCTTTTCCCATCAGGTCTCCCTCTCTCCCCTCTCTGATAAAAAATATATTATGTATCGATTATTTTGAATATGCAGGGTAAGGAGGCTATGGTAGACCCGAGTATACAATAATAATATGAGAAGGGCTTGAATTAAGCTTGTGTTCTGTTATTTTGATATGTACGGGAGCCAGTAGGAACCACCGGGAGCACTCCCCAGGTTGTCCGTTCTTGGGCTACTTCCCCTCAATAAGTTAGCACTCAAAGACTAGATTTAGGAGGCAGGATGCGTTTAACTACTGCAATACAGAGCATTTAACCCCCTTCCTGCCCAAGCCAATTTTCAGCTTTCAGCGCTGTCGCTGTTTAAATGACAATTGAGCGGTCATGCTACACTATCCAAACAGAATTGTTATCATTTTGTTCCCACAAATAGAGCTTTCTTTTGGTGGTATTTGATCACCTCTGAGGTTTTTATTTTTTGCTAAACAAAAAAAGGATTTATTTTTTCTGTTATAAAATTTTGTAAATAAGTAAGTTTTCTCCTTCCCTGATGGGCACTGATGGCACTGGCAAGCATTGGGGGTGGGCACTGATTGGACCACCAGGGAAATGCCAGTGTGGTGGCAATCCCCGGTGGTCCTGGGCGGGCATCCGAGGAGGGGCTGCGCTGATAAACAATTAGCACAGACCCCTCCCATCAGGAAAACAGCCAATCGGATCTCCTCTACTCGCGTCTGTCAGACGCGAGTGAGGAAAAGCCAATCAGCGGCTCTTCCTGTTTACATCGTGATCAGCCGTGATTGGACACGGCTGATCACGTGGTAAAGAGCCTCCGTCAGAGGCTCTTTACCGAGATCGGTGTAGCGGTGTGTCAGACTGACACACCACACCTTCGATTGCCACGATGCGCGTTTCCACGTGCACGCGAGAGTGGTCGTTCTGGAGGGCCGTCATATGATGTCCACCCAGAACGAGAGCCGCGCTGCCCAGCTGTCATTTGACACCCGGGGCAGGTAGTGGTTAAAAGCAAATTGCTTAAGTGACCCTTGGGGGGCCTATAGGCCAGAGCTCACCCCAGAGGACCACAGTTTTGGGGGTGGGGGTTTTGAGGTTTTTTTCCCCCTTCTTCCTCCCTCCTCCCCCCCTCACCCACGGGTCATGCCCCAACCCTCTGCTCCCGAGTTTATTCTTAGTGCAGAGGACGCAGGTATGGAATATAGGAAATGGATAACCCCTCTATGATGTCCCTTAACACTAGGGGACGAAATACTCCTGAAAAAAGACGAATACTCCTTTAGGAGTTGAAACGATAGCGGGTCGACATTGCATTTCTCCAAGAAACCTATCTCAGAGAGGGTAGCTTCCCTACGCTTTTAGGCAGGTTCTTTCCGGTAGTTCTGTTTCCAAGTCTCGGGGGATGTCCATTTTAATTTCGAGTGAAGTACCATGGATATTTATAGAGTCCTATATAGATGTAGGGGGCCAATACCTATTTTTGAAAGGTACAATAAGAGGGATTAGAGTGACCTTGGCCTCCTATGCCCCAAATTTACATGACGCATTCTTCAGAAATACTATAGGTAAACTTATGGAATTCTCAGAGGGTCATTTGATTGTGGAGGAGATCTTAATGTCTCTCTGGTTCCTAGAGAGATACATCAATAGGATCATTGTCCGTGTCTTTGGGCCTACGGAAACAAATCCTTCAATCACTTCACAGAACAAGATTAGTAGACATATGGTCCCTTTTCCATCCTGGAGAGAGAGATTATTCTTTCTTCTCCCCAGTACAGAAGTCATACTCTCGCATTGACTTTTTTATCCCCCACAATGAACTTCATTCAGTAATTGAAACCACGATTGGGTCAATTATCTGGTCAGACCACGTGCCAGTATTCATGAAATATAATATTTTGACTCTAGCCACTGCAACCCGACAAACGTGGAAACTTAACAAAAACCTTTTACAGGACCAGGAGGTTATGGAGGACGTCAGAAGGGAGGTGGCATGGTTTTTTTCAGACCAATGACACTCCGGAATGTGCCCCCGGAGTGATACGAGAGGCTCATAAAACAGTGATTTGGGGTGTCCTGATCAAACATGGGGCTAGGATTAAACATTAAAGAGGCAAAACTAACATCTATTTTAGCGGAAATACATAGATTAGAAACTATTCATAAAACATACCTCTTCCTCAGAGATAGAAAGATCTTTTATTGGCTCGAACACTACGGAAGCAACAATCAACGTTCCAGCAATTATGGGAGCGGAGGGAAGAAAACTCACCTTGCCTAAACAAATAGCCCAGAAATTTGCAGATTTTTTTTCTCTGCAACAGGACTCCCTGATCAGTTAACAAAAGATGATTAATATCATCTGGTATGCCTGGCTTAACAAGCACAATACAGGAAGAACTGTATTTACCCATTACTTTAGAGGAATTACAGATCGCAGTGGATTCATCCAAGCCTGGTAAAGCACCGGGCCCAGATGGCTTGACTGTGTAATATTATAAACAACTAATGGTTACTCAGGGGCCTTACCTCGTAAAAATGTTTAATGGATTGGCCGATTTAACTTCTACTTTTCCTACAGAAACTTTGAAAGCCCACATTACCATAATACCGAAAGAAGGTAAAGACCCCACGCAATGCGGGAGTTATAGGCCAATCTCTCTCTTAAACAGATTTGAATGTTTTCACTAAAATTATTGCGACACGCATGCAAGAATAGCTGCCCTCCTTGATACATTTGGATCAGGTGGAGTTTGTCACGGGAAGGGAGGCACAAGACAACACCATAGAGGCTTTGAAGGTAATTCATTTAGCTAATACATCCAAGATCCCATGCGTGTTTTTAGGAACAGACGCAGAGAAAGCCTTTGACAGAGTGAGCTGGAAGTTTATATTTTCGGTACTACGACATGTGAGGTTGGGAGAAAACATGTTACGATGGATCAGGAGTATATACACATTCCCGTCCACACAGGTTAAGGTAAACTGAATTTTATCCCTTGTGACCTATTTTTTGTGCTTTTGTTAGAACCTTTCCCATGTAATTCGGGCAAATCCAGATATGCAGGTAGTGAAAGTAGGTAGAGCCCAATATAGGATCTCAGCATGCAGATGATATGCTTTTTTCACTAATAAACCCAATGATATCCCTCCCAAATCTCTTTCAGGAAATAAAGAAATATGTATTATCATCATAATTTAAAATTAACTTTTCCAAGTCAGAGGCAATGGGAATAGCTGTGCCTAATACTCTGATAAAATAATTAAAATCTAGCTATAAATTTAATAGGACGGATCAAGCATTCTAATACCTGGGGACTATGATTCCAGTATACACTTACACGCATATTTAAGCTCAATTTTCCACCACTCTTATGCAAAGTGCAGACACTTTTGGAGAAATGTCTTAGGGGGTTCCATTCCTGGGTCGGGATGTGTAGCATTATAAAAATTAACATTTTACCAAAGCTTCTGTACCTGTTCCAGGCTTTACCCATCAATATATCTTTACATTATTTCAAACAGATACATAATTCACTGAATTTGGGCACATAAAAAACCGAGGCTTAATAGATTTCGGTTGACCCTCCCCAAGCAACATGGCGGACTGGCGGTACCAGATATGTACAAATATTATCAGGCAGTACATTTAGGACATTTGATTGATACCGACATGGAGACCTAAAAATCTGGCCGAACCTGGAGCAGGAACAGAGCAGTGTTTTGCTACACATCGAGTGTCATGGGGAGCTTTCACCCTACATTAACCATTTCAGCCCCGGAAGATTTGGCTGCTCAATGACCAGGCCATTTTTTACGATACTGCACTGAGTCGCTTTAACTGACAATTACGCGGTCATGCGACGTTGTACGCAAACGAATTGACGTCTTTTTTTCCCCACAAAGAGCTTTTTGGTGGTATTTGATCATCTCTGCCGTTTTTATTTTTTGCGCTATAAAACAAAACCAAAACAAACAAAAAAATTTGATAAAACACAAATATTTTGTACTTTTTGATATAATAAATATCCCCATTTTTAAAAAAAGCTTAATTTTTTCCCTCAGTTTAGGCCGATATGTATTCTACATATTTTTGGTAAAAAAAAAAAAAAAAAATTACAATAAGCATGTATTGATTGGTTTGCGCACAAGTTATAGCGTCTACAAAATAGGGGAAAGATTTATGGCATTTTTAATTTTTTTTTTTTTTCTAGTAATGGCTGTGATCAGCGATTTTTAAATCGGGACTGCAACATTATGACGGGCACATAGGACACTTGACACATTTTTGGCACCATTGCCATTTATACAGCAATCAGTGCTATAAAAATGCACTGATTACTGTGTAAATGTCACTGGCAGGGATTAGGTTAATACTAGGGGACGATCAAGGGGTTAACCGTTACCTAGGGAGTGATTCTGTGGGGGGTGGGACTGCCTGGGTGAGGAGACCGATCATTGTTTATACTTAGTATGAACAAGAGATCGCCCACCTCACCCCTGACAGCACAGGGATCTGTCTGTTTACATTGTCAGATCTCCGTTCAGTCTGTGTGGAGCGATCGCGACCGCTGGGCAAGTGTATTGGCTCCAGCGTCGTGCGTGGCCCCGAGTGGTCAAAAGGAGAGCCGACGAATAGCTACGATGGTTCGCCCAGGGGAGCCAGCCTGCCGCAGGATAACCGCGGTGGCTGGTTGGGAACGGGTTAAAAAACATCCATTGATTGGACCCACACTGCGTCAATGCTCTGGGCTTTTTTCCAGTGGTAGACTTTCATCAATAGAATCCACATTATTCCCAGGGAACTTTTGAAGCTCTGATGAAGCAGGGGATATACCAGGTTTCTCACTTTATGACATCAGGAGATTGGCCTACATATCAGGTGTTGACAGCTGGAAACAGTCATTTTCAATTGGACTTTTGGCAAGCAGCCCAGCTTAGACATTTTTTATACTCCCAAATACCCCGGATAGCTATAATTGGAATTTACTTCCATTCAAAGAACACTGTATGGAGAGAGGACCTCTCTCTCATACAATCTCGGGGATGCATGCTCTGTTGACGGTTCCTTGGGGGGGGGGGGGGTTTCCAGCTACCGTTTTTTTCAAAAGTGGGAGCTGGAACTGGATAGAACCTTTTCTGAGGAGCAGTGCAATGGGATAATACACCATTTTTTGAATCTTCAGTATGTACAAAAATACTGAACCCCCCCCCCAAAAACAAAGATTCTTTCTCAATTGAATCGAACCCCAGCTTCACAGATATTTCCCAGATACCTTTTATAGATACTGGCGTTGGTCAGAAGGAATGCGGGACGCTATTACACATTTTTGGTCATATCGTGGAATTAGAGACTACTGGAGGGAGGTCCATCTTTTGAACGCAGCAAGATCCTGTATCCCGTTTAGATGGAAAGGGACACAACGACCTTTGGTGGGTATGTGGCTCAGGAAGATGGAAGAGCTGAATCAATTAGAAAACCTGTTGTGAACAGAAAGGTGGAAATGAGAGAAATATAGGGAGATATGGCCTCTCTGGAACCTCTTTATCAAGTCAGAGGAGGGAGAGACTCATCACTGAGGACCCAGAGGGTTGAGGGAATTACATCCTTCAGCTGTCTGGACCTTGGGACGGGGAGTGATGCACGTAACTGGATGTGGGTCCCTGGAGACAGCGGGAGGGGTGGGGGAAGGAGGCGAGACATTAATAGTAGGAGAGATAGTGTTTTCTTTGTGGGTTTTTTTCCCCCCTTCCTCTTTTGTGCGAGGGGGGTGTTGGTGAACAATATTTTTCGGGGGGTTTCCCCAAATACAGCCATGTTTGAGGGAGCCCGAATATGGGGTCAGAGTATGTTAAATATAGGACCAGAGGGAAGGAGTCAAGATGACCAAGAAAAGGATATGTAGTAAACAGTTTGATTATAACCCTCTGGTCAGGACATTATTGTTGCTGACTGTTATTGTGGAATATTGTTTTCTTAAATAAAAGATTTAAATAGAAAAAAAAAAAAAAAAAAATAAATGAATGATACACATTACGACAAATCGTTTTATTCAAATATACATTCATAATAAAAAAAGTTAGAATACACCTTTATGAAATGTTAAAATAATTACAAAATCACACATAAGTTATTCCAAAGTTAATAGTTACAGTAAAAAAAAAAAAAAAAAAGGTAGAAGGTCTCGCCTGTGTTTGAGAGGATATATTTCAATCTCCGACATCTTTCTGAGCCTCTGAAAAGATCAGGAATGACAAATCTACAAATATTTACAAACCAAAAAAATAAAATTGTTAAAGTGAAAGTTACAAAATAAAAAGATTTTCTATATTATAGGGAAAAAAAAAAAAAAAAAAAAATTTAAATTGTGCCAAAACTGGGTAAAAACAAAAAGCGAAAATTTTGAACACACACACTTATTTTGCTATAATAATATCCACAAAAAAAAAAAAAGTCATCAGTTTAGGCCGATATATATTCTTCCACATATTTTTGGTAAACAAATAAATAGCAATAAGTGTATATTGATTGGTTTTCTCAAAAGTTATAGCGTCTACAAAATAGGGGATAGATTTATGGCATTTTTATTAAATATTTTTTACTAGTAATGGTGGTGATCAGCAATTTTTAGCAGGACTGCGAGCATTGCGGCAGACAGATTAGACACTTGACACTTTTGAGACAATTGACATTTATACAGCCATCAGAGCAAAAAAATAGCCACCGATTACTGTATAAATGTCACTGGCACGGAAGGAGTTAACACTAGGGGCGATCAAGGGGTTAAATGTGTTCCCTCGTGTGTTCTAACTGGGGGGGGGGGCGACTGCCTGGAGGAGACCAGTCGCTGTTCCTAATCTTTAGGAGCAGCAGATCTGTCTCTCCTCCTCTGACAGAACGGAAATATGTCCGTTTACATTGACAGATATCCGTTCTGTCTGTCAAGAGCGACCACGGAGTCCAAGCGCATCGGCTCTGGTGTCACGCCCCCTAGAGCTCTTAAAGCGGCTGACGTACCAATGACGGCGATTCTCCCAGAGGAGCTAACCTGCCGCAGTATAACTGCGGCTGCTGGTCCTTAAGTGGTTAATGTAAGTGCGCCTAGTTAAACCTGTTCTGTAGCCTTATAGTGTATAGCTGCAGTGTGAGATCGAAAGCACTGATGTCCCTGACTACTGTTCTAATATTTGTGAGATCATTACTGTGCTGCTCACGGTTATACTTGCTGGAGACTGACATGAGGAAGCAAAGCCCTGCCTCTACAAAAGATGGATACTTCCACATTGGGACACTGCAGAAAAAGATATAAGTAATAAGGGGAAAAAAAAAAATCAGTTAAAAAGGGAGACCGCAGGCAGAACTGGAGACTAGTCCTTTGCCCTTTGTCCAGTTCCTCTTTAAGAAATATACCGCAGCTCACTGCAGAGGCGATTTTCAGAAGAGCAGGCAATCTTAAGGACTGTTTAGCACCAAATATTGTTGATCCCCCTAAACAAATAATTTTTTTTCCATAACATGAAAGGTTTTTTCCCGTGTAATCGTTGTGTCATCTGTACAGCAGGGAGACGATGCCATAAGAAAATAGAAGTAACATTGTTAATACTCAAGCGCTGGTATAGCAATAAAACAATATTATATGTTACGTGATAAAAAGCTGCAACCAAAATAGTGACCTCTCACTCTAAAAATATGCATAAATATGTGTAAATATCCTAAGTTGATGTACAATAGTGCTATATGTTGTAATAATGTCTCATAAGATGCAAACCACTGCATAAATTACCAAGTGCTATAAATTGGTCAATAGAATAAGTGTGCTGAATAATGAATACATTTCCATTTATTCATTATTTCTCTAAGAATTGCTGTCATCTACCGGCCCCCTGGACCAGTATCAGCCTTCCTTGACGACTTCTCTGCCTGGCTACCCTACTTTCTCTCTTCTGAAATCCCCACAGTTATTCTCGGGGACTTCAACATCCCTGTTAACACTAACACTACTATTACTTCTAAACTTCTCAGTCTAACCTCATTGATTGACCTGAAGCAATGGATACAGGCTCCATACAGTTGACCTTGTCTTCTCCTATCTGTGCACTCCGTGCAACCTTTCCAACAATCCACTCCCACTCTCTGATCACCACCTTATTAGTTTTGCTCTCTCCCTGTCTTCCACCTCTTCTCCCTCCAACCGCCTAACAGTTACACGTAGAAACCTTCGCCACCTCAACCCTTCTCTTCTCTACTCTGCTACTGATCACGTCTATCCTGCCCCAACCTAGCTACTTTCATCTACAACAGCTCACTGTCTTCCTCCCTAGACAAGTTTGCCCCCCTCACTACACGCAGAATTAGGCCCCGACTGCTACAACCCTGGCAAACCGATGACACCAGACGTCCCACAAAACGTAGCTGCGCTCTTGAGCACCTGTGGCATAAGACTAAGACCCAGGAAGACTTCACACAATATAAATCTGCCCTCCTAAAATACTATTCCTGCCTTCACACTGCCAAACAGACCTATTTTATCACACTCATTAACACCTTCTCACCCAGTCCACGTCAACTCTCTACCTTCAACACTCTACTCTGTCCTCCACTGCCTCCACCCACCAACTCACTCACTGCCCAGGAGATTGCCAATCACTTCAAAACTAACATTGATACAATTCATGAGGAGAGCGCCAATGCTCAAAAACCTCCCCCATGCAACACCCCATGTCCACAGATACAATCATTACTTTCCCTCATTCAACCCTGCTACTATTACTGAGGTTGCTAAACTTTTATTAACATTTTCAACCTCTGCCACTCTTGTGGCATCTTCCCAAACTCTCTAAAACATGCGCTAGTCACCCCCATACTTAAAAAAGCCCTCACTGGACCCCACCAATCTCAACAACTTACGTCCCATCTCCTTACTCTCCTTCTCCTCCAAACTTCTTGAAAGACTGGTCTACAACCGACTAAGCGACCATCTGATCATGAATAAACTTCTTGATCCCCTTCAGTCCGGTTTTCGCCCTCAACACTCCACAGAAACTGCTCTCCTTGAACTCTCAAATGACCTACTAATGGCTAAAACCAGTGGACACTATTCCGTACTACTTCTCCTGGATCTCTGCTGCCTTTGACACAGTGGACCACCCCCTCCTCCTCAAAAAACTCCACTCCTTTGGTCTCCGTGACTGTACTCTTCGCTGGTTCTCATCCTACCTATCCCACCGCTCCTTCAGTGTCACTTACAACTTTACTTCCTCCTCTCCTCTTCCTTTTGCCGTTGGGGTCCCCCAAGGTTCTGTTCTTGGACCTCTCCTTTTCTCAATCTACACCACCTCCTTGGGTCAGTTGATTGCCTCCCACGGCTTTAAATATCTCTACGCTGATTACACCCAAATCTATCTCTCCACCCCCCAGCTCTCTCCATCTGTCTCCTCACGCATTACCAACTTACTAGCAGACATATCAGCCTGGATGTCACATCACTTCCTCAAACTCAACCTATCCAAAACCGAGCTCATGATATTTACTCCCTCAGGTGCCACTTCCCCTGATTTCTCTGTCAATATCAACGGCTCAACTATCAACCCATCTCCCCACGCCAAGGTCCTAAGTGTAATCCTGGACTCTGAACTAACCTTTCAACCCCACATTCTATCACTATCCAAAACTTGCCGCCTCAATCTCCGCAACATCTCCAAGATACGCCCCTTCCTAAAAAATGTCACCACAAAGCTTCTAATCCACTCCCTGGTCATCTCCCGCCTCAACTACTGCAACTCCCTCCTCATTGGTTTACCTCTAAATAGGCTATCCCCACTTCAGTCCATCATGAACGCTGCTGCCAGGCTCATCCACCACAAACCTCTCAGCGTCTGCTACACCCCTCTGCCAATCCCTCCATTGGCTGCCACTCAGTCACCGAATTAAATTCAAGATACTAACTATAACTTACAAAGCCATCCACAACCTGGCCCCCAGCTACATCTCTAACCTATTTACAAAATACCAACCTAATCGTTCTCTTCGCTCCTCCCAAGACCTCCTGCTCTCAAACTCCCTTGTCACCTCATCCCATGCTCGCCTTCAGGACTTCTCCAGAGCCTCCCCCATCCTCTGGAATGCTCTACCCCAATCCGTCCAATTTTCTCCTACTTTATCCACTTTCAGACGATCCCTGGAAACTTCATCATCTCTTCAGAGAAGCCTATCTGGCCCCCACCTAACAACTGTACATTTATCTTCTCAATCAGCAAATCACCCACAGTTATTACCTCTTGTATCTCTTGACCTTCCCTCTTAGATTGTAAGCTCTAAGGAGCAGGGCCCTCTGATTCCTACTGTATTAAAGTGTATTGTATTTGTACGGTCTACCCTCAAGTTGTAAAGTGCTACGTAAACTGTTGGCGTTATATAAATCCTGTATAATAATAAAAAACACAACAAAAATGTGTATATATAGATAAAAATATAAATTGATCGCACACAACGATGAATCCTCCTAATGAAATACCAGTGAACTCTAACAAGCGCTAGTGATCGGTAAATTGCATAATAAAGAGTTTTGTCCATTGTTATTGCTGCTGTTGAAATGAACTGCGGCCAGGTGAAGACACATGAATATCAATAGCAACAATTAAAAGTACCAGGTCTTTGCAAACAATGACTCTTGCATACAGTGGCTTACAGATGGAGAGTGCCCAGCTGATTTAATCACTCTTTGATGATAATCGCCATATCTTCCAGGGCTCAAACATATAAACAGAAAAAACAATAGTGTAGTACTGCAGGAACTTTCTATCAGCTGTCTCAAGCTGATAGAAAGCTGATGGCGATTATCATCAAAGAGTGATTAAATCAGCTGGGCACTCTCCATCTGTAAGCCACCGTATGCAAGAGTCATTGTTTGCAAAGATCTGGTACTTTTAATTGTTGCTATTGATATTCATGTGTCTTCACCTGGCCGCAGTTCATTTCAACAGCAGCAGCAACAATGGACAAAACTCTTTATAATGCAATTTACTGATCACTAGCGCTTGTTATAGAGTTCATTGGTATTTCATTAGGAGGATTCATCTTTGTGTGCGATCAATTTATATTTTTATATTTTTATCTATAGATACACATTTTTGTTGTGTTTTAAATGGAAATGTATTCATTATTCAGCACACTTATTCTATTGACCAATTTATAGCACTTGGTAATTTACGCAGTGGTTTGCATCTTATGAGACATTATTACAACATATAGCACTATTGTACATCAACTTAGGATATTAGCGCACCATATTTACACATATTTATAAGAAAATAGAAACCTTTGCATCTTCTGTGACAGGAAGAGAATATAATAGAGACATTTATTGCTTTGCAAACCACGCATGTAGTGTACATGACGTAAACAGTATGTAGGCAGGACAAAACAGATTAAGAGATCATTTAAAAAAAACACGTTACACCAAACCGTTTATCAATACATTTTCATAGAAAACATAACAGAGATCCTAGTGACAACATTTGTGGGCTTTGCCCAGTTACAGCCCCACTGGAGAGGGTGCAGTCGAATTAGGGAAATATCTAAAATGGAAACATTCTGGTTATAGGAATTCAAATCTCATGCACCTCATGGGCATAGCATAGAAGGTGGCAGGCTCTTTATAGGGTATAATTTTAACATCTATATATTATGTGGTCCACCTTAGGTAATCACATTTTAAAAGTTTAAATTTTATTTGTTTGCACTGGATAGTATTTAGGTTTGTATTCAACCAGTCTATTACATTCACTATCTATGTATTTACATCTGTTTTTAGGTGTATATAATTTTATACATTAGCCATTATGTTTAAACCAGGATGGTTCTTTTTATTTAGATGTGATAAATCATGGAATTTCGGCATTATCCAGCTGTAATGACACAGTAGAGAGATACATTTTCACTTCCTGGTTCTTTGCAAAATGGCACCAGACTGGAAATTATATGTTCCAGTCTTCAAGAAAACGGCACTATACAGGAAGTCAGCCTTTGTAGGCATCTGTCATGTATCTCTATCATTTCCCAGTTCTCTAAAAAACGGGGCTGGTGTTCTATCAGAAAGGCGCTACCCATTAGAAAATGCAACCTTAGTGACGTTCCGTTGTGGCCATTTTGGTACACCTGGCACTAGTCTGCAGTAAGCCTACAGTCTGAAGTCGCCAAGTGGATATATTTTTACACCCACTGGAGTCTTGCATTTCACACTTATTTTTACCACTAAACTGAGCTTATATAGTGAAATACAGTATTTAGAGATCCAATAAACTGTTTTGATATTGAATGTTAAAAGCAGCAGTGTCCTGTCAGATTAGCAAACCTGTGAGATCAGCAGGCTTGCCGCTGCTTTTAAAATTCAACATCAAAACAGTCACAAGGACTTCCAAATACTGTATTTGACTATATAAGTTCAGTTTACTGGTAAAACGAAGTGTAAATTGCAAGACTTCGGTGTGTTGCCCTATGAGTTTATGTGAAGTCTTCATTAATAGCTGTAAAATATTGTAATTATGAATATATTTCAGTTAGCTTTGTATCTACAGTATGTAACACATCGTCCCAGAAGTCTATGTTAGACAGACAAGTCGGTGCCTAGGCTTGTGTGTCAAACAATGGGACCCAAACCTCATTGTTCTACACATACTCACTTCAAAGGATCCCATGTTTGAATATGCAACGAGGGGCCGTGGCCAGTCCATCATGTATACCTAATTTCCAGTGGCGTAACTAGAACCTTCAGGGCCCCAGTGCAAGAAACCATGGAGGGCCCCCCTGACCTCCAGCCAGGGCCCTTCCCACTGATCGCGGGGGCAGCAGGACCTGGATAGGAGGGGGAACAAATCCCCTCCATTTTCCTCCTGCAGCCACAATGCCTATCAGAGGGAGAGGAGGAGAAGCAGACTTTTAGTGGCTGCAGGAGAAAAATTGAGGGGGAATTTTTCCTCTAAATGCCCCCCCATCCAGGTGTTCAGGGGCAACATGTGCACTATTGCAATTGTTACCCCTGTAGTTACGCCCCTGGGATGAGTGGCAAGGGTGATGGTGTGGTGTGGTGGGGTATCAGTGGCAGTAGTGGTGATGGTGTGGTGTGGGGGGGGTATCAGTGGCAGTGATGGTGTGGTGTGGGGGGGGTATCAGTGGCAGTGATGGTGTGGTGTGGGGGGGGTATCAGTGGCAGTGATGGTGTGGTGTGGGGGGGTATCAGTGGCAGTGATGGTGTGGTGTGGGGGGGGTATCAGTGGCAGTGATGGTGTGGTGTGGGGGGGGTATCAGTGGCAGTGATGGTGTGGTGTGGGGGGGGTATCAGTGGCAGTGATGGTGTGGTGTGGGGGGGTATCAGTGGCAGTGATGGTGTGGTGTGGGGGGGTATCAGTGGCAGTAGTGGTGATGGCGTGGGGGGGGTGTATCAGTGGCAGTAGTGGTGATAGCGTGGGGGGGGGTGTATCAGTGGCAGTAGTGGTGATAGCGTGGGGGGGGGTGTATCAGTGGCAGTAGTGGTGATAGCGTGGGGGGGTATCAGTGGCAGTAGTGGTGGTGTGGGGGGGTATCAGTGGCAGTAGTGGTGGTGTGGGGGGGTATCAGTGGCAGTGATGGTGTGGTGTGGGGGGGTAATCAGTGGCAGTAGTGGTGATGGTGTGTGGGGGTAATCAGTGGCAGTGGTGGTGTGTGGGGGGGTATCAGTGGCAGTGGTGGTGATGGTGTGGGGGGGGTATCAGTGGCAGTGATGGTGTGGGGGGGGGTATCAGTGGCAGTGGTGGTGATGGTGTGGGGGGGGTATCAGTGGCAGTGGTGGTGATGGTGTGGGGGGGGTATCAGTGGCAGTGGTGGTGATGGTGTGGGGGGTATCAGTGGCAGTGGTGGTGATGGTGTGGGGGGTATCAGTGGCAGTAGTGGTGATGGTGTGGGGGGGTAATCAGTGGCAGTAGTGGTGGTGTGGGGGGGTATCAGTGGCAGTAGTGGTGGTGTGGGGGGGGGTCAGTGGCAGTAGTGGTGGTGTGGGGGGGTATCAGTGGCAGTGTTGATATTGGAGGGATGGGTGCCACTCACTTGCAGATCACTTGGTTCCCCTCCTTGCTCCGTCTTGTTTGGGTGAGCAGAGGGGATGGGCGGGGCCTGTGAGTGAAGGCAGAGCCATAGAACATAGGCGGAGTGGACGGGGACTGTGCCCGTGAGTGCAGGTGTGACAGAGAAGATGGGCGGGGACTGTAAGTGAAGGCGGAGAAGATGGGCGGAGCCTGTGCTGGTGGAGAGGATGGGCGAAGCGGGCGGGGACTGTCCCCGTGAGTGAAGGAGCAGACGATGGGCGGAGCAGCAGGAGAGGATGGGCGGGACAACCGGGACTCCACGTGAATGACGATTTCCTGGGCGGCGGCGGGCACCCCCACAGTGGCAGAAAACAAGGGCCCAGTCGCAAATGCGACTGGTGCGACCCTGATAATTCTGCCACTGCTAATTTCCCTGAAAATGTAATCTACTTACAAGGTTAAGTTTCCTGCTCAAAATAGTCTGGGACAAGGATTTGCATTAAGGGGGCTGACTTATGAAAAGTATAGGGATTGGAGATGTAGCCAGTCCTTACCCAAGATTAGAGAGGCCCACCAATAAGAGGCACGCCATGCCAACCAATGAGGCATCAGCCTGTAATGATATACACAAACTAGATGGGAGGGAAACACTCTCTGGTAGAGCGGTCACCCAAATGGAACCTTTGTGGGTCATAGCCTGGTAATTATGGGAAATGTCTGCCTTGTACTTGTAACTAAATATGTTTGTCTTAGTTCTTTTATGTCCTACGGTTTGTAGATGAACGTTTTAAGGAATATACTCTGTATTCCTTCATATAATCCATGATTTTTACCCTTTGCCTGTACAAATAGATAGATTGTGTGTATTAGTCTAGACAAGGCATGTCCAAAGTCCGGCCCACGGGCCAATCGCGGCCCACGTTCAAGTTTTGAACGGCCCGCCTGGTTATCTGGATATCTTTTGTGGCCCCAAGGATCTCCAAGCGCTGGGTCCACAAAAGATATATATGTCCAGATGCTCTGGAGGGGACAAGGAGGCAGCGTGACGAGAGCCGTGCACACGGAGTATTTCCTGTTTACACGGCGGCCACTGTAATAGGAAGTCCTGTCTCTGGCGCTGCAATTGGACGACTGTTCTGTCCATCAAAGGAGGCGGGACTTTCTATTAAAAGGAGACCACCCAGTTTCTCCTGTATGTTATCTTTTGGCGCTCGTTCCGCCCCCTCCCTGTCCTCTCCGAGGCTGCAGATGGATGGGCACAATTCAGGCTGCACTGATTGCAATGGTGAGTCTGCATTTCTGACAATGATTGGGCTGCATTCCTGACATTCCTGGCAATGTTGGGGGCTGCATTCCTGACATTCCTGGCAATGTTGGGGGCTGCATTCCTGACAATGGTGGGGGGGGGGGGCTGCATTCCTGACAACGGTGGGGGGGGGCTGCATTCCTGACAACGGTGGGGGGGGGCTGCATTCCTGACAACGGTGGGGGGGGGCTGCATTCCTGACAACGGTGGGGGGGGCTACATTCCTGACAACGGTGGGGGGGTGCATTCCTTTGCAATATTGGGGGCG
The DNA here is from genome assembly GCF_042186555.1 of Aquarana catesbeiana. NCBI lineage: Eukaryota > Metazoa > Chordata > Amphibia > Anura > Ranidae > Aquarana > Aquarana catesbeiana. The sequence goes on from NC_133326.1 coordinate 520,679,597, forward strand.
CTGCATTCCTGGCAGTACTGGGCGCTGCATTCCTGGCAGTACTGGGCGCTGCATTCCTGGCAGTACTGGGCGCTGCATTCCTGGCAGTACTGGGCGCTGCATTCCTGGCAGTACTGGGCGCTGCATTCCTGGCAGTACTGGGCGCTGCATTCCTGGCAGTACTGGGCGCTGCATTCCTGGCAGTACTGGGCGCTGCATTCCTGGCAGTACTGGGCGCTGCATTCCTGGCAATGGTGGGCGCTGCATTCCTGGCAGTACTGGGCGCTGCATTCCTGGCAATGGTGGGGCTGCAAATGGGCACTGACCCTTATTTTGCTTCATAGTTCTTTATTTAAAATTTAAAGTTTTTTTCCTGAAACTTCCCTCTTAAAGTGAAGGTGCATGTTATACGCCAATAAATATGGTATATCCAAATAAGACGCCCGAGATCATCTCTTTACTCACACACAGCCACAAAGGCAAGAGAATTCTTGTTGGGCAGTGCATTAGTGCTCGAACACACACACAGACCGAATTTTAATGGTTCAAAGAATGTCAGGCAAAATGGTCACGCATGTTCACTTCATCAAATCTAGCCCTCTTTGAAAAAAAGTTTGGACACCCTGGTCTAGACCTACTTTACTATATACCAATACATTTTTGTTATTGTGTTAAAGCTTTCACTCATGGTCAAAGAGCTCTCATTTAACCCAAATCATATCTGAGAGACATTAAATCTCAAATATAGTAAACAGGTAAGAGGTGGGTGTAAAAAGAGGTCTGCTTGCCGCCTTCTGACTGTAGGCTTACTGCAGACGAGTACAGGTGTAACAAGATGGCCATGCTGGAATGGCACTTCCGTTATATTCTGATGGGTAGCAGCTTTCTGACAGGACACCGGACCGGAAGTCATGTGCTCAGGTCTTCAAGAAAATGGCACTGAACAAGTAGTCATGCGATTTACACTTCCTAAAAGGACAACATATGTATGGCTGCTGCAATACACATTAGAGGCCCCTTAGGATGCACTTTTGTGCGAATTGTGAAGGGTAGGACCTAAGAACCAGAACGGCGCCCTGCCACATCGGAGGTCCGGGTGGCGGTGTCAGACGCAAGTTTAGCAGTATTGATTTTACATGCATTTCATACTGGTTTCGTTTTTAATTGCTTGTCCATTCCAATAAATACTGCACTATGAGGCATGTTTTTGTTTATTCAAAAAGAGGAAAGAAAATGCTGGCTCCCTTATTTCTTCCCAACTCAGCGCAATGTGGTTCCAGTCTATGATTGCTCGCAGTTCAAAAACAAGTTATGTTTAGCTGCCACTTAAACTTAAGAAAACCAATTTATATATAGGATAAAAATGGTCTGTCACAGTTAAAACAAAACGCAAAAGAACATCTTATTCAAGGGGCGCTTCTGTCAAAATTCTAAATATCGACACATCTGCATATATGATAATATACATGCAATATTGCTAACCAAACAAACAGAAAATAGCAGATACAAAAGTAAATAGACTTGAAGATCAAGTCCGTGGCAAGCTTCATATGTAGATAAAGAGGGGAAATATTCGGATAGTGCACCAATCACCTTATTCCACACCCCGTGCGCCTAACGCCCCTTTGAGGTTCAAACTCACCACAAAGATGTAGATAAAAAGCATTCACGATATCCCACTAGTTTCCTGCATCAGCCAGCTCGGAAGATCACAACATCCAAGGATATAGAAAAAGAAACTCCACAGAGTAGTTCTATTTTTTCCAGTTATTTTATTAGAGATGTGTGTCATCCAAAGCATTAAAAAACTTCTGTTCCATACAGCTGCCATCATTACCAGTACATCTGATGACTTCATGTCAGGTACAACACTAGCGGTGGTTCACCAAAGGGCCAGAGATGTCTTAAAGTACTGTGGGGGACACTACAGGTCCGCTCACCGCTCAGTGCTGACCTCTTCCGGAATCTGTGCTGGATAATGGAGTGCAGCGTCGAATGCGTGTGTTCAGTCTGCCGTTAGGTCACTCCCTGACCGGTTTCGTCATTCCGACTTTATCAAAGGGCGTGACCATACGGCGCGGCGTCTGACTATAGTAGTGCGATGAGTGAATTAGCATTAACTCTTTACAGCACTCAGTTTGCATATTAAGTAAGTGCACTCCAGACACTGTGGGCTCAAAACAGTAAAGAGCTAGGTTTGCTACTTCATTACTACTGACATCAAGTCAGGGAATCACTGCAGTGATTAATACATATACATTGCTAATAGCAATACCAATCTCTCTTAACACTCTATGCTTATAATAAAATATTCAAAATAAATTGCTTAGAATGCCCTTGCTATTTCTAATTTTTTTTTCAAAGAACAATCAAGGGATGAAGATCACCAACATGAGCAGAAATTATATTATATATATATATATATATATATATATATATATATATATATATATATATATATATATATATACACACACACACATAGGGGGAAATTATTCACAATGGGCAGGACAACACACTCAGTCTCAAGGCCCAAGGAGAAGAAGCAGGGGGTGCAGGGCAGGATCCAGGTCCAGAAAAAGGAGGGAAACGTAGTAGGAGGAATCCAACATCAGTGGTGCTACACTCTCTCATAAAAGAAATTAATATATTGCATCAGGGCCTCAAATGTGGTCTGAGGAGACCTCTGTGTAAGTTTGATGCATATATAAATGTACATAAGTTTATGAGAAAGATTAGTATTAAAAAACATTTTTTTAATAAAATTTCAAACCCTGTAAGCAGAAATAGTAATATGTCCGTTGCGGTTGACAGTGGACTAAAAAATAAGTCACTGTTTAACCCACCGAATACAGCCACACAGCTCCTTCAGGTTTTCAAGAGTTTAGTACTGCGAGATTTGGATGCACTAGTCCCTAAGAAAAATGTAAACCCTAGATACATCAAAGAAGGAATAGAATCCCTTGAGTCTAGGAAGGATATAGTTATTAGACCTGAGGACAAAGGGGGTGGTGTGGTTATGTCCAAACAGTAATACAATGATCAACTTTCTGAATTATTGTCCAATGACAACACCTATCAGAAATTAAATGGTGACCCCACTATGCAGTATAGAGCGGAATTGGAGGCTTTGATTACAATGGGGTACCAGTCACATGTCTTGAATGTGAAGGAGAAAAAAAAGATATCTGATGCCTAGCAGCTCCTGTATACCCACCATTTATACCCTCCCCAAAATTCACAAAGACCCGCAAAATCCCCCCCCAGACCCATTGCTAATAGGATAGGGTCTGTTACTTCAAGGTTGGGGAAATACCTGGATATGTTCTTGCAGAAAAGCGTGGTTGACACTAAGGCCCATCTCAAAGACACTAAAAATTTACTGCAGTCATTATAGGAGATAGTATTAACAGGACAAGAGGAAGTGTATCTGGTAACAGCTGATGTGACAAGACTGTACATGATTATCCAACATGAGGATGCCCTCTTGGCTCTTAATTGGGCCCTTAGTAAAAGGGACGACCTACCCCACTCCCAAAAAGTTTTTTTGAGAAATGCGTTAGAGTTTTGCCTATGCCATAATTATTTCTGGTTTGGTAGTAAGTTTTATACCCAGAAAAGAGGTGTGGCTATGGGCTCAAAATTTGCGCCCAGCCTTGCCAACCTCTTTATGGGGGAGTGGGAGGACAAATCTGTGTTTCATAATAGAAGGGGTGGAGGGGGCGTGGCCTGCAGCGGAGCCGGATGGTTGCATAATCCCGGAGCTCCATCTTCACAGGGACTAAGCGGCACAGCAGCCCTTCCAAGGCACCTCTTCACCCCGTTTTCACGGCAGATCGGACCGGGACACCACCGGGAACATGCCAAATAAATGGCGTAACGATAGACGTCCGCAGCGTCTGACGGACTTTTAATCCCTGAAAGACACAGGAGGTAAGCAAGATGGCGCCGAGGCCTACACTCCTCCTGCAGCCTCAGCCACAAAAAAGGTATCAAAAAAGGGTAACCATCCTCCCAAAATGGCATCACCTAGCAGCTAACACTCCTATCCCCCCACCCCATCATCAAATAGCCCAGCTAAGTCCAGACCCAGGTTAGATGGCATCGGATGGAGTCAGTCAATGAGCCCAGTGCCAGACTCAGGGGAGGACACAAGGGAAATGCCAGAAGCTATTGAATCCTATCCCACACAAAACCAACCTGTAATTGATGCAGTATTGAAAGACATGCTACTGTCTTTAAGCAGTACGATTCAGGCAGATATGGCATCATGTATGAACAGATACAATAGAGGTATTCAAGCAATGGGGGATAGGGTGGACCACATTGAGGTTAAGATGGGAGAGTACGCCGACACCATAAACGACCTTGTTGATGCCTATGAGGAAAAGGATGGGGAGAATGAGTGGATCAAGGCAAAGTTAGCGGATATGGAAGACCGAGGAGAAACAACCTGAAAATAAGAGGGATACCAGAATCAGTACAACAAACCGACCTAGGCCCCTACGCAGCAACCCTATTGAAAAGTCTTATTCCGAGCCTCACTGACTTAGATGTCACGATTGACGGGATCCATCGCCTGCCTAAACCATCTCACCTGTCCGACCACATACTAAGAGATGTACTCCTATGTCTACATTTCTTCCACGTGAAAGAAAATCTAATGGCATGCATGAGGAAACAAGATCAAATCCCAGCACACTATCAGAACCTACAATTCTTTGCGGATCTCTCGCAATATACGCTCCAAAAACTGAAAAATTTGAATACAGTAACCAAAGTGTTGAGGAACCACAAAATTCCTTACAGATGGGTATACCCAACAAAAATCACTGTGACTAAAGCAAATCATGAAGTTTGATAAACCAATTATTTAAATGGTGAAAAGGTGATTCAAAGTCAATATATCAAAATATATGTATTATATTGTAAATATTTTAGAGCGTAGACATATGAATTAAAATAAGTGAAGAAAAAACTCCTGTAAATAAAACTTATGACAACACATAAAAGTCCACAGTGTATATAATGTGATGTAGATTTCAGGGATACATCTTCAATATTCAATGTTGCCCACCACCGAATAGATGAATAAAAGGCTTACCAGAAAGCCTGTGACCGCCCTTATTCAGGGGGGTCAAAACAAGCTTAGCAGATATAGGGGAGCCACCACAGGAGTACTCCAGGGGACACCGACAGACCGATGCGTTAGGGCTCCTTGCCAGATAGCGAACAAGCCGACAACCGCTATAGATGCTCTCTCAGATCCTATCCTCTCATAGGGCAAACTTGAAATTTCCACGGATCCGGTGCAAGAAGATGTGGTTTGTAATGCCAAAAAAGAAACAAAGAAAAATGCTCCACTGGTGCAGATAACTTGGGTTTCTTTTATTGGCAACTTTCGGTATATAGCATTAAAAACCAAGAGAAATGAAATAAAACCGAACAGGATAAAAAAACGACACTACCGCCGTTTATTTTAAAATCGCGCATGCGCGGTGCGTGCAATGTTGTGACCCTACGGCCGTTTTGTCACAACTGACGTCATCAGGGGTACGCACCGACGCACACGCGCATGCGCATTAAATACACAAGCGTCAAAACAGAGGACGCTATGATTGGTTCACACAAGGCTGTGCTTCATTTGGATAAATGCTGGAGAATTAACTAAAGGGGATAATTACCACAAACATGGAGACTAATAAATCAATTAAAAAGAGGGATTGTCAGGCTGTTAAACTTCACCCCATGAAGATAACAGCCTACGAGTATTCCACCAGTGCCATCTAGTGACTTTTTAAATATTACACCAAAGCTTAACAGTAGCATATATATAGGCTGCTGTGTGAAAAATAGTGAATTTAGGGGTAGCATGAAAAATAAAAAAATAAAAATAAAACTATTAACACATCATAGTTATTTTAATTTCTGTAGACATTTATAGAATTATAAAACTATTTTAATTAATTATAAAACTAACAAAAGCGGCAAACCTCATGTGATAGAGGCAGCAACATAGGACGTCACTTCTAGTGCCATCTAGTGAGGTATTAGAAAATTGCACCAGAGTCAATGTTAGCCTTAATTCACACCATAAAATAAAATTAAAATAAAATATATATATAAAAAGAAAAGAGAAAAATTTTTTTATTTAATATATTAAGGAAAGAGGGACTGAAGCCTGTTAATGCCTGTTATGAAATCCATAACATAGCCTGCTCTTTACATTAATTCTAAAATTCCAATACATAAATATCCACCCCTGTTTAGGACCAGAAAAAGGTGGGAAACTAAAATAGTATAAGAAGGATATTCAATAGAAGTATTTGAGATTCTTTAGGCTCCCTTCAGCACAAAGGGGTATATTCCTGCTAATCAATGCCTATCGTTAGAAGTGCATTAGGTAATCAGGACATTATTGTTGTTAAGAGATATATCAGAGTGGGACATCAACATCACCAACAACCTCATAAATTCAGCTGTTGATAAAACAGTTGATGTCCCACTCTATATTTAAACCATTGGGGGCATGGGAACCAAGCCTAAAAATCCAGTTGGTTTCTGATCTGAATATGGTTCGCTTCCCATTACTGCCTCGCCAGTGTGGAACGTACTTTTCTATCCCTATAAAGGTAGTGCCACTGGGGTCTCTGTTGTGCACTTCATCATAGTGTCTAGAGACACTATGCTTATCGAACCCTTGTTTGATATTGGCGATATGCTCCCCTAACCTTACACTAAGTTTCCTGGTGGTTCGCCCCACGTATTCCAAACCACAAGGGCACCTAAGAAGGTACACCACACACTTGGAAGCACATGTTATGAGAGAATTAATAGGGTAAGTGACGCCTGTGCCTACCGATGTAAATTCTGTAAGCCTTCTTTGGCGTAATGCATTTACTCTACAAACCCTACATCTTCTACAGGGGGAGAAACCCTTTAAATCACCAAAAAAAGTCGGACGCTGTGGTGGATCAGGGACATTTGGTGCCAGAGTGTGCCTCAAACTCGTGGCCCCCCTAAATAAGACACGAGGGTTGTTGGGCAATAAAGGGCCAAGGATACGGTCGTTTTTAATGACCGGCCAGTGTCTTTTAATAATTCTCTTGATGGCCCAGTGCTGACTGGAATAGGTGGTAAGAAAGGCCAAACTAAAGTCCTCCCCGTTGTTAACCTGGGGGGGTTTGTCCCTTAGAAGTTCCGTACGGTCCCTATTTCCAACCTCCACGATCAAGGTATCCAACATAGTTGCCTCATAACCTTTGTCAAGAAATTTAGATTTTAAGGATGAGGCCTCTCTAAAGAATTCATCCAAATTTGAACAATTCCGCCTTAAGCGTAGAAATTGGCCCTTAGGGACAGCGGACAACCATGATTGATGATGGCAAGAGTTAAGGGGAATAAAACTATTCCTATCAGTGGATTTGAAAAAAGTAGATGTAGTGATTCTACCATCCACTATAGTTATCAATAGGTCTAGAAAGTGAATCTGTACTGAACTGGCCTCGTGAGTCAGGACTATGCCCCTGTCATTACTATTAAGGGAGAGGAGAAAATTGGATAAAGACTCAGAGTCGCCGTCCCAGATAAACAGGACGTCGTCAATGAATCTTTTCCACATGACGAGTTGGGAGGGTTTATTACATAAAACCACATCCTCCTCCCATTTGGCCATGAAGAGGTTGGCCATACTGGGAGCGAATTTCGCTCCCATGGCCACTCCCCTTGTTTGTAGGTAATGCACGTTATTATGCCAGAAATTATTATGTGCCATCGAGAAATCCAATAGCTCCATCACAAAATTACATTGTGTGGTGGAGATATTGGAGTCCCGATAGAGGAAATGTCGCACCGCTTCATGACCCAATTGATGGGATATGGATGTACAAAGCGATGCGACATCCGCAGTCATTAGCATATATGTATCTTTCCAATCCATGCTGCCCAATATGTTAAGGATGTGTTTAGTGTCCTTAAGGAAAGCGGGGGTGCCCATCACCAGTGGCTGTAAATAAAAATCAATATATTTACCAACACGTGAAGTGATAGAATCTATACCACTGATGATGGGCCTTCCCGGAGGGTTAACCAAAGTCTTGTGAATCTTTGGCAAGATGTACATGACTGGCAACCTAGGGGCCAGTGGAATAAGATGTTCTCTCTCTTTTTTATTCAGAATCCCCATATTATACCCCTTGTCAATCAAACCTTTCAACTCCCGTTTAAAGCTGAGAGTTGGGTCCGATTGCAAGGGTAAATAGGTATCGGCATCAGAAAGGATCCTCTGCATCTCATTATTATAGGAGTCTTTATCCAAGATGACAATGGCACCGCCTTTGTCGGCGGGGCGTATAATAATGTCTTTCCTCCTACATAAAGCTTCAATTCCAGTTTTAACTTCATATTCAGGTTGTACTGTTCTCATTCTTAAATTGGCTAAATCCTTCAGTACTAAATCCTTGAATATGGCGACATTCGGTGCTGAATTTCCAGGGGGGTTAAACAGTGAGGCATTCGACAAACCTGAATGCACCACTGTGGAAGCCTCTCTTGCAAGTTGTCTAGATGGATTGCTCAGAATATACCGTTTAATGTTGAGTTTACGTGTATATTTCTGCACATCTATAAATGTCTGGAATTTATTCAAATTCCGCGGTGGCACAAATTTTAAACCTTTATTCAAGGTAAAAAGTTCACAGCCACTGGTGATGGACACCCCCGCTTTCCTTAAGGACACTAAACACGTCCTTAACATATTGGGCAGCATGGATTGGAAAGATACATATATGCTAGTGACTGCGGATGTCGCATCGCTTTGTACATCCATATCCCATCAATTGGGTCATGAAGCGGTGCGACATTTCCTCTATCGGGACTCCAATATCTCCACCACACAATGTAATTTTGTGATGGAGCTATTGGATTTCTCGATGGCACATAATCATTTCTGGCATAATAACGTGCATTACCTACAAACAAGGGGAGTGGCCATGGGAGCGAAATTCGCACCCAGTATGGCCAACCTCTTCATGGCCAAATGGGAGGAGGATGTGGTTTTATGTAATAAACCCTCCCAACTCGTCATGTGGAAAAGATTCATTGACGACGTCCTGTTTATCTGGGACGGCGACTCTGAGTCTTTATCCAATTTTCTCCTCTCCCTTAATAGTAATGACAGGGGCATAGTCCTGACTCACGAGGCCAGTTCAGTACAGATTCACTTTCTAGACCTATTGATAACTATAGTGGATGGTAGAATCACTACATCTACTTTTTTCAAATCCACTGATAGGAATAGTTTTATTCCCCTTAACTCTTGCCATCATCAATCATGGTTGTCCGCTGTCCCTAAGGGCCAATTTCTACGCTTAAGGCGGAATTGTTCAAATTTGGACGAATTCTTTAGAGAGGCCTCATCCTTAAAATCTAAATTTCTTGACAAAGGTTATGAGGCAACTATGTTGGATACCTTGATCGTGGAGGTTGGAAATAGGGACCGTACGGAACTTCTAAGGGACAAACCCCCCCAGGTTAACAACGGGGAGGACTTTAGTTTGGCCTTTCTTACCACCTATTCCAGTCAGCACTGGGCCATCAAAAGAATTATTAAAAGACACTGGCCGGTCATTAAAAACGACCGTATCCTTGGCCCTTTATTGCCCAACAACCCTCGTGTCTTATTTAGGGGGGCCACGAGTTTGAGGCACACTCTGGCACCAAATGTCCCTGATCCACCACAGCGTCCGACTTTTTTTGGTGATTTAAAGGGTTTCTCCCCCTGTAGAAGATGTAGAGTTTGTAGAGTAAATGCATTACGCCAAAGGCGGCTTACAGAATTTACATCGGTAGGCACAGGCGTCACTTACCCTATTAATTCTCTCATAACATGTGCTTCCAAGTGTGTGGTGTACCTTCTTAGGTGCCCTTGTGGTTTGGAATACGTGGGGCGAACCACCAGGAAACTTAGTGTAAGGTTAGGGGAGCATATCACCAATATCAAACAAGGGTTCGATAAGCATAGTGTCTCTAGACACTATGATGAAGTGCACAACAGAGACCCCAGTGGCACTACCTTTATAGGGATAGAAAAGTACGTTCCACACTGGCGAGGCAGTAATGGGAAGCGAACCATATCCAGATCAGAAACCAACTGGATTTTTAGGCTTGGTTCCCATGCCCCCAATGGTTTAAATATAGAGTGGGACATCAACTGTTTTATCAACAACAGCTGAATTTATGAGGTTGTTGGTGATGTTGATGTCCCACTCTGATATATCTCTTAACAACAATAATGTCCTGATTACCTAATGCACTTCTAACGATAGGCATTGATTAGCAGGAATATACCCCTTTGTGCTGAAGGGAGCCTAAAGAATCTCAAATACTTCTATTGAATATCCTTCTTATACTATTTTAGTTTCCCACCTTTTTCTGGTCCTAAACAGGGGTGGATATTTATGTATTGGAATTTTAGAATTAATGTAAAGAGCAGGCTATGTTATGGATTTCACAACAGGCATTAACAGGCTTCAGTCCCTCTTTCCTTAATATATTAAATAAAAATTTTTTTCTCTTTTCTTTTTATATATATATTTTATTTTAATTTTATTTTATGGTGTGAATTAAGGCTAACATTGACTCTGGTGCAATTTTCTAATACCTCACTAGATGGCACTAGAAGTGACGTCCTATGTTGCTGCCTCTATCACATGAGGTTTGCCGCTTTGTTAGTTTTATAATTAATTAAAATAGTTTTATAATTCTATAAATGTCTACAGACATTAAAACAACAACTATGATGTGTTAATAGTTTTATTTTTATTTTTTTATTTTTCATGCTACCCCTAAATTCACTATTTTTCACACAGCAGCATATATATATATATATATATATATATATATATATATATATAATATATATATATATATATATATGCTACTGTTAAGCTTTGGTGTAATATTTAAAAAGTCACTAGATGGCACTGGTGGAATACTCGTAGGCTGTTATCTTCATGGGGTGATGTTTAACAGCCTGACGATTCCTCTTTTTAATTGATTTATTAGTCTCCATGTTTGTGGTAATTATCCCCTTTAGTTAATTCTCCAGCATTTATCCAAATGAAGCACAGCCTTGTGTGAACCAATCATAGCGTCCTCTGTTTTGACGCTTGTGTATTTAATGCGCATGCGTCGGTGCGTACCCCTGATGACGTCAGTTGTGACGAAACGGCCGTAGGGTCACAACATTGCACGCACCGCGCATGCGCGATTTTAAAATAAACGGCGGTAGTGTCGTTTTTTATCCTGTTCGGTTTTATTTCATTTCTCTTGGTTTTTAATGCTATATACCGAAAGTTGCCAATAAAAGAAACCCAAGTTATCTGCACCAGTGGAGCATTTTTCTTTGTTTCTTTTTTGGCATTACAAACCACATCTTCTTGCACCGGATCCGTGGAAATTTCAAGTTTGCCCTATGAGAGGATAGGATCTGAGAGAGCATCTATAGCGGTTGTCGGCTTGTTCGCTATCTGGCAAGGAGCCCTAACGCATCGGTCTGTCGGTGTCCCCTGGAGTACTCCTGTGGTGGCTCCCCTATATCTGCTAAGCTTGTTTTGACCCCCCTGAATAAGGGCGGTCACAGGCTTTCTGGTAAGCCTTTTATTCATCTATTCGGTGGTGGGCAACATTGAATATTGAAGATGTATCCCTGAAATCTACATCACATTATATACACTGTGGACTTTTATGTGTTGTCATAAGTTTTATTTACAGGAGTTTTTTCTTCACTTATTTTAATTCATATGTCTACGCTCTAAAATATTTACAATATAATACATATATTTTGATATATTGACTTTGAATCACCTTTTCACCATTTAAATAATTGGTTTATCAAACTTCACTATTTACTTCACATGTCCAGCGCTGCACTCTTTATATTTTAGTTTTTGTTTTTTGTGCCCTTATATCGGGGTTATAGTGCACAGCAGCAGGAATCTTCTTTATCTTTTCATTAATTTTTATGCACCTAGCGCAATTTCTTTTTCTTTAACTTTTAAAGCAAATCATACTTATGATATCCTCCCTGGATAAGGGAATTGCTCCCCTGCAGGAATGGGGTATTCTCCCAGAACCGGATGAAAATAACCCCACTACCATCACACCGCGTCAAGTTGAAAGTCACTGCCAAAAATGCAAAATCACATTTGTAAATTGGACCAGAGGGTCTCTTTTTAGCTCCCTAGTCCCTGGAGCAGCGTAGTCAGGGGTTGTCAGGTTGAACTAACCCCCCCCAATTATCAGCTAGTAGCAGTTAGCTGCCCATAGGTGCCCTACACCTGTTCTAACTGTTGCACCATGTTATGTGCCTTAAACTTCCCATGCTTGTTTTATTGTTTTTCTGTTTTTTTTTTCCATTTTTTTCTACTTCTCAGGATGGTGACGGATGCAAGCTCCTGAACGGAACATTTCAACACAGACTGGCTACAACCACGAACTACTAAGGTGGGACTTCCCTTAGGACACCTTTTGGAGGTATGGTCAGAAATCATATTATTCACAATAAATACACTAACAAGTTTACTTGTGATGGATATAATTTACAACCCCCAACAAAGGATTCTTACAGGGTCCTAACAATCACATTTCCTGTTAAGGATGGCACTTATTATATCCATCAATGCTAAAGGGCTCAACCATCCAGCAAAAGGTAAGTCCCTTTTGGAAGGAAGCTCTTATGCATAATAGTGACATAATTTGTGCGCAAGAGACTCATTTCAACTCCTCAGCTCCACCTAAATGCACACATAAGAATTATCCTTTTATATTTACTGCCAATGCAGACTCAAATACCAAGGGGGTTCTTATAGCCGTCAGAGACACAATAGCGTTAAAGCTACATGAAGAAGTAAAGGATCCACAAGGCAGGTTTCTTATACTTACCTGTGACCTAAACTCGACCACCTATACGATAGTCACAGTATACTCCCCTACCAAAAAAACACCAGGTCCATTTCTTCAATAAGCTAATGAAAAAGATAAACACTCACCTCAAAGGCCTATTAGTGATATGTGGAGACTTTAATGTTGTCCCAGATCCAGTAATGGATTTAACGTCCCAACCAAAACGTCATGCTTCTACGCTACTCCCTTCTATGCACAATCATAATTTATATGACGCATGGCGCTGCTTGCACGCCAGTGAAAAGGATTTTACCTACTTCTCTCCACCTCACCAAGTCTATACCAGGATTGATCTCTTAATAGATCAACAAGTCCTACTTCAAACCATTTCTACCAACATCAATACGATAACGTGGTCTGACCATGCCTCCATTGTTCTATCTATAGCAGACTTGCCATCCACCAAACAGAAACCAATATGGCGATTAAACCCTTTATTACAACAGGAAGAATCAAGGACAATCCTCCGTACTCGCCTAGAGGAGTTCTTTTCTACAAATATGCACTCAGTTCAAGATCCTTTTAATTTTATGGAACGCCCATAAGGGGTTTATGAGGGGCATATTGGTACAGTTAGGAGCTAGAGCAAAGAGGCAGAGGCAAAAGCAGCTAGAAGATCTTACAAAAGAAATTTCAATTATAGAAGCCCAAAATAAAATCACAACTACAGCAACTCTATCTAAAAAATTAACACAACTTAGACAAGACCTTAGACTGTTACTAGATAATTTTGCAAAAACTTCCCGATGACTAAAAATGAACTATTATGTGCATGGTAACAGAGCTGGTAAACTTAGCCCAGAACCTTAAGGGACATAAATATAGAACTAAAATACCCCATACAATTCACCCAGACACCAAACAAAAAGAATACCACCCGCAAAAGATAGCAGACGCTTTTAGATTCTACCATGGAGCTTTGTATAACTTAAAAGATGACCCAGGCACAATACAACCTGACCCTGAAGCTATTAACAAATTCCTTACCAAGATAGACATACCTAAACTATCATGAGACCAGCTTCAATCTTTAAACCAGCCTTTTACAATACCGGAAATATATAAATGCTATAAAATCCCTCCCTTCTAATAAATCCCCAGGACCTGATGGCTTCAGCGGGGAATATTACAAGGAATTCATGACTCTTAGCCCCACACTTGCTTCATATTTTTGACTCTACCGCTGCCTCTTCCCCTTTGCCTCCTGAAATGTTAGAGGCATCGATTGTTACTCTGCCAAAACCAGGGAAGGATCCAGATACACATAATAGAAGGGGTGAACTCCTCTTCTACAGACGCTATAAATCGATGACCTCCTATTGATATGGTCTGGTTCTGAATCCTCATTACGTATGTTTTTGGAACATTTGAACAAGAATGCAAATAACATAAAACTCATGAGTCAGTGGAGTAAGGAACAAATCAACTTCCTTGATGTGACCATTTACCTGACAAACTGCAGATGAAAGTGTTTTTTAAACCAACGGACAGGAACAGTTTCCTCCCCACACATAGTGGACACCACCCTCTATGGCTTAGGAATATTCCTAAAGGCCAGATGATGAGGGTGAGGAGGAACTGTTCAACACCTGAGGATTATGCTACACAATCTGGTGTGTTGAAAGACAGATTTTTGGAAAAGGGGTATAAAAAAAAAACAACACTTGGATGCAGTTGTAGAGGAAATTAGAATTGTGCCTAGGGAGGAGTGTTTAAAAGAGGGAGCCTCAGTGGTTAAGAATACAGAGCATGAGTGGGCTTTCATATCTTCTTTTCATTCTCAGTTTAGAGAAGTGGAAAATATTTTTAAAACCCACTGGCATGTTCTTTCTATGGACAGGACTCTGGCTAAAGTTCTTCCCGTTAACCGAAGTTCATTTAAAATCGCAGAGCTCCGAATTATGGAGACGCTATAGTGAAAAAGGTCCTTGACCCGCCCAGCCATCCCCCCTCTTTTTGGGATCAGGAGGGGTTCTGTAGGAGATGTAAAGCTTGTAGGGAAGTAAGTAGACCCCTTAGAGGAGTGAAAAAAAATAGTTTCCCCATCTAATAATAAAGAGTTTAGTATTAAAACACTTTATTACATGTAACACGACACATGTAGTGTATGCTCTGACCTGTCCCTGCGGGTTATTATACATTGGAAGAACTAAACGACTCTTAAGAATTCGTGTAGCAGTGCATATCCACAATATACGCATTGGATTTAAAAGATCACAACTTATCCCTACACTTTAAGACTTATCACAATCAGGACCCCTCTGGTTTGAAATTTTGGGGTATAGACCACATCAAACCATCATGGAGGTGGTCTAATTTGGTGAGGGAATTGTCTAAAAGGGAAACGCAGTGGATTTTTTTTTAAACAGACAGCCTTTCCCCTAGAGGGTTAAATATAGACCTTGACTTGAACTGCTTCATTAGCGACTATTAGATATGTCCTTTATTATTTATTTTGTGAATACACCTCCATTTCTCTTAGAGATCTGTGATATTTCTGACTACATCATTCCATTCGTGGTGGCTGGCCATTATTTATGATAATTTACATCTTGCCTATATTGATTACTAGTAGTCCCTTTTACGTCCCTGTCACTATTTTTAGATTATTATTAGGTCATTTGCACACTTTTTTTTACATATATGTTGATCTTCATCCCTTGATTGTTCTTTGAAAAAAATTTAGAAATAGCAAGGGCATTCTAAGCAATTTATTTTGAATATTTTATTATAAGCATAGAGTGTTAAGAGAGATTGGTATTGCTATTACCAATGTATATGTATTATGCACTGCAGTGATCCCCTGACTTGATGTCAGCAGTAATCAAGTAGCAAACCTAGCTCTTTACTGTTTTGAACCCACAGTGTCTGGAGTGAACTTACTTAATATGCAAACTGAGTGCTGCAAAGAGTTAATGCCAATTCACTCATCACACTATTATATATTAAGAGACGCCACGCCGTATGGTCATGCCCCTTAGACAAAGTTGGAATGACGAAACCGGTCAGGGAGTGACCTTACGGCGGACTGAACACACGCATTCAACGCTGCGCTCCATTATCCAGCACAGATTCCGGAAGAGATCAGCACTGAGCGGCCTGTAGTGTCCCCTGCAATACTTTAAAGACATCTCCGGCCCTTTGGTGAACCACCGTTCGTGTTGTACCTGACATCAAGCCATCGGATGTACTGGTAATGATAGCAGCTGTATGGAACAGAAGTTTTTTAATGCTTTGGATGACACACATCTCTAATAAAATAACTGGAAAAAATAGAACTACTCTATGTGGAGTTTATCTTTTTCTATATCCTTGGATGTTGTGATCTTCCGAGCTGGTTGACGCAGGAAACTAGTGGGATATCGTGAATGCTTTTTATCTACATCTTTGTGGCGAGTTTGAACCCCAAAGGGGCGTGTGGAGCACGGGGTGCGGAATAAGGCGATTGGTGCACTATCCGAATATTTCCCCTCTTTATCTACATATGAAGCTTGCCACGGACTTGATCTTCACGTCTATTCACTTTTGTATCTGCTATTTTCTGTTTGCATGTATATCATATATGCAGATGTGTCAATATTTAGACTTTTGACAGAAGCACCGCTTGGATAAGATGTTCTTTTATGTTTTTTTTATTGCCTTTGGGGACATATGAATGGAGCCCTACTCTGTTAAAGTGAGAAAGATTGGGAAGAATTTCTGATATGGAAGCCTGCAGATATTGCCAACTTCACCCTTGTGGTCTTAAAAAAATAATTTTTTGGCGAGTGCGCAATGCAGGGGGGGTTATAACCGGTAAAGGTTGGTGATCAGCGTTTGCACTATTTTGTATGGAGTGATATCCATTTGGGTGTAATTATTGACATTGTAACATTACTACACCATACAAGTTTTTTTCTTCTTTTCTGATACACCTGGGAGTTTCACAAATAGGGATAGAGGAGAGAACACACCAACTTGACAAGATTAGCGTAATTCATGCAGGTTTGCTGCACTTAATTGTGTAGCCGATAATTCCGGTAAGCCTTCAAATTCTTCTGTTGGCTGAACATTTTTGTACCAATGGACGGTTTGTGTGTTTTTTTTTTTTTTTAAATACAGGAGGATTATTTTTATTTACATTAATTTTTGTTTTTGCTCAAATCACAGCGCTGCACATTTTGTATGTTCCTGCAGTTCTACTTTAAAGTGGCGCTAAAGTCCCACAATAAAAATTACTAGGAGGTTTCTCGCAGAACCCAGTCTTATTTTGGCAAACAAAAAAATAAAAGAAATCTCCCTATGCTGCTAGGTTTCCTTGCTAAATACTTGGTGGACCTGAAGGGGATTTTGTTCATCAACAGAACTTACAATTTAACATAAATGCTACCCACTGCTTCAGACAGTAAAGTATAACTGTAACTGAAACGGACACTGTGTTAATACTTGCCTATGATTTGTGGGTTCTCATCACCTCCTCCATGTCCGCCTGCCATTTAAGTGCATTGACAAATTTCCTGGTGATGTCACAAAGATCTCCCAATTCTGCCACATCTCTGCTATTCCTTGTTTGGATTTTAAAAGGACCTACTAGATCCCTGTTGATCAGAAGGCGGGGGACACCGGGTCGCACCATTTTGACAATGTTGGCAAAAGGTTCAACCTGAGGGTATAAAAACAGGAAGAGTCATATGCTGGTGATATAGATTGCAATCAAATATAGATTTACCAAAGCCATCTAGGAGAACCTACATAAAACTATCCATTCTGTTTACTTACATCCCCCATCAACCAAGCCCCTGCAGAACAAACAGCCATTGCTGACCGACCTATGCTTCTGAAAGTGTTTTTTGCCTGGCTGTTGTGGGACTGATTTCCAAATCACTGACCCAGAAAATATATGCAAATCATAGTACTGACTTCATTTTGACCTTACTTAACATGTTTCAGTGTTGGTAAAAGGCATCAGTTACACTCCAAATTAAAAGCTACAGTCAGTCCAGTGCAAGATACACCACCTGAACTCCACCTGCGTCTCCAAACGCATTTCACTGGTATTGAGCACATTTGTTGAGTAGGTGCTAACAGGTGGAGAGGTTCTCTTATCCACAGATCAGGCCATAAAGCCACAGGTCAGACTATACATAGATCAGGCTATACACAAGGCTATACACAAACCCACAATTATAGGGAGTGTTGACAAAAAATGCAGGTTTTCAAAAATGCACCTGGCACCATGGAAGATAATGTAATTTCCATTGTTGTGCACAGCAGCACACGTACAGCAAAATTGCATTTGTGTGTTATATATTAAAATCTTTCCTACCCTATAAACTTTTGCCAGCTTTATCTAATCTGATAATCTATTCCAATTTCTGGATTACCCCTCTTTTCTCACATAAATATAAAATCTTTGGGTCTTATGGGAAAGAATTTTAAAATCCACATAAAATCATTAGATGCGAGTATAATACTTCACATAGTTATAACTGTATGCAGTCCCTTAATAGAGCTATGTAACACTTTAATGTGAGGATGATTACCCAAACCAGAGTCCTTAAATTAAGTGTTCTCACATCTTAATATTTGTTCCCCAATACAAAAAAGGAAGGTTAAGCACCTGAGGAGGATTGCCACCATATGATCTATAAGCGTGGGATGGGATACATCCCACTCAAAGTTCAACCTTTCTGGTATGCATGTTCAATGGAAATATCCTCGCATTTTACACAAGAAAAAAAAAAAACACACCTCTGATAGGCCTGTAAATTCTTTCATTGGCATGGATTTTTAGAGATTTCCTCGATTTATGATCAGTAAAATGTTTGGCCAAATTTGTTCTCACATCAGTTAAATGATCCCTTAGTCTATTGGATAAACCTTCTCATCGTTCGACACACATACAATATATTACAAATTCAGTATGTTACATACACCACAAATCTGGTGTTGCAATTCACCTGTTATTTAATGGTATGTGCACCATCTGTGAACATAAATTTGATCTCCTGGGGGTGTCCAACAAGCTTACAAACACAGTTACACAGTAGGCAAGGTTGAATAAAGACAATAGTTCATCCAGTTCAACTTGTGTAGGCGAGTCAGGGTCTATAATCATTTCCCATATCCCTATATGTTGTGCTCTTTAAGATGCACAGCCAAGAGTCTTTTAAAAATATCCATATTCCCTGCTGCCATCACCAATTCTGGAAGAGAGTTCCACATCCCTATGGCCCAGACAGTGAAAAACCCCCTGCACAGCTTAAATTTAACCGCTTCTCCTCCAATCTCATTGTGTGGCCCCTTGTCCTATTACACTCCCTGAGACTGAATCGTTTTTTCCTACACTGGAATCACTATTGAGGTAAGAGTAAATCACCATCATGTCCCCTCTCAAGCGTCGATTCTCCAGCGAGAATTTGGTGCTTGTAGTTGTCCCCTCGTAATTGAGGTCCTTTAGTCCTCCTATTAATTTAGTTGCCCTTCTTCGGACTCTCTCCAGCTGGTAACCAGAACTGGACGAATACTCCAGATGTGGCCTAACCAGAGTTTTATAAAGTGACATGATTATTGGATTTATCCCTGGAGTATATCCCCTTTTTTATGCATGCTAAAATTCAGCCAGCTTTGGTGACTGCAGCTTGGCATTGCATGCTATTGCTCAGTCTGCCTTCTACTAAGACACCCAGATGTTTCTCCATCCTCGATTCCCCCAGGAGTTCTCCCCCTAGTGAGTAGTTTGCATTTATGCTTTTAACCCCTAAGTGCATGACCTTACATGTCTCCACACTAAACCTCATTTGCCATGTAGTTTCCCACCCCATTTCGTTCAGGTCTTTCTGTAAAATTTCTATATCCTGATGTGAAGTTATTGCCCTGCTTATTTTTGTGTTGTCCGCAAAAACTAGGATTGAGCTATTTATCCCTTCCTCTAAATCAATTGGTCCCAAGATAGAGCCTTGGGGTACCCTACTTACCACTCCAGACCAGTCTGAGTGCACGTTATTTATCACCGCCCTGTAACCAGTTTGCTATCCAAGAACAGACCATATGGTCCATGCCTGCAGACCTCAGCTTGTAGATTAAGCGTTTGTGTGGAACTGTATCGAATGCTTTTGCAAAATCCAGATACACCATATCCATAAGCCTCCCACTATCTAGATGGCAGCTCACTTCCTCACTTCCCAAGGTACCAAGATTCTTGTTGCGAATACCACACCTAAACATACCTTTTATTGATCACCAGTTGGTCCATTCCCTTGTAGTTTGCAAAATGAACTAGGGGATAGCGTATCGCCAAGTGTAGGCACTTTTCTCACAACAAACTTACTGTATGTTGGCACTGGATCCATAATTCAAAATGCCCTAAAAAAGGACCGATGGCCAGGTAACTAGAATTTCCAGAAATAAGCCAGCACTGGCAAGCTTCAAATTTCTCTCATTACATGGCTCCTTTAACACCCATCTCTAGCCCTGCCCTCTTCCAAAGAACTTGTCAGAGCTGCTGAATATATACAGCAAGGTTGAAGATCTGCATATGTCAGTCAGTTCTGTATTCTTCCTTTACACTGCAAGGCTGATGTGTAGATGTCAGGAATTAAAAAAGGGATCACCATGCCATAGGTATTGGGGTCCAGATAAAGTCTTGTCTTGACAAATAAAGTATTAGTATCTGGCAGTCAATGCATTTCAGTGGTTAAAAGCTGTCTTTCCCCAGTATGTTGTAGGAGATCCACCAGGCATTTAAAAAGCTGGCACCTATTAGCAATCATGATATTCTTTCAGAACCGTCACCATGTCCAGCACTCTACCCACCTATCGCCGGAATTTAACAAAGGCCTCACAGGTATTACTGCACTACTAGAACATTTTTTGATTAACATAAATTAGAACAAAAAGTAAGATACCTCTAAAGAAGTTCCCATTACAATCAGCAGATCTGCCTCTGGAAAGTCCTTTGAAAATTTGTCAAATGTTTTTGGAAGGTCTTCACCAAAGAATACGATGTCAGGTTTGACAACTCCATAACATACATTGCAACGAGGAGACTTGTCATTCATTATGCAGTCCTTTGGAAAGGAGAAAAAAACAAATACAAGAACGCAGCTTAGCAACAGATAGCAAGTTAAAAAAAGGACCTCCGGTTTAAACAAATGTAATAAAAAAAATAAAGTCAGCAGCTACAAATAATTTAGCTGCTGACATTTAGTAAAAACACACACCATTCCAGGGATCCAGCGCGGTCCTCACCCAGGCCAATTCTCCATCAGCCTTCTGGTCCTTGGCACAAACATCTTGGATGTGGAAGCCACAGCTGGCTCTCCACTGCACATGGCTGAGTCACACTGTGCTTTGTGAATGGATCCAGAGCCTCCTATAATACATTACGGGAGTATGAGGTCTGGGTGTGGGGGGTGTGTGTGGGGGGGGGGGGGGGGTGGCGGCAGAATGGTGACAAACTTCCGCCCAGATTACCTAGGCCAAGGATGTCAAAACTCCATTTCATTGCGGCCCGCATTATGGATGCCCTCATTTGCCAATTGTATCTATAAAACTATATAATTCTATCAAGGGCTTTTTTCCTTCAGAGAATAGGTGAAGGAATGCAACCACGCCGCCTTTCCCCACCAAACGGTAAGTGTGGCCAATTTGCACCAGTGGCAGGATCTTAAAGGGGCAATAAATACGAGGAGTGCATTATTTGTGGCGTTTAGGGGCCGCCCTATGCATGGAGTGGAGAGTTCAGGGGTGTGCAATGTACATAATGCAAAGTTCAAGGGTGTGCTACATACTGTGTACAGAGCACAATTTCAGGGGTGCCCTATGCACAGAGTGCAGGGTTTAGGAGTGTGCAGGGCTCAGCTTTCACAGGCCATCCATATTTCACTTCCACCCCTCAGCTCTGACCTCTGCACCACTGTCCCCATCCCCCACAGCCCTAAAAAAAAAAAAAATAAAAAAATAAAAACCCCTCATCTACCTGACCCTGGTACCTCCCGGCAGTGTAGGTGGCTCCTCCTCTCTCTCACTTGCAGGGAGATCATTGGTCTGTGTACCCAGGCACAGATGTTGATCACAGTGCAGCTTACCACATGATGCCCCATCCCACACTGCATCTCCCGTGTCCCCATCATGAGTGCAAGGCAGGGATCTGTGATAGTCACCAAGAGGAAAGCTGTCCTTACAAACACAGAAGGCATGTGTGTTTACAAGTGACAGTTCTACTACATTCTGGCTGAAAACAAAAAGCCCTGGGTGCAAGGACCACATGAAATGGTCTGGCTGGCCAGATTTATCCCGTGGGCCTTGTGCTTGACATGTGGCCTAGGCAATCTGATCAGAAGCAGGAGCGGGTACCTGGCAGAAATAAATACCTGCTCCCCAATTTAAAAAACACAAAAACAAAAAATGTTGGGGGTGGGGGATTAAATAACGAGGAACTTCCCTTTTCGGTTAAAGTTCTTTTATAAAATACACTTCCCACAAGCCTAGAGAATGCATAGGCACATTTTATTTGGTGAAAAATGGATGTCGTGATTAGTTCTTGGGGAGGTGGGCAAGAACTGCTGGAACCCTTTGGAGGCAACTGGTCACCTCCTCAGTGTGTTTTAACCCTTTAATGCCAGCCCTTATCCACTCTAATTGGTCACGTTTGGTGCTGCTAATCTCACAACAGTGACACCTGTGGGCAAAACCAGGTACTGAATACTAGAGACTAATACTAGAGAAAAATCATAAAAATTAGGCTATAAAAGGTACAGTGATTAAACAAAGTCAAACAAAAACCACTACTGTACGTACAAGTATGACAACGGTATCAGGGTTTCCCCAGATTTACTATTGAAAAAATATACCGTAGGATTTTTTTTTTCCCCCCATGTAATATTGCAAGGCAGAGATGCTAGCCCTACCTGAGCCTCTTTTGCAGGAAATGGGGTGTAACACAGATGACATGAGGCAGATGAGAATGTTCCATGAGCTTCAACTAGTTTTCTTGAAGGAATGCCAGCCACTAGAAAAGAATAAGCAAATTGTAACTATGATTCCCCCCCCCCTCTTTACATGATGCATGTATGCAACTGTGTTTATCTCTATGAAAGCCTATAGATGGCTCAGAAAAGAAAAGCTGTAAAAAGGGACACTAAGAAAAGCCTTCTCAGTGTGGTATATTACACAGCCCGGAATACATTTTCTGGGTGGTTTGTACTATAATGTGTTTTCTCCCAGTCAGCCAACAAAGAGGAAAATTATATGAAAAAGGATTACACCTTTACTGAAAAAGTCTAGCATTTAGGCTATAACCATACTTTCTTCCTGTGGTTATAACTGGGAACTGTGGTGACACCAACCCTGGGTTATCCTCCAGGGACAAGCAGTCAGGGAAGGCAGAGCCATGAACATATATATATATATATATATATATATATATATATATATATATATATATATATACACATATATATATACACACACATACATACATATATATATATATAGTATGTATGTAGGTGGCTGGGGACCTGAAGTCCTACCCAACCACTGGTCAAAATTTGGGGCACCTACAACCTATGTTTCTGGAGATATGGGGCTCCTTGAGCAGCCTGTCAGAAGTGACAGAGCTACCAGTATAAATACAAGCTGGCAAACTCTGTTTGCAGCAGACTGATAGGATGAGCTCACAGTGCCTCTCACTTCTTGTCAGGAGAACCAAGCTCAATGGATAGCTTGGAGTCTTGGACCAATGGTAAAGTACCATTGGCCCAAGGTGTCCAATAAAAATGCTGCAGTGGAGGCACGCCTCCCACTGCAGTGAGATAGAAGGGGGCATGTGTCTAAAAGACACATGCTCCCTTCCAGCCCAGCCCTCTTAACTAGAAGGAAAAAGCATGGGTTTATGGGTATAAGATTTACCCACAATCCCATGTTTTTCTCACACAGTTAACCGCTTCCCGACCGCTGCAGGGCAATATACGTTGGCAGCATGGCACTGGTGGGCAAAAGGGCGTACAGGTATGTCCCCTTTAAGAAGCAGTGCTGTGTGCACCACATTCCCCGTCACCGCGGGTCCCGCGGACTCGATGTCCGTGATCGTGTCACGGAGAGGTAGAACAGGGAGCTGCCTTTGTAAACAAGGCATTTCTCCGTTCTGCCTTGTGACATGACAGAGATCACTGCACCCTGTCATCGGGAGCAGTGATCGCTGTCATGTGTGTTGAAGCCCACCCCCCCACAGTTAGAATCACTCCCTAGGACACACTTAACCCCTTTCATCGCCCCCTAGTGGTTAACCCCTTCACTGCCATTTACACAGTAATCAGTGTATTTTTATAGCACTGATCGCTGTATAAATGACAATGGTCCCAAAATAGTGTCAAATGTGTCCGCCATAATACAACAATTAAATCACATCTAAATAAAATTAATGTTATACACACACTGTAATGTGACCACCAGTGACAAATGTGAAAAATTAAATAATGAAAAACATGGGTAAATATATGAAGTAAGTCCACTCCAAAGGGTTATAGGAAAAAGGTTCACTAGCAGAACAATCCTCCAAGTGCTGGTTAAACAAACGTCCAGACGATGCAAATCGTGCAACTGCAACATCCAGAAGAATGTGATGACAGAAGGGTGCCTCCACCAATAAAATTACTGCCGCTTACCAGCTCCTAAAAGCTCTTTTTAAAAGGAGATCATGCATGCCTGTGGCTTTCTACCCCAGCCTCGGGTCTTTCAATCGGGCTCCTTAGGTTCTCCCCACAGGGTATCTTCTATGAAGCAGATAGGCACTCATCCCCCATAAAAGGATATATAAAAAAGGCTTCCATAGCGTAATACGTTTAACAGAGTTTATTGTATAAAAAGTAATGCACTTACAGTTAAAATGTAGATCAAAAGCGTTGTTAAAAACATAAGCCGGCCAGCTCAAGTATGCTGCCCGTTGCTTCCGGGACCAGCGTGGTATGTGGTGACATCAGCATGCCGCTCCTCCCTACGCTGTTTCGTCACAACTGACGTCTCCCAGGGGCAGCATGCCCTGCTTCATAGAAGATACCCTGTGGGAAGAACCTAAGGAGCCATCCAGATTTAAAGACCCAAGGCTGGGGTAGAAAGCCACAGGCATGCATGATCTCCTTTAAAAAGAGATCTTAGGAGCTGGTAAGCGGCAGTAATTTTATTGGTGGAGGCACCCTTCTGTCATCACATTCTTCTGGATGTTGCAGTTGCACGATTTGCATCGTCTGGACGTTTGTTTAACCAGCACTTGGAGGATTGTTCTGCTAGTGAACCTTTTTCCTATAACCCTTTGGAGTGGACTTACTTCATATATTTACCCATGTTTTTATTTAATTTTTCACATTACAGTGTGTGTATAACATTAATTTTATTTAGATGTGATTGAATTGTTGTATTTACATCTACTCTTCAATTTATATAGCGCAGCTATTTTTATTTTTTGCTTGAATTATTTAGTGTGTGTGTCTCACATTTTAGTTGCAGCTTTATGTATTTGATACTTTAAACAGTGTATACTCCCGTATACAGGTTTTATGGGGATAGCGCAGTAATTTTACCTGTTTTAGTGTCCGCCATAATGTCGCAGTCACGATAAAAAACTAAAGAAAAAAAAAAGCTACAAATTTATCCCCTATTTTGTACACGTTATAGATTTTGCGCAAACCAACGCTTATTGCATATTTTTTTTAACCAAAAATATGTAGAAAAAGAAAAAAAAAAAAATAAATAAATATATATATATATATATATATATATATATATATATATATATATATATATATATATATATATATTTTTTTTTTTTTTTTTTGGGGGGGGGGGGGGATATTTATTATAGCAAAAAGATATTGCTTTTTCAAAACTGATTTTTTTTTTTTTGCTATAAACAAAACACACACACACCACACAGGTGATCAAAATACCACCAAAAGAAAGCTCTATTTGTGAGGGAAGAAAAAAAAAAAAAAAAAAAGTCAATTTTGTTTGGGTAAAATGTCGCACGACCGCGCAATTGTCAGTTAAAATGACGTAGTACCGAATTGCAAAAAGTGCTCTGGTCAGGAAGGGGCAAATGCTTCCGGGGCTGAAGTGGTTAAGAGGGAAAATGAGAATCTGCTGATGAAAAGGTACTGTTTTAATCAAGCTAAATCATATATTTTTATGCTGTATGTTATAACATCATTTAATTATCTATTTATTGTGAAATTACTGGTTGGAAGTTATAACTTCAAACTTCAGTAATTTGTCCGTTAAGCCACCTGCTTGAGTACAGTATACTTTTTATGTTACATGGTATTTGCGCAGCAATTTTTCAAACGCCTTTTTTTTGGAAAGAAACTGTCCTGCGAATGAAGAAGATGAACACAAAGAGGGCCTGATTTTTTTGTATAATGTGAAAGATGATGTTACGCTCAGTAAATAAATAGATACCCAACATGTCACGCTTTAAAATTACGCACACTTGTGGAATGGCGCTAAACTTCAGTACTTAAAAATCTCCATAGGTGACAATATAAAATTTTTTACAGGTTATATGTTTAGAGACACAGGAGGTCTAGTGCTAGAATTATTGCTCTCGCCCTAACAATTGCGGCATATGTAACCTGTGTGCGCGCATCTGGCTCTGATACTAGCCAGTGCCTCACCAGCCACTGACCTCACCGCATGTCCCTGGTTATCACCTTCATAATGGCCCATCCAGGTAATTTCCCCTTACCTTACATGGCCAGAGTTCTCACCACAAGCCTGAGTTCAGCTCATAAAAACAGACATCAGGTATTTAGATATCATTATAAAATACTAAAGCCGAACTTTGAGCACAAAAGCCACAGAAGATATGAATCCACTTTTTTTGCACCAAATTCCATTTACAAAGATAATATCTGGGTTTGTAAAGTAGTAGAGAGCAGAGTTGTGGGAGGGGCTCACCAGATCCACTCGCTACAGGCTGCTTACAGAAAACTACAGGAGGGGGCGGATACAAGACCAGTCACGCTGTACAAGGGGAAAGAGCAGCAGCAACTGATCTTTATTACAGGAAGCTCCTGTACAGAAGCAAAGTTTACTGCACAGATCTGTGCAGTACACAAATACAAAAATGACCGTTGTATTTAGAACATATTTGCATATCCTGGAGTTAAGCTTTAAATGCGTTTTGAAGGAATGCACACAGAAAAAGACAGGAGGACCAAAAATTTCAAAGTGAACGTGTAAACAGACTGTGCAGAAAAAGTTTTTTGGATCCACAGCAGTTTCTGGACAAGCAGTCTAGAAAGCTCCCTGCCTTCCAAACGCATCCTGGAAGACTGAGGCTATCAGGCTTCTCCTCCATATCCCAGGTAACAATTATTTATAAAAAAAATAAATAAAAAAAATATCGGCATCTTCCAAATCCCTTTGGTCCAGTTTGATGTTTTTCCTGAGGTTTAAACTCTTGTAATGCACACATAATCCAGTAGGAAGGCATTAAATGCCATCAGTATTTATAGGTATTTTTTGGAGGAACCACAAGGGGGTTTTCTGCACAATCATTTGCATTTTTGACTATGTTGCGGGGCCACCCCTGAAACGGCATCTACCTTTAATCTTCAGGAGGTAATAGGCCTCACTGGTGCCAAAGTGATCTACTGTTCTTTTTAGATGCAAATGCATATACAGCATAACTAAGTAATACTAGAACAAAAAAAAAAGCCAAGACACTGCAGTTAAAACACTCCGGAATGGTAAAATAAAACAAATACATTTCACTTGAGTTCAAGTGCCTGAGCCCTGACCAAGTCACAAAGTTCAATTTATTTTACCAACTAAAGGGTGTTTCAGCTGCACTAGGAGGTGTCCGTTTTGTTCTGCGAGTACCTTTACACTTGGGCACAGTCTATCTTTGGACTTGGGGTTAACTTTAGCTTGTGTATTGCCCATGTTTTACTTTTGCCCTCCCAGCAACACCAACTCACCTGTAAAACTCCCTGCCCAATCCATTTTGTGCCAGGAAGTAGCAATAAACATACCTGGTACATTACCTCCTCCTCATGTGAAACTGCTGGCATTTGTGATTGGGGAGCCCTCAGCCCTGCATAAGCTCAGACTCAGAGCTTTTACCGTGCTGCCTTTCATTGCTTCCAGTGCCAGAATAAAAGTAACAAAGCAGTAAGTATGAGCTGCAGGAAGGGCAGCAAGTGAAACTGTTGTGTTACTATGCAAAAAACAAAAGCAAGGCCATAGTTTCCCCTCCCAGCAGAAGCTTACTTTTTTCTAGGCCGTCAATGTTCTGCGTATAGCACCTCAGCAGCAAACCCTTCTCATGTAGCAGCCGCACAAAGTAGTGGATATAATTTGGCTTGTATTTCCCAGGATACAGCTCTTTCGCTAAGGCAAAGAAAGGTTTTGGGTTGTATGTGAAATAATCAATGTCAAAAATAGCTTCTGGGTACGGCACTCTGTACTTCTTCAGATTGTCATACAGACCCGAGCCTGGTGTCCTGCAACACAGAGAAATGCGGGGGTTATTACAGGGACAATTATCAATCCCCCCCCTCCTTAGCTCCCAGTAATGGTTTCTGGTGGTAGAAGCTCCACTACGTTTACAGCTCCAAGAGAAAAAACTTTTTAGCAAGTTTTTTGGCTAAAATATAGGGCTGTACTAGCCAGGAAACCCAGTTTTAGAAGAAAAAAAAATATGGAAGAGGTCTTCT
The DNA here is from genome assembly GCF_042186555.1 of Aquarana catesbeiana. Classification (NCBI taxonomy): domain Eukaryota; kingdom Metazoa; phylum Chordata; class Amphibia; order Anura; family Ranidae; genus Aquarana; species Aquarana catesbeiana. The sequence goes on from NC_133326.1 coordinate 520,708,231, forward strand.
CCAAGTTTATTCTAAAAATGCAAGTTTTCCTTAATTCTTACTGAGCAGCTGTTTTTACTACTGACTCCCTCCTCTTCTGGGACAGTCTAATTACCACCACTACCCACCCTCATCTCTCAACATCCCCTTTTAACTGCCAGTGGAGAAGCACAAAAAAGGGGATAATTGGAGTATGTCACTTAACTGACAGCTCCGAGTCTGCCGGGGCTGTAGACAACACATCCAAGATGGCAGCACCCAGGAGCAGTTTCAGGACTGTTGGATATCCAAACAAGATAGAATTTTACAGGTAAAATAACATGCATAAAAATACATTAAATGCACATATTATCTTATGGACTTTTGTAAATTATGGGCGGGCCGCCACTAGTCGATGCACCCGGCTCCTAACCTCCATGCAGGGCACCAAACGCATGGATTATAATGTTTTTTTTTTTTGTTTTTTTTTTTTTTTCTTTTTTTAAGCATGCGATTAGAGCCCGAGGCTAATTGGCTTCAAGAAGGGTGGGCACAGAGCACTGAACCGAGCCCATCCACTTGTGTGACATTAGCAATTAATATTCGCCAAGGTCTTCCTGCTTCTCCTAGCCAATTAGAAGAGGGTCCCAAGACCTGATTACCCCAAGATCCCCTGCCCAGTGTTTTCCGCCCCCCAAAATATTGAGCATCAGCCCCCACTGCTGTCGACATGGATTGTAACTTGTATATTTGCAAGTTTATTTATGTACACAGCAGAGGAAGACAACTCTAGTCACTGCATTTAACGATGGCTCCATAGGATGTTGCAAGACAAAGGAACCACCATAAAGCTGTTCCTGCGGAACTATTGTGTTCTCCCGGCAGGGAAAGGGGGAGGGGGAGGGTACAGGGAGCCCACACAGTGATGATTGCTAGCGGATATAGCCCCTGGCAGTCCCATGAAGAACCTGACATGCTGATTGTACCCAAGTTGATCGATCATTCAGCATACCCATACATGGTTTTAATATCAGCCAGTTATGGCCAGTTTTAGGTGCCCATACATTATTTAATTTTCTTTCCTTCCACCTTGGGAACACAGTCATTGTTGATATGGGGAGGGGGGGGGATGCTTCCTGTACTGCAAGCGAGAAGGGGTGGGCAAGAGGAGCCTCCCTGGCTGGCGGAACACAATTCATGCTAGTGGCATTAATAGCCACTGGCAGCAAGATGTAAAAAAAAAAAAAATCTGACAGACTAGTTGTACTCAAGTTGATTGACTTAGGTACAATCAGCCTGCCTGCCCGTACATGAATTGAATCTTGGCCGGTCCCTCCTGAACCAGCCCAACTTTGATACATACATGCATGACCGAATGTATCAAAGCTTTAAACAGGAAACCTGGAGCAGTGCTCATTGCACCAGCTTAAACACTAGCTGACCAGCTCACGCAGATATACTGTGGCAGGTCGGCTCTCCTGCGGGAATCGCTGTACCTGTACGGTGGCTCGCGCAGTTGCAAGCCCGCAGGTCGGGCGGACTCGATGTCCTACGGCACCCGCGATCACCTAATACAGAGGCAGAACGGGGGATCTGCCTTTGTAAACAAGGCAAATCCCCATTCTGACAGATGACAGGTCAGATATTCTGTTCCCAGTGATCGGGATCAGTGATCTCTCATGCCAGGGAAGCCCATCCCCCTACAATTAAAACACGCTGAGGGAACACATTTAACCCCTTGATCGCCCCCTAGTGTCAACCCCTTCCCTGCCAGTGTCATTTTTATAGCACTGATTAATGTAATGTCACTGGTCCCCAAAGAGTGTCATTTGGGATCAGAATTGTCTGCCGCAATGTCGCAGTCCAGCAAAAATAAATCGCAGATCATCGTCATTACCAGTAAAAACAAAACAAAAGAAAAGAAAAGAAAAGAAAACTAAATCAATCCTAGTTTGTAGATGCAATAACTGCGCAAACCAATCAATATACGCCTATTGCGATTTTTTTTTTACCAAAAATATGAAGAATATATATCGGCCTCAACTGATGAATAAAATGCATTTATTTTTTTTTTTCTTTTTGCTAGAATACATAAAAAAAAAAATATATAGTTTCGAAATTGTCGCTCTTTGTTTATAGCGCAAAAAATAAAAACCAGAGGTGATCAAATACCACCAAAAGAAAGCTCCATTTGTAGGGGAAAAAAAAAAAAAAAAGACATCGATTTTGTTTGGGTACAATGTCACACGACTGCGCAATTTTCAGTTAAAGTGACGCAGTGCCGTAACGCAAAAAATGGCCTGGCAAATCCTTTCGGGGCTGAAGTGGTTAAACTGAAAAATATGCACAGATTAAAAAGATAAAAAAGCTGCATACTAGTGCTACATAGTAAGTGATGAGGATGCTGAAAAAGTGCTTAAAACTGAGCATTTATCATCATAACTAGTGCATCCCTGCAGTGGTTGCCGCTCCATTAGGGGTGCCGCCCCCCTAATCCATGCAGGGCACCAGACGCATGGATTTCAATGTGGGGGTCGTTTGCCGCCGTTCCCCCAGCCACCACTGCAGCCCTGGAGTTTATGCACAGAAAATGTTTTTACATCTGCGGTTTTTGGCTTCTGGCATTTTTTTTCTACAGTCAGTAAACTCTCCAGCTTGTTAACCTATGTGTCCATGGACACATAGGCTTTTAGTGTCTTTTGGCTGGGGTGTTTTCTGGCTGGAAAAAACACCCAGAACTAGTGGGTTTTGAGAGGAGTTTGAGCTGTAAAAACGTGGCTAAGCAGCGTTTGATCTTTTTGATCCCATAACTTTAGCAGAGAGGCGTTTTCTTGCTAAAAACACAACCCCCTCCCCCCCATGCAAAAACACTAATGCAAAAAAGCTGAAAAAAAAAAAAAAAAATGCAGAACACTTGCTTTAACACAGCAATGTTTAAAAAGGACAAGGGGCCCAGTTGACACAGCAAAGTGATAAACATGATGAGGGGGAAACAAAAGTAATGAGAAAACCGAGTATGCAAAATAAATCAAAGGATATGTGAAAAACCTAAATATGGTGTCAAAAATACTCTCAAAAGTATCTAGTGCAGTAAAGACAGGGCCTTGCTCATCTACGTATGAAGCGTTATGAAAATTTGGTTCTCAGTTCCCACACAATTTGGTCAATTCTTCTTGGATTATCTAAGGTTACAATGTAAAATAACTTCAGAAAATACACCATTTGTTGCCAAGGGAGGAAAGCTTTACTTTTTGTTCAAATCTGCTACAAAGTGCAATTGTACAGTAAATGGCTACCACTCCTAGCTTAATTTCCTGTCAACAAGTGGCATCCAGAACCACCTGTTATAAGCAGCTGAGAGCTGCAATTATTGGGTGATAGCATCCTTATGTCAGTCATGGTCAGAAGACCAGGTAACATTTTTATAAGTGGCTCTCTGTGGGTAGCATGAAACTGTCCCTCACTGCCTCAGAGCCTCAAAAGACAACACAGTGATGGATAATCAAATTCTGTGTCCACAGTGGAACCATGGTTGCCGGGCCACAGCAGGTTGAACCCCATGGGTAAATTCAGATGTAGAAAGAAGCTTAGAACAGCATTTTACAGCACAGAAAATCTGCCACATAACCCACCTAAAATCCGGAATGCCACTTGGTGTACTTATTCCAGCTCCAGCCATAATGATTATTTTCTTACAAACATTCTTCAAAATTAGATCAGCAACATCTATCAAAGTGTTACATTTTAGAGGAGATTGCACATCTTTTGTTTCAGGGTTTTTCCGTCCTAGTGTTGACTTGCCTGGTGGAAGTGTTCTAGGGAAAATAAACATGTTAGAGCAGAGAAGCATTTGTAAGGAAGGAAGGAAGGAAGGAAGGAAGGAAGGAAAGAAACTTAAAAAGGCAAAAAGCAAAGTATATCTAGTATCCTGTACACTGCTGCATCTCCAGCCCTCTTGGGTCCGGTGCCGTGGTTTAGATGTGACTTCATATGATTATATATTTTTATACATTATCTATACACACACATTCATATATGTTCATTTGCTCTCTTCCCAGGACTCCTTTTTCAGGCCCTAGTATCCGTGGCTTTGATCTATTCAGCAGGGGCGGACTGATAACTCATGGGGCCCCCAGGCAATGGGAGATTATGGGGCCCTCGGGCAAGAGATTATGGGGCCACACAGTATATACACACACACATACATACATACATACATACATACATACATACATACATACATACATACATACATACATACATACATACATACACACACATATATACACACAGTATACACAGACAGAGGAAAAAAAAAAAAAAAACACCACACAGATTTATACATACTGTCCCTGGTTTTACTGAGGCTGGCAACCCTGATGGGGCCCCCTAGTGGCCCAGAGCCCTCGGGCAGTGCCAGAGTGGCTCAATGGTCAGTCCACCCCTGCTATTCAGGGACCTCCTCTATAAACCCCAAGCCCCCTTCATCTTCCTCTGGGGGCAGGTTGTAGTCCCTTTTTTTTTTTTTTTTTTTTTTTTTTTTACATTTCCATCGTAGATGCCCATTGTAAGCATTTACAATGCGGGCAGGGCTACCAGAGACCCCATGCGACAGCGTTTAAAAAAAAGGAACGTGGATTTTTTCATGTATATACAAATGAAGATGATGTGAGTTGCTAATATATATGGCTTTCCCATGTCTGTATACCATTGGATAGATGCATTAATTTACTTTTGACTATCTGTATTTGAATTTTATAGACTATATACATCCTGATATCCCCTGATGGAGACAATTCATCTCTGAAATGCGTTGGTATAGGATATTGTATCACCATGTTGTATACCTTTATTCTCAAGTATTCATGACCATGTTCAGTACTTTATGTATACCAGGGATATGCAATTAGCGGACCTCCAGCTGTTGCAGAACTACAAGTCCCATGAGGCATAGCAAGACTCTGACAGCCACAAGCATTACACCCAGAGGCAGAGGAATGATGGGACTTGTAGTTTTACAACAGCTGGAGGTCCGCTAATTGCATATCCCTGATGATACCTTTAATAAATATTAAAGCCGTCGCTTCTAGCGGTTTGAAAGGCGATTTAGCGAGTCCCTGAAGAACCAAAGATAAATCCCACTTGGGAAAAAACAGGAGGCCTAGGCCTAATTTTTGCCATAGCCTAAAAAAAAATAAAATATATATACATATACACACACACACACACACACACACATATACACACATACATACACTGACTATCAAGGAGTCCGGGTCTTTTCCAAAAAAAGACCTGATAATGCAGCTACCTGCATCGAGAGTACTTGCTGCTAAACCTGTCTTCACTCCAACTAAAATAGTGCGAAACGAAGTTAAAAGTTCTTGCTGAAACACCAGGAATCGTAACACATCCAGACTATGAAGTAAATAGCCCTGGTGACCTTCTTCCTACTTGCTAGAAGGGTGTTTTTCTGATACCTCCCTTTTCCTTAGAATTTCTTCCTCAGAAACCAGGTGGTTAGATTGAGGTACACTGGATCTGGATGGAGAATCTGACCCTGACCCAGAAGGTCCTCCCTGATTGGTAATCTCCAGGGAAGTTTTGCTGAGAGATTCAATAGGGTTGAGAACCAGGGTCTCTTTGACCAATAGGGAGCAATTAGTGAACTCTGCTCTGAACTTTGTCAACACTCTTGGTATTAACTGAAAACGGGGGGAAAGTGTAAGACAGGGGGAAGTCCCATTTGTGGGCTAACGCGTCCAGTCCAAGTGCTTGATCCCGTCTCTGGAGAGAGATGAAGGCCGATGTTTTTGCATTTATTTAGTTTGCAAAGAGGCACCTGAGGAAGGCCCCAACTCTCGGTGATCATCTCGAATAACTCTTGGTTTAAATGACCATTCCGCCTCCCTTACTTCCCTTCTGCTGAGAAGGTCTGCTCGGGTGTTTTCTGTGCCTTTCAGATGGACTGCGGACAGCAAGGCCAAATTGTCCTCTGCCCAACTCAGTATTTGAGGAGCTAGTTCCATCAGGGTCTTGCTCCTTGTGCCCCCCTGCTTTGTTAGGTATAATATTCGTCATGTTGTCCGACAACACCTGGGCATCCTTACTGAAACCTCCGTGTTGGTTTGAAGTGTTCTTAGAGCCAACTGCATTTTTTATACCTTCCTTTCTACCTGTGGGAGGAAGATTCTTTGTTCTACTGAATCCATTTTGTATCCCAGAAACCTCACTTATTGAGATGTTATCAGATTTGATTTCTGGAGATTCAAAAGCCAACCTAGGCTGCTTAGATGCCCCTGGGTTACTTGCAGATTGACCACTACCTGATCTTTTGTTTGTGCAAACAGAAGTAGATCGTCCAGATAAGGCACTATTGAGATCCCCTTCAGTCTCTGGGACTCCAGAGCCTCTCCCATCACTTTTGTGAACACTCTGGGAGAGGAAGAAAGGCCGAAGGGCAGCGCCCTGAATTGAAGGTACCAAATCCCCCCCCAAATTGACTGCTAGTTACAGAAACTTCTGCGATGTAGTTGAAATTGGTATATGGAGATAAGCATCCCTCAGGTCGATGGATGCCATGTAACAGTTGGGAGCGAGTAAATACTTCAGAGAAAATAGTGTCCATCCGGAACCTTTTGTACTTTATAGATTGGTTCAGAATCTTCAGGTTGAGAATCAGATGAAGTTTCCCAGATGGTTTCTTGATCAAGAAAATGTGGGAGTAAAAACCCCTCCCTTCTTGGTCCTTCGGGACTTGGGAAATAACACCCATCAGTTCTCTCAGAAGAGACATCATCGCCAGGGCTTTTTCCTGACCCCTCGGAAGGCTTGTAATGTAAAACCGGCTTGGGGGTGTCTGAAAATTCTAGCCGATAGCCCGTTCTGAATCTAATCAGTCAAGGCTTTTTCTCCAACCCGGCAGGAAGGCCTGCAACCTCCCACCTACTGGTAGATAGTCGTCATTGCTTTGAGGTTTGCTGGGGGGGGGTGATGGGGTGTCTAAAGAGCACCCCTCCTCTGCCTCTCCCCCTTTGAGGATTCCAGGGTCTTTTCTGGGTCTTATCTTTTTCTTTATGGGCTTGCTGAAAAGGACAAAAATTCTTCCTTTGCTGCACCACTCTTTCTGCAGAAAAGCTTTCTTCTTGTTCGCAGCTCATTCAAGAACGGTCTCTAATTCTGACCCAAACATCAGATCTCTTGTAAATGGAATTCTGCACAACTTTACTTTTGAAGCGGATTCCCCTGACCAGGTCTTAAGCCAAAGAGCCCTCCTGGCTGAATTAACTAGGGCTGAAGATCTGGCCGACATCCTGATGGATTCCGCCAAAGCGTCTGCCATGTATTTGACCATTCTTAAAAGGGTAGGGAAGGACTCTAGCAAATCTTTCCTAGAGGTGCCTGCTACCACATGGCCTTTAAGCTGTTCCAGCCAGCATTCCGTGTTTCTGGCTACTACTGTAGCGGCCATCGCCGGCTTTAGGTTAGATAAGGACAGGGTCGATCCTAGGGTCACAGACGCCTGGGTGCAGAAATATTTCTGGCGCCCCCAACTGGGCGTGGTCATCTTACTAACTCCTCCCCTTTACAAATGTTTCTATGGCAACGACTCACAGAGATGCTCTCCTAAGGAGTCTTCGTTACCCTGGGATCCTCCCAGAATCTCTTAACAATAAACAAAATACAGGAGGAGAAGCAGAGTTCTCTAATGGGACCTGGAGGGGGGGGGGGGGGGGTCTCTCTAATGGACACAGAGAGGGCCTCTGTTAGAGCGTTAGAAAGAGCCCCCAGACATACTGCAGGAGACGGTCAGAGACTGCAGAAATGATACAAGAGATCAATGCAGGATCATCAGTGCCCACCAATTGTAGCCTTACCAGTGCCCACCAATTGTAGCCTACCAGTGCCCACCAACTGCAGCCTACCAGTGTCCTTAGATGGATCACACAGAGCGATCTTCTGCTGTCACGGAGCTTGGATTCAAACTCGCAGGCTCCTATGATACACGTCACACTGATTCAATTTCATGGTATTGGATCGTCTATTACAGGAGCACGGTCTAGGAGGCGGGACTTTGTTACAGCGCCACCGGGCATTTCAGGAAGCTCAGTGCAGTATGTGTGACCAGGGCTGGTGCAAGGATTTTTGTCTACACAGGCAAAGGTGTATTTTGGTGCCCCCCCCCCCCCCACACCCTTCCTTCCACAATGAAATTCCCCTTTACATCAAAGTCCCCAACATTTCCGCCTTACAATCAAGGTTCTCAGTGCCCCTCTTACATCAGAATCAGCAGAGTTCACAAATCACAGCGGCCCTTTCCCATGTGATCAGCTGTGTTCAATCACCCATCAATGCCCGTCAGTGCAGCCACATCAGTGAAGGAGAAAAATAAACTTATTTGCAAAATTTTATAATAGAAACTAAGAAACTTATTTTTTTTTTTAAAAACATTCTTTCATTCGTTTTGCAAAAAAAAAAAAAAAAAAAAAAAAATCAAATACCACCAAAAGAAAGCTCTATTTGTGGGAAAAGAAAGGATAACAATTTCATATGGGTACAGTGTTGCAATTGTCAAAGTGTGACAGCGCTGAAATCTAAAAATTGGCCTGGGCGGTAATGGGGGTGTAAGTGCCTGGTATTGAAGTCTTTAATACATGTAACTTCCACAGTCCTAGCACAATAAATATGCATAAAACATACATTTCATCTGCTTACCACAAAACATGACATCTTAAGCTTATGAGGTGACATGCGTTTGTCATCTGCTGGATATTTGCAGCCACTTTGCTCAAAGATCAACACTGCAGGTAGAGTAACTTTCTCCCAAGAGTGGCCTTTCACCACTCCGTCTGCTCCGGTAATAGGCACCAGGTACTCTGCATGCCCAGTCTGATATAGTTCATTACCAGGACAAACAATTTGTTGCTTTATCCTAGTAAAATCTGATGTCAGTACATTACTTTTAATGAAGCAGCGCAGAATGTCCTGGTAATACACTATAGTGTGCTTTATCAGATTCAGTGTGAACGGAGGGCTAAGAGGTACATTTTTTGGTAAGCAGGTGATATGTCTTGGTAATGGTACCACGCTGATCCCACTCCTGTGACTGCTGGTACCTCCCCCAGGTCTTACTCGGCTCCTCCCCCTCATCCCACATGCCACCAGTTCAGCGGCGATTGTCATCTTTGTACTGGACTGGTGGATGGGAACCCCTGTTAATTGCAGGGGGCTGGAGCCTGTCTGGAGGGAGAGAAGCAGTGGAAAAAAAAGGCAGTCTTATGCCTGTTACCTGGGAGGGAGGAGGAGTAGCAGATTGAAGAGCAGATGCAGAGGCATAACTATAACCTTCAGGGCCCCAGTGCAAGAAACCATGAAGGGCCCCTGACTTGTAGTATGTGGGGAGGTATTGTGAAAGGATGGGAGGGCAGTGTGATGGGTCAGTATGACAGGGTATTTTGACAGGAGGGGGGCAGTGTGACCAAAGAAGGGTATCTGGAAAGTGTGACCGGAGGGGGGCAGTGCGACAAGAAGGAGCAGTACGATGGGGGCAGTGCGACAAGAAGGAGCAGTACGATGGGGGCAGTGCAACAAGAAGGAGCAGTACGATGGGGGCAGTGTGACAGCAAAAGGATACCTGGGAAGTATGACAAAAGGGGGGCTGTGTAACAAGAGGGGGCAGTATGACGAGAGTAGTGTGACAGGAGGGGGTAAATATGACAGAAGGGGCAGTGTGAAGAGGGGGCAGAATGATGGAGAGGCAGTATGACAGGGGGGTGTTGTGCCAAGGGGGCAGTGTGACAGGAGGGGGGCAGTATGACAAGGGGGTATTGTGCCAAGGGGGCAGTGTCACAGCTGGGGGGGGGGTCAGTGTCACAGGTGGAGGGTCAGTGTCACAAGTGGGGGCACAGGTGGGGGCCAGTCAGTGTCACAGGTGGTGGCCAGTCAGTGTCACAGGTGGTGGCCAGTCAGTGTCACAGGTGGTGGCCAGTCAGTGTCACAGGTGGTGGTGGGGGTGTGTCACAGGTGGCGGAACATGTGGGGGGCCAGTGTCACAGATTGGGGGGGGGGGGGGGAAGAGTCACAGGTGGGGGGGCAGTGTCACAGGTGGGGGCTTAGTGTCACAGGTGGGGGGGGGGGGGGTCAGTGTTGGGCTTACCTTACATGAGAAGTCCAAGCAGCAGCCCTTGTACACGCTTCCTTGTCATACCTGCAGGATGTCCCTCCAGCCAGGACAGTTCACTTCCCGAGTGTCAGTGTATACAATGGAGAGGGGAGGGGCCTCTGACCCGAGCATGTATCAGGCAAGAGTGTACAAGCAGAGGGACAAACTAGTGCACTGAATCTGGTGCCCGCTCAGGTCAGAGGCCCCTCCCCTCTCCATTGTATACACTGACACTCAGGAAGTGAACTGTGCTGGATGGAGGGACATCACAGAGCTGCTGATCGCCCCCTCCCAGCCGGCCCAGGAGGTACAGGGGGGAGGTGCGGGGTCTTGGGGGCTCCCACACTGGCAGAATGCCAGGGCGCAAGTGTGACCCTGGTAATTCCGCCACTGGAAACAGCGGCTGAAGTTCTTATCGCGGGCCGCAGGGGGCTGTGCTGCCTGAGCTAGATAAGAAGCGGGGGCAGTAGCAGCGTAACTTTTCTTCAGGGAAAGTCAACCCCGGTTTCAGTGCCCTCCTGGTTCCCTAGCAGCTGCCGGCTCTGTGTGCGACACAAGGAGAGGAGGAGGGAGGGAAGCAGTCTTAAACTTCGGCGCACCCCCCCTCTGCGGCACTGGGGTGCAGAGCACCCGTCCAGGATCGGCCCTGGATAAGGACGAGTCCCAGGCTTTCCTTAATAGTGCGTCTGCTCTTTTGTCCATGGCGTATTTTAAGTACGCCCATGTCCTCAAAATAGATCGGTCCGTCTAAAAGGCGGCATCAACTTTTGGTCTTTTATTCCACACCAACGCTTCATCCTCTTCAAAAAAAAAAAAAAAAAAAAAAAAACCCACACCCACACCCACACCCACATTTTTCTGGATCCTTCCATTCCTTCTGAATTGTATCGGTCAGAACTTTATGGACAGGAAAAACTGTTTTGTTTCCTCTAGCCCCTGATACATTTTGTTATGTAATGACAGCTGGGCTCTCTTCTTGAATTTCCAAAGTGGTATAGACCGCTTTTAGCAAGTCATCCACCTCTTCTAGCGTTAGTTTATATCTAGACGTTCTCCTCTCATCTTCCAATCCATCTTTCTCAATTGTTGAGGGGGAATACGCTCTGTCTTCCTGACTTCAATTAGTCTTGAAGTGGTAGGAGGATGACTGGACTGGGAGCTCTGTTCCTGGCTGGAACGATGGCCCCATTTCTTCATAAGGGAACGCACTGTCCCTAGGGTCTCTTTCTCACTGGAGGAAAAGAGCTCCTTACACTCCTGTGTGGACTCTTCCCTTAACTAAACCAGCGATGCAGGATCTGCAAAGGCCTAGGAGTCCCTTATTGGGTTTTTGCATGAAGGGCATTTTCTTCCTGCGAGACAGGAAAACCCCCAAACCTCTATTAGGGCGAGATACTACTGCAACAGAGAGACAAACCGTGCCCAAAGCATACTCCCCACCATGCCCCAGAGTTTTCCTCCATGCTGAACTGCTAACGTAATGTGTCATCTGAGCAGACAGCTGTTGGCTCTAACCATCACACCATACAAACAACCACCCAGTGAAAAAAGGAAAGAGGTGCCTGGGCGCTTGCATCCACCATCGCTACCGACTCCTCTGAATCCTCCATCACGAGCGCCGTAGCAGACGCCTGTGTGCTCCTTACACGAAGCTCCTCTGGCATCCATTGCTCAGGAGCGGAAGGAAGTCCTGGCCAGATGACCCCCTTCCTCCTGAACCACGTACTGCTACGCCCCGCCAGAAGTTGCAAATTACGTCACCCGCCGCCATGCCGAGACCTGGCATGGACGCTCCATCTGAGCACAGCTGCCCCCCCCCCCCCCCCCCGAGCACCGGGGTGGATGACCACCAGTGGACCCTTACTCCTGCGAGCCAGAGAAGGAATGGGCACCGGAGCACCCCCCCCCCCCCCTCGTGTGGGAGGGAGCTGGGCTGATGACAGACAGAAAAAAAAAAAAAAAAAAAAAAAAAAAAAAAAAAAAAGGACTCTAGCAGTGCTTCCACCATGGCAGAGGAAACACTACAAACTGATGGCATGGTGGAAGCAGCCGATTTTAGAGGGGCGTTGTCATGCAGTGTTTCCTGTTAAGAGGTGGAGCTACGCTCTCTCTTCAAGGTGCTGTCCTGAAAGGCGAAGGGAGAAAAACCAAACACATTTGTAACTGATGGATGACAGGACCCGATTCTAAATCAATGTTTAATTCATCCCAAAAGGTCTCAATAGGCTGAAGGTCAGGACTAGTTCTTCCACACCATGTAACTGGCTTTGTGTACAGGGACACAGTTATGCTGGAACAGAAGACAGCCTCTCCACAACTGTAGCTACAAGTATGAGCCCAAATTTTTTTTAAATATCTTTGTACTGTATGCTGCAGCATTAAACTTTACCCTGCACTAAAGAAACTATTTGGGTGAGGGTCCACATACTTGTGTATCTGCATGCACCTTTGGAGCCAAGCCCCCTTTATGTTCCTGAGGAGACACAAAGGCTAAGCTCTCACCTTTGGGTTTCATGGATTTTACCAAATGTATCAGAGCACCACAACAGCTAACAGAGATCTAGGAAGAGGAGGGCAAGAGCCGAAAGTATGAATAAAGTCAAGCAAACATGACTACATCCAGAGTTTCGAGGCTAAACACACACATACACACACACACACACACACACAGGAGGACCATCTTAATGTTGAAAAGCCCCAAGCACTATAACCAAACAGTAATAATAAACTTTGAATAATTTAGAGATACCCAATATTTCTTTAAGAAGAAGCTTTAACCCCTTTGATGTTTCAACCCTAGTCCCTTTAGTTAGATCTGCAATGATCTGTTATCTCCCCACTCCCCTTGCAGTCCATAGCTATTCCACATTGAGGTTGAACATCACTAGTCACATGACCCATTACATGAAAGCTATTAAGCATACATGACGCCCTTCTTGTCCATATTTCTTTACAATTCTAATTCCCATGGCTTGAAGGTTAATAGTGGAGATACTCTCAGAAATCAAATCACATAAGTATGCAGCAATGGAATATGTTCACCCCAGTCTGTAAAACTTTCCCAAAATAAAATATTTGGTTGTCAACCTCACCTGGTGTGACCTCGCTTATCAGCCACAGAAAGCTGATTAATACTTGTTGTTAAAATGTCCTCTGGCAGAGAAATAGGATTAATTGGCGTTTTTGATGTTGTGGATTTTTGCCTGCTAGACGTGACTGAAAGTGCTGTACTAGAAGAGGAAGTTGAAGGTTTTCCTGGCTTACTCCATTTGTCAATGTACTCTGTAGCCATTTTTGGTGACTGGAGAACAGATGCAGCACTTTTCATAGCTTTGGATACTGGTTAAAAAAAAAAGAAAGGAGAGAGAACAGAAATCAGTCCAAAATTGTTTATTATAAGAAAGCTAGGTTATTAAATCATCATGGTGAATGGGTGGCCTGATATCTGCAACCACACTATGCAATACCAAGGGATCAATACTGACCAAATCCAGAGAGGGATGATCAAAGTGGAACCTTCTTTTTTATATCATGCAGTGAAGAGTTGATATGGTGTGGGGGGGCACTTTGGATGCCTTCAGCTGCCATTGTGCTTATCGCTAGGTGTTCAATGTGTCCCATGTGCCTTTAGGGAGTGGTCTCTCTCCAGACAAGCCTGCCCTCAATTTATCCACTGCTATATATGCTTCAACTTGGAGACTCTTAAAACTACAGAAGTGGGACTGTAGTACAGAGGAACCTTGACATGGGTACTTCAGTTTCCACATATATTTGCAAATGTGTGCAACTAAACCCTCTGTATTTAAGTATTTATGATTAAGCGTTATTTGACCTTTTGACCTCTTTTCGCATAGCAGGGGCCATCTTGCCAGGTGAGGAAATGCCCATTTGTGCACAATGTGGGGAAGATTGCAGTGACTCACAATGGACACAATATTTGGATATTTGAATGAATGGGGCATTTTTCACAATCTCTTCACGAAGGATTGAATCATGTATGGGGTTTATGCATGCTTCGACTGAAGTGAAGAGGAACACACAGGGGGGGGGGGGAGAGAAACCAAATTAATGCTCAAACAGAAGTATAAAGTATAAGTATAAACCAATTGACAATGTCAGCAGGCCAACGCATTTCAGGGATGCATCCTCTTCCTTAGAGAGATGAGCTGAGGAAGGGGATGTGTCCCCAAAACGTGTTAGCTTGCCAACATCGCCTATTGTATATCTGGATCGAAAAAACAGACATGCATGTGTCCCCTGGCTCCTGCATGCATGTCTGTTTTTTTCGATCCAGATATATTCTATCTGAGGCCATGAAGTTGTGTGGCATTAGCCAGCTGCTGAACCTACTGTTCTGGTCTTTTTTTACCATCTACAGCCACTTTAGCGTATGGTTCCTTATAGCAGCAAACTAACAGTCATCCCGGCAGTTATTGGTTCCTCCCTTGTGTTTAGGAGATATAGAAGGCATTGTATGCTGCACATGACCAGCATCCCCTGAGGAAGCCCGTTCTATGGCCGAAACATGTTGGGAATCCATCATTGCTGTATTGTTGCACATACAGTGGGGATGGAAAGTATTCAGACCCCCTTAAATTTTTTACTCCTTGTTATATTTCAGCCATTTGCTAAAATCATTTAAGTTCATTTTTTTCCTCATTAATGTACACACAGCACCCCATATTGACAGAAAAACCACAGAATTGTCGTCATTTTTTGCAGATGTATTAAAAAAAGAAAAAACTGAAATATCACATGGTCCTAAGTATTCAGACCCTTTGCTCAGTATGAGTCTTTTTGGGAAAGATGCAACAAGTTTTTCACACCTGGATTTGGGGATCCTCTGCCATTCCTCCTTGCAGATCCTCTCCAGTTCTGTCAGGTTGGATGGTAAACGTTGGTGGACAGCCATTTTTTAGGTCTCTCCAGAGAAGCTCAATTGGATTTAGGTCAGGGCTCTGGCTAGGCCATTCAAGAACAGTCACGGAGTTGTTGTGAAGCCACTCCTTCGTTATTTTAGCTGTGTGCTTAGGGTCATTGTCTTGTTAGAAGGTAAACCTTCGGCCCAGTCTGAGGTCCTGAGCAGTCTGGAGAAGGTTTTCGTCCAGGATATCCCTGTACTTGGCCGCATTCATCTTTCCATCGATTGCAACCAGTCGTCTTGTCCCTGCAGCTGAAAAACACCCGCACAGCATGATGCTGCCACCATCGTGTTTCACTGTTAGGACTGTATTGGACAGGTGATGAGCAGTGCCTGGTTTTCTCCACACATACCGCTTAAAATTAAGGCCAAAAAGTTCTATCTTGGTCTCATCAGACCAGAGAATCTTATTTCTCACCATCTTGGAGTCCTTCAGGTGTTTGAAAACTCCATGCGGGCTTTCATGTGTCTTGCACTGAGGAGAGGCTTCCGTCGGGCCACTCTGCCATAAAGCCCTGACTGGTGGAGGGATGCAGTGATAATTGACTTTCTACAACTTTCTCCCATCTCCCGACTGCATCTCTGGAGCTCAGCCACAGTGATCTTTGGGTTCTTCTTTACCTCCCTCACCAAGGCTCTTCTACCCCGATAGCTCAGTTTGGCCGGACGGCTAGCTCTAGGAAGGGTTCTGGTCGTCCCAAACGTCTTCCATTTAAGGATTATGGAGACCACTGTGCTCTTAGGAACCTTAAGTGCAGCAGAAATTTTTTTGTAACCTTGGCCAGATCTGTGCCTTGCCACAATTCTGTCTCTGAGCTCTTCAGGCAGTTCCTTTGACCTCATGATTCTCATTTGCTCTGACATGCACTGTGAGCTGTAAGGTCTTATATAGACAGGTGTGGGTTTCCTAATCAAGTCCAATCAGTATAATCAAACACAGCTGGACTCAAATGAAGGTGTAGAACCATCGCAAGGATGATCAAAGGAAATGGACAGCACCTGAGTTAAATATATGAGTCTCACAGCAAAGGGTCTGAATACTTAGGACCATGTGATATTTTAGTTTTTCTTTTTTAATAAATCTGCAAAAATGTCAACAATTCTGTGTTTTTCTGTCAATATGGGGTGCGGTGTGTACATTAATGAGGACAAAAATGAACTTAAATGATTTTAGCAAATGGTTGCAATATAACAAAGAGTGAAAAATTTAAGGGGGTCTGAATATTTTCCGTCCCCACTGTATATATTACTGTACTAGCCAGTATTGTACCTCCTTTCCCTTTTTCTCTTTTAAATATACAAAATTCTTATTTTGTTAATCAAAATAAAATAATTTTTTTATACTATATTTGATATTGTTTCCAATCACTTGCACCTCTAAAGTCCCATTCTCGTGCTCTTTACTATCTAAGGTTTTGGTAAGGCAGATTCTATCTGGAGACCAGGTTGCTTCTGTTGTGTTCACCGCTTAGCTAAGCCAATGTGCTCTGGTATGCAAGAATAGTCAAACATTTGTTTAAAAACTTAAAACATGGGGAAAGAAAAAAAAAAAAAAAAAAAAAAAAAACTCCAGGTAAAATAAAATGAACCATTACAGTTCCCTGTAGCTGCCTACCTAGAGCAGCCCCTGAGAGAGGATAGGCCCAGATAAAATGTGACAGGAGGGAGTGAAGAGTTACTGTTTTGTATTCAGCTTCGTGTTGACTTCTTCCAGCACACACTTTTCAGGGCAAAGCTGTTGAGCTGCAAAATCCTTAGGAATTGTTCCAAAATGTTGAACTCTTGTATCTCTGCCACTGACTACAGCAAAGGGACCTATAGAGAGCCAAGAAAGAAAAAAAAAAAAAGTTAAACTCTTTTGTGAAAAGGCTTTTCCCAGTGAAAAGAGGTTTTAAAATGGTCACCTTTTGACAGAGGTAATGACTAATATATTTAGTCTCTTCCCTCTTGTAGTAGAGAGAATAGCTATGTTAATAAAAGGACACAGCTGTAGGCATTTTATGGCCTTCTGGAAGGGGAAGCTTAGAGGAGGAAACCAAAAGAAATGAGGGTGGGGGTGGGGGGGGGGGTAAGATGCAACTTAGGGTCTGTAACTATAGCAGAATCAATGCAGATAAAGCTGCAGCCATCCCTCTAGCCCTTATCCTTCTAGGCAGGGGTCTCAAAACTTTATAAACAAAGGGCCAGTTTACTGTCCTTTAGACTTTAGTGGGGCTGGACTGCGGCCACCAGGAGTAGATTGTGCCTCAGACTTGATTGTCAGTGGGCGTAAAACAACAAAGCATCCCTGTGGCCAGTAGGAGGTGGAATAGTGCCCCTTCATTGGTATTAGCTGGTGGAATTGATGTCAGTAGGAGGAATAGCATGGGGGAGTGGGAGGAATATTCCCAGAGGAAGTGGTTATGCCCCATCATTGGTGTCACAGGGAGGAATCATGCTCCACTGTTGGTATCAGTTGAGAATAGTGCCTCATATCAGTGGAAGGAGTAGTGTCCCAAGGGTTGGATGAAGGCAAGCAAAGGGCCGCATCCAGCCTGTGGGCCACAGCTTGGAGGAGAACAACATTCTAAACTATATACAGGCTAGATCCCTATTCTATTGTTTCTTAGTAGTGCTGGAGTGTTAGACTACTATGCAGCTGTGTGTACTTTCCAATTAAAATGTTTTATGTATTTGTATTATCTTTGTAGCGGTACCCCTGTAGGAGCTAAGAACTGTAGTTTGTCACCCTACCCAGCCTTGCATTCACTCTCAGGCACTCCAAAACATAAAAGCAGTTATTAAACTGTTTTTTTGTTTTATTGAGGGGTACAACTTGGATGGGAATAGGAGATATGGGATGCCCAACATGAATAGATAGACATAGCAATTTGTTTTGGAACAACCATGTACACTCCTTCAGCTTCCTTCTGCACAACTTGCTTGAAGCTTCCACTTCTCACTCCACCAGCACATCACTTGCTGCAGACTGCTTCTTCTGACCAACTCCAGCACATCACTTGGTTTCCCAGGGACAGCAAGCGCTATTTGTTGGTGAGGCTTGACACTGACTCAGCCAGGCCTCAGAAAATGCCCTTTGCAGGCTGGGACCATAGACCCCACAGGTGTAGCAGAAAAGTCCCTGTGCTAGCCTCCATATCTATGGCTACTGATCCCAGTTTGTCCTCTTCAGGCCCTGCCAGCCCTCCTGGCTGCAAATGCCTAGTTCCACCACAGTCCACTATTCTGGGTCTGCACCCATCTCAGACTGCAAGCTCCCAGTCTTCTCAGGCGTGCCTTCCCAGTCCTTCTGACTGGGCCTCACTCACCAGCGACCAGTTGTCCTCCTTGGAGTCTCTTAGCATTGCTCTCTCCCGCTGTCCTCTTGTCCCTCCAGTCCAGGACCTCTTCATGTGTCCTTAAAAGGTGGTCCCGACTGCACCCGAGCCAAGGCCCAAGGTCACACCCCCCCCAGACCGGGAAGCTCCCTCCAAGGCCCCGACAGCCTCCACACTCTCATTCTAGCTCTTCCACCTGACCACTCCTTCCCAGCTGGGCTGACCCTGGATATTTAAGGAGGCCTGCCCCCTGCCAATCCAGGTTGGGGATTGGTTAGGGCTCCCCAAAACATCCCAGGCAGCGCCACCTCTCTTCTTTCTAGATCTTTCTAGCAAACTCTGGAAATTAGAGGGAGGTCTCAGTGATGCTGCCTGTGAGTCACCAGCTGCTACTCTGAGCCTATCCCAGCCCAGATCATATCAAAACAAAACAAACAGGCTTGGCTGCCAGCCAGGCCTGCCTAAATTTACCTAGTAAATAGTAAGTGCTTGTTTATAATAGAAAAATGAGCCGGCAACCCAATAGCCTCTTCTATACAGGATTTTATTAGAACAGTAATGAACAATCCAGCATAATGCTAATGTGTTTACGCCGATGCCTTCCTCATGCTATGGCCGAAACACGTTAGCATTATGCTGAATCGTTCATTGCTGTTGTGCTAATAAAATCCTGTAAAAAAGAAGCCATTTGGTTGCCGGCTCATTTTGCTATTATGGACTTCTAGTGAACGACATGGCCAGTGCACCAATCTGCTCCTTAACCTTTAATATACTGGTAGAGCTTGGGTGAGTGTTTTGTGCTTAAGTGCTTGTTTACTCTTGCTTTGAAAAATCAAAGCAGCTGTGCAGAAAACGATCAGCCAAAAAGCAGATGCATCCTTCTACAATCACTGATGCCGACGTCAGAATACAATAACCAGGGCTTTTTTTCTCAAGCAATAGGTGCTGGAACTTAACCACTGCCCCACAAACCCCTCCCCCCACACACACCCTCCAAATCACATCAAATAGTGGGTGTGGTCAGTCAAATTTCACGAAAACAGTAAGAGGGTCTTAAAGGGGCATTAAATACTAGGATTGCATTACATCCAGAGTGCAGAGCTATCACTTGTAAACACAGAAACCAGACTTCTGTGTTTACAAGTAATTGTGGTGAGCAGGCACCAAAGGGTCTGAGCCAGAGGTGGTTCCACCAAGTTCCCCCAGAAAAAAAGCCCTGACAATAACATAACGCAGTGCGAGATTCATCCATCTGCGCTGCTTAAGCTGGCCATACATAGGTCCATTTTTCAGTTGAACTGAACCAATTACCCCATCCACACATTCGATGCAGGACTCCTCCCCACTGTATCATTGTATTCTGACAGAGGGAAGACTCCCTTGCAGAAAAAAAACAAATCAGCGCCGCAGTGCTGAACAAGCGATAATATACAGACAAGGCAATTGAACAGAAGTCGATCAGTAGATTGACTTCTATTCAACCAGTCTAGCCACACATGGATTGAAATACAACTGGTCCCTGCCAAACCAGCTGAATTTCAATTGTGTATGGCCAGCCCTAGCATGAACAGAGGAATTCAGTTAGGCTGAATGAAAAAGCCTGTGTATAGCCAACACAACTCCAAAGGCCCGTGCACACTGTCAGAAAATCTGAAGATAAATTTTGTCCGATCTGCTGATTTTCTGATCGTTAGTATGCTGCTTTTGACAGCCGATTACGAATTTTCGTCAGACAAAAACTGGTGGCGCAGGCTTGAAAATGTTTGATGTGACCACAGTGTCCGATTTTCTTTTCAATAGTACAGTTTTCAGACAAAAAAAAAAATAAAAAATCTGAAGAGCAAGACTAGGCATGCTCAGATATGAAAGAACACATACAAAACAATTCTTTCATCAGAATTCTGTCATCAGAATTTTCTGATGGTTAATAATATATATATATATATTTGAAATAATGACTTAGAGTTCTACTTAAATTGTTTGTGCTTTTTCTCTTCTGTGTACGTATCAATCTGTATCTAGATGGAATTTGGAACTGCTGAATAATCATTACATGTTCGCTGATAAACGCTTTGTACCTTAACCTCATTTGGTAATGCCGATAAGATTACTGCTTGTAGAGCTGCCTATAAAAGGCCTTTGAAAGAAGTAAAGGGTGCAGTCCTCTTTTGCCTCAGACTGTGACACAGACATATCTGACTCCATGTCATCATTCTTATAGAAGCAATAATTTGACAAAGCAATATAAACTTAAAAGCAACTTGTTTAAGAGTTGCCCCTAACATTTTTGGAGCCCGAACAGGGACTCACCAAGTTGCTACAAGAGGTGGCTGAGCTACGCTGACGGAACGAAAGGACAGGCATTCCGGGAACCACAGATCGAAAACCTGCGCAGGTAAGAAAAAGCTTTATTTTTCTTATATTCTGTGCTCCCCCGATTTGTGCCTATCCGTTCTGTCAGTTATGGTTCTCCTGGTTTTAAAACACCAGCCTCTGTACTGCATATTTTAGTTTATATTGCTGGAATTATTTGTTGTCTGTCTGTCTTGTTGAGCAAGTGAATGAGCCTTGTCAAGGATGGTATGAGTTAGAAGGGGATTGCCGAACTAAGCAACGGAATGCGCCCTTACCTCACATAAGTGAACTTGGGGGGTCTGACGCTTATGCTTAACCTCACATCTAACTCATAAACCATAGACGGGTTGAAAGTATAAGCCCTGTCTGCTCCATAAAGCAGGGATAAGAGTGTATGAGAGGGATCCCAGATACGGGGGGAGAATAAGGTCTCCACAAAGTCCGGAGATCTAGTCGGATACCTGGCCACTTAAAGGAATGCTTGTATATGTTGTAGCTGCATTCTTGTATATGTTGTAGCCGCATTCTGGTTTGTTATTGGGCTAGCATATAAAGTAATTATTTGTTATTGGGCTAGCATATAAAGTAATTCGGTTTCAGAAATCTCATCTAGGAGAGGTTTTTAGTATTCTGGCACCCTAGGAGGAAGGCAACGAGGAACTAGTGTAACTTGGTTAAGTGTTTTATATTGTACACTAAGTGTCCCACATGCTACCTAGGCAGGACTGTCAGAATGGGCCAGCAGAATACAAAACCCCGTCAGGGAATTGTGGCGCATTATACGGTGCCACAGATAATTAAAAACATCTGTGGGAAAGATGAAGCACGGGACTTAAAGGATGTCTTTCGTAAATTTAAGGTGAAAGGAGCAGCGGGTTTAGACCCGGATGTATGCAGTGAAATAAAAAAGGGACAGACAAGGAGAGGTGTTAGAGAAGCAATGGATGCGTCAGGTTCAATGCTTAATTAAGGATTCAAATAGAGCAAAAGAAGAGGGGTGGAAATATAATCCAGACTGTGATGGTTGGGATATGAGAGACAGAAGAACAAAAAATGTTGAAATTTTAAATAATCTTAGTTCAACCATCCCACCCCCATATACTGACATAGAACGTAAACCACACAAGATATATCCAGTACTTGTTGGGAGAATGGGTACCACCAGATTCTTGTGTATTGCTACAATATGCGGATGATTTATTGTTATGCTGCCCGGACAAGGAAACTTGTTTGGATACCACCCTTAATTTGTTGCGATTTTTAGCAAAAAAGGGTTGCAAGGTTAATAGGAACAAATTACAAATGTGTCAGGAAAAGGTTATCTTTTTGGGACATTGTATATCACAGGGTACAAGACATCTCACTGAGGAAAGGGTTCAAGTGATAAAGTGAAAGTGTTACCCCCACGGA
This sequence comes from Aquarana catesbeiana, assembly GCF_042186555.1. NCBI lineage: Eukaryota > Metazoa > Chordata > Amphibia > Anura > Ranidae > Aquarana > Aquarana catesbeiana. The sequence goes on from NC_133326.1 coordinate 520,730,354, forward strand.
ATTTCAAACAATTGCGTATGTTTTTAGGTATTGTGTCATATTGTAGACAATGGATACCACATGCTAGCGCTTTGATGCAGCCATTATACGATTGTTTGAAAATTGTACCGTATGTGCTTACAGAAGTAGCTTATGAGTCGTTTGTCACTTTGAAAAAGCTATTAATTTCTCCCCCGGCTATTGGTATTCCAGATTACACTAAGAAATTTAATCTATAGGTTGCTGAGATTACTGGACACGCCACAGGTGTTTTGACACAGGCACATGGAAAACAAAGACCAATCGCTTACTTTTCAGTAGCATTAGATCCAGTGTCCAGAGGTTCACCGTCCTGTGTACGGGCGGTAGATGCAGTGTCAATCATCATTGATAAATCATCAGAGATTGTCCTAGACAATCCAGTTGTAGTGCACACCACACATGACATACATGCAATCTTGTATCAAGTTCAGCCCAAACACATTTCAATGGCCAGACAACTGAGGTTACAGTGTACTTTACTCTTACCTCCAAATGTCACTTTTCAGCGCTGTACAACTTTAAATTTGGCCACCTTCTTGCCTCTTCAGTCACCAGATTTGGCAAGGGGGAATAATAGTGCTAATAAAGAAGGAGATGAGGAAACTGACACCCTTCTGTTTAAAGAGATAGATCAGCACGATTGTTTTCAGCTCATGGAACAGGAGACAATGGGATTCCCACATGTTACAGATACACCGATTTTAAATGCTGAGCACACTTTGTACATAGATGGCAGTAGGTTTGCTGATGACAAGGGTAAATATCACACAGGGTATGCTGTAGTAACTGATACACAGGTGATTGAAGCACAGCCCTTACCAGCCCACATGTCAGCACAGGAAGCAGAATTAAAAGCTTTAGAACAAGCCCTAGAATACTTAAAAGGACGAGAAGGGAATATTTATACTGACTCTGCCTACGCTTATGGTGTAGCGCACGATTATGGCCACATATGGAGGGCTAGAGGTTATCTGACAGCAGCAGGTACACCTGTAAAACATGGAGAAGGGATTAAGAGAGTCCTGAACAATCTTCAAAAGGTTAAACGAGTGGCCATTATGAAGATAGCGGCACACACAAGAGCAAAAACAATTGAGGCAAAAGGAAATGCATTTGCAGATTTGACTGCAAAACAGGCAGCTCTAGGGGAAGGAAGCCCTGAGACCTTAGCAATAGAAGTGAGTATCCCAGAACCAACATGGCAGCAGCTGAGCAAATTACAGGAGCAAGCAGGGGAGAGCGAGAAAGATAAGTGGGCCAGGATGGGAGCAGCACCAGACCTTGACAATGTATGAAGGGAAGGAGGCAAAGTATGCCTACCTGCCTCTCTGTACCCAGCAATGGCAGCGGCAGTTCACCTACCCACACACGTCAGTTCCAATTCCATGTATAGGATTGTGAACCAAGGATGGCTCGCCCCTGGATTCAGTAGTACTGCGAGAAACTACTGTGCAGTCTGCCAAATCTGTCTCCTGAATAACCCAGGACAGAGAGTAAAAACCCCACGAAAACACCAGGTCCGGGCCCAATACCCCTTCCAGAGACTGCAAATTGACTACATACAAATGCCTAAGAGCGGCCCCTTTGAATTTGTCCTCGTGTGTATCGATTTATTTTCAGGTTGGCCTGAAAGCTATCCAGTAAAATCAGCTACAGCTAAAGCCACAGCTAAGAAACTGATCACCGAGTTAATACCTAGGTTTGGTCTTCCTGAAACCATAGAATCAGATAGGGGGACACACTTTACAGGAGAAATCATGCAGAATGTGATGACCATGTTAGGGGTTCAACAAAGTTTCCACACCCCTTACCACCCACAGAGTTCAGGATCAGTGGAAAGAGTAAATGGGACAATAAAGTTGAAAATACAAAAAGCCATGCAAGAGTTAAACAAGCCATGGCCAGAATGCTTGCCTTTGTTCTCCATAAGATACACTCCAACAGGGAAAACAGGATTGTCCCCATATGAAATACTTTTTGGGAATGCACCTAGATTAGGTCTATACTTTCCACAGAGTATGCAATTGCAATGTGATAGTTTGACTGCATATGTAATACAATAACAACAACGTCTAACTAAGATCCACAAAAGGTGTGTATTCTTCTCTTCCAGACCCTAACTCAATAACAGGTACCCATACGCTGCTACCAGGGGATTATGTATATGTAAAGAAACACACCAGAAAGACATTGGAACTCAGGTTCGAAGGTCCTTATCAAGTACTCTTAACCACAGCCACTTCAGTAAAGCTGGAGGGAAAGCCAACCTGGATACACGCATCACACTGCAAGAAACAACCTGAGAAAACGTCATCATGAAATCTCTACTTTTCTATAGTCTGTTTAAACTTGCTTTTGTACAAGTGTATGCCTGGACTCCTGGTATTAGAGTATTTGAGGTAGAGGAAACCGCAAATTTCCAATGGGTAATAGATGACGAAAAAGTAGCAAATGATTCAGGATATGAGATGGATAAGTATTATGATGTAGGTAATTACACTGTTAAAGGACACAGGCGACCATTTCATATAGATGTAGGTATTGCATGGATACAGGCAGACCCACTCTCAGAAGTAACTATAACCTTCCAGTGGAATGACAATATGAGCTTTCCTTTCAATAACAGTAAAAATCATAGGTGCCATAAAATATCCCTTTCACAGACGTGGAAACAAGCCCGGGAACGGGTGGTAGGACAAATGTACCAAATATTAGTCACAATAGCAGGGGGAGAAAATATATCAGAAGGGATGCTTAATCTGACAGATATTACCGTTAATCAATCCAGTACTTTCCTCTGTGCCTGTTGGTGGAGGGAAAAGAGTGATGATGGGTGGTATTGGAATGCACAGTCCTATGGATTTCACATACAAATGGAGGAAGAAGTAACGCCAATAATTGAATCTTCCGTATTAACACCCGTACCAAACACTTGCATAAATGTATCAACATCACAACAGAAAACAAAAATAAAATTCAATATCACCTTTCCCCCCGATACCGGAGTGCAGGTATAAACGAGAATGGTACGACACACTATTGGGACTAACGGGTACAGGGATGGGAATTTTAAACTCGGTCGAAATAGAAGAAATGAACAACAGATGGAAGCATGCAGGGGGACACATAGCTGACAGCTTGACTATCACAAGCAAATGGTTACCCACCACTTTTGAAACCCAACTGCAAGAAATACCCCTATTACAATTTTTGGGAGGGTTAATAAATCACACGATAGGAGCAGAGCTCCAGCTGTGGAATCAAAGTCAACAGTTTGTAAATTTCACACAGTGCACTTTTAACCTCTTATCCTATCATATACAAATAAATAGGGCCAGGACTGAACTACAGTTGGGAAATTATCATACCTGGATGAAATATTTTAAGGGTCTAACTGATGATGGTGTATGGTTCCAAGTAAAAGGGGATAAGATAGAATGTGAGAATAAATGGTGTGTAGGAAGGTTTGAAGCATACCGGGTAGCAGATGTAATGGAAATTCTCTTCAGTCTATGAGGTACATAATCTCACTGACACTACACCCTTTATAATTTCTTTAGACCCACTAAAACAGGTTTTGGAACAGAGTTGTTAAGACAACACATAGAAACACTAGAACATACCCTACAGAATAACCTCGTATCTGCAATAATTGACAAAGATAGACTAGTGCATCTTTCCTCACAGATACAACAGGATACTGCACCACATTGGTGGGATATATTTAGTGGAATGTCTTCTACAGCAACCAATACCTTTCACTGGTTGTTAAGTCCAATGGTAATTATTATAATATTAATATCACTTACAATCACAAATATATGTGTATACAGGAAAATAAATAGGAAAATTAGGAGAATAGACAGGGCATACTGATAAATGTATATTGACATCACCCTACTCCCATAAACTCCTCTTCTTGAATTTAAGATGTGAGCAACACCTGGAGGGATGGGATTTTCCCCTCTGACAACCCGCGGTCAGGGATAGTACTCTAGGAAAAGCTGACTAGAACTTGTTCATGAGGACACAGGGGGAGGGAGAGGATGATGTCAAAGGGGGAAATTGATAGGGTTGAAATAATGACTTAGAGTTCTACTTAAATTGTTTGTGCTTTTTCTCTTCTGTGTACGTATCAATCTGTATCTAGATGGAATTTGGAACTGCTGAATAATCATTACATGTTCGCTGATAAGAAACTCTTTGTACCTTAACCTCATTTGGTAATGCTGATAAGATTACTGCTTGTAGAGCTGCCTATAAAAAGGCCTTTGAAAGAAGTAAAGGGTGCAGTCCTCTTTTGCCTCGGACTGTGACACAGACATATCTGACTCCGTGTCATCATTCTTATAGAAGCAATAATTTGACAAGTTGCCCCTAACAAAATTATATTATATTATATATATATATATATATATATATATATATATATATATATATATATATATATATATATATATATATATCTCTATCTCAATCTCATGCAGCTTTAGTACCATACGATTTCCCACACCCAAAAATGCACTGCGTTTTCAGATGCTTTGGGGTGCCATTAAGAACGAATGTTTGTGGGTGCAAGAATAGGTGCAATTTACACAATTACCGCACCGGTGCAAACCTAGCTCTATACAGCTCTGACAGCAGGTGCATTGATTCATAAGGGCTGGTTCCCACCAGAATGCGCACACCGCATTCAAAAATGCACTGGGTGCGTGATCTGGTGTCAAGGTGCAGGTGTCAATATTCTTGACGACATCTCAAATGCAGATTGCCAAAGCAGCGCTGTACTGCAGTACCATGCAATCTGGCGCAGGCATATACGATTTGGTGCGCTGCATTTATGAAAAAGTAGTTTGAAATGTACTCATTTTTGTGCGATTCAGTACGATTTCAGCCCATTCAAACCAAAAATAAAATTAAAATAAATAAATTACAAAAAAAAACAAAAAAAAAAAAAAACAAACAAACAACACACAACACATATCACACTGCACTGAATAGCACTGGAATGCAGACTGTTCCTGTGCAAGTCATGTGTGAACCGGTTCTGAAGGAAATTGTTTGGGCTGGCTTGGCCCAAACAAACTTTTTAAAGCGGCAGAAACATGACGTTAAGCTATAAAATGTTTGCATAGGGTTAGCAAAGCACAAAGGATAATCTGTATTTTGATAAACGTGCCAGTTCTTTCTACAACCTGGTGTAATGATTTTGTCTTGTTTATAATATACTACTTTCTAATTTAACATGATTTCTTTTACCAACCCCCCCCCCCCCCTTCTAATCCTAACTGCATTTAAATGTGTTTATACAAGTGCAGAGTGTACACACAGCCAGGAGACCTGATGGGACCAGCACAGTAGGCCAGAAGCTACCGCCCTGCGACCTTTCATGAGTCAACAAAGTACACAGACGGATACTTACAACAGAAAGTGTAAAAACCAAACACTGTCACTAGGATATCAGAGAACTATGGCAAGGAGACGTCAATCTGCTCAGCTGCCAATAGTGTATCTGATTCACCATGTACAGAGATAAATTCTGAACACATTTAGGTGAAGGCACTCCTATTTACTTCGGTGTTGAGTGCACAAAAAACCAATATGTATTCTACATATTTTTTGAAAAAAAAAAAAAAAAAATCCCAAATAAGCGTATATTGATTGGTTTGCGTAAAAGTTATAGCGTCCTCAAACTATGTATTAGATTTATGGACTTAATTTTTTTTTAAATTGTTTTTACTGGTAATGGCGGCAATCAGCGATTTTTAGCGGGACTGCGACATTTGAGCGGACAAATCGGACACCAAGTGGCACTTTTTGGAGGACCAGTGCTGGGGGGGGGGGGGTGTTTAACAGGGGCAATCAAAGGCTTAAGTGTGTTCCCTGGGAGTGTTTTCTAACTGTGTGGGTGATGGACTGACAGGAAGAACACAGAGATCGATGTTCCTGCTTACAAGGAACAGAAGATCTCTGTGTACTTCGATGTCATAACGGAGATCTGCCTAGTTTACATGGGCAGAACGGGGATCTGCCTCTCTGTGGAGAGATCGTGGGTGGCTGGTGGACATCAGGTCCTCCGGACCCACTGACTGGCTCCCGCTCCATGCAGCCGGCGCAGGCGTGCTCACAGTATCGATTGCACAAAATGGCGTACAGGTACTTTGTGCAATAGAGCCACCCTGCCTCAGTATATAGTGGGTGGTTTTTAAGTGGTTAAGTACAGAGGCTGCATTAGTTTTCTATTCCATTATCTGCAAGTACAGAAAATGTCTGTTGATCTTGGCAGAAGTTTGGAGTCCTTATAGCCACTTTGTTCTGAACTAATATCATAAAATATTGCTGTCTCCTCCTCCCTGAGAGATGAGAAAAGGGGGAGGGTGTTTGTAGTTCAAATCAGGAGAGAAGCCTAGGAGGACAATGCACCTCCTCCCTAGATATAGTCAGTGAGAGTTGTCACTGTAGGACAGGGAGAGCGTTACTGGCAGGGTCACCAGGGGGAAAATGCCTGAAAGAAAAAAACTGATTCAGCCACCATATCTAAGGACTGGGAAGCTGCAAAATATTATATTTACATGCTTTAAAGGCTCTGTAAAAGGGGTTTTCCATTTTATTGGTAGATGTTGACAATAACTCATTACCTTTAAAGGTTTAAGAGCTCAGGTGCAGAGTTCCAACCCCAACCACCCACCCCAGTCATTGCAAAGGTCTTTTCACTCCCTGTTGATTTTTTTTTTCCAGGTATTTTAGGTTATAGAAAATCCATCAGGATTTAGATTGCCCCTAGAGTTTCATGGAGAGTGAGGCTTTAGGGACCCCCTAATCCTCCTGGGCCCTCTTCCAATCTTGTCCCCGGGTGTGTAGTCCAGTGGCAGCTGGTGGTTTTTTTTCGGGGGGTGGGGGGTGGCAAACAACCACTCACCACCCCGAGCGGCACACAACTACCCCCCCCCCCCCAGGCAGCGCATAACAGCTCGGCTGGGCTCAGAGTCCTCTCCTCCATGGCGACAGGTGGCAGGCAGCGTGTAGCAGCTCGGCTGAGTCTTGTCCTCCAGGTCGGCTTCCAGTTCCTCCCCTCCTCCTAGGTGTCCAATAGGATCGCCTGTCCTTTTGGCCAATCAGGTGACCGGTGTCAAAGCCAGCTTCCTGATTGGCCATGAGGAGGATCAGTGTTACAACAGCGAATGTACATTCACTGTTGTAACACACCTGGGTGGGATCAGAGCGCACTCTCTGCGACCCAAGCCCACCCTATATCGAAGCCTATTAGAGCCTCTGCCTCTAATTGCTTAAATAAAGCCAGCCTCCACATTAGAATCCATGTGACGGTGTCCTGAAAGGGGCCGCATGTATGGATAGGGGAGGTGGCATCTGTGCGCCCTTAATGGACGGGCCCCCCCTTGTTGTAGTCCCCAACTGGGGCTCCCTCCTGTAAGGAGGAGATCTTCTCTACTCCACCTTACTAGTGTGGAAGCTTGGAGAATGGGGGTTATTTATCCTGTCAATTGGTACCTTTAGGCTACTGACTTTCTACATCTATCTTGATCTCCTGCTTTAATGTACCCCTGCTGGTAGCTGTATTACCTGGCATTAAAGTGGCTACATTAAAAGCTACACATTTTTTTTTCCTTTTTTGTTCTTTTTTGGGGGGAGTACTTTGTCTCAAGTACATCGAAAAATGTTTTGGTTACAAGGACACATCACAATAATAAGCTGCCCACAGTGGCAATACTAAGGCTTCATGCACACAAGGCCTTTACCAAGCTCTCCTAGATGCTTTTCCTCCCGGTAGAAGCGTTTTCGCAGAAAAAACATTTGACGCTTGTAAATGAATATAGTGCGTCAAGCGTCATTCCATAATAAAATTATTCTGGCCAATGAAATCAACGCGCAAGTGCTAAAATGCATCTAGCGATAATGCACATTTTAAACAGGTTTACACACATACACACACCCCAAGTGTTTTCCCTGCTGAAAAGCCGCTGCTCTTGGACGCGCTGGCAGTGGGGGTTTCTGCTTCTAAATGTTGATGTGTGCATGGACACATAGGCCAACATGCAGGGGTGTTTAGAGGCAGGAAAAAAAAAAAACAAAAAAAAAAAAAACACCCCACACACCCCTCTAGGAGCAATGTTAAAAACGTTCAAGCCTACATTTTTTACATACACAGCTGTGTTGTAGAAGTAACACTTTAGTAGTTATATGCTGGCATGTGACTGTTGTGTGACAACTGCCCATCACACTGTAGTGAGTACATAAAACTTCTCCAGTTAACAAAATCAACATTTTCAATTTGATATCATTCTTAGAGGTGATAAAATACTGTAATCTGTTCGTACTCGAGCACAGGAATTTGTGTGGCCATTTTTCTTTTCCAAACACAGCCTTTATTGTGTCTGCATTTTAATTTTCATACAATCTGTATTTTTTATGCGTTGGCAAGCACATGTATACAGTAAATGAAAAGGAATTTTTAGATCAATCAGAAAGGACCACACTGCCATCTAGTGGTGAACTAAATGATTAAAATCTAAAAAACAAAAACAAAAAAAAAAAAAAACAAAAAAAAAACCCCCTGTACATCTAAAAAGCCGTAGATAACATTAAAAAATTGTGCACGCTCATAAAGAAGCGACAAACTACAGTACTTAAAAAAAATCTACATAGGCGATGCTTTAAAATGTTTTTACAGGTTACCAGTTTAAAATTAGAGGAGGTCTAGCGCTAGAATTTTTGCTCTTGTGGCAACGTTCACAGCAATACCTCACATGTGCTGCGAACACCATTTACATATGCGTGCGCGACTTGCGTATGCATTCGCTTCTGCACACGAGCACAGAGGGATGGGGGTGCTTACATTTTTTTTTTTCTTTATTTTTACACTGTCCCTTTCATTTTTTTTTTTTTTTTTTTTTTTTATTACTTTTATTTTTATTACAAGGAATGTAAACATCCCTTGTAGTAGAAATAAGGATGACAGGTCCTCTTTATGGAGAGATCCCAAATCTCTCCTTTACCAGGAAAAGATGATTTTTTTTTTTTTCTTTTTTTCAAAAGAAGTTTTTACTTTCACCCTAGACTGGAAGTGACGTCATGTTGCTCCGGCCCTCCAAGACCATAGAGGCAATCAAGTCTCTCAATGCCTCTGTGACCAGTCAGCCGCACCCCGCTGGATCCTTGGTCGGGTGCGCTGGTGAAAACGGTAAGCAGTTCGGGGAGCTTCGGAAAGTGATCAGTGCAGAGTTTATAACATGACATCAGAAAGGTGAGGGGTCACCCGGTTTTGTCACTGGCCCCACCCTTGCCTATATAAGAGCTGTCAAAGTGAAGAGAGAGCAGTTGGCGGGAGGTCTCTTATGGAGGCAGAGCATTTTCCACTTTTGCTATTTTTCGGGTCCATCGGGTGGCGTGATTGACTGTGGATTTATATTGCGGTACAATTTTTTTTAAGCTTTTCTTTTTTACTAAAAGGGCTTGTCAAAAACGGTCTCTTTTTTTTTTTTCAAGTAACGTTTTTATTATTTTTCCGTTTTTGCAGTACATTATGCAGTAACAGTTGGCATTTGTAACAGTAGTACAATAATGTTGAATTCTTGTATACAGTGTCAATAATCAAATGTCATATTCCAATATTAAGGTTTTGCAAAATGCCAGTTAAGTGTCATCGTCTTCCATTTACTATATTTACTGGCAAGTTTATAATCTTACTGTAATAGCAGAATCATAACTTAGTTATCTATGGCTATGAAGTCACAGGTATGTATAACATAAAGAAGAAGAGGTGGGTAGTAGAGAGAGAGGGGGTTAGAGAGGGGGGGGGATATAGTAGGTATATCAACGGTGGTGTTACCTGGTCATGGTGGGTCCCCCCGGAGGTGCCATAGCTCCCAGACCCTGTTATGTGCTTCCAATGTATCTTGTATTCTAGCTGTCATCTTTTCCATCACTTCTATGTCCTTTATTCTAGTGTACAGGTCCTCAGCAGAGGGGGGTAAAGAACGCTTCCAGTGTAGTGCTATAAGGCATCTTGCCGCCGTCAGTATGTGACGTACCAGTTTTTTATATGGGGTAGGGAGTTTAGGCGGCGGTAGGCCCAGTAGGAAGAATTTTGGGGAAGCCTGGATCTGTATGTCCAGGAGGCGTTCCAGTAGTTGCTGGACTGTGGACCAGTAAGGAGTCAACAATGGGCAGCTCCAGTATATATGTAGGAGGGTGCTCCCTGGCATCTCCAGCATCTATCGGAACTATTGGGAAATATGGTATGGAGAACATCTGGGGTCATATACCACAGGAAGAGGATTTTATAGGAGTTTTCTTTGTATAAAGAACACATTGAACTCTTCGCTGTTTGATTCCAGATTATCTGCCATTGCGAGATCGGGAGTTCCTCCCCAAGGATCCCCTCCCATTTAGTCATATACAAGTGTTTACCCTGGCTGTCCTCTGAGAAGACGTTCAAGATCTTGTATATGCTCGATATGAGCCCTCTCTGATTATTGCCCGCCAAGATTGTTGTTTCAAACGCTGATGGTGGTGAAAATTGTAGGGTGGGTGTAATAGTGAGTGCATAGTGCCGGATTTGTAGATACCCGTAGAGTGCCTGTTTGGGGAGGTCATGTTTAGTTTGTAGTTCACCGAATGGCAGCAGTTTCCTTGTTCTAGGGTCCACCAGGTTCCCATAGTGGAACAAGTTCCGGGCTGTCCAATGATGTGACATTTGGTAGGTTAGACTATCCGGCACTTTGGGGTTACAGATAAAAGAGGTCAGGAGCGATCTATCTGAGGAGAGACTATGTTTGGGGGCCGGAGTGCGCCACAGCCGTCTCAAGTGGGACATGGGACCCAGCATACGCTCAGGGGCTACGTCCGCATTCGCACTCAACAGCAGGTTATTTGGATGTATGGGAGCAAGCCATAACTTTTCAATTTCGGTCCATTTATTATAAGATTTGTGGGTATACCAGGAGGCTATCGCTCGCAATTGAGCTGCGTAATAATATTTAATAATATTAGGGAACGCCAATCCCCCTTCATTGCGGGATGCCATCAGCACCGATCTCGGGACCCTGTGCCTTTTGTAATTCCATGTGAAATGTAATAGATCAGATTGGAGTTTTTTCAGATGGGCAATCGGGATTGGTATGGGTAGTGTTTGGAAGAGATATAAAAGCCTTGGGAGGATAGTCATTTTTATTGAGGCTATTCGACCTAATAGAGAGATGTGGTGCTTTTTCCATTGGGTCAGTGAGGATCTTATAGATCGGAACAGTGATGGGAAATTTTCTTGGTATATGGTACTAAATTTGGGTGTAATAAATATGCCTAGATATTTCAGGGAATTTATTTTCCATGTGAATGGAAAGTTAGATTTTAAAAGTGAGACCTCGTTAGGAGGGATGTTAATTGGGAGGGCCTCCAATTTTGATGCATTTATCTTATACCCTGAAAGCGCGCGAAAGCGATCTAGTTCTGTTTGCAGGATTGGAAGAGTGATATGAGGTTGAGTCAATGAGAGTATGATATCATCTGCAAAGAGGGAGATTTTAAACTCTCTCCCTCTAACTGATACTCCCCGTATGTCTGGGTTTCTCCTAATGGATGCGGCTAGGGGTTCGACGCAGAGTGCAAATAGCAGGGGCGAGAGTGGGCATCCTTGCCTGGTCCCGTTCGCCACTGAGAATGTAGGGGATAATGCAAAGGGGGTCCTGACTTGGGATGTTGGGCCTGTGTATAAATGTCTGATCGCCTGTAGGAAGGGACCTCGAAAGCCCATGAATTGTAGAGTGGCAAATAGAAAGGGCCATCCCAAGCGGTCAAACGCTTTTTCTGCGTCTAAACTGAGCAACAATGCCGCCTGGTGTTCTCTATTCACCACCTCCACCAGGTCTATAATTTTTCTGGTATTGTCGCCAGCCTGACGCATCGGGACGAACCCTACCTGGTCTTTATGGACCAGTGAGGGGAGAATCTGGTTTAGGCGATTGGAAAGTAGTTTGGTGAAAATTTTAAGGTCAGAGTTCAGTAATGCAATGGGTCTGTAATTGGTGCAGAGGGAAGGGTCTTTGTCTGGTTTAGGAATTAAGGTGATAAAAGAACGGTGCATGTCCGGTGGTATATCGGCCTTGTGAAGAAAGGCATGAAAGACCTTGTTCATATGTGGAAGCAGTATGGGGAGAAATGTCTTGTAGTATTCGTATGGGAATCTGTCGGGTCCCGGGGCTTTATGGGACGGGAGGGATTTAATGGTCATCTCTATTTCCTCATCCGTAATCTGTGTGTTCAGGGTCAGTAGGTCGGAGGATGTTAAATGGGGAATTCCACTGCGTTCTAAGTATTCTCGCATTTTGTTAGACAGGTCGGGGGAGGGGGGATTGCTAGGTATGTCTGGGTTATTGTATAAGTGTTTATAGAAGTCCGCAAAAACCTGAGCTATTTCTTTGGGGTGGGAGACTATATGCCCCGATTTATTTTTAATCTGATGTGGTGTCTGCATGTGGAATTTGTCCCGCAGTTTGTTAGCTAAAAGGGAGTGTGCTTTGTTACCTTTATCGTAGAATAATTGCTTTAGTCTTGTCAGTGCTTTTTCTACCTGGCCTAAAGCGAATTCCTTCAGGGTTGAGCGAAGGCTAATGACCTTCCGAAGCAAGGATATGGAAGGGGTGGCTTGAAGTTTGCGTTCAAACATTCTAAGGTCCTGCTCAGTTTTTAGCTTTGCGGCTAGGGAATCTTTTTTCATTGCGGAGGACAAGGCTATGCATTTACCTCGCAGGACAGCCTTGTGGGCCTCCCAGAGGGTGGTTGGTGATATATCCGGCGTGTTTTCAATGAAGTAGTGGTTTAAGGTGGTATTTAGTTCGACTTGGGAAGGGAGGTGTTGAAGGAGAAATGTGTTAAACCTCCAGTTGTAGGGTTTACGGTTGGGATTGTCTAGTTCTAGCTCTAGTAGAATCGGGGCATGATCCGACCACGAGATGGGAAGTATTTGGGCTTTTCGTGTAAGTCTGAGTGTGTGGTTGTTAACAAAGAAGTAATCTATTCGGGAGTGTGTATGGTGGGGGGCGGAGTAAAATGTATACTGCCGATCTCCTGGGTGAAGGGTCCTCCAGGCATCAAAGAGCGCATAGCGTCTGGAGATTTGTCGAAACAGTCTAGAGCCCCGAAGGACACCTGGTGGAGATACCTTGGAGCCCACCACCTGGCGATCGACAGTTGCTGATTGTACAAGATTGAAATCTCCCCCCACCACTAAGACTCCGGGGGCTGACTTGAAAATACGCTTATATATTTTCGAGAGGAGATTATGTTGTCCAGTGTTAGGCGCGTATACCACGCACAGCGTGATAGGTTGTGTATGCCAGTGCCCCTGTAGAATGATAAAGTGGCCCCTAGGGTCGGAGTAATGGTTTGTGCAAGTGAAGGGGGGTTCCCTTTTTGAATAATATAGCCACTCCTGCTTTTTTTTGGGTGCTAGATGAGATGTACACCTGCGGGAAGTATTTGGAGGCGAATGCGAACGAGCTTTCCTTATTGAAATGTGTCTCCTGTACCATTATGACATCAGCTCCCGACTGTCTGAACTCCCGCAGTGCCAGATGCCTTTTTCTGTTGGAGTTCAGGCCATGTACATTTAGGGATAGTATCTTTGCCATCTAATTACATGTGGGTAGGTGTGCGTTTGCTTACCTAGTGATGGAGCACCAGGGCCTGAGGACAGAGGACCAGGAGCCGACACCATCCGGGAGGAAACCAGGACCGTTCACCCACACCGCTGCGCGAAGTTGATTCCTACAGTAAGGGGAAGAGGAGGGAGAGGGCTGGGAAAGAAAAAAAAAGGTTAAGTAAGACCAAGTGGTGATAGAACGCATACATTAGCAAACTATAAGTGGCCAATAGGCCTAAGTAACACGGAATCCCAAGTGTCCGTCCGCCGGTCGCTCTATTGGGGCGGCCGGGGGGGGGCCACCAGGGGATCCGTAACCAATGTAAAAATATAAAACACTTATATAACTTCCTGAACTAAAAATCAGGAGTGGGGGGGGGGGGGGGGGGGGAGACAAACGGTAATGCGTCTACTCTCTCGGAGCCCGATCACAGCAAGCCCTTGGTATTTATGTGAACTGTGGCGTAGGGGCAATTTGGGGGGTACTGAGCTAGTATGTTTGACCAAATGTTTAGTCCTGGGCATGATAAGTCAGTACGTTAAGTTAATCACGTCTTGTAGCTTGGTGTGGACTGTGGTAGAACAGTGATGTTGATCAGCTTCTGGGTTTGGCAGGCTTGCGGGGTATTTCTGGGTTTCGAGGCCGGTTAGAGGAAGATACTTTCTGCCAGACTGTAGGCGGTGATGGGGAGATGGTTACTAAGTCCCATTCCGGTAGCTGAGGGGGTTGTATTTCCAGGATGTTGCAGAATACTCGGAGATCTTCGGGGTATCGCAGAACTGCGGAGGTTTCCTGTAGCTTTGCTGTGAGAGTGAAGGGGAAACCCCATCTATAGGGGATTGCTTTGTTTTGCAGCTCATGTAACAGTGGTTGAAGAAGTCTTCGTTTCTGTAGGGTGATCCAGGACAGGTCAGGGTAGAGCTGAATTTGTGTCCCAGCAAAGGTGATTTTGCGTGTTATTCGTGCTTGTCTCATGATGGATTCTTTGAGGGGGTAAGAGGTGATTCTGCAAATGATATCCCTTGGTTTTGATGCGGGGCCTTTAGGTCGCAGTGCTCGGTGGGCTCTGTCCATTTCTATATGTTTCGTAGGGGGGGGGGGGGTCTCCCAATAGGTTGTTGAAAATGGTTTGCAAAGTGGTTTGCAGGTCTTCGCTGCCCTCTGGCTCCGGGACACCTCTTATTCGGATGTTGTTGCGGCGCCCCCTGTTGTCCAGGTCTTCTATGTGCCTTTGCATATCTCTAAGGAGAGAACGGTGCTCCGTTCCTTGGAGCTGTGTTCTGTGGACTGCTAACTTGGTTTCCTGGATCTCCTCCTCCGCCATTTCTACTCTATCTGCTAAATGTTTAAGTCCCGTTTGGAGGACCTGGATTTCAGAACGGCAGGTTGATTTGACATCCTCTATGAGTTGTTTGAAGTCCTGTTTGGTGGGCATCGCTTGGAAATAAGCGTGCCATGAGGGTGGTATATATTGGTCATGCATATGGCCCACTCGGTGGTCTGGTGAGGCTGGTGCCGGAGGGGGGGAGCGTGGGCTAAATGAACCCGCCTCGGGTGACCGATGGGATCCTGGAACAAGGGGATCCCACGGTTCAGTCCACATCAGGGCCTGCGGCAGTTGGGGGGGTCCCTCATGGTGGGTAGCTGTTGAGGAACATGGGGGGGTGCTGGCCTTTTGTGCGTATGTGAGGATGTTAGAGGGCAGCTGTTTAGAGCCACCATTGTCTCCGGATCTGGAAAGTCTCTGCGTCTTGGGTGGGGGGGAAGACGCTGCCATGGCCCATGGTGTCCCATCCTCTCCCCCTGGTGTGAGATGCAGCTCCGCTGATGGGCGAGCGGGGCCTGGAAGGGGTGGAAAGTCCTGGGAGAGAGCTGACGGTGTTGGGGATAGAGGAGACTGGTCCTGAAGGTAGGGGTCTGATGCTGCGCGTAGCAGCCATGGAAATGCCGCCGAGCACTGAGTATAGTGCTGTGAGGAGGTGGGTGGTCCGGATGGCTGCGGTGCACGTGTCTGCCAGGCCTGGGGGTCGGGGGAGGTAGATGGACTCACCGGTCCTATGTGTGTAGCTGGAGACACCGAGCCTGTCATCGCTGGAGAGGATTCGGCGTGCGCTCGCTGCTGTGTGGGCTGCGGCTGTTGGTCTCGTGGAGAGATCTGTCCTCCCTGTGCCTGTGTGATCGGCGCCATCTTGGATCCTCCGGCCGGAACGCTCTCTTGTTGGAGAAAGAAGGAACGGAGGTCCGTAGGAGGTCCCCGGAGGGGGTTGGGATGTACCCCTGTACCTTGAGGATCGGGTGGTCCGCGATCTGCCCATGTGGGGATGATTTTTCGACCCCCAAATTGCTTATATTGCCGCGGGCTGCTGGAGCTAGGAGATCAAGCGTCCATCAAGGTCGGCTTCCGGTCACGCCCCCCAAAAACGGTCTCTTATTGTTTTTACTTTGACACTTTTTTGGTGAAGGGTAGGGGCGGGATCTGGGGGCCTCCTTAAAGGGGGCTTCCAGATTTAAATAAGCCCCCCACCCATAGACCCCGCAGTTTAAATGAAACCTTTTTTCTTTAGAATTGTCATTATTGCTGCGGCATGTTCTATAAAACTTGTACAGCTGCGCCACTTTACAGGCAGACTAAGGGGACCCCCCAGGCACGATATTTAAAGGAATCGTTCATTTTTAATGTTTCACTTTAAGCATCAACCACTTCAGCCTTGGAAGGTTTGGCTGCTGAATGACCAGGCCATTTTTTTGCGATTCGGCACTGCGTTTTAACTGTCAGTTGCGTGGTCGTGTAACGTTGTACCCAAACAAAATTGACGTCCTTTTTTCCCATAAATAGAGCTTTCTTTTGGTGGTATTTGATCACCTCTGTGTTTTTTTATTTTTTGCGCTATAAACAAAAAAAAATAAATAAAAGTCTCCTCAGTTTAGGCCAATATGTATTCTTCTACATATTTTTGGTAAAAAAAAAAAAAATAAATTTATATAGCAATAAGCGTATATATACACACACACACACACACACACTATTTTGGGACCATTTAAACAGGGATCAGTGCTATAAAAATGCACTGATTACTGTGTAAATGACACTGGCAGGGAAGGGGTTAACCACTAGGGGGTGATGAAGGGGTTAGGTTTGTCCTAGGGAGTGATTCTAACTGGGGGGGGGGGGGGGGCTACCTAGGATGTGAAAGCGATCACTGCTCCCGATCACAGGGAGACTTGGGAAATGCCTTGTTTACATATGCATCTCCCGTTCTTCCTCTCCACACCACAATCGCGGGCAGCCAAAGAACATCGAATTTCAAAGCGGCAAATTTAAAGGGACGTACCTGTGTGCCCATTTGCCTGCCTGTGCCATTCTGCCAATGTACATCTGTGTGCGGCAGTCGACAAGTGGTTAAAATCACTGCTCCTTTAAAAACAATAGTTTGTTATAATAATAATGTCCCCCTAGGGCAGTGCCCAGGTCCCCGAACACTTTATGGCAATAACCTTCATATAAACCTTTAAAATGAGGATTTTTGATGTTCGTGTTTCATCGACTTTAACAGAGTTTGCCTGCTTTTTAGAACTTTTTGCCTGTTCAAGGTGTTCTGGTGTGAACCGAAACGGGGGGGGGGGGGGGGGGGGGGGTGTTTGGCCGATCCCTATTCATCAGCAAGAAAAAAAAAAAAAAAAAAAACAAACACGCGCGCGCACACATACACACACACACACACACACACACATCCCATGGTTACAAACAGGTTATTTATGTTTCCTGCCATGGGCTCAGCCACAATGAAGACTGACAGTTTTGTGCCGTAGCTGCAAACAGGAGTGTAAAATCAGCTGTGTCTCCTAAACTCTACACTAAAAACCAGGAAGCACATTCCCTTATAACGTCACTAAGGCCCCTATCACACGGGGGCGGCATAGCGTCAGTCTTTGGCCGCTAGCGGGGGGTAAAACTGCCCCGCTAGGGGCCAAATACCGACGAGAAAGGGTTAAAAACCACCCCAAAGTGCTGCAGAGGTGCTTTGCCAGCGAAATACTGCGATGTCCCATTGATTTCAATGGGCAGGAGCAGGGAAGGAGCGGTGTATACACCACTCCTTCCCCGCTCCGAAGATGCTGCTAGCAGGACTTTTTTCCCGTCCTGCTAGCGCACCGATCCGGTGTGAAAGCCCTCGGGGCTTTCACACTGGAGAGACAGCAGCAGCTGTCTCGGGTCGGTTTGCAGGCGCTATTAGCGCAATAGCGCCTGCAAACCGCCCCAGTGTGAAAGGGCCCTAAAAGAAATGCATTCTCATTGGTTAACAAAAATGGATTTGTAGGAGGATTCTGAGGGCTATATATTCCTCCTCCATCAGATCCTTCGTCGGATCATTTCTGGGTTAGCCACACGTCACTTCCGGTCTTCGGCTAGCTTAGCAGTAGCACAGTCGGCTGCAGGAATCTCGTCCTTTCCCTCTCCCGGTGAATGCGGTTCCGCTAGGTGCGGGTGGCATCTACGGAGGGCCCGCTTCAGATGCCACCCGTCCCGCTCAGGTGCCGGCCTAAGCTCAGCAGGGGGGGGGGGGGGGGGGGGGGGGTTTCGATCCCAGGGGACCTTGGCTCAGGGGGCCTGTCATGGATGTTGCTGCACAGCGTTTGCTGCCCCAATCACTCCCCCTTGTGCTGCAGAGGCAGCGGATGGGGGTGTCCGCATGTTGCAACATTTGGCAGGCAGTACTGCCTGCTAAGCGTTGCCCATTCACCTGCTTAGGGCCACGCCGCTAGTGCCCGGACACCATGTGCAATACACACACACACACACATCAGTGTGGGTCTTCAGGGGTTTAAACAGGCTGTGTGGTTCCAGGAACATTCATATCAGCAAGCCGGTCATTTCTGAATGCCGTTCTGTGACCACTCGCATTGTTTGTTCCAGAGGCGTAACTAGAATCTTCAGGGTCCGATGCAAGAAACCATGAAGGGCCCCCACCATGGGCGTTGCTACTGTAGGTCTACAAAAAAAATCTCAGGCTAGAGCCCATAGCAGTGAAGTAAAGAAGGTCATACGCACATACATTTTATATATATATATATATATATATATATATATATATATATATATATATATATATATATATATATATATATATCTCTGAGTGCGGATCCGCCCTTACATCAGGGTCCCCAGAGAACCCCTTCCTTACATCAGGGTCCCCAGAGAGACCCTCATACATCAGTGTCCCCAGAGAACCCCTTCCTTACATCAGGGTCCCCAGAGAGACCCTCATACATCAGTGTCCCCAGAGTGCCCTCCTTACATCAGGGTCATCAGACAGCTGCCCCCCCCCCCCCTTCTAGAGGTTCCCCTGTACCTGTCTGGTCTCCGCTGTCTGTGTATCTCCAACCCCCAGCTCATCTCTGGGGGGGTGGGGGAGGCGATCGGCATCTCCCCTGGGGCTTGTAGTTCTCCTTCCGAGTGTATACAGTGGAGAGGGGAGGGGCCTCTGACCCGGAGCATGTATTTTAAATGTACAAGCAGAGCGACTCATTTCTACATTGGAGAATAAAAATGATACATTCCCGGGCCAGAGGCCCCTCCCCTCTCCACTGTATATACTCGGGAAGAGAACTACTAGCCCCGCGGGAACCATAGAGCTGCCGATCACCGCCTCCCACTCCCCCCACTGCATCCCAAACTGACAGCCAGAGGTGCAGGGGGAGATGCTGGGTCTTGGGGTCCCCTCACATCGGCAGAACGGCAGGGCCCAGTCGCAAGTGCGATGGCTCCAACCTTAAAATTTTCAGCCACTGGTTTGTTCTATTGGTGGGCTTGAATCCTTCACTTTTCCGTCCGCTTCTCCCGGTGTTTCTGGGGTGGTGGTGGTGGTGGGGGGGGGGGTGGTGATCGCTCCTCTCTCCTTGTGCAGTTCTGGCTTCACGAGGGGGCCGTCCGCCCGCTTCTCCCCGTCATGGTGCTCCTTACTTCACAGTTTGGTCATCTGCTGATCGGAGCCAATCATACACAGGTCAGGACACTGCAATACTTCACTGGCCGCATGATTGTTTCTGCTCGTTGACCTGCCAGGTAGTAACAGAGCAGCCATATGGCCCCGGGACCCTTCCCTTCAAAGTCAGGCCAGCAGAGACCATCCCCTGGATCTTTCTGGGGGGGGGGGGGGGGGGGGGTTCCTTTTCCATACTTGCCCACCATTCCCCCGGTGCCTGTAACATGTTGCGCTAGCAGAAGGTGTGAGTGGGCTGATGCTGCTGAGGTCATAGTACAGACACCCACCACGAGCTTGATCTCTGGCGTTCTGTGGATTCTGGGTAACAGATGGCCTGCTCCAAAACATCAGCAGGTGCTGTCATGTGTTCAGTCACTGCATGCTCAGTCACAAGCGGGTTCCAGTTGTAGCAGGTCAGGCACAGTGGTTCGGTCATGGTATTTTCCTGTCATAGCGGTTCTGTCACAGTGGGTTCATAACAGCGTTTCCTGTCACAGCATTTTCCCGTGTAGGTTTCATTCATAGCATTTCCTGTCCTAGCTTTTCGTTCATAGTGATTTTTCCTGTCGTAGCGATTTTCCTGTCACAGCATTTCCATTGTAGCATTTCCGGTCGTAGCTTTTCGTTATAGCGTTTTCCTGTCATATCGATTTTCCTGTGAAGCTTCATTCGTAGCAATTTTCCTGTCGTATCGATTTTCCTGTTGTAGCAGGTTGTTCGTAGCATTTTTCTGTCGCAGGATTTTCCCTTGTAGCTGTCATTCGTAGCATTTCCTGTCATAGCATTTAGTTCGTAGCGGTTTTTTCCTGTCATAGCATTTTCCTGTATAGCATTCATTCGCAGCGATTTTCCAGTCGTAACATTTTCCTGTGTAGCTGCATTCGTAGCGTTTTTCCTGTCATAGCATTTCTGTCGATTTCCTGTTGCAGTATTTTCCCGTGTAGCTTTCATTCGTTGCGTTTTCCTGTCGTAGCGTTTTCCCTGTGTAATTTCATTCGTATCGATTTTCCTGTGTAGTTTTCATTCGTAGCGATTTTTCCTCTCGTAGCAGTTTTCTGGGTAGCGTTCTTTCGTAGCAATGTCCTGTCGTAGCTTTTAGTTCGTAGCATTCCTGTCAGCTAGTTCTCACATCCAGAGTCTGTCACGTCTACGGATCCATACGGGCTGAGGTTTTGTTTTCAAATGTTTGACCACAATCTTCTTACCCATGTTACATACTTCATACAATCCACGTTCATTTCATTACAACTGTACGACTACCCACCACGGTCTGTGGGTACACCAGCCCTGAGGGTTTCAGTTGCTACCTGTCTCTTATCTGTCGTAGCATGCCTGTCGTAGCATTTCTGTTAGCTAGGGCTCACATCCAGGGTCTGTCATGTCTACAGATCCATACAGGCTGAGGTTTCGTTTCTAAATGTTTGACCACAATCTTCTCGCCCATAACACACGTTCATTTCATCACAATGGCTCGACTACCCACCATGGTCTGTGGGTACACCAGCCCTGAGAGTTTCAGTTGCTACCTGTCTCTCTTATCTGTCGTAGCATTTCTGTTAGCTAGGGCTCACATCCAGGGTCTGTCATGTCTGTCTACGGATCCATACGGGCTGAGGTTTCGTTTTTAATTGATTGTCGTCCCACAATCTTCTCGCCCGTATACCATACGTCATACATGCACGTTCACCAATACACCTTTACTACTACCCACCACAGTCTGTGGGTACATCAGCCCTGAGTGTTCATTTTTAATTGCCTGTCTTGGCGCTGCAGGTTGCTCGGGCTCGCTTACTGCATACACTAGGGTGGTGTTGTTATTAGGTTCACATTCACGCGTTGTTGGTCTTGTCATTTCTGCACCTACATCCTCCTACTTATCAAGTACGAAGGGGTGTTGTTCATGGGTTGGTTGTCCTCTTTTCTCTAGTTTGTGTTTCCTTAGTTCAGGGCATGATGCGCATTCCGGAAGCAACAAATTCGCATTCATCTCTCCATCGTCGCATGAGGGTTCAGTGCATGGTAGCACCCCATCAGGTAGGGGTGGGACCATACCAGACTCATTGCTGAGTTTTATCTCTGGTGTACTCCTTTACCGGCCTCAGCTGGGGGGGGGGGGGGGGGGGGGCAGTATTTTTAGGTTGTTATTCCCAACTCCGTCCCAACCTCTTCCATCCACCAGCAGTACATGTTTCTATGCAGGATTCTTAACCCAGTTTCATGCGGTACTTAATGTGCTCTTACGTCCATGCCATAATTGTTAGACAGGATGGAGGGGGTCATAGCCCGCTCGGCTGGAGTGGAGGTGTCAGCTATGACCCCAGCTCCGGCTCTTCTCCATGCACCTACAGGCGATGTTGGCATTTCTTCACTGTGGCATGTGGAACTAGGGGCTAGCCTGGTCTCAGGCAACCGATCTAGCCTATGGTTCTTTATCTAGAGTATTCCGAGGGCTTCTACCAAGGGTGGGTAGGTTTCATAGGTTCATGTCTCTGGCTTTTCGCTGCATATTGCCTCTGCGTTTTGGCCATCTGCCAACACTATCAAGTATCTATCAGGTGACCAGCATTTCAGGCCCCCACAAACTCCTGTTAGTCTGTCCAATTTTTGCAACTCACCCTCTCAAGCCATGACAAGGGTAGTCAGGGATGTTCTCTTGGCACGGCTACCAGTTACTGGCCAGGTTTCGTGGCGTTTCAGACTACCGGTCTCCTACCCTTGACTCAGTTACCAGTTAGTGCTCTAGGCAATTCCCTTTTGCTACGCTCACAACTTCTCCAGGTTTAGAATAGAGGGACAAGCTAGGGGTTCGTGGTCATTTCTGTACCGCAGGCACGGTATCGGATTTAAGCATACGTCCTCTGCAATATTCCTCTCGTCAGCTCTTTCTCCCTTCCCCATACTTTCTCTCACCATGAACAGTTCGTTCTCATGTCCAGGTTTACCTTCCTTATTAGGCTCATCCCAAACCCTTTTCTGGATTTTCGTCAGGATCGTCGGATCATTTCTGGGTTCCCACATACTTTTATTTCATCATTTACATTTCATTCATATTCATTCAGGGTATGCCCTCTTTTAGGCATACTGACCAGTCAGGCCAAGGCACACCTCAGGTCTTGGTAGTTAGGATTATCACATTTCCAAGTGAAGACTGACTACAAATCTGGATTAGCTTTCTATAAAACAAAACAGAGAAACTGGTCCAGGAGGGGGGAATCGTGGAATACTGTCTGAATCGACTGACCGCAAGAAGAGGATGAAGTTTGCAGGAGCAAGGAATAAGGCAAGAATATCTGCAATAGTGTACCATTGTGACATCAACATCTGTCAGTGGACAAGTTACTAGGAATACAGCAAGTATATCACCCAATGCCTAATCTCTTTGGCAAAATGAGCTGTTAACACTTGCAGTAAGGAGGGGGTGCAACTGCAAGGATAAATGTTTTTTGTCCCCTGAGTTTAGTTTTAGTCTGTGTTCACACTATTGCGAATTGCCTCTTGGGGGATCAGGAAGGAATTTTTTCCCCTGCTGTAGCAAATTGGATCATGCTTTGCTGGGGTTTATTGCCATCCTCTGGATCAACTGTGGGTATAGGATTGTGTATATGGGATTGTATTTTTTTTTTTTTGTTGAACTAGATGGACGTGTCTTTTTTCAACCTAACTATGCAATTATGGATGTGGGTTTCTCCGCATTCAATTCGCATGTCAGGGGATTGTGACCGGCTCCCTATGAAGCCGGTACACACGTCTCCGGAGTGACTCCGGTGTGAATTGCACAGGAGCCCTGTGTGTCTGCTGGTCCGTTTCAGGTCTGAATTCAGACAAAAAGTTCAGACTAAAAATCGGACCTGAACTGGTGAACGGGGGACGCACCGGACCCCTGCTGTGAGCCACTCCGTGCGGCAGTGTGAACCCAGCCTTAAAAGTTCACTTAAGTAAATATTTATTTTTTTGAGCCTGTAAAGCATTGCACCAGTGATCAGCAAATCACTGGTGCCATGCAGGTCTCCTGCAGATCTATCAGTGCATCTGTGTGCCTGTACATCCTATACATGAAAGCAGATATACTGACAGGAAGAATCCATGAACTACCACGGGGCTTGTAGCTCATTCACACACAGAGCTGACAGCTGCGCTGATTTCAAACAGTGGGGTTTATTTACTAAAACTGAATCTATTATTATTTACTAAAACTCAGAATCTGGTGCAGTTGTGCATGGTGGCCAATCGGCTTCTAACTTCAGTTTGTTCAATTAAGCTTTGGCAATAAAACCTGGAAGCTGATTGGTTTCTCTGCAGAAGTGAGCCCGATTTTGCACTCTCCAGCTCTAGTAAATAAACCCCAGTGACAGCTAGTACTGGGAACTTCTCCCTATACTGCTGTACAAAAGGTATTGTCCAGATCATCAGGTGAAGACAGAGGGGGGGGAAAAAAAAAAAAAAAAAAAAAAAAAGTGATGCAGCCACCACAGCACGGTTAAGCTTAAGCTGTAATATTACATTTTAAGTTTTGGGTTTAATACCACTTTAAAATTTTGGAAAGAATAGCACTTATGTCAGGTTTTTTTTTTTTTTTTTTTTTTTTTTATTATTATTAGGGCTCGTTCACACCTGCTTTCTGAGCAGTGATATGCATTTGGATTGCTCTTCAGGAGGGCAGTGATGAGGCGTGGTACAGCTCAGCAAAGGGGTTTTTACTGCGCTCAAGGCAGCCGTCAGAAAATATTGGGCCCCTTACACAGCTTTAGCCCTGCCCCCCCCGAAATAAATATATATATATCTCTGTAAACACACAAGTCCCCTCCATGTACACAAACAGCCTTCTCCCTTTCCTTCACTGCCCCTACTTGAAATCTTCCTACCTAGTCCCAGCTCGTTTTCACAAAGCTGAGATGTTGCCGACACAGAGACGTACAGTACAGGCAGCTCACTCGAGGGGTGTACATGCACATAGTAGCCAGAGGTGGCAGTAAAGAGCTCAACGTCTGAGCTCAAATGACACAGAGCAGCAGAAGCTGTGAGATTGTTTCTATAGTGCACAACACGGCTCCCCTTCACCCGTCCTGCCTTCTTCTGGCCCAGGCAGGCCCCTTACAGTTGTACATCCCCCCCCCGATGGCAGCCCTGACTGCACCCTGCCCAATTGCAAGTGCAAATGAGCCTTAATAAGGCTGACCAGGACCTGAGTCAGGAGGTGAGGGAAATTCTCAACAAGACTACAACAGGTTCTGAACAACCCCCACTTTGTACAAAAAAAAAAAAAAAAAAAGTGAATTTTACATCAAAAATGGAACTTACGTGGTAAACTACACCTGAGTAGTCTATTGGCACCAATGTGTTGTGGTAACAACCTTCATGTATTGGGATGCCATTAAAAATGAATGGCAGCGCACAACAGTGCATTAGTAGCACTGCTTAAGGCCCAATTCACACCAATGCATTTTTAGTGCTTTTTGCACTACAGAATGTGGTCCATAGGAAACCATGTTAAATGGACTGTAGTGCAAATCTGCAAAATGGGGGGGGGGGGGGAGCACTAAAAAGGCATAGGTGTGAATCAGGCCTTAGTGGAAAATACAGCATGCATGATCTTAGATCTGTCACGGCATATTGGCAGCCCAATCAAACGAATGGGCTGCCTTATAATAATGCATTTTAAGGTATCCCAACTGATGAGAACAGCATGAAGGATCGTGTGGTGGGCTTTTGGTTTGCTTAGTTAAACCTACAGTATGTTTATCAACGCACACACAGCATTGGAGCCTCTCCAAATGGCAATTTCTAAGCTGAAGGATCAAACTCTTTGGAAAAGCTAGACATGCATACAGAAGTATTTTCATAGAGGATACTGCAGATTGACACTTTTCTGCCACAGTTTTGTGCACATGTACTGGAAACGAGTTGGGGGAGGGGAAAAAAAAAAAAAAAGTATTGCAACTGACCAGTGTATTTCGGTTGCAACTTGGATGCAGTTCGCCTATTCTACTGGGCCATAATTGCACGGGAATCTAGGGTTGCCACCTCATCCCTTTAAAAACTACTAACTAAAATGACACAGGTTCTGTGGCTGAATAAGGGGATAATTAAACTCACTTGGTGCCTTATCTGCATTAAAAATTAGCCTTAGCACCTGTGTAATTCATGTGGTCGGGTTTAAAGGGATGAGGTGGCAACCTTCCTGGAATCACACCAAACTAGTACAGAAACCTTTTGCATAAATCGCACCTTGCTGAGTTGCAATGAGAACAGGCACCACTGAAGGCCTGGTTCACACCTATGCATTTTTTCAGTGCAGAAGTGCACTACAGTCCATCTGACATAGCTTCCTATGGGTTATGTTCACATCTGTGCTCTTTCCACAGGTGTGTTTTTAGGAAAGGGCCAGGGACTTTTTTTTTTTCCTGCAGCAGGTTTTATTTTTGTTTTCATAGACTTCAATGGAAATGCATCAAAAAGGCAGTGCTTGCGTTTTTGATGCATTTCAGCTGGTTTCTCCCACAAGGCAACAGACACCCCCCAAAAACACATCAAAGATGTGAGAAAAAAAAAACAAAAAAACACATACATCAATCACAACCTGCTTAGGTGTAAGCCAAGCTGAAAACAATGCCATGCAATTCTGTCACATATGAAATAGCACTAGTGTAAAAAGAGCTTTAGGTTACTCACACTAGATTAACAGACTTTTCAGCTCCTTACTTATTCAACATTCCAGCCACAGAATATTCAGTTAGTGATAAATCTGCAAAATTGCAGCCATAGATTGTTCAGTTAGGGACAAATCTGCAACATTCCTGCCATAGATCGTTCACCATCACACACATCCAAATTACCAGGAGATCCAGCACCAGCAGCAAGCAGTAATCACTCCCTTCTCTCCTGGGCAACCACAACCAAGCCAAGTCAAGTCAAGTCCATAGGAAACACGTCACCCAGCTGAACAGGCTAAACCTGTATCCTGTTGATTAATTAATTAGTATCCCATCATTCACTAAAGCTGGCCATAAATTATAGAATTTTCTTATACAACTTTCGTTAAAATTTACCAAAACCATATAATAGGAGGTCAAACCTAACACTTTCAATTTGTATGCAATCAGGCAGGCCCTTGCACTACATAGCTGAAGGTAAATCTAAAGAAAAAATTGAATAAGAAGATTGTATGGCGTGTGGCCAGCTTTACATAGGACATGTTCTTTTTTTTTTTTTTTAGTTCTCTCCAGCCACTTTCAAGAAAAGTAATTGCACTATGGAATATTTAGTGATTTTTGTTCATGCCATCCCCTACAGTAATATGAAAATAGGAAATTGGGAGAAAGGCCTCAATGACCCTCATCTGGTAGACCATATAGGTCTTGTACCTCATTCTAATCAATGATATACAAAATATGGACAATAACAACCTAAATACAAGGGCTATAATGGTACTCAATTTTTGTAAAAAGTATCAAAAATATTTATTATATAATTAATATTGCACATGTATACATATCAAAATACATACAAAACACACAAAAGCTGCACATAAAACATAAACAAAATCTTCTAGTACTCCTTGAATACAAGTTCTTGGTGGCTCCCCTATGGTCCATAGGGTGGCTCCATAGGGAAACCATCCAAGAACTTGTATCCAAGGCGTGTTAGGCCCCTTTCACACAGGTGGACCGTCTAGGTCCGCCTGCCAGTTTTTTAGGCGGACCTGACGGACGCTCCATACAGGTCTATGGAGCGATGGATGCCAGCGGTGACATGTCCGCTCCAATCCGCTAAAGTGTGATGGAGGAAGACCCTACTTTTCCATCCGTCTGCGGATCAGATGAAAACGGACTCTACGGTCCGTCTTCATCCGATCCCCCATAGAGGAGAGTAAGGATGAGCTGGGGCGTGTTCGCATACAGCACCTGCCCAGCCCGCGAGGAAGTCGGCACTGCGCTAATCACAGGCAGTGAGACATTGTCCCGATCTATGCAGCCGCACATTGGGAAATGTCTCACTGCTTGTGATTAGCGCTGTGCAGTGCCGACTTCCTGGCGGGCTCGGCACGTGCTGTATGTGAACACGCCCGAGCTCATCCTTAGAGGAGAGCGGCACTCTGACAGATCGGTCCCTGCACAGTGTGCAGAGACAGACCTGTCATCTGCCTGCTCAGCGGGGATCGACTGAGCGATCCCCTGCTGAGCAAAGCTGAGCCCATACACGGACACCTATGTGTGAAAGGGCCTTTAGATGGTTTTAGTTTTATGTTTTATGTGCAGCTTTTGTGTGTTTTGTGTGTTTTTTGATAGGTATACATGTGCAATTTTTATTATATAGTAAATATTTTTTGATACTTTTTACAAAAATTGGGTACCGTTATACCTCTACAGTAATACTAAACAAAAAACCAAAAAAAAAAGGACAAGAAAAGTGCAGCTGGGTAAAATGACAGCATCTCCCCGGGGCTCATTCACACCAGAGTGTTGCAGTAAGGCACCCAGGTGTACCTGTGTTACACAGCCGCAATGCAAGATGTGGGTTGTGGTGCACTGCAAAAAAGGCAACATACACTAAATTTGTGTGTGTTTAGATTTATTACAGTGCGTTCATTTTAAATGAGCTGTCTAATGCAACATGCCCCAATGCGCCTCCCACATGCACAAATATGCAGGTGTTGTTAAGCACTGTGTCTTAGAGTGAACCAGCCACTGCACTGCAAGGATACAAGGCATTATGCCCATGAACTGCACTGGAATAGCTGCCCAATGCAGTCCCGCTGCATCTGGTGTGAACACTGTTGCTGTGGATTATTGTGCATTGCGTTAGGATAGCCTCATTATTTTAATAGACTACCTAAAGCACCAACATGCATCACAAAGGTGCAGGCAGCATTTTTAGAAAGATAGTTTGCAATTCAGAACAAAATGCCACCACATTGATTAGCACCCGTAATGGTGTGAACAGGCATCAATGCACCAACACACACCATCACTGGTTGGCTGGCTTCTGTCAGACAAGCATGCTGGAAAACTAGCATCCGACTGTCTCCCTATCAGCACTCTCAGCCAATCGCTGAGAGCACTGACCAGAGTGTTCTGGCGGGGGGGCGCCCCCCTGTCGGAACACAATAGCTCAACAGGGGAGATTGATCTACTGACATCGGATTGCTAGTACAGCAGCTCCAATCTGAGCTGTCGTTTTTTTCTTCATTCAACCTGCTGGGTTGAATTAAAAGAAAAACTATTAGTGTGTACTAGGCTTTAGTCTAGTTGTAAGAGTTAAGGATATAAGAGCCAGCGTAGCTTTAAGGGGTATTGTTCTCACCATGCTCCTGATCTGGCCATTCCTTCCAGTCTTAGAGGTTGGAAAGCGCTATTTGTAGGACAGTAAAGTTACTGTCCATTTTGTTGGAGTTAGCATTGATCGGAGTGCACCATATGCACCCATGCACCATACCCCTCCCCAGTTACAAGTTTTACTACAGTCAGTTATCATCAACCAGCAGCCCTTACAGGTGTACCGGTGCAGGTGTATTTTTAAGTATGCCAATGTTCTCTGTAAGAAATTACTTGTTGAAATTATAACTTGAATGAGAATTAAAATCTAATTTTATTTTACTTTCTTAATTTTCCAAAAAACTGTGGCAAAAAAAATGACAACTTCATAAAACTCACCATTCCTCTTCCTAAATACCTTGGAGGGATCATTTGGGTGATATTTGTACTGTCCTGGCATTTTATGGCCTAAATAAATGAAATAGGCATCAGAACGTCAGGGTTGACAGATTTCACCTATACTGTATATATACAATCGTTTGTAGACTCTACAAGCACAGACTAAGTAAATAATATACATTTATTTATGGATTGTAGCATAATACACTTTGGCCTAAGTCCTAGTGCACACTGGATGTTTTTGCAGCTGCTTCTAGGGGCATCTGGCATTGTTTTTCACCTGCCTCTAAACTCCTCTGCATGTTAGCCTATGTTTCCATGCACACTTACTGCCCATTCACACAGGGGCAACACGACTTGCAGGCCGAATCACCGAGGCGACCTGCACACGACTTCAGCGGCGACTTTCAAAACGACTTCTGTATAGAAGTCAATGCAAGTCGCCTGAAGTCGCCCCAAAAATAGTACAGGAACCTTTTTCTAAGTCGGAGCGACTCGCGTTGCTCCTATTTGAACGGTTCCATTGTACAGAACAGGACGCGACTTGTCAGGCGGCTAAGTCGCCTGACAAGTCGCCCCTGTGTGAACCGGGGCTAAAGGAGGTGTTTACCAAAACTGGTGCACACACAGTCTGGTGCACCTGTGCAAAGTAACCAACCTATGTATGTCTAAAGAGTAAATTGTTAATCACAAGCTGATGGCTAGCAGGTGGGATGCAGCGTGGTGCAGCGGCAATAGCACACACAGTCCCAGTGCAGTGAAATAACTTGTATTGAAACAAATACAAAGTTCACAAATAACCCAGTGGGAATGCAGCGCAGCCAGGAACACTCATGGTATGTAGAGAGCAGGTTTCAGCTGAACTGACAGTGTTTGCAGAGAGGGGCAGAATGCAGCCTGGCCGTCTTGCACCCAAGCAGGCAGTTGTCCTTTCGCCCACTAGCACTTTCCCTAACATACGGGGTACCTGTCCCTACTCTACCATCTCGCAAATGCGAGCAAAACCCAGGACTCTAAAAAGGTTGTGCCTGACCCAAGATGGCTGCAGGAGTGACATAGGGCTACAGCATCTAATAGGATAGCTTTCGCCTACAGTGGAGAAAGCAGACTGCACCTGCCTACAGGCAGCGTTAACTTTTTGTCTTGTTGACAATGGTTGCAGACAGCTATTCAAACTTGACAGGGGTTCTAATGCCTTCCTAATCCATCAGTGACCCCAGAACTGTGATTGCGCTGTCACTGACAGCTTGCGGTCAACTACCGATGATTAAAAACCAGTAGACCAAGTTACCAATGATGTCAACACTAAGTAGCCAATCATAGTGCCACATGATTAGGAGACCTTCCTACCCACTTCATGACCCACTTAAAGGGGCTGGCACTGGGCATCAGCAACAGGTAAATGGAGTCCTGATATACTGAATAGCCTTTGTAGAAAATATTACTTAGATGTGTAATATCTTGTATACCCACTAGGGGGAAGCATAGTATATGAACAGAGAACATAACTGAAACGTTGGCTCCATAGATCAGTGTTTTTCAACTTTTTTCGGTCAAGGTACCTTTTTAAAATTATGCACAATCTCAAGGAACCCCATTCTTAGGCTACTTTCACACTGAGGCGCTTTGCAGGCATTTTAGCACTAAAAATAGCGCCCGCAGAGTGCCTGTAAAGCTCCTCTCCTGTCACCCCGAGTGCTTTCACACTGGAGCAGTGCACTTGCGGGACGTTAAAAAAGTCCTGCAAGCAGCATCTTTGGGGCGCTTTAGGAGCAGTGTATACACCGCTCCTAAAATGCCCTGCCCATTAAAATCAATGAGCAGCGCAAAGCGTTTCGGCAGCGGCGCTTTGTGGGTGCTATTAACCCCTTCATCGGGAGCTAGCGGGGGTTAAAAGTGCTCCGCCAGTGGCCAAAAAGCACAGCAAAAACATCGGTAAAACGCCGCTTTAAGGCCGACAACCCCCCCCCCCCCCCCGATCCCCAGTGTGAAAGTGCCCTAAAATGTAAAAAATTAAACTGATAGTTTAAATCTACATGTACACTAGTCTACCCTGACTGTGGCCACGGGAAAATGCAAAACACTGCAAACACGATTTTGCGGCAATTTGCTTCTAATTTCAGTTTGGTCAATTAAGCTTTGGCAATCAAACCTGGAAACTGATTGGTTTCTATGCAGAGCTGCACCAGATTTTGCACGCTCTAGTTTTTTATTCTCATAGTCTTTTATGGAGGTGAGTTTAGGAGCTTTGGCAAAAAACAACGGCAAAGGCTCCTAAAATCAAGTTCAAGAGTTGCTAATGTACATGAAGCCTTACATGTCACAGCAGGATCCACACATGTAGGAGTGTAAGCAGTGTATGTACCTGAATATGATCAGGTATGAGCTACTTGCAGTCCCTTCAGGCTGGGTTCACACTTATGCGAATTGGATCCGGTTTCTCTGCATCCAATTCACATGACAGGAGAGTGTGACCGACTCTCAATGGAGCCAGCTTCACACATGGAGCGCACTGCAGAAGGGTCCCAATGCATCTTTGGCTCAGTTTCAGGTCCGAATTCAGGCAAAAATTTAGTCCTAATTCAGACCTGAAATGGTAAACGGGGACGCACCGGACCCCCTGCTGTGCCCCACGGCCACACATAGTGTGAACCCAGCCTTACAGTGGAGCTCAGACTGCGGGAGAAAAAAGAAGCACAAGGAGCCAATCAGCTGTTCTGCAGTGAAAGAAGAATGCTGATGTGAGCGAGAAGAGAACAGAGATACAAACACATAATCTCATCAGTCTGCTGCTTCTATTTTGACTTTTTCATTGTGCAGTCACAGGCAGCAAAAGGTCTTCTGCCCTACTAAACAAAACTGTGCTGTGTGGCAGAGTTGTGTAAATCTCATAACAGGATGGACAGAAATACAAATTCTATGGCAGGTGGTAAGACAGCATCCTTATATGTATTTCATCTGTATATTTAGCTGGTCCTACATTGAACATTACAATGTCAGAGTGCGACTGCCGAACACCACAAAGAGAAGAGGCTTTGAGAACTGGTCACACAGAGTAGTGGAAGCCTGCTGGAGCAAGGAATAAGGTAAGCATTACAACTTATTCATTTACACCGAGACCTAATGAGCTCCATTGCAAATGTACTTTTTGAACTGGAGTTCAGCTTTAATTACTATTACATTCAATAATAAAAAAAAATGATAATCTAATGTAAAACATGTATAATCTAATGTAAAACATGTGGGTCCTCTTGGTGTTCAGGAGCACTACCCAATATGCATTAGTCCTGATGGCCCTAAGAGTCGGTTCACACTGAGGCAACACAACTTGCAGGGCGACTGCCTCAGGAGACTTGAACACGACAGCAGCGGCGACTTGCAAAACGACTTCTATATAGAAGTCAATGCAAGTCTCCTCAAGTCGCCCCCAAAGTACTACAGGAACCTTTTTCTAAGTCGGAGTGACGATTAGAACAGTTCCATTGTGGAGGAGCCGGATGTGGGCGCTTGGCTGACCTCGGAGATCGCGCCGGGATGCCGGACCTTCTTCTCCTGCCCTCCTCCCTCCTCGTGGCCAGCGGAGATGCGGGGACGCCGATAGCGGCACTTTTCATCTGGCTCCGGGCGGCCGCCCATTAGCTCCCCGCGCCGGGAACACGCAGCGGGACTCGGGCCCCTGTACGACCGCGGCTGCCGTTCTCCTGTCCCCCCCCCCTCTCCCCCCTCTGGTCCGTCCTCGCTCTCTCCCCTTCACAGAACAGCAGGCTGACAGGTGGGGAGTGAACCGATAAGACACGGAGAGAAACAGCTGACAAAGGGAGCTCCAGGAAACCCCAGCATCAGCCTATGACCTACTAAGGCACCGAAGAGAGAGCCGGCCAGCCGAGGGGTGTGAAGGGACACTACTAACAGGTTCCTGGAAGCCATAAACGCCGGTGGAGAAGCTGGGATTGTCAACTCCTCAGATAAGTGTATTCAACTGTAAGGCAAGGAGAGGGTTGGTGCTTTATATGGTATAACACTGCTGTAGCATATCTTGTAACCTGTAATGTGAAGGTAAACGAAATTTAAAGTAAAAGGTCCACTATGTGTAGATAGTAACATATTCAGCTTACCGAGGACCTCAGGACACCCCTATGACACGTCAAGGTACATAAAACTATCTTTTAAAGTGTGACCATCTCTTTCTGATAATATGGGAAATGGCTGATACCAAAAAGGATATTATAGTAAACGAATTTTAAAAGAGAGAAACTGCGGAGCTCTCTGAGGAGATTATGTTGCTACCTCACCCGCAAAACAGGGCTGTTATAGCTGTGGGGTTGTGACGGGCAAGGGACGGGTCTACCTAACTTAACAGGTGAATGTGGTGCGGGTACTGAGCCCTCCGAATTCTCCATGCATTAACGGTCACTTTATATGAGGTGGAGATAGAACGTAAGCAGGTCATCCACGGACAGGAAGCTGTGCAAACCCGCCAGCCCTTTCTCCAAATGGTTTACTCAGGACACACAATCTATCTGGCATAAAATGTTATCTAGGAGTATAAAGCCTTTGGAAATTGGACCCCAGGTTGAAGGGGATATAACCATATAGCTGATGACGTACCATTTTGTGTACTGTTTGCATGATTAACATCGTTCTATCTTGCTGGCCTGAGGGCGCCTATGTGGGGATCTGAGATACATGGATATACAAGAGATGGGACCGGCCTAAACGGTAAACAAAGGTGATATCTATAGTGTACTCTCTGAAGTCCCCTGTACCTAACGCTGATTGCAAGGGTACTACCAGAGATCATTAAAGGGAGTGGTAAAAGAGGTCTAAAATTTAGGACTCCCTAGTAAGTTGGAATACCCTAAGAGAATTGGTATAAGACATGCAGATGGTCCTTAAAAGTTGAACCAGTGAGATGCAGTCAGTTCAAATCAGCCGTCAATAGAGTAATATACTACTACCTGGACCTTCTTCAAGGTAGAGGACGAAAACTCCCTTAAAAGTGGGGTAATACTAAAGGGTCTCAGGTACTGTGGCTAAACAGAATAAAAGAACACAGTTTAGGGGGTAAAAGATAGTAAAGAATGAGAGGAAAGGCAGGGAGGGGGGGAGTAACAACAAACCCAACAGGAGCCTCCGCCAGGACCAGTTCCAGCCCAGGCACCATAAGGAAGTACATGGTGCAGGACAATACTCATGTCAGCCCAGGAAAGGTAAGCGGGTCAAAAAATAAAACCCCTGAACGCCCATCAAAGATCAATACAAGGAGGCAGATGGCTGAAGCAGAACCGCTCAGTTTAAACCTAGCAGCAAGAGAAGAGGCCTTAATGGAGAGCCAACGAGAAGGAGTAATGCCAACAAAAAATGAAATAGCGGAGATGTTTGCTAGACTGGAAACCTTTATTAAAGCTGAAACAGAAGCAATAAGGGGAGACATGAGCCACATACTGAGAAGAGTTGAAGAGGTGGAGATAGTAGCTGAGAGACAGAGGACTGAGATGGGGAACTTGAGAAGTCAGATGGAAAGACTGCAATGTGAGCAGAGGGACTTAAGATACAGATTAGAAGATCAGGAAAATCGAAGTCGAAGGAAAAACCTGAGGATTAGAGGACTCCCAGAGGCACAGGGAGAGGGGGAAAACCTACAGGAAAAGGTGGACCAAATCTTTGGAGATATTGTCAACCCAATTGATAAGAGGGTTAAATTGGACAGAGCCCATAGAATCAGGAAACCAGCTGAGATGAATAAGGAAATACCTCGAGACGTGATAGTGAGGTTCCACAACTATCAAGATAAAGAGAAAATCAGGGCAAGCCTAAGAAACAGTCAAATAGTCAAGTATGGCGATGCTAATTTACAAGTATACCCAGACCTGGCAGCTGAGACACGGGCAAGGAAAAGAATTCTCCGACCTCTATTAGAACAACTCAAAGCTAGAGAGGTTCATTATTCCTGGGGTTTCCCAGCGTGCCTGATTGGGCGAAAAGATGGGCGTTCAGCGACGCTGAGGTTCCCAGAAGAGACCCATAACTTTTGCCACAAGCTGGACATTCCACCTGTAGAAATACCGGGGTGGTGGGAGAAAGTAGGTGGGCAGAACACTGTAGAAGAAGTACAAATCTGGAAACCTGTGTATAACAAGAAAAGGCCCTAAATAAGTGTTAGAACAATTAGAAGGATGAAGGGGCCGCTCAAACCGTGATTGGGGGGCCGGGGGGGGGGCATGGGCGGGGGGCGTTGGGGAGGGGGGATCCCGGGAGGGAGTGGTGGGAGGGGGGGCTGGTAGATCCTGGGGCGGGCTGGGGGATTTAAAGATGCCCACACTGAGCTCAACCCTCGGGGGGATAACCGTAGGGCCGGGTGGAGATGGTGCGGCCACGGTAAAAAGGGCCATTGGCTGGCCTGATACCCCTACAAGAAAGGAGGGAGGGGGAGGATGGGGGGGAGGGGCAGTGGGGGGAAGGGGTGGGGGGCAAAGGGAGGGGCGAGATCTGTACAAATCTCACTGTCTTTTTTTGTTGGATCGGGATAGGAAGAATAAATGGCCGGAATAAACCTAGTAACATATAATGTGAGGGGTCTCAGCTCCCCCATAAAATGCGCTAACATTATGAGCGAGCTGAGATCCAATAAAGCAGAGGTGGTCTTCTTACAGGAGACACACCTATGCCTGGGGAGAAATTGGAAGATAAGGTCTAGGGATTTTCCATTCTGGATTTATAGTGACTCCCCGATAAGGGGTGCAAAAGGGGTGGCGATTGGTTTTGCAAGGGGAATGCGCTACCAAATTGAGGAGAGAATAACCGATCCCAAAGGCCGATTTCTGTTTCTGAGGGGCAAACTAAATGGGGAGGAATATACTTTAGTTAATATTTACAGCCCAAATACCAACCCAGGGAAATATCTAATTGGAGTCCTGTCGAAGTTGGAGAGTTTCAGGAGAGGGAAGGTTATCGTGGCAGGAGATATGAACTTATGTCTAGAGACGGGTAGGGATAGTACGTCGCGTCCTCGGGGGACGGGAGGAGTGTGGCTGAATAAGCTTAAGAAAAAGTTGCACGGTTGCCAGCTGGTGGATGTCTGGAGGATGCAACATCAAAAAATTAAAGACTACACCTACTACTCCCCCGTTCACGCGACGTATTCAAGACTTGACTATTTCTTTCTTGACCATAGGAACTTAGAGGAGGTAAAAGACATAAACATAGGACCTATAACATTTTCGGATCATGCCCCGGTGATACTACAAATAAAACAAAATAGTCAAAGACCCCTCCAAAATAATTGGAGATTAAATGAGGACCTCCTACAGGATAGGGAAATTTATAAGATAATTAAAGACGAACTGGAATTTTACTTTAGAGTAAACACTTCAAAAGAAACAGCGGAATCAATAGTCTGGGAGGCCCATAAGGCCTATATTAGGGGGATAATAATAAAGGCGGGAGTAGAGAAAGAAAGAAACCAGACAAAAAATATGCAGGAGTTACAGGAGGCAGTTAAAAACTTAGAAAGGAACCATAAAGAAACATGGGAAGGAGGGATTCTGGGAAAACTATATGGAGCTAGAGAGGCCTTGAGACAGCAGATAGAGGTAGAAAATCGCAGAAAGTACAACTTAGTTAAAAAAGAGAGATACATCACTGGGAACAGACCTGGGCGACTCCTGGCAAGGGTACTAAGTAAAAAGAAGAGCAATAGATATATTGAGAAAATAAAGGCGAAATCAGGAGAAATAGAAACAGATATAAAGATGCCGAGATAGCAAAATTTTTTCAAGAATATTATGGGGAACTTTATTCTATTAATAAAAAGAAGGATCAAGATAGAAAGCAAAAGCTAGAAAAAATTAGAAAATACTTAAAAGAAACCGAGATGGTCAAAATTTCAAAAGAAGAGAAAACATCTTTAGAGGCCCCCATTACAGAGTCCGAGGTAAGGAGGGCTATCAAAGAGACCCAGTCAGGAAAGAGCCCAGGCCCAGATGGCCTGACAGTATTATATTATAAGAAATATCAAGATATTTTAGTACCAAAATTATGTAAGTACATGAATGAGATAGGAGAGAGAGGGGAAATGAGCAGAGATGCGTTAGCAGCCAATATAGCGATTATACATAAGGAAGGAAAGGACAACACATTATGCTCCAGTTTTAGGCCCATATCCCTTTTAAATAATGACACAAAACTATTTGCAAAAGTAGTAGCGGGGAGATTAAAGCAAACAATTAACAACATTATCCACCCCGATCAGGTGGGATTCATATCAGGTAGACAGGGAAAGGACAATAGCATCAAAACTCTCTTGATAACGCAAGAAATCAAAAACAGCGGAGTCCCAGGACTACTACTGTCATTAGACGCTGAAAAAGCGTATGACAGAGTAGATTGGGACTTTTTGATGGAGACACTCAAAGAAGTGGGTTATGGAGATAAGATCTGTAGATGGATTAGGGCGTTCTATACAAAACCTTCAGCGAGAGTCAAAATAAATGGGACCTTGTCCGATCCCTTTTGTATGTACAACGGAACGAGACAGGGGTGTCCAATGTCACCAATGCTCTTTTTGCTGGCATTGGAGCCCCTTCTTACCAGATTGAGACAGAACCCGAATATTAGTGGGGTTAATATAGGTGGAACTGAATATAAGCTTGCAGCTTATGCAGATGATATCCTCCTCTATGTAACAAATCCAAGACTCTCCCTACCGAACGTCCTGACCACAATGGAAGAATATGGGAAACTCTCTAACTTCAAAGTAAATACTACCAAATCAGAAGTACTAGACATAAACCCCAATAAGACAAGAGATCAATCATATCAAGAGCATTTCCCGTTCAGGTGGGAGAAGGAAGCTTTAAATTACCTAGGAATCAAAATCACACCATCTGTAGAAAAGCTATACCAAGTAAATTATATACCGCTTATAAATGAGGTAAAAACGGAATTAAGTAGAATACAGCAGGGGCAAGTATCGTGGGCGGGAAGAATCAATATTTTTAAAATGGTTCTATTACCAAAAATAACATACAAAATGCAAATGCTCCCAATCACGCTCCCACCCGCATACCTCAAAAGATTACACTCAATGATATTAAGGTTTATTTGGAAAGGGAAAACACCACGTTTAAAATATACTCAATTAATAAATACTAAAAGTAAGGGGGGGTGGGGAGCACCTGACATTGGTAAATATTACGAGGCCATTGCACTTTCGAGAGTGGTAGACTGGGTCAAAAATAAAGGAAAACAGTGGGTAGAAATTGAAAACAAAATTAATAATATAAAATTACACAAAATAATATGGTGCCCACCAAAAATAAGAAAGTATAACACAGATACACATGAAATCACTAGACACTCACTTAGAATATGGGATCTTATTCACAAAAGGGAACACTGGGAATATAATTCATTGTTAATGTCATTAAAGGATGTAGATTATTTTCCTCCGGGAATGGAAGAGTGTTTTGGTAAATGACTCCTAGACGAGAATGTGCAATTGAAGGATGTAGTTGATAGGGGTAAAATTTGTCAATTTCAAGAGCTTAAAAATAGAGGAGATAGAGTAAATATTAACCCATGGAGATATGGTCAATTAAAACATTTTGTAGAATCCCTACCGCAACCAATAAGGACAATAAAAAACTTACTCCCTTTAGAGAAAATCTGCATGGAAACAGACAAGAAAGGTGGATTCTCCCGTATATATAAAATAGTGGTAGAGTTGAGGAGGACAGACAGCTTAGTTTTTATAGATAGATGGGAGAAGGAGTTAGGGCTAACATTGACAGACGCAGAGAAAGATATGATACTGAAACGACTCCTGACCACGTCAGTTAATTATAAGTTACTAGAGTTAAACTATAAATGTCTGACGAGAATGTACATGACCCCGGATAGGATGCACAAAATTGATGGGGAGAAATCGCGGCTCTGTTGGAGGGGATGCAATGAAATAGGGACGATGGCTCATATGTGGTGGTCGTGTCCTGAGATAGGAGATTTCTGGGAGGAAATTAAAAAATACACCAAAGAGATCACAAAAGTTGATCTCCCAAAGGACCCCAGGGTTCTTCTATTTCATTTGAGCGAGATGCCTACGAAAGCCTATCTCGGGACTCTTCTCCCCCATTTTTTAGATGCAGCTAAAAGCCTAATTTCTAAAAACTGGAAAAGAAAAGAAAGACCAACCATGAGGGAATGGATGAATAAAATAAATGAGATACAGGATTTGGAGTATTTGAGGTTCAGTGAAGGAGTAAAAATGGAGGCGTACAGAAGAAAATGGGGAGTATGGGAAAAATTTAAAAAATCTATGAGAGCGGCTGAGTTGTGGACAACCTAAGTAACAGAGAAGGCGGATCCCGATCCTGGGGAGAAAAGGAAAAATTAGATGGGAATAAAAGAAAGACGCAGGTAGGGAGGAGGTACGGTCTCGGGGTGGGTGGGTGGGAAGGGGGGAGGAGGGATAGGGAGCAAGAAAAGCTTAATAAAAGGTAGAAACAGAGGGGGGGCGTACTAGTGTCTTTCCTTTTGTGATATGAAATATTCTAATTAAGAAAACAGATTTAAAGCCATAATGATGTGATGATTAATGGGAAGTGTTTTTGAATACTTATTTGAAAAGACTTATTCCCTACGGTAAACCTTCTCGCTGATATGGCAAAAAAAAAAAAAAAAAAAACAGTTCCATTGTACAGAACAGGACGCGACTTGTCAGGCGGCTAAGTCACCTGACAAGTTGTCCCAGTGTGAACCGGCTCTTAGGGGGCGAGGTTTGGGAGAGAGGAGCTCTGTGAAATGAAAGCAGCCAAACATATTGTTGCATTTGACTTCTGTAGGTGTTGGGGTTGTAATCACAGATTTTGCTGGTGAAGAGGAAAAAACTTTTTCATCTGATTGGTGAAGCTGTCGGACACTCTCTATTATCAGAAAGAGAGGCGATACTTGAAACCCTCTTCATAGGATCTACAGTACCTTGCAAAAGTATTCACCCCCTTGGCTTTTTACCTATTTTGCTAAATTACAGCTTTAGTTCAATGTTTTTTTTCCTTGTCAAAAGAAGTTTATTGAGTATACAATGTTATAAAGATACATAAAGTAAGTTTACAAGGATCTATAAAGTAAGCTCATTGTTTTACAGTAGGGTTTATATAGGTAAATATCATGAAATTTCAAATATTAAACATTGGGTTCACGTAAACCTAAATTAAAGATATATATCATTTCCTTAGTTACTTTTGTAGGTATTTAAATGATTTATACCTACTATACATATTGTTTACAAGTAGAGTGTATATAGGTCAAATAGATTCTTAGTTCAATGTTTTTTTTAATCTGAAATATATGTGATGGATCAGAACACAATAGTCTAAGTTGGTGAAGTAAAATTTGAAAAATATATACATAAAACTATTTTTCAGAAATAAAAAAATGATAATTGGCATGTGCGTATGTATTCACCCCCTTTGTTATGAAGCTCATAAAAAGCTCTGGTGCAACTACTTACCTTCATAAGTCACATAATTAGTGAAATGATGTCCACCTGTGTGCAATCTAAGTGTCACATGCTCTGTCATTACATATACACACCTTTTTGAAAGGCCCCAGAGGCTGCAACACCTAAGCAAGAGGCACCACTAACCGAACACTGCCATGAAGACCAAGGAACTCTCCAAACAAGTAAGGGACAATGTTGTTGAGAAGTACAAGTCAGGGTTAGGTTATAAAAAAAATATCCAAATCTTTGATGATCCCTAGGAGCTCAAAACTCATGGACCGGGCAAGGAGAGCATTGATCAGAGAGGCAGCACGTAGACCTAAGGTAACCCTGGAGAAGCTGCAGATTTCCACAGCAGAGACTGGAGTATCTGTACATAGGACGACAATAAGCCATACGCGCCATAGAGTTGGGCTTTATGGCAGTGGCCAGAAGAAAGCCATTACTTTCAGCAAAAAACAAAATGTCACCTTTTGTGTTTGGGAAAAGGCATGTGGGAGACTCCCAAAAGGTATGGAGGAAGGTGCTCTGGTCTGATGAGACTAAAATTTAACTTTTTGACCAGAAAAAGCTATGTCTGGCGCAAACCCAACACATCACATCACCCAAAGAACACCATCCCCACAGTGAAACATGGTGGTGGCAGCATCATGCTGTGGGGATGTTTTTCAGCAGTCGGGACTGGGAAACTGGTCAGAGTTGAGGGAAAGATGGATGGTGCTAAATACAGGGATATTCTTGAACAAAACAGGTACCACTCTGTGTGTGATTTGAGGGTAGGACGGAGGTTCACCTTCCAGCAGGGCAGTGACCCCAAACACACTGCAAAAGCAACACTTGAGTGGTTTATGGGAAAACATGTAAATGTGTTGGAATGACCTAGTCAAAGCCCAGACCTCAATCCAATAGAAAATCTGTGGTCAGACTTAAAGATTGCTGTTAACAAGTGCAAACCATCCAACTAGAAGGAGCTAGAGCAGTTTTGCAAGGAGGAATGGGCAAAAATCCCAGTGGTAAGATGTGGCCAGCTCATAGAGACTTATCCAAAGTGACTTGGAGCTCTGATAGCAGCAAAAGGTGGCTCTACAAAGTATTGACTTTAGGGGGGTGAATAGTTATGCACATTGACTTTTTCTTAATGTTATTTATAATGTTAGTTATTTTGTCCTATTTGGTGTTTGCTTCACAATTAAAAAAAAAAAATCTTCACAGTTGTGGACATGTTCTGTAAATGAAATGATGCAAATCCTCAAACAATCCATGTTAATTCCAGGTTGTGAGGCAACAAAACACGAAAAAAGCCAAGGGGGTGAATATTTTTGCAAGGCACTGTATTTACAGTCTCACTGCTAAACATATTTTTTTATCAGACTATGGATTAGATATGTTTCTCAAGTTAAAGTGTCCCTCATTTAATACTTCTTTACACCATGCTTGTTCCAGGTCTGTGACTCTAATAATGAAGCTAGACGCAGCCACGTAACTATCATTTTTAAAAGAGTGTGACACTCCAAGGTATTTATTGCTTATTACAGTATTTCCTGTGACGATGCCTTCATTTGCTTCTCTCCCCACAAGGATGGAACCATCTTTGTTCAAGCATCACCCAGGATGAGCATGTACTTCTTCTATTGCTTCTACAAATTCCTGTTACAAGGGCAGCACTCAATTATTTTTGTTTTTTTTTTCTTGACATTTTTTGACACTTTTGGGTAAATTCAGCACTAAAGCTGAATGGAGAATGATGGCTGGGCACGCATTTTCTTGTATTCTTTAGCATGAGGGCTTGTTGCTGCAGTTCATCAATGTACTGAAGTATAGTTAAAGCCCAGCTGAACCTTCAATTTTAATCATCTAAATATATTCCATCAAAGCAAAAGCTGTTCAATGTCTTACCGGTCATTTTCTTCCTAAAGCAGAAATGAGTAGAAAAGTCTGTTCCCTGCCAGCAGTTGCAGAGTGGGACCCTTACTTTCTGTGTGGAAGCAGTGGTCTCTTTGCAGAGGTCCAGCACATCCCCTTCTGAGTCAGTCTATAGGTCTTAAATCAGCAAAGCTCATGCTTGCCGTTGATTGGAGAACTCTGACTCTTATTCAACGGGGGGCAAGTCACACCTCTGCAGAGAGTTCAGCGTTTGACACAAAAACAAGGGTCCCACTCTGCAGGTGCTGGCAGGGGACAGGATTTTCTACTCATGCTGTGGCTGAGAAAAACTGATTGCACTCTTTTGCACTCTTTCTATTTTGATGTACTTTGCTAATTTAAAATGAAAATTCATTTGGGCTTTACCATTTCAGAGAGAACTGGTAGCATCACAAGCATAGAACTACTAATGGTCCATTGGAATCTGTGCAGAATAACCAGATCACATGCTGCCAATAATAGTTTATATACCTATAAATAGCTTATGTATAATTGCAATTATGTAAAGTGAGTGATAATTAAAGGGATGGCATTGTTATATACTTGTATGGAGGCAAACATGATTACACAGTTCAGCTCATAGCAAAAAATATTAACATTAATTAACATCTTATTTTACATAATATGTACAGGTTTGAAACAGCTGTTTGTATAGCAGCTGTCTTAGTATGCATACCACTTCTGTTCTGCTTCGCAGACACACTTTAAGGAATGATGACTGATGCTTCCTCCTCCCAGGAGGTGTTGTTCTGTCTTGCTGAACTGGAGTTTCTTCCAGCCCTGTCATTTCATATAAAGGACATCCAGCCATTCCCACTGATGATTGGAAATCTGCAGTGCAGGAAGGTCAATAAGCCTTAGGGTTGTTACCTGTCCATGGTCAACATGTGGGCGGAGTCTGCTCACCCTGCACGTGGGGGTACCTTTTTTCTATGTACACGCTCATCAATGGCCGGGACCAGGTGGAGGAGCGTTCATGTGAAAGTCAAACATTATGACGGTAACTTATCCTAGAGAAGAGTCGTACACTGTGTGCAGTAGTGTCCCTCTGTAAAACATGTTGTCCCATGTTATTACACACCTTACCTCAGTGTATGTTGCATTTAGGGGGACACTGCTGAGCCTATGCCCTCTCCACCATTCCAGCATACCTCTGTCACCTCACTCCCAGTGACAGAATGGGGTCCTACAGAGAACTAGCGCAGACATCATGTGTGCTCAAAGTTAACTCCTTCTCCCTCCAGTAGCATGTGGCTAGGTATATGGGGTCTCCTTACCATGGATTTGATCCTGGTTACTTTGGGGGAACAGATCACTATGGAAGAGACAGATCACTAACCCCCTTACTACTGGAGCACCTGTTACCTGCGCCAGGTACCACATTTTATAACCGGCTGCATTACACTTCACACCAGCTTATAGTTAACTGTAGCCACTGCTCTCCAACGCCAACTCTCTTGCCGAGCTAACATTTCGTATAGGCTTTTCTTCCTGTACCCCATGTAGGCTTTACAGGCCCTGCTCTTTTGATACGCCATATTTTACCATGCACCCTTGAATAACTTCAGACCAGACTTTCAACGTTTTAGAAACTTTACTGAGAACTATCTTGACAAAATCAAAACAGTTCCAACCCTAACTAAGTTGAGGCTGCTCAGGCATACCTTAATAGGTGTAGTCCATAACTGGTGTCCTCCAAAGCTGGCAGATTCCTCTGAAACTCCAGTATCTCGTGGGACTATATGATGCAGCTGCCCTTTCTTAGCATCCCATGTGCAGGCACTCTGTTTGGACCCGGTTTTCCAACTAAATAAATATGCACCAGGGAGGAAGGCAGGGCTCAAAAATCCCAGGAAATAATAAAAGACCCAATTAACCCCTTCCGAGCCTGGGCAGACCAACTAGCTTACTCACATAAAAAAAAAATCCTATTTGTAGGCATCTGCCTACAGTCGAACATACCTTGGTTTGGTTTGGAGTGGGTTAGGCGACCTTTACCAAACCTCAGATGCTAAAGCCGAGCCCCACTGAAGTCAATGTGTGTCAAATCCTAGAAATCAGTAATGGCCATTTTCCAGGCTAATAGGCAAGTGATTGTCAAACAAGTAGCATGGGGGGCCTGCCCTGATAAACATATATTAAAAAAATGTAAAAAATGATCGGTCATCAGGTAGAGGGTTTTTTTCAAGGACTTAAAGACCAAAATTAAAAATACACAATTCCTTTAAATAATATACTTGGAGGATGCCTTAAAGTGGT
Source organism: Aquarana catesbeiana (assembly GCF_042186555.1). NCBI lineage: Eukaryota > Metazoa > Chordata > Amphibia > Anura > Ranidae > Aquarana > Aquarana catesbeiana. The sequence goes on from NC_133326.1 coordinate 520,775,349, forward strand.
TCTAAAGCAGTGCCAGATTACCAAATAGGCAGAGTATGCACCGGCCTATGCCATTTAAAGTCCCCATGACAACGGATCAAAATAATATAGATTTGATCTTGAAAGGAAATTACAATTAAGCTTTGTTAAATTGTTTACAAAAGATACAACCCCAATTACAAAAAAGTTGGAATGCTGTGTAAAAATCTACATAAAATCAGAATGCAATGATTTGCAAATCTCATAAACCCATATTTTACTCACAGTAGAAAACATATCAAATGTGCCAACTACTTAGCTCAATGTTATTCCACTAGAGCATGCACATGGGAAACCTCCAGAAACCTGTCGAGGGGGGGGGTTTGTCTGCTATGGAGCCTCCACAGAGTTTAATCCAGCACTGTTCTAAAGGCAATTTTTTTTTAATTAAAATAAAAAAGAGGTTATACTTACCTGCTCTATGCAACAATGTTGCACAGAGCTGGCCCCTTACCTCTTCTTTGGCGGTCCTCAGCCAGCACTCTCCCCTCCTCCTTACGAGTGCCCCTTCAGCAAGCCATATGCTATGGGGGCATCCATGTTTGCATGCTCCTGAGCCAGGCTATGTGTGTCCATATACCATGTCCCCCACCCCACTCTCAGTGTAGCCTGTGAGATCAGGAAGAGGGGAGAGAAGACCTGCAGCCAGGCCTGACATTTTACTATATTACATTTGACAAAAACAGAACGTTTTCTAAAAATTTCCAGATGCAATATGCCTGCTCTGTAACTCAAAAGGAATGATCTGTCCAAAAGGATAAAAAAAAAAAAAAGCTGTACTGCACATTTGTATAATTTTCTTCTTGCTGTTTTTCTATTTTAGGAAGTATTGTTAGTCCACACTACTGACCTGCCATTCAATGCAAGGGGTCACTTCTACATACACTGACCATCAATGCAAAGGTGCATTTTTCCATACTAATGCAAGGGGATACTTTTCCACTGACAAGTAGTGTTAAGAGAAGCTACATTTTTTCCAGTTTGCATTTTTTTAATGATTTTTATTTATTTGATTATTATTACTGTATATGGAGCAGGGGAGTGTTGTAAAAAGTCTCCATACTCTTATGCAATTTTTTTATTCTTTTATTTAATACTAATAATGCAATGGTTCTGTAACCTGTAGATTTAGTAATTTTTCTTAGTAGAAGGGGTTACCCGAGGCTTCCAAATAATTTCAAGGGTTCCTCTGCTGTAAAAAGGTTGAGAAAGGCTGGGCTAATGTGTTACAATTTAAAATGTTTGAGATTTTCTATTTTTGATTATTCAGCTGTCTATCGGTTGTTTTGAAAAGCATGGCCATTACAGTACAACTGCAGAGAAAACATGGTACTTGCTCATAAATATGCTATGAGAATATTTGCCTACTTATGTCTGCATTTTGTATTGGGAGCAGGGAGAGCGTGGAAAAGCCAAGGAACCTCATCAGATTTCAGCCTGCTCTATCTTCATAGACCTGCTTTCAACACACAAAACCCTCATGTTGTCAAACCCTCTAGTTGTTTGTTTGGAGCAGGTAACACAGGACTCTTTACGCAGCTTGTATTGTTCCGTATAGCTTGCAATGTGCAGCTAGGGCACAGACTGAGGGCCAATTTTTTTTTAAGTGCATATATAAACACTATGTACCACCTAAGCCTTGAGATTTTTAACCCTTTGTTAGGACAGACAATGTACGTATCTAATTTTCAACTGATAATGAGATCTGCAAGCATAGTTCAGACGGGGTTAATTATGGTAAACCTAACAACAAAACATAACATAACAAATATTTTAAAACAAAACTCATAAGTAAACTCTGCATTACCGTACATACTTACATTGGTGCAGCGTGTATGTATGCATATCTCATTCCTGATGCACTGATGGCTGCTGCCCAACACACCAAAAAAGGTGCATACTAGTATTTTTTGTAATGCAGTGCACTTCAATGCACAGTAGTGGGTCGTAGTGCGCTGCAATGCACGTCCGTTAGCAAGGTGGATTGGAACAGACTTTAACCTGCTGGCAGATTAATCTGGGTCACAGGAGTGCAGAAGAAGTAGGGCCAAAAGAGCTTTAGCCCTACATTTTTCAACATTACTAACAAGCATTAAAAAGAGCCTCAATACAAGCCATTGCTGACCTTGTTAGCTGCTTGTACTTTAAAGTGGCTTTAAACCCTTACATATACCCAATGAAATGACTGGCCTCACCTCAAGAGATGAAAAAATCCTCCTACGTAAGTTGTACCTGTTTATCTACAGCTCTCTTACCCCTAGATCCATTCAAAGTGCAAAATTTACACAGGATCTCTCAGCTCCGAAAGGAAGCAGGGGGCAGAGAGCTGAAGCTACATCGAGAGCTCTAAAAGCTGATTGGAGGGAAGGGATACACGCCCCCTCACACAGCTCACAGGAACAGCTGATTGACAGCCTCAGCTCCCTCCCCTATCACCATTTTTTTCTTGATGTCAGGAAAACCTGTCAGAAGTGACTTAAGTGAGTGAGGGCTTATTTTACAGTTTGGTGTTTGTTGAGAATATATACATACTTTCTTGCACAGAGTCTGGGTACAGGTTCACATTAACCACCTCAATACAAAGATATTACACCCCTCTCATACCCAGGCCATTTTTCAGTTTTCAGTTCTGTAATTGTTTGACTAAACAAATATTCACATTCTATCCAAATTAAGTTAATATATATTTTTTTAGACAGAGCTTTCTTTTGGGGGTACAGTAGTTTTTTTAATATATTAAAGAAAAAAGTAAACATTTATAAAAGTTTATTTTATTTTTTGGTATAAAAAATATCAAATCAAAATGCCAGGATAGTATGAACACCCCTGAAAATTTCCTTTCCTGTCGCATCATGGCAGCATACACTTTGGGTTGTGACTCCGCCCCCACAACCTGATAGGACTACATAGCTATAAATTGTAGAGGTGGCCCCTGCCCAGTATTCTCTTATTTTTCCTCACCTGAAGGACTGAACATATCAGAAGCACCCCCTTACCGAATTCGCCCCAGCCAGGTTCTAGCCTCTCCTGGGTGGAAGTCCTTACCTGTACAGCCTCTAAACGAGCTAGATGGAAGGAACCCCGCTCTGGTGATCTCGGGGGTATGTTGCGGCTCCAGTATAAGCCTTAAACAGGCTTAGTTGTTGTGCAGCGGTCTCCATGTCACTGTGTTTCACTTTCGTTTGTTTCTCCTCCTTTGCTGGGCTCTGTGGTCCCTCTGTGCCTCCCTTCAGGCTTCCCGGGCGTCTCGGCGCTTCCGCGCATGCGCGGTGCGCACCCTCAGGGCGTCCTTTCGATTTTGCCAGTTTCCAAGATGGCGCCGGGCGCCTCGCGCCGCTACTGCGCATGCGCGAGCGGGTCGTGACCTCGGCGGCCATGGCGGCAATTTTAAAGCCCTGTTTGTCTTCTCTGAGCTCTCCTTGCTTCCTGGAAGACTTCTGACTGCTGTATTTTGACTTGCTGCATCCCTAAAGTATCCCCTCTCTGGGTAAGTGTCTAATACTTATGCACTGTCTTTTTGGGGCCTGTTTGCATGCTCTTACCTTCCTATACCCTTCTCAGGTGCTCACCTTCCTCTCCTATGGAGGCCGCTGCCCCAGCAGATCACCACCAGCCTAATAGGTAAGGGGGGGGGATTCCAGTGGTAAGTAGAGAAGATTGAAAAAGAGAGCAGAACCGTATTAACGCTACCTAATTGGTCAGCCCTGTCAGGTCCGCAAGATCATCCAAGTCAGGACGAAGAGAGTCTTCGCACAGGAGAAGCCGCTCCGGCCATAGACGCAGCCGCTCACGCGGAAGAAGTCGCTCAGGCCACAAGGGGAGTCGTAGACGGAGTCGATCCCATTCAAGACATAGCCGTTCTTACCACAGAAGATCCCCTGCACGAGGACACCAATCCTCTGCGCATCCTTCCCGCCCAGCCGGGAACGCTTGCTGGGTATGCGGGGCCACGGCCCTCCCAGACAAACTAGCCTGCCGCAAGTGCATGGATGAAGCCACCAGGGAGAAAGAGCCGGATTCCATAGAACCCACTGGAGTCTCTACTCCCCAGGTCTCAACTCCTGATGTAGAGTTTACGGCCTATAGCACCTCACCCACCATTCCCAGTGCATCAAGGGATCAAGAACTCCCGTCGGATGGTGAGGAGCTGGAAGCTTCAGCTGGCTTTGATTTTGCGCTCATAGAACCGTTCATCAGATCGGTTAAGGAAGCGATTAACTGGGAGGAGCTTGAGGAGACACAGCCAAAACAGAGAAAGTATTTCCCAAACCTCAAGAAGGTCCCGGAGGCCTTCCCATTCATCGACGAATTAGATTAACTGATTAAGGAGGAGTGGCAGAATCCTGAAAAGAAGTTTAGTCTGTCCAACAGGCTTACCAAACTGTACCCACTCAAGGAACCCAAAGTATCCCCTTTACTTTCTCCTCCAGTAGTGGATGCATCTTTGATGCGTCTAGCCAGGCACGTGACGCTCCCCATTGAAGATGCAGTAACGTTCAGGGACGTGCTTGACAGGAAGGTGGATACAGACCTTAAGAGAGCTTACCTGTTTGCAGGAGGTGCCTGCAGGCCAGCGGTGGCATTAGCGGCGGTTGGGAAAGCTATCTCCAGCTGGTCCTCAGCTACAGCGAGACTCGTCACTGAGGGCGCAGATCAAGAGCAGATCACTAAGGCCTTACAAGAACTGAGCCTTGTGGGAGAATTTGTGGCGGAAGCTTCCGTAGATACTATCAGATCCACATCAAGGTCCATGTTAGCTTCTGTAATGGCCAGAAGGGCACTGTGGCTCAAACCTTGGTCGGCTGACCCCGCCTCGAAATCTAACTGGTGCAGGATTCCGTATGACGGGGTGAACCTCTTTGGGACGAAGCTGGATACCGCAATCTCTAAAGTGACAGGCGGGAAGTCGGGTCTCATACCATCGGGCAGAAGGCCAAAACAACAAAGGCCACCTCCCTTTAAACGTAATCTTCCGGAGAGATACAGGGATGCAAAATCCTATAGACCCGGGAAGGAACACAGAAGGAGCTGGAAGAACCCCCAGACGTCCTTCCTCAAATTTCAGAAACCCAAGACCCCTGCCTCCAATGACCAGAAGTCCTTTTGAAGGTTCGCCCGCCCAACCAGCGGTAGTGGGTGCCAGACTCACAAAGTTCAAGTTGGTCTGGGCGGGAATGATAAAGGACCCATGGACGGTGTCCACCATTCATTTCGGACACAGGTGGGCATTCAGAGGTCGTCCTCCAAGAGACCAATTTTGCTCAACCAGACTTCCTCCTTCTCAACAGAAAAGACTATCCTTAGTCCAGTATATTCAGGAGTTGCTCCAAAAACAAGCAATAGTGGAGGTACCGCTATCTCAAAGAGGCAAGGGTTTCTATTCCCCACTCTTCTTAGTGAAAAAGAAATCAGGGGACCTTCGTCCAGTCTTGGATCTAAAAAACCTCAACCGGTCGATACAGATAGAAACATTCAAGATGGAAAGCCTTCAATCAATCCTCCAAGCAATAAACTTGGGAGATTGGATGCTGTCAATCGACCTCCAGGATGCATATTTGCATATCCCTATCCATTCCGAGTTCCAAAAGCTTCTCCGGTTTACCCTAAACCATCGGCACTTCCAATTCCGAAGCCTCCCGTTCGGGATCTCTACCGCACCCAGGACGTTTACAAAGGTCCTATTACCTGTAATAGCCCACCTGAGAGAAAGGGGGCTGAGGGTCCATCATTATCTGGACGACATCCTACTTCTCTCAGACAGCCAGGATTCTCTCGTCCTTCACAGGGAAATCCTCGTCTCCACGTTACAGTCCCTAGGGTGGCTGATAAATTGGAAGAAGAGCAACATCCATCCCACACAGAGAATGGTCTTTCTGGGAGCCGAACTGGACACGAGGGAGAACACAGTGGAACTTCCGGGGGAAAAAATCCCTCCTCTAATTCAAAAGGTGAAAAGGGCAATCTCTGCTACAATGCTCCCGGCCAGGACATGTCTCAGTATCCTGGGCTCCCTAGCTTCCACCATTCCAATGGTCCAATGGGCACAATGGAATTCGAGACCTCTCCAGATCTCCTTCCTGCGTCATTGGAAGGGCACATCAATGTCCCAACCAATCTTCATCTCTCAGGAGGTAAAGCAATCATTGAAGTGGTGGGTACGACCTCACAACTTGGGAAGATGCAGGCATATAATCACTCCCTATCAAGAAATCGTGACCTCAGATGCCAGTCTACAGGGATGGGGAGCTTACTATCAGGACCTTGCGGCTCAGGGTCGTTGGCCTTTCAGGGCACAGGATACAGTGTCGAATGTTCTGGAGATGAGAGCAGCATTCCAGGCTCTCCTGGCCTTCAGTTTTCACTTGAGGGGGAAGCACGTCCTCCTGAGGATGGACAACAAGGTGGCTGTTGCCTACGTCAACAGGCAGGGGGGCACCAGAAGCAGGTCCATGTTGCAGGAGGTCCGTCCTGTTCTGGAATGGGCGCAGCTGAATCTACTGGACCTAAGGGCGGTTTATGTTCCGGGAGTCCAGAACACCTTAGCCGACTCGCTGAGCAGGAATTTCTCCTCCAACAACGAATGGTCTCTGAGTCCACAAGCCTATGCTCTCATATCCCAGACCTGGGGCTCTCCAGAGATAGACCTAGCAGCAACTCCGGAGAACACAAAATGCCAGAGATTCCTATCAAGGGTACCGTTTCCTTCGGCAGAGGGGACGGACTGCCTCCAACACCCCTGGAACTTTCACCTGGGGTACATTTTTCCCCCGACGCCTCTCATAGCGAGATTCCTCCTGAGGCTCAAGAAGTCAACAGCATTGGTGGTAGCAGTGATCCCTTTCTGGCCGAGGAGGCCATGGTTTACTACCCTCATGCAGTTGAACACGGCAGAGCCTCTGCCTCTCCCATTGACGACAGACCTACTCTCCCAGGGACATCTTCTTCACCCGAACCCGGGGAAGCTACACTTGATGGCCTGGAGGCTGAAAGGGCTAGGTACTTAGAGCAGGGCTGTTCCCAGAAGGTGGTGGATACCTTACTCCAGGCCAGAAGGTCTACTACCAACATCACGTACAGAAGAGTTTGGGAAAAATTTGTCTCCTTCTCTCAGCAGCAAGGTTGGGACTCGTCCTCCCCGTCGGTGTCTCAGATCTTGGAATTCCTTCAGCTAGGCCTAGAAAAAGGCCTTAGGTCAAGCACCCTGAAGGTCCAGGTATCGGCCCTGTCCGCCTTGACAGGAGTTAAATGGGCGCAAGAGCCTCTGGTGATTCAGTTTCAGAGGGCCTGTCTAAAGCAGAGGCCCCCTAGGAAACCGTCATTCCCGGTCTGGGATCTCTCAATCGTTCTGGAGGCATTATCCAAGGAACCCTTTTTTCCAACACAGAGCATATCCCTCTGGGATCTAACGCTGAAAGTTTCATTTTTAATAGCCATAACATCGGCGAAGCGAGTGTCAGAGATGCAAGCTCTAATGGTTAGCGAACCATATTTGGTTGTTCTTCCAGACAGACTAGTCCTAAGACCTTCGGATCGATTCATCCCCAAGGTATCCTCATCTTTCCATTTTAACCAGGAGATTAATCTTCCAGCACTCAGCACGGATCAGGGAGATCCCCATCCATTAGATGTTAAAGGTACCATCATGGAGTATCTCTCGGCAACAAAATCTATCAGAAAGTCGGAGAGCCTCCTAATTATCCCACATGGTTTCAGGAGAGGTCAAGCGGCATCCTCACGCACCATTGCTTCATGGCTAGTAAAGACCATCAAGAGATCTTACTCACTGAGTAACCATCAAGTACCTGAGGGCTTAAGGGCACATTCCACCAGGGCAGTGGCAACCTCCTGGGCGGCATATTGTAGAGTCTCGGCGGAGACGATTTGCAGAGCGGCTACCTGGTCCTCCAGGAACACCTTTATGTCTCATTACAAGGTGGATTCCGCCTGCTTATCCACGGTGGATTTCGGAAGATCCGTTATCCAGGCCAATTCCTCTATTCTTTGTTAAATAAACTTAGTTTGAATTCCCACCCAGTCTTTGCGAGTTACTCCCCAAAGTGTATGCTGCCATGATGCGACAGGAAAACGGAAAATTGTATACTCACCTTTCCGTAATTTTCCTTTCCTGTCGTATCTTCATGGCAGCATACAATCTCCCACCCGTCTAAGGTGATATATATACGGAGAATACTGGGCAGGGGCCACCTCTACAATTTATAGCTATGTAGTCCTATCAGGTTGTGGGGGCGGAGTCACAACCCAAAGTGTATGCTGCCATGAAGATACGACAGGAAAGGAAAATTACGGAAAGGTGAGTATACAATTTTCCGTTTTTTGAAAAGTAGACACCCCAAGGTTATCAAATTTTTTTGCCACAATTTTATGGAAATTAAGAAACATGCGTGTATTGAGGTAGTTAAAGTGCGCTTAGTCTCTAAAAATTGCCCCTTGAGGCCAAGTGTAAGTCTTTCCTTATTAGTTGAAGAAATCTCCCTGGAGGATGAAATTACATTGCACTACAATTTCATTGTGTTTCAATGTAACATTCTGTATTCGTGGCTGAGCAATGTTGTTGATAAACATTGCCAAACTGCTTTTTTTTTTGCCAGCTCCTGCTGCCAACCTTCTCTGTGTACTCTTCAATACAGCTATGATTAATCAAAGCTGAAATGTTGGGTACTGGGAAAGGGGAAATCCTGACAGCAGAGCAGAAGGACTGGACGTACTAGACACGCCTTGTGTACACTGATGACATGTTTTTGGGCATGCCTGGTATGCCCAGAGTCTGAAACCGGTTAAGCTACTGAGCCCTTTAAACAACAGAGCATTTTTCCAACAAAGCAGTTAAGGTTAGCCTGGAAAACATAAACAGAATGAATCTGTAGCTTCATCAGCTGGCCGAAAGTAAAAAAAAAAAAACATTCACATGCAACAATTAATGTTTATTTAACTAAAAAAAGAACAAATATATTTTTCAATTTTGATCATACTAAAGAAAGGAATTTAACCACTTCAGCTCCCACCAAGCCATTTTTTGCGATACGACGCTGCTTTACTTTAACAGTTGCGTTGCCGTGCAAAGGTGTACCCAAATAAAATTGATGTCCTTTTTTCCCCACAAATAGAGCTTTATTTTGGTGGTATTTGATCGCCTCTGAGGTTTTCATTTTTTCACTACAAACAAAAAAGACTGACAATTTTGAAAAAAAAAACAATATTTTTTACTTTTTTGCTATAACATACCCAATAAAAAAAATGCAAAAAATCAAATTTCTTCATCAACTTAGGCCAATATGTATTCTGCTACATATTTTTGTTAAAAAAATCACAATAAGCATATGTTGATTGGTTTGTGCAAAAGTTATAGCGTCTACAAACTATGGGGTATATATATATATTTTTTTATTTATTTATGTTTATTAGTAATGGCGATGATCAGTGACATAGCGGGACTACAATATTGCGGCTTACAAATCAGACACCTAACTAACACTTTTGACACTTTTTGGGGACCAGTGTAACCAGAAATGTGTGGACTGCCACAGAGAATATCAGGCACAAGTAAAGTGTAAAATAATATGATTTATTTAAAAATAAGTGAATAACACAAATGTAAACACACCTCCAATATACCAAAACGGTGTAAATCAAACCAGATAGCCAAACAATAGTGACACACAGTAAACAATTGCCCAAACCAAGTATATACAGAAAACAGGATAAACTAATTATAGTCGTAACAGAGCCAGGGTCATACACGGGAGATCAAGCAGAAGGAGCTGGAAACAAGACAAGATGAAGAGAGGGAAACAAGAGACGGAGCGAGCAGGTAGAAAGGGATCAGGCTGCAGGGTTCGGATCAGGGTCCAAGATCAGGATGCAGGAACACAGGAACGCAGGTCAGGGGCACATGAAGACAACACCAAGGCAGTGAGGAAGAGCATGGACAGGGTTTAAATACACTTCCTGACATCAGCATCAGGTGATGACTGATTGCATGTGAGTAGAATTATAGGGGCCTGATAATGTTGAGTTTTATATATATATATATATATATATATATATATATATATATATAATTTAAAACCAGAGACTATCACTTTAAGAATTTGTAATGCACTTTCTTGCTCCTTTTTAGACACAGAGTTTTCAGTCCATGAAGACCTTCACCACCAGATAAGAAACGATAATTTACTCCAAGAAATGGAATATATATATAATTTAAAACCAGAGACTATCACTTTAAGAATTTGTAATGCACTTTCTTGCTCCTTTTTAGACACAGAGTTTTCAGTCCATGAAGACCTTCACCACCAGATAAGAAACGATAATTTACTCCAAGAAATGGACTGTCTTATCTAGCTGGACTGATCCAGTACCATTAAGGCGGCGCCCATGTTTTCTTTCATTTTCTGTCAGTCAAATGATGTAACCACCTACTTAACGGTTCCCTTGCTGTTAAGAAGATATGAATGCTGATTGGACTAAACTAGATGGTCACACCTATAACACGTCTAGACCTTATGCATATTCATACGTATATATTGTAAAACTTGATGTTTGCGAGTCAGAGACACTTCCTTCTTCATTCGGCCTGGTAGAGCTGAATATCGGTGTGTGTTGTGTCTCTCCACTGCAGTGTATGAAAAAAAAAGCACCTAGTTATATTCTTTTACAAAGATCTGGATCTACTATCTCATCTGAATGTCTTGTTTGGAGACTCCCTAACCTGATTTAACACATGAGATGATATGAGCTTCTGGCTGCTGAGGGACACCCGCTGGTGGACACCAGAACTGTAGCCTATAGCTCTGTGAGCCACAGTGCCACCAGCAGTGAACCCTTTCCTGAGACAGTGACACTATGACAATGATCAGTGCTAAAAAAAAATATGCACTGTCACTGTACTAATGACACTGTCAGGGAAAGGGTCAACATCAGTGGCAATCAAAGGGTTAAATGTGTTCCTAGGGATTGCTTCCTAACTGTGTGGAGGGTGCTTGTACTGTGGGAAGGCAATAATCTGTGTTTATTCTTAACAGACACACAAGATCACTGCCTTCCCTTGTCACAGAATGGCAATCTACCTTGTTTACATCGCCTGATCGCCATTCTTCCTGTGACGCAGGACAAGCTCATTTTCTCCCGCTGTGTCCAATCACAGCAGGAGCAGGTTGCCGGCAGCAGGCACCAGACCCGGAAGTGCAGAATCACGTACTTGTACGTGATTCTGCATAGAGGAGCCGCCGTCCTGCAGTAAATGTTCGTGGGGCGGTTGGCAAGAGGTTAAATAAACCACATTCCATTTCCTTGAAAGTAGAACTATAGGCAAAACTGTTTTTTTATTTATTTTTTCATTTTGGATAGAGTAAGGGAGGGTTATAACCCCTGTCAGTTGTTTTTTTTTCCATCTATGTCCTATTTGGGGATACAGTAGAGACATAAAGTATTCAGACCCCCTTACATTTTTCACTCTTTGTTATATTGCAGCCATTTGCTAAAATCAGTTCAGGTTCATTTTTTTTCCTCATTAATGTACACACAGCACCCCATATTGACAGAAAAACACAGAATTGTTGACATTTTTGCAGATTTATTAAAAAAGAAAAACTGAAATATCACATGGTCTTAAGTATTCAGACCCTTTGCTCAGTATTTAGTAGAAGCACCCTTTTGATCTAATACAGCCATGAATCTTTTTGGGAAAGATGCAACAAGTTTTTCACACCTGGATTTGGGGATCCTCTGCCATTCCTCCTTGCAGATCCTCTCCAGTTCTGTCAGGTTGGATGGTAAACCCAGAGATGCTCAATTGGGTTTAAGTCAGGGCTCTGGCTGGACCATTCAAGAACAGTCACGGAGTTGTTGTGAAGCCACTCCTTCATTATTTTAGCTGTGTGCTTAGGGTCATTGTCTTGTTGAAAGGTAAACCTTTGGCCCAGTCTGAGGTCCTGAGCACTCTGGAGAAGGTTTTCGTCCAGGATATCCCTGTACTTGGCCGCATTCATCTTTCCCTCGATTGCAACCAGTCATCATGTCCCTGCAGCTGAAAAACACCCCCACAGCATGATGATGCCACCACCATGCTTCCGTGTTGGGACTGTATTGGACAGGTGATGAGCAGTGCCTGGTTTTCTCCACACATACCGCTTAGAATTAAGGCCAAAAAGTTCTATCTTGGTCTCATCAGTCCAAAGGATCTTATTTCTCACCATTTTGGAGTCCTTCGGGTGTTTTTTAGCAAACTTCATGCGGACTTTCATGTGTCTTGCACTGAGGAGAGGCTTCCGTTGGGCTACTCTGCCATAAAGCCCCGACTGGTGGAGGGCTGCAGTGATGGTTGACTTTCTACAACTTTCTTCCATCTCCCGACTGCATCTCTGGAGCTCAGCCACAGTGATCTTTGGGTTGTTCTTTACCTCTCTCACCAAGGCTCTTCTCCCCCGATAGCTCAGTTTGGCCGGACGGCCAGCTCTAGGAAAGGTTCTGGTCATCCCAAACGTCTTCCATTTAAGGATTATGGAGGCCACTGTGCTCTTAGGAACCTTAAGGCCCCTTTCACACTGGGGCGGTGGGGGTGTCGGCGGTACAACAGCGCTATTTTTAGCGCTGCTGTACCGTCGTTCTTGTAGCGGTATTCGGCCACTAGCGGTTCGGTTTTAACCCCCGCTGGCGGCCGAAAAAGGGTTAAATCCGCTCGTACAGCGCGGCTATAGCCGCGGTATTACCGCGGTATAGCCGCGCTGTCCCATTGATTTCAATGGGCAGGAGCGGTTTAGGAGCGGTGAATACACCGCTCCTTCCCCGCTCCAAAGAAGCGGCTCGCAGGACTTTTTTTACCGTCCTGCGAGCGCACCGCTTCAGTGTGAAAGCCCTCGGGCTTTCACACTGAACAAACAGCGGAGGCTGTTTAGGGGCGGTTTTCAGGCAGTATTTTTAGCGCAATACCACCTGAAAACCGCTCCAGTGTGAAAGGGGCCTAAGTGCAGCAGACATTTTTTGTAACCTTGGCCAGATCTGTGCCTTGCTACAATTCTGTCTCTGAGCTCTTCAGGCAGTTCCTTTGACCTCATGATTCTCATTTGTTCTGACATGCACTGTGAGCTGTAAGTCCTTATATAGACAGGTGTGTGGCTTTCCTAATCAAGTATAATCAAATACAGCTGGACTCAAATGAACGTGTAGAACCATCTCAAGGATGATCAGAAGAAATGGACAGCACCTGAGTTAAATATATGAGTGTCACAGCAAAGGGTCTGAATACTTAGGACCATGTGATATTTCAGTTTTTCTTTTTTAATAAATCTGCAAAAATGTCAACAATTCTGTGTTTTTCTGTCAATATGGGGTGATGTGTGTACATTAATGAGGAAAAAAAAAATGAACTTAAATGATTTTAGCAAATTGCTGCAATATAACAAAGAGTGAAAAATTCAAGGGGGTCTGAATACTTTCAGTCCCCACTGTATTTACCTTTTCTTCCAGTTCCATTGCCAAAACAGGAAGTGAGAGGAAATCCCTGCAAATTGTCCCCATTGGAAGATTTCCCCTCTATTACCTTTCTGGGCACAACCTATAATTTGGGATTTTCTTTTATTCTCTGATAATGGTAAACAGCACAAATAGAGAGGGTGACTCTATCTAACAGGGGGATAGGCGACAATTAAAATCTAATAGGTGTTCTAATCCCTCTCCACTCTATCCAAAATGAAAAAAAATGCTTTTAGTTATACTTGAAGTAATTTTCTATTGGACACTGTGTTACATGCTGTGAACCTTTTTGTTACACTGTTGATTCATAATCTGGGAACAGTTGGTTGCTCTTATCTCAACTGAAGATAGAGGAGAGCAGTCATGCCTGACCAACAGCTAGAAGAAAATCTATTTACTTATTCTGTTTAGGTTCAACCTGATTAATAATTTTCCCAGAGACTGGGTGTGAGCAAATTAAATAACCCAGAGCTGTTTTGGAAGGCTGTATATTCCTTTCTAGAAATTGTGCAGTAAATCTAAAGAAAACAATGCAATCACTGTATGATGATGATACGATAAATAATGATAACTGATGGGAGAAGAAACAATTTTGGCAAATATAAAGGGGCATTTAAAGAAGTAGAATCAAAGAGAACCTACCACCCGCAATCCAGAAATACAGAGGTGTCTTTTCTGTGATTTTTGTCTGTGTACACATGCCTAATAGCACTGGACTGAAAGCATGTGCTGTGCTAAAATTAATATTAAATGTGTTCTGGAATTGAAGAAATTGGATTGACCAGATGCTTCTTATTATTGCAAGGTGTGCTGCTTACCTTTGAAGTATAGTGATATTTTCACCTGCTGCCATGTCTAATAACACTGCATGAATCATCAAGTAGGGAAATATGTTGTTTGTTTTTCAGGTAATAATAGCCTTTGGCAAATACATCATAGTTAAAATAAAAGTGGACTTCAAGTAAATTCTATTTTAGAAAACTAAATGGAATCCCTGAAATACTATAGCTGTAGAAGATGCTGCTTCAGGATCCTACAGAACTCATATATTGGGCAAATGATCATTAAGAGCAAGATCACAGTTTAGGCAAAGCCATTGATTGGTGGATCCTCCCCTGCAGCGATGATCGTTTAACTAGTGCCTTGGGGCCTGTGGAATTAGCAGTGTTATATGACCTGGGTAGCATCCAACTGTTTTTTAATGCTTTTAAAACGTGGCCAGTTACTATTTAATACATAGAGTATCTTGCAACATTGGATATAGAAATACTGGTTGATGGTCACATCCTCACTGCTAAACCTCAGATTCATCTTAGTGTGAAATGTATTTAAATAGATAGCAAATTTCATTTGTACTGAATTTTTGCATAATTTTAACAGAAGCAAGAAACTTTATCTGATAGCGGGCCTATATTCTGAAAACATTATCTTTTTTTGCTATTGTAATAGTTTCAAATAGGATGTAAGTGTATATGGCCAAAATGTAAAAAAAGGTACTTCACCCAGTCCTTTGCTTCTATAGCAGCTGGTTATGTGATCTATGCAAAGGCATTGACCATGTGGTCTCTGCCAAGGAGGAGGATCATTTTTCAGGGAATGGTAGTGTAGCCAGATGCTTGGGTAGAGAGCAATTTAGGACAGAGTGCTGCAGTGCTTTCTGTGTTTCCACTGAACTTCAGGGTGAATGGGTTAACACTATCCTCCATCCACCAGGGGGAGGTGACAAGCACAAGGAGCTCAACATACTTGATGGTTGGAAACAATGAATCATGGGAGATAAGCAACTTTACTATGGTAGTCTATGGACCATTGGACTGAAATTCTCATGGTGATCTGGGTATAAGGGAAGAGAGAGAGGTATTTTCTCAGGCTAAAGACTGGGGAACTTTCTCTTTGATGGTAATAGAACGAAGTGTGCACATCGCTGCTCCTGTGTGCACATCAGTCTACTACAAGCCTGCAGCCACGTGCTGAGGGCACGAGTCACTCAAGGCAGATCCAGAAGTGAGTGGATATCTGAATCACGAGACCCCTGTTGCTGTACTGCTGGGACCGGTGACAGGAAACTTCTGCCAATAACCTGTTGCTGATAGCAGAGACTGAGCACATAGAGACTTGCCATCTAACTAGCAGCGTTATTTACTGCATGCAGACTTTACAGGGACTGTACCTATGTACACCACCGGAACTAGACTGCTCATTCAGATAGTCGCCTCACAAAAACGTTGCCTATTGTCCACAGTGAGGCTGGATTCACACCTATGCAGTTTTTAGTGCTTTTTGCATTTTGCATATTTGCACTACAGTCCATTTAACATTGTTTCCTAAGGAACACCTTTTGCAGCGCAAATCTGCAAAATGCAAAAAGCACTAAAAATGTATAGGTGTGAATCCAGCTTAAGAGCTACTTCTTTAGGGAATCTTAACTTTAATCGCTGCCATTCATAATAAGTGCACACTAAAGGCGATATAGCCTACTGTTTACAGAGGAGTTATCGCAATATTGATTATCATTGCTGTTTCTGTTTTCTAATGCCATTACTTATTGCTGATATTGTGGATTACCAGGTTTGCTCTAATTCAGCTGTATAGAACTCCATTCTATGCTGCTATAGCCTAGTGAACATACTGTCTAGGGAACTGTAATTGACCTAATCCTTTACGTACTCATTTATGTGCATACTACTGTTTCACATCCTGACGAAGCATATGCAAGGTATGCAAAATGCATTGGCGTGAGCTATACCACAGGATGCCTTGCTGCACCATGTGTTTCCTTGGACTGGCGTTATCCCATACGCGGTCTTAGCATCCAGCAACCACCGACAGCTAAAAGCTTCTATTAGACCATCCAGTCTGCTACATAAAGGGTTCAACCAGAGGCAGTCAGCTTACACTAGGAGAGACTAAGCAGTGAGAGTTGTTACTACTGCAACCAGGGGAATGACAGGAGTGATAAGAGGAAAAATAGAGCCAGGTCACCAAGACTGAGGAAAGGTGAGAGCTTCCAGCTGACTGCTCTTACTGTGCCCCACCCCTCTTTGAAGGCGTGGTATGTACAGCTACTGTTGATCTGTTGATATATGTGAACTGCATGGCAGATATAGCCTGGGAGTTTTAACACTGGGATATCTTTGCTGGACTTTGTGAAGTATATGGTGCTAATTTGGGGATTCAGTGTGAAACTACAGCCTGTCATGGATCTATATCCAATATTGGATGAATGATCACCTGACTTGCTCTACCCAGCTTCACCTTGGAGAGGAATTTTTCTGAGACTGTCCGGAGACCGCTTTCAGCTGTTTGGGTTATATGCTTAGTTGCAGCCCTAATATCCAACATACTACATATGTTGGCAATCTTCCAATATGTATCATTTAGCCTAAGAACCATGGCTATACGGCAGTGCACAAGGTTTTAGAGGAATGAATTGTGCTATTAGCATACAATCAGCCCTGACTGGGACAAGTATTGCCTGGCACCTGCTTACCCTATACCTTGATCTCTAGGTTTGGATACCTGGAAGTTATCCATAGGGTGATTGCGGTATGTATGTGTAGCAGTACCCACGTAGAGGCTGCTAAATGATGTGGCCCACCTGTCACCCTGCCCAGCCCGGCATTCACTTCCCAATCCCCTTGGAGACAATGAACAGTCCAAATGTTTGTTTTGTTGTTTTATTGAGGGAACTTGGATGGGTAAGGGAATTTATGGAATGCTCAGTGGAACAAACAATTAGCTGATTGTATAGCAATCAATTAGGACAGCTATATACACACAGTTACTCCAGTCTCCTCCAGAACATCTCTTGCATGCAGACTGTCACTCTATTTCTCTCTCCAGCACATCTCTTACTTACCAGGCACAGCTAGCACGCGATTAGGCCTTACACTGACTCAGCCAGGCCTTTTTGCAGGCAGGGACCACGCTCCCCTTTAAAGTAGCAAAAATAGAGATAGAAAGTCTTTAGTGCTAGCTGTCCTAGGCAGACTACTGCTTCCAGTCAGCCCTCTCCAGGCCCTGCCAGTCCTTCTGGCTGCAGCTGCCTGACTCCACTACCTGTGACATTGCAATCCTCACTGGCTCCACACCCTGCTCTGACTATTTCCTCTCAGTCCTCTCTGGCATGCCTCTCCAGTCCTCCCGATAGCACATGTCACTCACCCTCCCTCCTGGCTGCAAAACGGTGGTTCCCTCCTGAAGACTTGCCCAGCAGTACTAGCTCCTACTGTCCTCTCTGACTGTCAGGGCTGGGCTCAGCCCTTCCTTCTCTGAGCTGGCAGCTCAGCTGTCGGCTAATTGGCAGCTACTATCTCTCCACAGTTACTCAGCTGTTGATGATATCCTGCTCATCAGTCCTGCCTACTTAAGCCATCCAGTCCAGAGGTTCTCTGCCTTCGCCTTGGTCAACATCACAGAAACTCCTGTGATCCTGTTCAAGACTTGCTTTGCTGACATCCCTTCTGGCTCCAGATCCTGCTTGCTGTTCCACTACATTGATCCCTGACTTCTGGCTTGGCTAACTATCCATTCCGGTTACTGAACTTTGGTTATGTTTTGACTACGTTTTTTCTTTTTACTTTTATTATTAAACAAGTGTGATTTAACTGTACTTCTGTCTCGGCCTGATTTCATGGTTTCTGACAGTAGGCGAAGGCCATGAATTCAGAAGATGCAGTCAATCCACTTGTTGGTAATATTTTTTCCAGATTGGATGAACTGGATCACCGCATGGATCAGTTTGCCATGGCGTTACAAACGCTCCTGAGTCACACGGCTCACCTGGAATCTCCCACTGTACAACCTATGTTGCAGGCTGACCCTGCTGCTGCTCCAGTCTCTGTGCAGGCACCCACCTCCAGTATTACCTCTATAAGAGGTATGTCTGGTTCCGCTCCGCTTCCCCATCGATTTGGAGGCAATCCAGTCCAATGCAGAGGGTTTCTTAACCAGGTTGAGATATACTTTGAGATGCTTCCCCAGGCGTTTCCCACGGACAGAAGCAAAGTAGGTTTCGTGATATCATTGATTTCTGAGAGAGCCTTGGCCTGGGCAAACCCTCTATGGGAGACACAAAAACCTGTTGCCTTGAGCTACCCTGAGTTTGTGGCTTTGTTTAAAAGGGTATTTGACGTTCCCGCGCGCT
This sequence comes from Aquarana catesbeiana, assembly GCF_042186555.1. NCBI lineage: Eukaryota > Metazoa > Chordata > Amphibia > Anura > Ranidae > Aquarana > Aquarana catesbeiana. The sequence goes on from NC_133326.1 coordinate 520,794,004, forward strand.
CTACTTCTGCTGCCAAGTGCCTCATGTCCATTGAACAGAGTACGAGAACTGTTGCCGACTACACCAATGAATTCCGTACTCTGGCAGCAGAGGTTGCGTGAAACAATGAGGCCCTGGTGGCTGCTTTTTCTCATGGTCTCTTGGATACCATCAAGGATAGATAGCAGCCCGAGATATACCCACTGAGCTGGAGAAGTTGATCACGTTTGCCATCCTCATTGACTCCAGAGACTCTCTTTTAAGGAGCGCTTGCGGAAGCCTCCTGTACGTTTGTCTCAGAGCTTTGCAGTCCGACCCATACCTCCCTCACCTCCCATGTATCCTAGTACTAAGTCGGTCAGTGAAGATGAACCCATGCACTTGGGTCACTTTTTGAAGTCTTGTCCTACCTGTCCAGGGAACGCCCGAACCTTGAGGTCCTGTCACAGACAGACCTTAAGTGACGTTGTTTCATCCCCAGTTATGCAGAAGGATAAGCCCCTGGTTCAGGTCACCCTTTCTTGGGCTGAGTCGTCCGTCGAGATACAGGCTCTAATCGACTCTGGGGCTGCAGGCCTGTTCATTGATGCTGCCTTTGTATCGAAACACTTGATTCTGCTGCATCTGCGTGACACTCCACTTGCCATTTAGGGTCTTGACTGGAGACCCCTACAGCCTGCCCATGTGACTCATGAGACGGTTCCGTTGTCCATGGCCGTAGGGGCTCTTCACCATGAGATAATCCAATTCCAAGTTATTTCATCACCTAAGTTTCCGCTGGTTATTGGTTATCCTTGGTTACAGAGGCACAACCCCTCTTTTGATTGGCTCCATGCTGAGGTTCTCTCCTGGTCACCACAATGCAGTGAGACATGCTTCCAGAAGGTAACCAAGATCCTGTGCACCTCTTCATGCTCCTCCCTGCCGGAGGAGTACCGCGACTTTACCAATGTCTTTGACAAAGGTCAAGCTGGTAGTTTGCCTCCACACCGACCCTATCATTGCGCAATTGACCTTCAACCTGGTGCCATACCCCCACGTGGCCGGGTTTACCCTTTGTCGGTCTTGGAGGATAAGGCCATGGCCATGCAGATGCACTTTCTCGAGGCTTCATCCGCAAATCCTCTTCTCCTGCTGGTGCTGGTTTCTTCTTTGTGAAGAATAAGAGTGGTGAACTGAGATATTTTATTGATTATATGGGTCTCAATCCTTTCACTATTAAGAATGCCTATCCGATTCCGTTGATTACGGAGTTACAGTATCTCACAAAAGTGAATACACCCCTCACATTTTTGTAAATATTTTATTATATCTTTTCATGTGACAATACTGAAGAAATTACGCTTTGCTACAATGTAAAGTAGTGAGTGTACAGCTTGTATAACAGTGTAAATTTGCTGACCACTCAAAATAACTCAACACACAGCCATTAATGTCTAAACCGCTGGCAACAAAAGTACACCCCTAAGTAAAAATGTAGACATTGGGCCCAAAGTGTCAATATTTTGTGTGGCCACCATTATTTTCCAGCACTGCCCTAACCCTCTAGGGCATGGAGTTCACCAGAGCGTCACAGGTTGTTAGTGGAGTCCTCTTCCACTCCTCCATGACGACATTACGGAGTTGGTGGATGTTAGAGACCTTGCGCTCCTCCACCTTCCGTTTGAGGATGCACCACAGATGCTCAATAGGGTTTAGGTCTGGAGACATGCTTGGCCAGTCCATCACCCTTACCCTCAGCTTCTTTAGCAAGGCAGTGGTCATCTTGGAGGTGTGTTTGGAGTCATTATCATATTGGAATACTGCCCTGCGGCCCAGTCTCTGAAGGGAGGGGATCGTGCTCTGCTTTAGTATGTCACAGTACATGTAGGCATTCACGGTTCCCTCAATGAACTGTAGCTCCCCAGTGCCGGCAGCACTCATGCAGCCCCAGACCATGACACTCCTACCACCATGCTTGACTGTAGGCAAGCCACACTTGTTTTTGTACTCCTCACCTGGTTGCCGCCACACACGCTTGACACCATCTGAACCAAATAAGTTTATCTTGGTCTCATCAGACCACAGGACATGGTTCCAGTAATCCATGTCCTTAGTCTGCTTGTCTTTAGCAAACTGTTTGCGGGCTTTCTTGTGCATCATCTTTAGAAGAGGCTTCCATCTGGGACAGCCATGCAGACCAATTTGATGCAGTGTGCGGCGTATGGTCTAAGCACTGACAGGCTGACCCCCCCACCCCTTCAACCTCTGCAGCAATGCTGGCAGCACTTATACATCTATTTCCCAAAGACAATCTCTGGATATGATGCTGAGCACGTGCACTCAACTTCTTTGGTCGACCATGGCGAGGCCTGTACTGAGTGGAACCTGTCCTGTTAAACCGCTGTATGGTCTTGGTCTCTGTGCTGCAGCTCAGTTTCAGGGTCTTGGCAATCTTCTTATAGACTAGGCCATCTTTATGTAGCGCAACAATTCTTTTTTACAGATCCTCAGAGAGTTATTTGCCATGAGGTGCAATGTTGAACTTCCAGTGACCAGTATGGGAGAGTGAGAGCGATAACACCAAATTTAACACACCTGCTCCCTATTCACACCTGAGACCTTGTAACACTAACGAGTCACATGACACCGGAGGAGGGAAAATGGCTAATTGGGCCCAATTTGGACATTTTCACTTAGGGGTGTACTCACTTTTGTTGCCAGCGGTTTAGACATTAATGGCTGTGTGTTGAGTTATTTTGAGGGGACAGAAAATTTACACTGTTATACAAGCTGTACACTCACTATTTTACATTGTAGCAAAGTGTCATTTCTTCAGTGTTGTCACATGAAAAGATAGAAGAAAATATTTTCAAAAATGTGAGGGGTGTACTCACTTCTGTGAGATACTGTATTTGACCGCCTCAAAGGAGCAACAGTTTTCACAAAGCTTGATTTGAGTGGGGCATACAATCTTGTGAGGATTAAGGGGGGTGACGAGTGGACAACTGCGTTTAATACCAGAACAGGCCATTATGAGTACCTCGTAATGCCTTTTGGCCTTTGTAATGCCCCAGCAGTTTTCCAGGAATTTATTAATTATGTCCTCCAAGATTTGTTGCAGTTATGTGTGGTGGTTTATCTCGATGATATCCTCATATTTTCCAAGTCCCTGGAGAGCCACCGCACAGATGTCTGTGGTGTGTTTCAGAAACTAAGAGAGAACAATCTCTATTGTAAATTGGAGAAGTGCAAGTTCCATTGTGAACAGGTTAAATTCCTGGGTTATGTCATTTCCACTGCTGGTTTTTCGATGGACTCAGAAAAACTTTCGGCAGTTCTACAGTGGCCCTGACCCGTGGGTTTACGTCCTCTGCAGTGTTTCCTGGGCTTTGCCAACTATTATCTGAAGTTTATTTGTAACTTCTCGTCTCTGGTCAAGCCCCTGACTGGTATGACTAGAAAGGACGGTAACCCACAGAGTTGGTCTCCGGAGTCCATTAAGGCCTTTGAGAGTCTCAAGGCTGCCATTGTTTCTGCTCCTGTGTTGGCACATCCTGATTCTACATTACCTTTCATCCTTGAGGTTGATGCTTCTGAGACTGGTGTTGGTGCCCTTCTGTCTCAATGTCCTACCTCTGAGAGCGCTATGCTTCCTTGTGGCTATTTTTCCAAGAAATTGTCACATGCGGAGTGTAATTGCGAGATTGGTGACAGAGAGTGGTTGGCGATCATTTTAGTCCTAAAAGAATGGAGACATCTCCTCGAAGGTACCACTGTGCCAGTTCTAATTCTTACTGACCATAAGAATCTCACATTCTTGTCTGAAGCTAAACGCCTCTCTCCCAGAAGGGCACGATGGGCTCTTTTCTTGTCAAGTTTCAATTACATTGTCTCATTCTTACCCGGTACTAAGAATGTAAGGGCTGGCGCCTTGTCATGACAATTTTCCTCCACTTCCAAGTTGGAGTCGGTTCCAGTTCCTGTGATTCCTCCTGATCGTATTCTGGCTACGGTTCGCACCAGTCTCACTTCTCCTTTGGGTGACAACATTTTTGCTGTTCAGGTCCATGCTTCTCCTGAGAAACCTTGTGACCACTGCTTTGTCCCAGAGAGTCTCCGTACTGCCGTGCTCCAGACTTACCATTCTCCCAAAGCTGCTGGCCACCCTGGGAAGAATCAACTCTTTTGAGCCATTTCCCAACAATTCTGGTGGCCTAGTCTACGTGCTGATGTAACTGTCTTCGTAGCTGCCTGTTCCATGTGTGCTCAGAGTAAGACTCCACGACACCTTCCAGTGGGCCTCCTACAACCCATACCCAATGGAGAGAGGCCCTGGACCCACCTGTCTATGGATTTCATTGTGGAGTTACCCAGCTCCCAGGGCAACACAGTTATCCTTATGGTGGTTGACCGGTTTTCAAAGATGTGTCATTGTATTCCACTTAAGAAGTTGCTCACTTCTAAAGAACTGGCTTTCATTTTTGCTCAGGAGATCTTTCACTTACATGGGCTACCCAAGGTGATTGTCTCGGATTGGGTAGTCAGTTTGTGTCCCGGTTCTGGCGAGCCTTTTGCGCACAGTTGGGAATTCAGTTTGCTTTCTCCTCTGCGTATCACCCGCAGTCTAATGGGGCTCCAGAACGAGCCAATCAGTCCTTGGAGCAATTCCTATGTTGCTATATTTCTGACCATCATAACAACTGGTCAGACCTATTACCATGGGCAGAGTTTGCTCACAACAGTGCCTTGAATTCTGCTTCCCGATTGTCCCCGTTTATGGCGAATTATAGTTTCCAACCTTCCATGTTGCCTGACTCGTTTGTTCCGCAGAGTATTCCTGCGTTAGAGGAGCACCTCTGTGGTCTTCGTTCCACTTGGGCACAAGTCCAGAAGGCTTTGTGACAAGCTAATGATAGGTACAGACTCCATGCTGACCACAGACACCTCCCTTGCCTTCCTACCAGGTTGGGGACAGGGTCTGGCTTTCATCTTGCAACCTTCCGACTTCGTGTTCCCTCACTGAAGTTCGCACCTCGGTTTCTTGGGCCTTTCCGTATTCTTCGCTGGATTAACCCAGTGGCTTACGCATTAGACCTTCCTTCTAATATGCGTATTTTGAATGTATTTCATGTCTCCTTATTAAAACCTTTGGTCTGCAACTGCTTTACCACCTTGGTGCCAGGTCCTTACCCTGTACAGGTTGAGAACCATGAGGAATATGACGTACAGTCCATTATTGACTCACTTAGGTTACGTGGGCGCATACAGTACCTGGTGCATTGGAAAGGGTACGGTCCAGAGGAACCCTCTTGGGTCTTATCCTTGGACGTACATGCCCCTGTCCTCCTCCGTGATTACCATAGACGTTTTCTCCTCAAGCCTGGTGGTCCTCAGAGTGGGACGGGTCGTTGAGGAGGGGATACTGTCAGGGCTGGGCTCAGCCCTTCCTTCTATGAGCTGGCCGCTCAGCTGTTGGCTAATTGCCAGCTCCTATCTCTCCACAGTTACTCAGCTGTTGATGATATCCTGCTCGTCAGTCCTGCCTACTTAAGCTGTCCAGTCCAGAGGTTCTCTGCCTTCGCCTTGGTCAACATCACAGAAACTATCTCCTGCAATCCTGTTCAAGACTTGCTTTGCTGACATCCCTTCTGGCTCCAGATCCTGCTTGCTGTTCCACTACATTGATCCCTGACTTCTGGCTTGGCTGACTATCCGTTCCGGTTACTGAACTTTGGCTATGTTTTGACTACATTTGTTCTTTTTACTTTTATTATTAAACAAGTGTGATTTAACTACTTCTGTCTCTGCCTGATTTTATGGTTTCTGACACTGACTCCTCTCTGTGCCTCCTGTTCAGATCCTTCATGAGTTCTTGAAGGGATCCATCCTGCACCTGAGTCCCAGGCCCAAGGTTACCCCCCACCCCAGAATGGGGAGCTCCCTCAAAGGCCCTGACAGCCTAGCACTCCATCCTCAGTTATTCCACCCAACTCCTCCCCAGCTGGGCTGACCCTGGGTATTTCAAGGAGGTCTTCCCCCTGCCAATCCTAGTTGGGGATTGGTCAGGGCTTCCTGAGACACCCCAAACATCTCCACCTCTCTGCCCCTCCTCTTCTTCTAGAATCCTCGAGAAGCAAGTGGGAGGTAACCATGGACTAATGCTGGCTGTGAGTCACAGCTGCTAGTCCCTCAGAGCCCACACAGATCAAAACAAACAGGCCTAGCTTCCAGCTAGGCCTGCCTAAATTTACCTGCACTACAAAAATCCTAACCTCTAGCACCTACACAGGTAGAGGGTGCTACATATGCATGAGTGAGCAACATCCTGGGCGTTTTGTTTAAGTCACAACGCAGTCTCTTTTTAACTAGTTTTTAATGGTGTATGGAGGGGTGGGCGATTGTGCCTCCCTATCATTTACAATATACATTTTTGTACAATAAATGTTATACCATTTACTACACATGCCATAGTTGGTCTTCCTTTACAACTTTTGCTTGGGTAGGGTGACCACCCTGGTCCCCCCCCTATTTTCCTTATCCCCCTTTTCCCTTGTATTTAGACATTGCCAGAAAGTCGTGGAGGTACCCCGTTCTGAGGGACAAATCGGTCGAGTAGTATTGGAGACCATTCAGTAGTCTGAGATCCATCTTTTAAATGTTTATATGTCAGTAGGTAATATTTACTGCAACCTGAGACAATATATTAGATTAATTTACCACTAACCAGTCTGATGTTTGTTTTTTGATACTGAACCTTGGTTGTTTGCAGAGTATCTATATTTGTGCTCCCAGTAGCAGTGCAGTATCAATTTGCTTAACATGGTGTGTCAATGGAACTGAGGTTGTTCTCAGAGTCGAGGCAGAAGAATAGAGAGCCCAATCTACCAAGCGGCTTCTTTGGGGCTAGTGCTACACAAGTAATTGGCCTTTGTGACTGATCCGCAATGTACTGTACATTATTCAAGGCTTTCAGTGCCGTAATCTTACATTTTACTTGTTTGGTGTTAAATAATCTCAAATTATTGCCTCACTTTTACTGTTCTACTTTTTTTAATTAGCTACATTTTTAAAGTTTTTCCATCTTTTCCATTTTGTCTGATGGGTCTTGTTCACACTAGTTCTAATTCTGATGGGACTTGAGTTACACAGAATTGCATGACTACAGAAATAGCATTGTTTTCAATGGTGGCCATTCACAACAATGCAGCACTAGTGTGATGTGAGTTTGGGGAAGGGTCCTTTGCTACATTGGTGCGATGCAGTGCGCTTTGGTGTCTTGAATGAAAACATATCAAAATCGCATGTACATGCGTTTGTAATGTGATTTTGTTGCGTTTTTTGCTGAGTAGTAGTAGGTCCACAGCTACAAAAATCGCGTCCAAAAACGCACAGCACTTAAATGGCATGGCACAGCATCGGCACTGCATAATTGCACCCTAAATCATATTCAAAATTCACTTACTTACACTAGTATGAACCAGGCCTAAATTTGAATCAGTGAAATATGAAATGATTAACAACAGTGTAACAGAGCACAACTCCTAGCTATAATGTATCTTCTGGGATCTCTTGTGTCTGATATTAAAACAAATGACTCAGCCTGTGTGACATGGTAGTGAACTTTGTGACATGATGCTGGAAAAGGAGTTTACACAAGACTGTGAAACAGCACTGAAAGTTGTGAAACTCTGACTGAAGTCTGATCAAAATTACTTCTCACTATATCCATGACCACATTGCAATTCATTAGTGTCATTTAAAGGGCATATGCTGTAATGCCTTGTTTTTATGTAACACTTATAGGGCGTATACACACGGTCGGACTTTGTTCGGACATTCCGACAACAAAATCCTAGGATTTTTTCCGACGGATGTTGGCTCAAACTTGTCTTGCATACACACGGTCACATAAAGTTGTCGGAAAATCCGATCGTTCTGAACGCGGTGACGTAAAACACGTACGTCGGGACTATAAACGGGGCAGTGGCCAATAGCTTTCATCTCTTTATTTATTCTGAGCATGCGTGGCACTTTGTCCGTCGGATTTGTGTACACACGATCGGAATTTCCGACAACGGATTTTGTTGTCGGAAAATTTTATCTCCTGCTCTCCAACTTTGTGTGTCGGAAAATCCGATGGAAAATGTCCGATGGAGCCCACACACGGTCGGAATTTCTGACAACACGCTCCGATCGGACATTTTCCATCGGAAAATCAGACCGTGTGTACGGGGCATTACTGTATGTGACTATGATTAGTTTAAAGTGAACTTAAGTTTTGCCCACGCAGTACAAAGCAGCAAGTTCACTTTAATCTTGGCTCCCGGAGCGAATTATACTTAAAGGGTAATTCCACTTTTATGGGAAAAATAAAAAAAATAATATTGTAGCATATACGATTTATACACAAGTCATATTGTAATTGAATGTTAATAAAATTTACGTTTCCTTTTCAATCTGCAGCGCTGTAATTTTCTGTATAATGCAATGCAATCTGGAAACGTCCCCCCAAAATTTTGTGTGATTGGCTCACTGATTTTCCCAGTCTGCAATCAGAATTTTGGACTTCACCCGCAACAAAAATGTATTTTATGGTGAGATACTCCCAAAGGGAAATCACATCTAAAGGAATGCAGACTGACACTTTCCTCAGGTTATCAGTGTAAAGTTTATCACGAAAGATGGCTCTAAAATGATTGTTCTCACCCTGATGTTTGTGGTGATACCTCACATGTGCAGTGCAATCGCTGTTTACATACGGGTGCTGGACCTACGCATGTGTTTGTGTGTTAGAGGTTGACTGGGGTACTTTTACATTTAAAAAACTTGCCTACTGGGCACCTTTACCCCCTCCCTGCCCAGGCCAATTTTCAGCTTTCAGCGCTGTCACACTTTTAATGACAATTGTGCAGTCATGCAACACTGTACCCATATGAAAATGTTAGCATTCTTTTCACACAAATGGAGCTTTCTTTTGGTGGTATTTAATCACCACTGGGTTTTTAATATTTTGCTAAACAAATTTAAATAATGAGATAATTTCGAAACCCCCCCCCCCATTTTTCATAATTAGTTGTTTTGTTTTTTTTTTTGAAAATTCTCTTTATTGAAACTACAAAAGGTACAAAACAGGGCCATTGGGGCATAGCCCGGCCAACTATTGCGCATAACCACGTGCATAACAAGAGACAACTAATATTACACCTTAAAACTATACATGTCTAACTAAACACAACATAGTCACCTCTCAGGTTACACATTATAGGATTATGATAGGAAATATTGTTTCTTGGAGGACCTCATCTTTATCCAAGTCTGCATTTGACGCTACAGGGACATTTAAGGGTAAATGTGGTTATTTTGGTTTCTAGGCGTACAACTCTGTTTAGCTATCTGGAATACGGACCTCAGCTCTTAGCATATCAGGTAGATACAGAGGAAATATATAATGTAAGGACAGACTCTGCTGGGGACACCTGATGGCATCTGGTGGCAGGCAACGTGGCAAGTGACATGCTCAGGGCTCCCACTGATTCTGCATTATGGTGAGTTGAATGATTTCATTATATATAACAATGTAATAATAGAAATAATGCGCTTCAATCATCCTGACACCATATCAACCATGGTGCCGGGATGATTGAAGTGCTAACACTAGGTATTTTGAGTATCTTTATCTGCTGATTGTTAAACTTTATAGAATACACATATTTCTATTGTTGTGTAGGATCTGGGCCTGCTGTCCCTCCCTCTCTCTCTTCATCCCTCATTCAACTCAGATGCTAACCACACCACCTTAGAGCCACGCCCACTATTTTGCTGAAACCACACCCATTTTCACCAAGTGGGAGGGGTCAAAAAGGAAGGGCGGGGTCTGGCGTCCCCCCAATCCTAAAACTTCACCAGCCGCCACTGATCATTGTACAGTTTGCTATAAAAGAGATGAAATTCCCTTAGTATACCTTCGGGATCTGTAACCTGGCAACCAGTGTTGTTACAGTACAGTACTGTTTGGAGCGTGGGTTCTGCCACCAGGTTGGCCAGTAGTTTGCCACTCTTGTCCCCTGATTCAAAAAGCTTGGCAGCAAACTTCCGTGCATCAGATTGCACCAGCAAGGTGTAGTGGAGCTTCAAATTTCTTCTCGCTTGGGCTAGAGTAGAATAATTTTCGGGTGTTGGATGCCCCAAGAAAAGTTCCAGAGCTGTCCCTTCACACTGTTCCAATTGAGTGGTCTGTGGTGCAAAGCCGGATCTCACTGCCTTAAAAGAGGAGGAGACATATTCCCCTCGGCATGAGCCTTACCTGCCTCCCAGATCACATCAAGGGAAGATGACCCCTTATTAAGCGTCCAGTATTCTGTGAATTTGGGCCCTACTAACTCCTGGATTTGAGGATTGTCAATCCAATGGGATGCTAGCCCCCAGCATCCCGGCTCACGGGAAGTACCACGAGTCAAGCCCAGCTCCAGCGGTGAGTGGTCTGAAAAATCTGCCGGGAGAAACTTGAGACAGAGCAGAAGCAGACCCAAATAATAAGTCTTTGCGAGACCCCGATCTATGCGATGCTAAGATATGTGAATAAGTCCCATCCTCTGGATGCTTCCACCGCCAAATCACCTGAAGACCAAAAGTGTGTGTCCAAAGGGCCAAATCAGGGAGGGCAGATCTAAGGGGGTTAATAGTGTCCTTGGTATGATCTAGGAAGGCGTTAAAGTTCCCTCCAACTAAAATAATGTGGACCTGGAGGTGGGCTATTTTTGTAAGGATGGTGTACAGGATGGAGGAGTTAAAGGGAGGAGGGATATACACATTGACTATCGCCCAGTGTTGGGCATACATTTCAAAAATTAAGATGAGGTATCTTCCCCCCGGATCAATGAAAACCTATTCTACTGAGTAAGGGAGTGACTTGCTCAGCAGAATAGTCACTCCCCTCGCATAAGAGGAGTATGTGGCACGAAACCCTTGTTTTACCCATGCCCGCTTGAGCGCTAGGATTTTGCTGCCCATTCGGTGAGTTTCTTGAAGCAACAAAGTGTGAGGTTTATGAGACTGCAGAAATTTAAACAACAACAATCTTTTCACCCTGTCATTCAATCCTCTAATATTCCAAGATATCAACTTTAAATATATACCCATTTAGAATAGAGAAGCTTAATGATAGGAACATAGAAGACCCATACCCATTAGTGTCCTGTCCATAGGCCAGTTGCAGAGGCAGTCAAGATGATGTAGCCGTCCAAGGATTCTGAAGAGGAAAGAGGTGAACAGGAGGAAAGAACAAAATGAAGACATCATAGTCCAGCAAGAGAGACGGTGTTGTAACCAACTAAAAGTATATGTAACGCCCTACCGCCTGGCATAACCCCAACTATCGCCAAGGCAGTTTCTTACCCTAAACTTGATAGTAGAGGTCACCTACTGGAAGCTCAAAGTTCCTGGGATAACCCCAGCTTGTGTTCAACCTATAGCAGTAGTCGAGGGTGAGGGGACATGTATCCCATCACAGCAAGGGGGACCAGGCAATCCAGAGCAGTTGTATAGTTCCTCCAGATAGTGGAATTTCTCCAGGTAGATGGAAAGCACCAGGTCCTCCACTCCTTAGAAAACAAACAAACTGTGGGGGGTCAAGTGTGGGTCACGTGTAGATGTACATTTGAGGTAACTCCAGTGTTTACAGAGAGTTTAGTAGGATAGAGCAAACGAGGATGTGGAAGATCCATGCATCAGATGAATGAGTGAGAAGAATCTTTCATTGCAAGGTGGCCAGCTTGTCGTCAGCATCCGCTGGGTTGTCAAAAAAGCGGATCGCTTCATCATGCTGGACTCGTAAGCGGCTGGGGTAAAACATACTATATTTAATGTTCTTATCTCTGAGTCGTCTGCAGACATCATTGAAGGTTTTTCTCTTCCTTTGCAAATCAGACGAAAAGTCAGGGAAAAGAAGAACAGAGATGTTGCAATATTTGAGTGTGGGATGCTTGCGGGCTTCAGAGAGAATCCTGTCTATGTCCCAATAGTTAAGGAAGCGGACCAGAAAAGGCCTAGTAAGATTCTCTGGGATGGCACGGCCCATGGGCACCCGATGGGCCCTTTTAACCACGTAAGTAAGGGGAACATCCGTAAAGCCCAGGAGATTTTTAAAGAACTCCTCCGCGAATACAGAAGGGTGATCCCCTTCTTCTCCCTCAGGCAGACCCAGGACTCTGATAGTGTTGTGCCTCAGCCTGTTTTCAGCATTATCTGATTTTGCGACAAGGGACTGTTCTGTGCGCTGAAGCTCAGCAATGGAGGTGGCATGGGTGGCCTTTTGATCTTCGGTGGCTGATACTCTGGACTTGGTTTTGGTCATTTTCCCCCTTATTTTGTCGAGGTCCTTCCGTATGAGATTACACTCCTCAGCGAGGTGGTCGATGCGCACCAGCAGCGAGGTCCTACTCTGCTCAATTGCAGCAAGGATCATGGCTGTGCTGTCTTGAGACAGTGGGGCTGACCCCTCTGCCATTGAAGCCTCACTAGGATCCCTTTCCAAGTTTGCCAGCAAGGCCCGAAGCTGCCCGACCAGTATGGGATTTGTTCGCGGGGAAGAAGGTGGTGGTAGCTGGAGCGGTGTGTTGGTCTTAGCGGCTTTGGAGTTCCCCTTCCCCTTTTTGGAGGAGGAAGACATCTGATAAGTCTCCAAGGGGGACCACTATTGAGGATATTCATCCGTGCCCAGATGAACGTCTAGGAGGCAGCTAGGGGCGACCCAAGCTGGCCGCAGGTGTTACACCCCAGGAGATCACAAGGCAGACAGGCAGTCAGTGCTCGCTAGCAGCCCTTCACTTTGCAGCAGGCACACAGACAGAGGCAGGTTAGTGAGGATGTGAGGCTGGGAGAACCAGGACAGGGGAGGCCCAAAGTAGTGGAACAGAGGCAGATGGCTGGCAGAAAATTCTAGGCCCCTGGATACCACAGTCGGCTCATACAGGCAGTCTCTGCAGGGCAGCACACCAGGTTGTGGCAGGGATATGGAGGGATGACAGAGCGGATGAAGATAGAAGGTCCGCGCTCCAGAGTCTGGGCTGGATCAGGCGCAGTGCACTCCCACAGGATGGCGGCGGTGCTTCGCCAGGCCCCACTAGGCCGCGGGCCGCCACAGATGGTCTCAATGGCCAGGCAGGCCTCTGGACTGTGCCAGGGAGGTGGGTGGATAGGCAGGTAGGGGTAGATGCAAGTCCCTTACCTCAGTCAGGCTGGGATCGGCTCGCTCCAGAGAGACACAGGTCTGTGAGATAGCGGCGGCCGCGGGTATATGGACGTTATGGCATCCAGGCAACCACAGGCAAAGCTCCTCCACAATATTGGCCCAGGGCACAGCAGGGGACAGAGAGGAACAGGCTGGCAGGATATCCACTTATTTCATGCAGGCAGATGCACGGGTGGGGAAGGATTGAGTTCAGGATACCCGGAGCCCCTCATAAACACGTCCGCTGCTGCTCACATCAGGCCATGCCCCTTTTCATAATTTGTTATAAAATTTTGTAAACAGGTAATTTTTCTCCTTCACTGATCTGCGCTGATGAGGCTGCACTGATGGGCACTGATGAGGGGGCACTGATGAGGTGGCACTGAAGGGCACTGAGAGGTGGCACTGATAGGCAGCACTGATGCTATTCTGGCCTCGTCTGCTATTTCATCATGGACAGCAATGATGTCAATGATGACAACAACAGTGATACTGCAATATGTCGTTTGAGATGTTTTGAGTGGCACACGTGCTTCAAGAGCGAAAGAACATCATTGGAAGACGAGAGATCAGGAAGATCTTAAAAACGCTCAACCCCTAAAAATGTTATAACCATTCGGCAACTTGTGCATGATGATCATTGGAGAACAATCGTGCGTGCCACTCAAAACACTTTGAACGTCGCATTGCAGCATTGCCGTAAACTTGCCAAATCATGTCAAATGTCTCTGTGGCAGATTTGTCCAGTTTCACGCAGAATTCCAAATTTTTTTCCACTAATTTTCTTTGCTGTAACTTGCTGTCCATGATTAAATAGCAGGCGTGGTAATGCACGTGGTCAGAATAGCACCAGTTGCACAGCTCCCGATGTACACAGGACGATGTCTTTTGGCACACTGACTTATGAAGGTCGGTGCTTGTTGTGACTGTGCATGCAGCCTTGTGCTACCATCTGTTGGCGTGTTACAAAACTAGTCTCAAAACTTTTTGATACCACCTCCATAGTTGGCAACATTGTAAAAAAAATTTTAGAAACACTTTTTTGGCTGTAGGCGGAGTCTTGTTATAATTAGGGGGCGGGCATGCATTTGTGGACGTGGCTGAGCGCGCTGCGGCGAAAAATGGCTGTGGTTTACGCGAAATTGTGGCCGTGTCTTAAATGGCCGTTGCTCAAAGGGAGTGCAGTTAGAGTCTGAGATGAATGAGGGATGGAGAAGGATGGAGGGACAGCAGCCCCAGATATTACACAACAATAGAAATATGTGTATTCTAGAAAGTTTAACAATCAGCAGATAAAGATACTCCAAACACCTGGTGTTAGCACTTCAATCATCCCAGCACCATGGTTGTTATGGTGTCAGGATGATTGAAGTGCATTATTTCTATTATTACATTGTAATATAAAATGAAATCATTCAACTCACCATAATGCTGAATCAGTGGGATCCCTGAGCGTGTCACCTGCCACGTTGCCTGCCACCAGCCGTCCGTCCTTGCATCAGGTGTCCCAGCAGAGTCTGTCCTTGCATCAGGTGCCCCCAGCAGAGTCCGTCCTTGCATCAGGTGCCCCTCAGTGGAGCCCCCTTTCCATCAGATGTCCCCAGCTGAGCCCCACTTACATCAGATGTCCCCAGCGGAGCCCCCCTTACATCAGATGTCCCCAGCGGAGCCCCCCTTACATCAGGTGTCCCAAACGGAGCCCCCCTTACATCAGGTGTCCCGAGCGGAGCCCCCCTTACATCAGGTGTCCCCAGTAGAGCCCCCCTTACATCAGGTGACCCCAGTGGAGCCCCCCTTACATCAGATGTCTCCAGCTGTGCCCCCTTACATCAGGTGTCCCCAGCGGAGCCCCTCCTTACATCAGGTGTCCCCAGCGGAGCCCCTCCTTACATCAGGTGGTCCCAGCGGAGCCCCCCTTACATCATGTGTCCCCAGCGGTGCCCCCCTCACATCAGGAGTCCCTAGCGGAGCCCCCCTCACATCAGGAGTCCCCAGCGGAGCCCCCCTCACATCAGGAGTCACCAGCGGAGCCCCCCTCACATCAGGAGTCACCAGCGGAGCCCCCCTTTACATCAGGTGTCCCTAGCAGAGCCCCCTCACATAAGGTGTCCCCAGTGGAGCCCCCCTCACATCAGGAGTCCTCAGCGGAGCCCCCCTCACACCAGGAGTCCCCAGCGGAGCCCCCCTCACACCAGGAGTCCCCAGCGGAGCCCCCCTCACACCAGGAGTCCCCAGCGGAGCCCCCTCACATCAGGAGTCCCCAGCAGAGCCCCCTCACATCAGGGGTCCCCAGCAGAGCCCCCCTCACATCAGGAGTCCCCAGCAGAGTCCCCCCTCACATCAGGAGTCCCCAGCGGAGCCCCCCCCTCACATCAGGTGTCCCAAGCGGAGCCCCCTCACATCAGGAGTCCCCAGCAGAGCCCCCCTCACATCAGGGGTCCCCAGCAGAGCCCCCCTCACATCAGGAGTCCCCAGCGGAGCCCCCCTCACATCAGGAGTCCCCAGCGGAGCCCTCCCTCACATCAGGAGTCCCCAGCGGAGCCCTCCCTCACATCAGGAGTCCCCAGCGGAGCCCTCCCTCACATCAGGAGTCCCCAGCAGTGCCCCCCTCACATCAGGAGTCCCCAGCGGAGCCCCCTCTCACATCAGGTGTCCCCAGCGGAGCCCCCTCTCACATCAGGTGTCCCCAGCGGAGCCCCCTCTCACATCAGGTGTCCCCAGTGGAGCCCCCCTCACATCAGGTGTCCCTAGTGGAGCCCCCCTCACATCAGGTGTCCCCAGTGGAGCCCCCCTTACATCAGATGCCCCCAGCGGTGCCCCCCTTACATCAGATGTCCCCAGCGGAGCCCCCCCTTACCTTAGTTGTCCCAATGTCTCCGCTGGCCGCGGACCTCTAGCAGCGGCAGGCTCGCCGAAAATCCGTGAAGAACCGGATTTCTTTGGACATTTCCCGGGAAACAATAAAATCGGAACTAGAGTGTAAATTTCGGGAATGTCCCGGGAAATCCGGGACAGTTGGTAACTATGCACCTCGTATATCTGCAAGTGGTTAAAGGGATTCCTGCAAAAGAAAGCAGTTAATACCTACTCGTTCCACTACCTGTGCTGCTATACTGCGTTGGAGTTCAAAACTTGTTGAATAATATTCATCATTTGATACTTTTAGGTGTGTCAGATGCAGGCATTCCCCGCTGTTTAAACCACTTAATGTCTGTCATATAGCAGTTTTACTGCTATAGGGCGACACCTCTGCGTAGCGGGCACTGCGGCTTTGATTATACACAGCGCCAATTCGATGTCTGCCGGAACCCGCCGATTGTTGGGTACAGAGGCAGAACGGTGGTCTGCCTATGTAAACAAGGAAGATCGCCTTTCTGTCAGGAAGGAAGACTTGGATTATGTGTCTTTGCAAAGCAGGAACATAGATCCATACTTTCCTCTATTAAAAGCACCTCCCACAGTACACAAAATCACTGGGGTGGGCACACAGTTAACCCTTTGATCTCCCCTGATGTTAACCCCTTTCCCAGTCAGTGTCATTAGTACTGTACAGTGACAATGCATATTTTTTTAGCACTGATCACTGTATTAGTGTCACTGGTCCCCAAAAAGTGTCAAAAGTGTCTGTCAGTGTCAGAATGCCCGCTACAATATCGCAGTCCCGCTATAAGTTGCTGATTGTCGCCATTACTGATAAATAAATAAATAAAAATATCCCATAGGTTGTAGACACTATAACTTTTGCGCAAACCAATCAATATACGCTTATTGGGATTATTGGGAATACATATTGGCCTAATATATATATATAATGAGACACTTGCGCCACATACATATTGGCCTAAATTGATGAAGGAATTAGATTTTTTTCAATTTTTTTATTGGATATGTTTTAGGGGCAGAAAGTAAAAAATTTAGTTTTTTTTTCAAAATTATCAGTCTTTTTTTGTTTGTAGCGCAAAAAAACCCCAAAAAACAAAGAAGTGATCAAATACTACCAAAAGAAAGCCCTATTTGTGGAAAAAAAAGGATGTAAATTTTATTTGGGTACAGCGTCGCATGACCGCGCAATTGTTAGTTAAAATAATGCAGTGCCATATCGCAAAAAATGGCCTGGTCATGAAGGGAGGTAAATCTTACAAGGGTCAAGTGGTTAAATAGTTCCCTCTACTGGCTCCTATGTCACTACAGGACACATAGGGGCTCCCCAACACCCCAGACACACTCTGTAGTCTGCTCCAACACAGCTGATCCTCCCTACTAAGCACAGACTGCCACCAAATCAGGAAAGTCATATGAAGTGCTTAATGCAAATGCATTACTGGTCACATAAAATTTATTAGGTCACCATCCACACAAACAATACAAGCCAGAATACACTACAGTGCAAGGCATGTGAGGTCATTTAGTATCCACCCTACATGTTTCCACTGGGACCTTAGCTATGGACATCTGATTTTCCTATTCTGCGTAATTGTTATGGTGCTAAAGTCCCCCAATAGAGATGAGCTTGGGCATGTTTGGATCCTAGTCTGAACCCAAATGAGTGAGCCCACAAGGAAGCTACAGGTGACAGCTTCCTGGTGGGCTCACTCAATTTGGTTCAGGAAGCAAACACGGCCAAACTCATCCCTAATCACAAACCCACCGACATCCTCCACACGGTTAACCAGAACATGCAGCAGCAAACATACAGCAGCACAGCATAAGAGCTGAAAAAGGACAATGTGTCAAGCCCACACTAGCAATGCTTGGTTTGAAGATGAACTAATGTGGACTTGAAATGTTACAGTTTTTTTCAGATTTATTGATGGGGACCAGGATGTAAGGGGGGGGGGGCACTGATTGGGATCCTGATATCAGGGGGGACTCTGATGGGGGGGAGGATGTAAGGGGGGATTGATGGGGACCCAAATATGAGGGGGTTTATTGTTTTTACTCACTTGCACATACATATGGTTAGTGAGGATATAAACTTGTATAAAAGTGTATGATTTTTGTATATATTATTTATCAAAGACATATCCTGACCAAATGTTTATCAATTTTTTTTTTCCAAACACTGGGTGACTTATAGTTTCTCCTTGTACTTGTCCCCTTTTCTTCTCCCCTGTTATTTCTGGGGTTAGCCATTGTGTATTTTTATAATTCAATTTATTGTAGGTTTTGCATATAATGTATGCACTTTCTATTCTTAGATAATTTTCCTTTTGGCTATTTACACCTGTTTAAGAGATAAGAGGTCCTGAGGAATCAGGAACCAGACGAAACGCGTCAACCTTATCTTTCAAGTTGTGATCAATAACTGTGCATGCTGGCAGTGGATAAGGACTGTTGGTACTAATATGGAAAAAGCTGAATGTGATGTTATATACATTTTATTGGTAGAAATAAAATTTGTACTTTTATAACATTTGTGTGTTCACTGGAGGGGTATTTAAAGTCCTATTGTTTACACTTTTGAGATTAATATGAGGGGGACTCTAATTGGGTGGGTTCATTTATTTGGAATTTCTTAAATTTTTTTTTACTGAAGTTTTTTTTTTCTATTGTTCTAAATCAAATCATGCTAATTAAAAAAAAAAAAACCAAACAAACAAAAAGAAAAGTCAAAATAAAATGTAATCATTTAAAGAACAGGTTCACCTTTTGTAACATGTTACATGTTATACCCATAATCAGGGTGTAATATGTACTGCTGTGGCACCAACAAGCCCCCCTGATCCCCTATTATGTCTGATCGCTGGTGCAATGCTGTGCAGGCTCCTAGTAAATAAATAAATAAATGCAAATTTTTTTACTTGCAAAAGTGAACTTTTCCTTTAAATTTGATTAGTTCATTTAAGAAACTGTTTTATTTTTGGCCTGGGAATATTTTTAAAATATTATAATACTGAAAAGTATGGAGAGTGACTCCGATCTACACAGACTTTCGGAATGCCTAGGTGTGACTGGCTCCAATTCCTCACTTTCCTTGTTTGAAAATGCAGTGCAGCAGCTTCTGGCCATGGGTTAACGTCACCTGCTATTCCACTTCTCTCAGTCTGAAAACCTCAAACCTATGAAAGCAGCACAACACAGAGTAAATTACTGAATGTATACAATAGGTTATCTTCTTAAAGCCTTTCTATTTTTAATGGCATATAGGAAACACCTGCTGTTATAGAATCATGTGGCAAGGGGGCACCCCTAGGGCTACACCAATCAAGGGCACAGAAATGGTCACACCCCACTGAGTCCTCGTCACTTAGCTTTGTGTAGAAGGATTACCATGGTGCTTATTTCAGAAACTCAGGAGAAGATTATTAGAAGACCACTGAAAGATATGGAGCTGCATGAACACTGAGTCTTAAAAGTAGCTTTACAATCAATGATCACTGCACAATTTTTGCACTCAATGAGATCTTGGCTTCTGATGATTGGGTGTGGATAAAGGAATAGGATATAAGATGTAAAACAATATAATAATAATAATAATAATAATAATAATATTATAATAGTATAATGACAGCAGCTAGCAGGCCCGGGCTGGGACAAAAAAACAACAAAATTACAGTGCCGTC
Organism: Aquarana catesbeiana; assembly: GCF_042186555.1. NCBI lineage: Eukaryota > Metazoa > Chordata > Amphibia > Anura > Ranidae > Aquarana > Aquarana catesbeiana. The sequence continues at coordinate 520,813,756 of NC_133326.1, forward strand.
CCCTTTATATTATAGTGTCCCTGCAATCATACCCCCCCCCCCCCCTTTTACTCTGCTTTCTTACATCAGAGTCCACACAGACCCCCTTACATCAGAGTCGCACAGACCCACCTTACATCAGGGTCCGCACATACCCCCCCCTTACATCAGAGTCCACACAGACCCCCCTTACATCAGAGTCCGCACAAACCCCCTTACCACAGAGTCCGCACAGACCTCCCTTATATCAGAGTCCGCACAGACTGCCCTTACATCAGAGTCCGCACAGACTGCCCTTACATCATAGTCCGCACAGACCTCCCTTACATCAGAGTCCGCACAGACCTCCCTTACATCAGAGTCCGCACAGACCTCCCTTACATCAGAGTCCGCACAGACCTCCCTTACATCAGAGTCCGCACAGACCTCCCTTACATCAGAGTCTGCACAGACCTCCCTTACATCAGAGTCCGCACAGACCTCCCTTACATCATAGTCCGCACAGACCCCCTTACATTAGAGTCCGCACAGACCTCCCTTACATCAGAGTCCGCACAGACCTCCCTTACATCAGAGTCCGCACAGACCTCCCTTACATCAGAGTCCGCACAGACCTCCCTTACATCAGAGTCCGCACAGACCTCCCTTACATCAGAGTCCGCAAAGACCTCCCTTACATCAGAGTCCGCACAGACTGCCCTTACATCATAGTCCGCACAGACCCCCTTACATTAGAGTCCGCACAGACTCCCCTTACATCAGAGTCCGCACAGACCGCCCTTACATCATAGTCCGCACAGACCGCCCTTACATCATAGTCCGCACAGACCTCCCTTACATCAGAGTCCCTATAGACCCCCCCTTACATCAGAGTCCGCACAGACCGCCCTTACATCATAGTCCGCACAGACTCCCCTTACATCCGAGTCCGCACAGACCTCCCTTACATGAGAGTCTGCACAGACCGCCCTTACATCATAGTCCGCACAGACTCCCCTTACATCAGAGTCAGCACAGACCCCCCTTACATCAGAGTCCGCACAGACCTCCCTTACATGAGAGTCCACACAGCCTCCCCTTACATCAGAGTCCGCACAGACCTCCCTTACATGAGAGTCCGCACAGACCTCCCTTACATGAGAGTCCGCACAGACCGCCCTTACATCATAGTCCGCACAGACTCCCCTCACATCAGAGTCCGCACAGACCCCCCTTACATGAGAGTCCACACAGACCCCCCTTACATCAGAGTCCACATAGACCCCCTTACATCAGAGTCGCACAGACCCCCCTTACATCAGAGTCCGCACATACCCCCCCCTTACATCAGAGTCCACACAGACCTCCTTATATCAGAGTTCGCACAGACCTCCCTTACATCAGAGTCCGCACATACCCCCCTTACATTAGAGTCCACACGGATCCACTTTACATCAGAGTCCGCACAGACCCCCTTACCACAGAGTCCGCACAGACCTCCCTTACATCAGAGTCCGCACAGACCTCCCTTACATCAGAGTCCGCACAGACTGCCCTTACATCATAGTCCGCACAGACTTCCCTTACATCAGAGTCCGCACAGACCCCCTTACATCAGAGTCCGCACAGACCCCCTTACATCAGAGTCTGCACAGACCCCCTTACATCAGAGTCTGCACAGACCCCCCCTTACATCAGAGTCCGCACAGACCGCCCTTACATCATAGTCCACACAGACTCCCCTTACATCAGAGTCCGCACAGACCTCCCTTACATCAGAGTCCGCACAGACCCCCCCTTACATCAGAGTCCGCACAGGCCGCCCTTACATCAGAGTCCGCACAGACCCCCCTTACATCAGAGTCCGCACAGACCTCACTTACATCAGAGTCCGCACAGACCCCCCTTACATCAGAGTCCGCACAGACCCCCCTTACATCAGAGTCCGCACAGACCTCCCTTACATCAGAGTCCGCACAGACCTCCCTTACATCAGAGTCTGCACAGACCAACTTACATCAGAGTCCGCACAGACCCCCCCTTACATCAGAGTCCGCACAGGCCGCCCTTACATCATAATCCGCACAGACTCCCCTTACATCAGAGTCTGCACAGACCCTCCTTACATCAGAGTCCGCACAGACCTCCCTTACATCAGAGTCCGCACAGACCTCCCTTACATCAGAGTCCGCACAGACCCCCCTTACATCAGAGTCCGCACAGACCCCCCTTACATCAGAGTCCGCACAGACCTCCCTTACATCAGAGTCCGCACAGACCTCCCTTACATCAGAGTCTGCACAGACCCCCTTACATCAGAGTCCGCACAGACCTCCCTTACATCAGAGTCCATACAGACCCCCCTAGAGTCTGCAGAATTTCCACTTACTGTAAGGGGGAGCTCTGTGGACTCTAATGTAAAGGGAGCCTTTATTTAAGGGGGGATCTCATGTAAAGTGGTGTTCTGAGAACCCTGATTTAGGGGGGAATGCTGTGGACTCTGGTGTAAAGGGGAACTCTGATGTAAGGGGGTCTCTGCTCACCAAAGTACCCCTCTTGCATCAGAGTCCATAGAGCACCCCTTAAATTTGTTTTATATATACACTGGGAGGCAGGAGAGAGGGTGAGCTTACTCACCCCAGGGTGGAGGCTCAGACGCAGGCTGCCTGCAGCTTTTAATCTTGTGTTAAATCTTCCTTCACATCTCCCCGGGGATGTGTGGGTGGGGCAGACACAGGGGCGTGGGCGGGGCAGACACAGGGGGTGTGTGCGGGGCAGATACAGGGGTGTGGGCGGGGCAGACACAGGGAGTGTGGGTGCGGCAAACAGGAGTAGAGAGGCTGGAGGAGGAGGGGCAGTGACCGAGCAGAGAGCTGTGTGTGAGAGAGACACACCAGCCAATCAGCTGGTAAAGTCATTTGTAGTTGCGCCGGAGCCCAGAGATTAAATGGGCTTGACCGCATAGCGGCAGGTGGGCAGCGGCCGCGGCCTGTGTTAACCCTCTCCAGGCCACGGTCGCCGCTTACCTCTCGCTGTGCGGCCTGATCATCAATAGGCCACGGAATGGGCGGCCCCGGCCCACCGGGCAAATGCCCGGTCTGCCCTATGGCCAGTCCGGGCCTGGCTGCTAGCACTAATCACGTCCCATGCGAACGTGTGAGAATCACAGATAAATAAATAAATCATGTGCTGCACTATCCCCTTAATGATCTGCTGAACCTGCAGCAAAAACCTACAAAACAAAATGGTTATCTAAAGTGATGTGCCTATATAATCAAATCCAAGAATATAATAATAATATATAAGAGACTAAAGTCGTCATTCAGCTTTCAACATCATATAACGTGAATATACACACATTTCATAAAATATAAACATTAATACAAAAGTGATCCATAAAGTGCTCAAGTGCATATAAGTCGGTGATACTCTGACCACCCAGGATCAGTTGATCAGTTTTCAGTGTCCTTAATACAGCAATATATTAGTCGCTTATATATTATTAATATATTCTTGGATTTGATTTTCTAGGCACATCACTTTAGATAATAATTTTGTTTTTTAGGTTTTTGCTGCAGGCTCAGCAGATCATTAAGGGGATAGTGCAGCACAGGATGTAAGATGTAACAAGCATTTCAAAGTGTCAAAAATATTTGGTAATAGTACTGTACAGTAATTTAACAGAATGAGGAGCATTAGTCAGATTAAATTGTATCCATTTTGAAAGGATTAGATCCTCCGTGCTTGGGAGATTCATCTTCTCTATTCGTCCTAGTGATCATTCGTGTTGGGAGAGGAAGCAACAAAGGCTACATTTTGGTGATGGGAATGATTCCAGTGGGGACACTTGTTATGATGACAAGTGTCTCCTCACTTTGCAGAAATTTCCTCGCTTCCTATTGTGTCTCTAAGGAAGTGAGGGGATTCTCCCTAATGGGACACAAATAACCAAAAAGGAATCCAATCATCCCCTATTCTATTTAAAAATTGCTTTGGTAGACAGCAATAGTTTCAAATACCCAAATGACTTTTTGTTACCAGGCCTCAGGGCCCGGCCAGTGCACATTGCACGGCTACTTATTTTTTTTTTTTCTCCTCACGTTTTGTCACCCTTCACTTATGTGTGTGATTTTTTTTTTCTCACTAGCATGGAGGGTGTGATTCCTCAGGCTTGCACTGATGTCTAGTGGGAGGATGCGTGGCTCTCAGGTTCCTTCCTTCCCCAACTCTGGGGGGTCTTCCTTTGGGAGAGTCCCTTGACCTAGTACTCGGTGGTCAACTTCGGCTGGCCACGAGGAGAGGGCCAGGCCTTTTGGCTAGGCGGACCATGTCCTGGTCAGGAGCCTTGCGCCCCAGGGGATCACAGAGAGGTCCTACCCCTTCAGGGGGTGGACAAAGCACACCCTTAAGTGTACTTTGTATTGTGTGTTCACATGCACGTTTCTTGTTCACTTAACGGTTTTTACATTTTTTGTTTTCAGCACCACCGCAGATTCAATACTAAATAAAAAGACTTTCTGCCTAGTAATTCCATGGGAAAAAAAAACCCATCACATGTATTCTGGTTGCATCTATTTCTCATGAGTGCCAGCTCACTTAAAGCAATAGGCTGCACCACAATGTGAGTTTGTTTTGTATGCAGATATGCATTTTGTATATAGCTATGCAATCTTCAGCTACACGTGTGAAGATAGGTTAGTTACATGATGATGAGTCGCAAATTGTTGTTATGTACCAGGCTGTACTGTTCATTGGCTGGGAAGGAAATTATATTGTTTTTGTCCTATGATTCACCTGACTTGCTGCAGACAAAATGCTCTCAAGGGACACCATGCATGACATATGTTGTGAGCTTTGTGAAAAAAAATCTCATTTAATGTAACCTTCCTCAGTACGCCTCGTAAAAGCAATGGCGAACTGATGTCTCATCTCAAAGCAATAATTATGTTTCTGATCATGTTTCTTTGTTACATGTATATGCAAAATTGGAAGTCTGCAACATCTTTCCGTTCTTTATGTGCATGGGTAATCTTAGAATTACATTTACAAACCATGACTTTACATTTTTTTAACTTGTTTTAATCATAGAAATTGCACATTAAAAAAAAACGCATATTTACCAGTTTGAAATCCCTATTTCTAACTTAGACTGGAATTACCTTTCTGTATTTTTCATGCAGCGCAGTACATTTTACAATCATTACCATTCATCCTTATGGAAGTGCTTTGTTGGAAATCACATAAAGATAAGGCAAGCAGGATTTTTAACACACCACTCTAAAATTCATACAAATGAGCATAGCCTTACATTATGGTGTTAAACATCGATCTAAATGGCTCAGAGGAGGAACATTACGCCTCCCTCTCTTTTTCTACTAAGTCCTTCCTCTGAGTTTTATTTGTTAGTCTAAAAAGGCTGCAAACTAGCATGCAGGCAGTTATTGGGCTTTGGTATTGGAAAGCTTAGTATCTGCTGCAAACTCAATGTCATGAAAACACCCTGAATTAAACCTTTTTTTAATAAAGCTTTTATACAATTATTCATCTTAACACAGATGATATTAAAGTGGTTGTAAACCCTGTACAACCACTTTTACCTACAGGTAAGCCTATATTAAGGCTTACCCGTAGGTGCTTGAAACATCTCCTAAACCTCCATGGTTCAGGAGATATTTACAAAAAAGCCGTGCGCCGATGACTACGACTCATGCACACTTTAGAAAGGGCAGATTGTGCCGTTTCTTATAGGGGTCATGCCGTGACTGACGGCTTCCGTGTGCACGCGTCCATTATTATTAGCCCATTATGCTTTACCTTTGCAGGGTAATAAAGAGGAAGTAAAACCCACCAAACAACAAATACAATGGATGCCAGTTAAAGAGGAGTTCTACCCAAAAATGGAACATCCACTTTAAGAACTCCTCGCCCCCTTACATGTCACACTTGGCATGTAATTATTTTTGTGGGGGGGGGGAGCCGTTACCTAGTTTTGACAGGTACCCAGCTCCCACTTCCGCTCTCGCCGCCTAGTCAACTCCTCTTCCCCCCCTCCCTCCCTGCAATCTTCTGGGACACGTCAAAGGTCCCAGAAGATTTCCCGGCCACTGAGAAGGCGCAGCGCAACTCGAGCATGTGCAGTGGGCACCCGGCTGTGATGCTGCAAGCTGTCTCAGCCAGGTCCCCACACTTGCAATGCTGGCACCGCAGAGAGGAGAGGGAGAGGAGCGAGGCTTTGGGCGGCCGCGTTGCTGGATAGTGGGACAGGTGAGTGTCTGCTTATTAAAGGTCAGCAGCTATACTTTTTGTAGCTGCTGACTTTTATTAAAGGAAAAAACGAGTGGAATACCACTTTAAGTATGTATTAAAAATCATTGAATGTAACCTTATTTAGAATTTTTATTTATTGTTTTTTTTTTAAATATACCGTTGAATACGACTACACATTTGATAATCAAAAAAGCTAAATACAGAAAATTGGTGTACACATTGTCCCATGCACCACTACATGCACAGCTGAATTCAAAAGGAGACCATAAGACCGATTTCACGCTAAAAAAAGCACCTGAAAAGCTCATTGGAACCTATTTTCATTAAAATCAGTGAATGCTTTCACACTGGGGCAGTGCACTGGCAGGGTGGTGAAAAAACGCCCCTCTCCATTGAAATGAATAGAAAGTGCTACAAAAGCACTTGAAAAGCGCTTCAAAAGCGCCTGAAAAGCTCTTCAAAATTGCTCAGTGTTTTACTGGCATTTTACAAGTGCCTCAGTGTGAAAGGGGCCTAATAATTGGCACATCCACTGTAATATTGCAGACCCAAGGCAGGAAGTACAAAGGATACATCCAGAGAGCAACATAACAACCATGAAGATTACCATCAGATAGGAAAGCTTATCTCTTGGGGTAAAGGGATGATCAAGCTTTACTGCTTAAAGCTGAATTCTGGAAAACTAAAAAAAAGTCCTCCCTCGCAGTGGGGATGCACCAAACTTCAGGGCTTATATGCTAACTTATGCTGGCCAGAGATAAATTCGTTTTTTCAGTTTAACCAAAACTAACCCGATTCCCCCATCCTTTTGAAATGGATGGGGGAATCCTCCTGCTGTGTCATTGTATTCTAACAGCGGGAAAACTTCCCCACCATTAGAATACACTAATCAGTGCAGCAGGCACTGAACCAGAGCCCTCATATTTCTTTAATACTAGTCAAACCTGTTATGTTATGTTACATTATGTTACGTTATGTAGTAGAGTGCTGCTTTGTTCACCATACTTTCTCTTACCTGTTCCCCCCTTTTTCTTCCTGCCCCAATGCCTTTGCTTCACTTTACCTTATTCCTCCTTTTGAATACATCTGGACCTAAGTCCAAGTTTAAGGTATTGAGTCTCCATTGGCTTCATTGTATGTAGGAGGTTGTGAGACTTCAAATTGTGTACACACGATCGGATTGGCCAACAAAACCGTGGACTTTTGTCCAAAGGGCGTTGGCCCAAACTTGTCTTGCATACACATGGCACACAATTGTTGGCCAACAATTACAAACGTAGTGACGTACTACGTTGATTTTCAGCTCTTTAGCGCCACCCTTTGGGCTCCTTCTGCTAATTTCGTGTTAGTAGAAGTTTGGTGAGTGTTGATTCGCACTTTTCATTTCGCACTTTTCAGTTTGCACTTTTCAGTTTGCGCTTTTCAGTTAATTTCTGAACGGCCGTTCGTCAACCAGCCATGTTGCGGAATTGGAGGAGATTACGTGTTATTTATTTATTTTTGGCCTTGGAGTTATTGCTTTGACATAATTTTTTTGGTTGAATAATGATTTGATTTGGTATATTTTCTATATTTTTGGATGCATAGAATGCACTTTTTGGTTAAGTTTTATTGGCAGATAGCATGTCTAATTTTATTTGTTTTCTTTTTTTAATGCACAATAAAAAAAATTGTGGAGAATAATACTTGGCTATGTGTTTTACTTCAAATGACAGCTTGGGAGTAGGCAGTTACATTAAAAAAAATACAATGTAAAATTGACAAGGGACACCAACATAGCTGTATCTTTGATCTTAAAAACTACGGGATAATGGTGTTGTGGTAACTTGCCCAAATAAAAAAAAAAATATATATATATTATTCTTGATATGACTAGAAAAAAAAGTCTTTAAAAATTTGTTTGCAATAACTCATCACATCAGTGTCACCAGCAAAGCAGCTTCATTATTATCCCATTAAAGAAGAAGAGAATTGTGCGCTGCATTTTGAGATTTCATAATTTGCTACGTCACGAAATGTTAATTCTTCATTATGAACGCTAGTTTACAAGACCGACCGCTTCTAGCTCATCCTTGCTTCCGAGCATGTGTGTTTGTACTTTGGACTTTTGTCCGGCTGACTTGTGTACATACGCTTGGAAAATCCGACAACAGACATTTGTCCGCGGAAAATTCTAAAACCTGCCATCCAACATTTGTCCGTGGAAAATCCGAAAACAATTGTGCGATGGAGCGTACACACGATCGGATTTTCCGCCAACAGCCTGTCATCACACAATTCCCATTGGAAAATCCGATCGTGTGTACAAGCTTTAGTGTTCAGCAGCTATAACACGATTCTGATGCTTCTTTTGTCTCAACACCCCTCATTTAGCTAAACTCATTATTTCACTGATTGCTACCTACCTGGACCTGTTTATTATCTATATTGGCCTAATATCTGTGATTTTCTTTTTGTTTTTATGGTGAAAAATTTGAATAAATAAAGATTACTTAAAAAAATAAAAATAAATCACTCTACCTGTACTTGTTCTTAAAGCCTTAAGACTTGTCTTCCTGCTAAAGTGACTGATGAGTGTTGCATGTGTTAAAGTAGAACTATAAGCAAAACTTTTTTTTTTTCCGTTTTGGATAGAGTAAGGGAGGCAGTGGTGGAACTTTCACAGTCGCAACAGTCGCACTTGCGACTGGATCCTGCCATTCTGCCGCTGTGGGGGGGGGGCCCCAGTACCCGGCATGTCCCCCTGCACCTTTGGCTGTCCATTTAGAATGCAGTGGGGGGGAGGTGGGAGACGAAGATCGGCAGCTCTATGTTGCCCGTGAGCGGCGGGATCTCCCTGGGGCTAGTATTTCTCTTCCTGTGTCTATACAGTGGAGAGGGGAGGGACCTCTGACCCGGGCATCTATCAGTTTCACTCTTCAGTGTACAAGTCAGTTGCTCTGCTTGTACACTTTTACTGATACATGGTCGGGTCAGAGGCCCCTCCCCTCTCCACTGTATACACTGGGGAAGAGAACTACAAGCCCCAGGGAGATCCCGCCGATCGTGGACACTATAGAGCTGCCAATCGTCACCTCCCACCTCCCCCCAGGTGGGGGTACAGAGGAGATGTGCTGGGGGTTGGAGGTGCACAGACAGCGGAGACCAGCCAGGTGCAGGGGAACCTCTGGAGGGGGGGGCGGCTGTTTGGGGACTCTAATTTAAGGGGGGGCCCTCTGGGGACACTGATGTAAGAGGGGGGCTCTCTGGGGACACTGATGTAAGGTGGGGGCTCTCTGGGGACACTGATGTAAGGAAGGGGCTCACTGGGGACACTGATGTAAGGAGGGGGGGCTCTCTGGTGACACTGATGTAAGGGGGGCTCTCTGGGGACACTGATGTAAGGGGGGGCTCTCTGGGGACACTGATGTAAGGGGGTGCTCTCTGTAGACACTAATGTAAAGGGGGGCTCTCTGGGGACACTAATGTAAGGGGGGGCTCTCTGGGGACACTGATGTAAGGGAGGGCTCTCTGGGGACGCTAATGTAAGTGGGGGCTCTCTGGGGACACTGATGTAGGGGGGCTCTCTGGGGACACTAATGTAAGGGGGGCTCTCTGGGGACACTGATGTAAGGGGGGGGGCTCTCTGGGGATACTAATGTAAGGGGGGGGCTCTCTGGGGACACTGATGTAAGAGGGGGCTTTCTGGGGACACTGATGTAAGGGGGGGCTCTCTGGGGATACTAATGTAAGGGGGGCTCTCTGGGGACACTAATGTAAGGGGGGCTCTCTGGGGACCCTGATGTAAGTAAGGAGGCCCTCTGGGGACCCTGATGTAAGGGGAGACTCCCTGGGAACCCTGATGTATTGAGGGGGGCTCTGGGGACCCTGATATAAGCAGGGGATCCACACTCAGATATGTAACTATAATATATATATATATATATATCTATATATATATATATATATATATATAGATATATATATATATATATATGAATATATATATATTTATTTATATAGATATATATATATATATATGGATATATATATATATCTATATATATAGATATATATATATATAGATATATATATCTATATATATATATATATATATAGATATATATATCTATATATATACACACACACACACACAGACATGTATATTATATATATGTGTATGCCCGCTCAAGTATATGACTTTCTTTACTTTGCTGCTATGGGCTCTAGCCCGAGATCTTTTGTAGACCCAGCAACGCCCCTGGTAGGGGCCCTTCATGGTTTCGTGCACCAGGGCCCTGAAGATTCTAGTTACACCTCTGAAGGCAGGGTTATAACCCTTGTCAGATTTTTCTTCGCCATATTGGTCCCATTTTGGAGATTTCTCTGTACTTCCTGTCCCATAGTCAAACAAGAAGTAAGAAAAAATCCTTGCAAATTAAGGGTCACCATAACTAGTGTCCCCATTGGAAGATTTCCCTTCTATTACTCTTATTGGGGACAACCCAACATTTGGGATTTTCTTTTAATTTCAATGATAATGGTAAACAGGACAAATAGAAAGGGCGAATCTTCCTAGCAGGGGCTCAGACAGCATTAAGAATAGAAGTTAAGAACAGAATTAAGAAGACAAGTGTTCTAATCCCTCTTCACTCCATCCAAAACTAAAAAAAAAAGTTTTGCCTTTAGTTATACTTTAACTGTTTAACCTATGTTAGGTGTTTTTCATTACTCCTTCAGGCACATTGCCCCTCCCCAGCGATAATCACATCTATAAGTGGTTCTTGATGATCACACATGGCTTTACAGAGCAATGGCGTACAAATTACTATAGTTGCCCACCCAGCTGCTATGGGCCTATGGGAAGGAGAAGTCATCATTAGTGAAGCTGTTAAGAAAAACTAAAGCCAGCCATACATGGCTCGGTCCTGAAGAGAGAAAATCATTTGATTTCCCCATCCACACTAAACAGCATGGGTGGAGGAATCTCCGCCTATGGGTATTGGATTCATCAGCCTTGCACCTACGGCTGTCTTAATATAGTGGTGCTGCCATACAGTGACTAAATCTGATAGGATGCAGTCACTGCTTGGCCAATAATTTTCACTTGGGTCATCTGATATTTAAATGGTCACAGCCACAGCTTGAATTTCTGTTGATTCAGTTGAAATCGGTTGAAAGTTTAGGCATCTATTTGCCACTGTAAACTGTGAATTTTCCATTATAAAATGTATGAAGTCGGCATCAAGATTGTTCTTAGTCACAGATCCCCCTTTGTGCAGTAATTTTACCATAAAATAAATTATCATTAAGGTTAATAGTATTACATAGTTAGGCTGAAAAAAGACACAGGTACGTCTTGTTCAATCAGTAGAATAGATAAATAAATAGAAAACCTCCATATACGGAACCATATACCCATAGCTGAACCAGAGGAAGACAAAACAAATTGCTCCAGCAGGAAAAAAAAATTCCTGATCCCCAGAAGACAACTATAACTTTTATTCAAAGCACCGGTGCCTAGTAGTGTACTAACTATGCTGATAGCTCTCCTGCTGCCTGTCCTTCAGTTAAAGTGGTTGTAAAGGCAGAAGTTTTTTTTATGCTAATGCATTCTATGCATTAAGATAAAACACCTTCTTTGTGTAGCAGCCCCCCTCAGCCCCCAATACTTACCTGCGTCCATTTTGATCCAGCGATGTTGCACGAGAACCGTGGCTGCCCGGGACTCTCCCTTCTGACTGGTAGAGAAACAGCAGTAGGGACCATTGGCTCCCACTGCTGTCAATCACAGTTAGTGAGCCAATCAGGAGAGAGAGGGGGCAGGGCCGAGACATGGCTCTATGTCTGAATAAACAAAGAAAAAAGTGAAAAAAAAAATGTTATGTGGTCCATGGCACCATCGGTAATTGGCCTCCATCCCAAAATAGGACAGAAAGAGAGAGAATGTTGGTCAGGGGGACTTTAAATGAGGCCAATCACAATATAGAGTAAGCACATAAGATATACAGCACAGTATTACTTGTATATGTTTATTCAGGGCTTTTCTTCAGCTGGAACTTGGTAGAACTCAGTTCCACTACCTCTGTCTCAGGCCCTCTGCTCCCTGCCCACCACTATTACTTGTAAACATTGAAGTCCATCTTCTGTGTTTACAAGGGACAGCTTGTCTCTCAATGGCTCCCACAGATCTGATCTCCTGAGCAGACAAGGAAGATAAAGGTGCAGAGCAGATCCCAACTCCCCCACTGGATCATCTCCCTACAAGTGAAAGAGGAGCTACCTACAGTGTGTGAGGAGGTACTAGAGCCAACAGGGTGTTTCAGTTTAATACAGCAACACAAGTAAGACAAGTGGAAAATGGTGGAGCTTTTAAAGAGGGAGGGAGAAGATGGGGGCAGTGGAAGGGGGGTTGCATGCAGAGGTCAGAGCTGAAGAGGGGTGACATTGAGATGTGTATGGGGGATGCAGAGGTAAGCAGCTGTGGAAGAAGGATAAACTCTGCACACTGTGTGTAGTGCACCCCTGAACTCTGCACACTGTGTGTATGCACCCCTGAACTCTGCACACTGTGTGTAGTGCACCCCTGAACTCTGCACTCTGTATGTAGCACACCCTGGAACTACGAACTCTGTGTGTAACATCCCTCTCCCCCCGAGGTTTTGGGGAGTGAGTGGTTGAGTTCCTGCACCTATTTTCTGAGAAAAAAAGCCCTGAGTTTATTACATACTATCAGTAAATTGTTCCAACAGAGTTGGGATAAAAACATTGCATTTAGCTGAACCATGGTAGACATAAAATTGAGTAAATTTACAACATAGCATGATAGCACCAAATAGCAGAATTCGCATGTGGCGGATGGTAAAACAATCAAAACATTGCACAGCATCCTATAACTCTACGTGTTTCATGGATTAGTCTCCACTTCCTCAGGAGTAGATGCAGAAGAATGGTGTCTAAAGATAATAAAAAGAACCAAGGTAAAATATGGTAGGTATCAAGGGTATAACCCAAATACGAGGTGATACAGGGACCTAGTCCAATATTTAAAAATTAGCTGAATTGTTGGGGAACGGGGGGGAGGGACAGTCTGGTAGCTTAGCGGGCTGGTGACACTAAGAATAATGTCCAGCCTGGGGTCTGAGGTGGCGGAATCCGACCGGACCCCAAGGAACGAGATGGGAAGGAAGACGCAAAAAGCATCCATATCCGGGTGAATCCATAAACATAATGCATAAGTAGTGGCATGAGTGCCTGTAGTGATCTGTAAACAATAAATAGGTGAATTAGAGTTATGGGTTCAACTGTCCACATGAGGTAACATAGTAAGTGAAAAGAAGGACCAATGAGGCCCCAACCAAGGCAGAGATGTTGTGGCTGATAACTGAGAATGAAAAGTGACAAAGAAGAATAGCAAGGTGAACTGAACAAATTGGTCAGCTGAAAGTAAGTGTGTAGGGGCGTGGCCTGAAGCTGCATGGAGTAAGGTGCGTGGTGTGAGAGCTATGGCCAAACTTATCCTCTATTTTTATCCTCCGGGGCCAAATCACCCTTAAAACTGACAATACCTGCTTCGGGTACCTGTGGCTATTCCCGGGACCATGTCGCCACCCAAAAGAACCACAGGGACAACTGGAAAGCTGGATAAATACCGACATGAGGAGCGGGACTCTGTGAGTGAAGATGGCGCCACCTCAGCCACAGGGGAAGAGACTACGCAGTCGGGAGATACGGCCCAAATCCTGGAAGCTGTATCCCTCTGCCAAACAACCCTCACATCTAAGATAGAGGAAGTCAAAGTTGATATCTCTTTAATCCGTCAGGATATCCACAAATTAAGAGAGAGAGTGACCGAAGCAGAACGCAGGATCGGGCAAGCGGATGACGAAATACCTCCACTACAGATCACTACAGAGAGACTGCAATACCAGATCAACACAGTCCTGAGTAGACAGGACGATATGGAGAATAGGCTACGCCGATGCAACCTCCGATTTGTGGGGCTACCGGAAAGGTCAGAAGGCTCCAACCCCCCACGTTTCTAGAGAACCTCCTAATTACCACATTCGGTAGAGAGGCTTTCTCCTCCACTTTCATGGTGGAGCGCGCGTATCGTTTGGCAGCGCGGCCCCCACCCTCCGGAGCCCCCCCGAGAACCTTCATCGCAAAGCTTCTGAACTACCGTGACAGAGATACTGTCCTCTGTCTCACCCGCGAGAAAGGGAACAAACCTTTCAGAGAAACTCATATCGCAGTATTCCCTGACTTCTCCGCAGAGGTTCAGAAGAAGCCGGCACAATTTTCAGAGGCCAAGCGACAACTGCGAAACCACCACTTAACCTACGCAATGCTGTTTCCCGCACGTCTCCGTGTGCTCCGAGATGGAAAGGCCCACTGCTTTGAGGATCCCTCGGCGGTTATATCCTGGCTGGAACATCGCGCCACAGCTGGCCCGGCACCATAACCGTCTACAATATGTTCTACTGCCCTGCTGACTTGCACCCAGAAGTTGCTGCAGTCTTCAAAACTGATGACATGCACCACCAGAACAGTGAGTCTAAACACCCTTATCTCTCCATTCCTAACACCCTGGCGTATGCCACCCTAATGGACTTCCTTACATCCTTTCTGCCTCTCCCCCCTTATCCCGCAAGCTATTCTTGTACTGCCATCTTCGCTCCCCGTAAAGTTACTTGGCCCCGCAACAGAGCCATTTACCCTGCCGGGTTCAACTGACTTCCCACACCCCCTTTACAAGCCCGGATGCTTAACTGTTCAGCACCACCGTGCTCTTCTGTTGACTATTGTTCGCCCGCCGTGGCGCCGGGGGGGATACCCGACCCCTACCCCGCTCCATACAAATGCATCACTCCTCCTATATCGGTTGGATCGGGTTCCTCCCTGCAGCCGCCAAAAGAAATGTTTCCCTGGCCAGCTGTAGCCCCCACGGCCGTGAATGGTTGCTACGAGTTTGCCATGCCACGCTGGTCCAGAGTAGGCAAAGTTTTAGTTTTATTTGTTTTGTTCGTTTACTTTTCAACCTTTTTTCTAAGTATTTGTCTGCATAGTGCAACTGGTCCTACTAAAATGCATATACAATGTTTGACACTATCAGGATTGTATGGTATATTCATCTGTATTGCTCCCCGCGGAGAGGTAATGGCCGCTCCGCGGCCTCTTCCTACCATTTTGCGGGGACCTATTTACTACATTTTATGGGTTCTGAATCTCAATCTGCATCACAATATGTTTTGGTCTCTTGCATGGTGTGTTTGCATGTGGGTCGTTTCATGCTGGTCCTACCGAGTATACGACCACCCTTAATGCTGGGATGGCCTCTTTAAAAATTGTCACGTGGAACGTACGGGGACTGCGAGACAGAACTAAAAGACTTGCTGCACTGTCCCACCTTAAACGCATGCAAGCGGACATCTCGGTGCTTGTGGAGACCCACGTAACAGGGCAAATGCAGCTGTCGCTAAAAAAACCTTGGGTGGGCTGGGTGTATCAGGCCCCTTTTACTAACAACTCCAGGGGGGTAGCAATCCTAATTGCCAAAACGGCCCAATTCCAGCTTCACGGATTGCGGTCGGACCAGTATGGAAGGTACCTCTTCTTGCACGCCACAGTGGCGGGGCTTGAGATTCTTTTGCTGGCCTTTTACATACCTCCACCATTCCAATGTATTATTCTCAAAGAGGGTTTGACCTATATGACTGAGCACCCTACAGTACCAGCTGTGTGGCTGAGTGACTTCAATACAGTGATTGACCCTAGGCTGGACAGACTTCATTCATCAGCAACGCCACCGGACAGACCTGCCCTGACTAGGTTTGGTAGATTCTTATCAGAATTTGCTCTTACCCATACATGGCGATTTAAACACCCCAACACACCAGCATACTGCTGCTTTACGCCCTCACAGTTCGCAATGTCTCGCATAGACATGATACTGCTTACCCCGACCCTGCTCCCGGAGCTTCTTGCAGTAGGATTTGGTGTGAGGGTCCTTTCGGACCACTCACCCTACTGGATCAAACTGCGATTGCCCTCAACTCCGCCGGCTCGCCGATGGAGGCTGAACCCTTTCTGGCTCACTATCCTCACGGATACTTAGATCATACAACGTGAGTGGTCTCATTTCTTTTTGTCAAATCGAGGCTCGGCCTCGATCGGGACAATATGGGAGACGTTCAAATCCCATGCCCGCCTGATTCTTTCCACTCACATAAATAGACATAAGGCCTCCTCCAAAATTATCCTCCAGCAGACTGAGGAACATTTAAATTCCCTTGAACGAAATTTTCTAGCAGACCCCACACCCTCCAACTCAGCTCAGCTGCATTTGCAATCTAGGCTCATGGACCAACTACACTATGAAAGGGCCAAAAAGGACATATTTTTTAGTAAACAGAGGATGTTTGAGCATGGGGAGCGGGTGGGTAGAATATTAGCCTATATCGCCCGCCTCGATCATACACCCCCTGTCGTGGTCCGGCTTCATTCGCAAGATGGAGTCGTGATCACAGATCCTGACCAAGTAGTTTCAAAGATTTTACACTGACCTCTACACCTCTAAAACTGATCGCCCCCTAGAGGAACTGCGCCACCTGCTGCATAGTATTGATTTCCCCACCCTCACGACTTCTCAAGTAGATCTCCTTGAGGCACCTATCAGCGAGGAGTGTATTAAGGAGGCTATAGCGAACCTACCAACGTCAAAGGCCCCAGGCTCTGACGGGCTCCCGTTGGAATTCTACTCCCACTTCAAGAAATTCTTATACCCAGATTAGAATCTTTATACCTACATATTTTTGACTCAGGCACACTCCCACGCACTATGAACGAAGCATTAATTGTCCTCATTCCCAAGCCAGGCAAAGACCCCCTCTACCCTGAATCTTATCGCCCAATATCTCTTCTCCAACTAGACGTAAAAATCCTTGCCAAAATCCTCACCCTGAGACTCAACAAAGCCATACTTAGCCTCGTTCATGCTGACCAAACAGGCTTTATGCCTAATAAGAACACAGCATTCAACTTAAGAAGACTATTCACAAACTTCCAAGCTACACATGATGACGTTGGTTCCCGGGTGGTGGTTAGTCTTGACGTCGCTAAGACGTTCGACTCCGTGGAGTGGAGCTATCTGTGGGAATGTCTACACAGATTTGGATTCGGACCCAGATTTATCAGGTGGATCCAGCTCCTCTGCCAAGCTCCCACTGCCCGAATCCAGGTCAACGGTAAAACGTCCACCCCCTTCTCCCTGTCTAGAGGTACACGTCAGGGCTGTCCCCTATCCCCTCTTTTGTACGTGCTGGCCGCTGAGCCGTTAGCCATTGCCATCAGGTCGCACCCCGATATCAGGGGCCTTCGTCTGGGTCAGCTGACAGAGGTAGTCAGCCTATATGCAGATGATATGCTCCTCTATCTATCAGACGCAGGCCCCTCTTTAACAGCAGCATTAGAACTTAGGCCTCTTTCACACGGGGCAGATCAGTCATGATCCGCCCCGTGAACATCCGCTTGCTCAGCGGGGATCGCTCCGCCGATCCCCGCTGAGCAGGAAGATGACAGGTGCATCGCTGCACACTGTGCAGCGACGGACCTGTCAGAGCGCCGCTCTCCCCTATGGGGGGATCGGATGATGACGGTCCGTAGTGTCCGTCGTCATCCGATCCGATCCGAAAACGGAGGGAAAAGTAGGTTTTTCCTCCGTTACACTTTTCGGATCGGAGCGGGGTCGGATGTCAGCGGACATGTCACCGCTGACATCCGACGCTCCATAGGGATGAATGTATGTCCGTTTTTCATCCGAAAACGGAAGGATGAAAAACGGACATACGGATCCCTCGTGTGAAAGAGGCCTTATTCAACAATTCGGAACTTTCTCGGGACTACAAATAAATTGGTAAAAATCCCAAATACTACCCATAGATATTTCAGTCCCAACAAACACCCAGGCCACCCTCCCACTGGTCAGGACCAACCAAATCAAATACTTAGGCATACAATGCTCACGCTCTCTCACGGACTACACGCGCCTCAACATCGAACCAATGTATGCCCTCCTCAAAAGTAAAATGCAAATATGGTCTAGGCTCCCTCTTGGTGTAATGGGTCGTATTAACTTAGTGAAAATGGTCCTCCTCCCCAAATTATTATACCTATTCTGGCACGCCCCCCTACATATCCCGGCCCACGTATTTAGATCCCTGGAATCCATACTCAACACCTTTATATGGGGCTCTTTCCGACACAAATTATCATGGCAGATACTGAAGTGCCCCACCCATCTTGGGGGAACGGCCACCCCTGACCTTACATTTTACTATATGGCCTCCCAATTGTCCCATTTCTATTATTTAAATAAACATGACAAACTTCGCTACTCCGCATTGGTATGCACATCTGCGACAGATGTAGTGGCTCATCCATTTCAGATACTTTTCTGTAAACACAGAGGCGTGTCTCATCTCACGGGTGGGAACCACATGTTGAAACATCACAGTAACGTTTGGCAACGCGCTCTTGCCACCATCGGGGCCCCCTCCATACATGCCCACACACCACTATGGGACAACCCCCAGCTCTTTGAATTACTGACCATCCCAGATTATAAACTGTGGATTATTCATAAAATCATCTACCTCTCCCAACTTGTAGCCGGAGGAGCAGTCAAAACATTTCAGACCCTAAAGGAGGAATATGCTCTCCCCAACTTTATGTTTTTCCGATATCTCCAAGTCCGCCATGCTCTTCAATCCCAATTTGATGACTCTATTCCCAATCTGGAAGTAGTGACCTTTGTAGATATAGCCCTAGGCGACGACCCCAAAAAATTGATATCTAACCTATATAACAGTCTTCTCATACCCCCATACCCTTCCTTTATGCAATATGCCATTTATATATTATGACAATATTTGATACTTGAACCTAAGTCATAACGACATGTTCAAAACTCTATAAAATGAACACTATGCATAACATTGAAACATACTGCATTTTGTAAGCCGTTGCTAATAACCTGTATTGACTTTTATGCTCAATAAACTTTTCGTTTGATTAAAAAAAAAAGAAAGTAAGTGTGTACAGCCCAGGGTTAAAAGGATCCCAAAAAACATTCCATACATGAACCATTAATGGATGGCATGGCCTGAGCGGAGGCTGTTGGAGAGGACTGTATGCAAGCCTGTTGCCCACCGATTATGGGCCCTAGCATTTGAGGTGAATGAGAAATCCAGTCTGAACTGTATTAATCGGACTCAGTCATGTATATATTGTATGGGGACTCCTTACTGTATATTTGTGTCCCTGAAGAGGGAGGGGGGATTCCTCCAGCAGCCCCCTGCTGATAAGACTGATTCATTCTGCTGGGACACATCCTGTGAGGAGATGCTGGTGTTATCAACATGTGTTTATGTTAATTGAGAGAGCTGATCACATTAGCCACCAGCACTGGCTAATAGACGAATGGTCTAGGCTGAGGAGGGGGGAGATTGTTGTTTGTATTGTTAATTGTATTAATGTGTGAAGCTCGGTGCCCACAAGACTGTCATCTGGTCTGGGTACATTTTGTAGTAAATTAGGTCATGTTAATTAGGTTAGCTTTGAGTCATCCCTGCTGTATAAAGGTCTGTGAGATCTCAAAATAAAGGTAGTTCTGATGTACTCCAAGACTGGTGTTGTCTAGTTCTTGGGGTTCCTATAGCCAGATCCATTGGACTCGTGTTCCAGAACTTAGGAAGCGGTATATGACGGAAGCACGCAAGCGGAGTGTGGGGCGTTCGGTGACATTCCCCAACTTTATGTTTTTCCGATATCTTCAAGTCCGCCATGCTCTTCAATTCCAATTTGATGACTCTATTCCCAATCTGGAAGTAGTGACCTTTGTAGATATAGCCCTAGGCGACGACCCCAAAAAATTGATATCTAACCTATATAACAGTCTTCTCATACCCCCATACCCTTCCTTTATGCAATATGCCATTTATATATTATGACAATATTTGATACTTGAACCTAAGTCATAACGACATGTTCAAAACTCTATAAAATGAACACTATGCATAACATTGAAACATACTGCATTTTGTAACCCGTTGCTAATAACCTGTATTGACTTTTATGCTCAATAAACTTTTCATTTGATTAAAAAAAAAAGAAAGTAAGTGTGTACAGCCCAGGGTTAAAAAGATCCCAAAAAACATTCCATACATGAACCATTAATGGAGACTATACCTGTATATAAATAAACAGGGAACTAGTGTTATACCAGACAAGCCAGTCTCTTCAGATCATCATATAGCCAAAATGTAAGCACAGAGACCAGCATGATATTATTTATAGCTATGATTACAAAACATATAATACTCTTTATGTCCCTAACATAAACTATAATGAATACTATATATCAAAATGAACATTGATTTCATACTAATTGTTGTTTTCATAAGTTTTCATGCTCTTTTTGTGATTGTACTGAAATGTTATAAAATATACTTTCTCAAGCATAAAAACAGAAAAGCAATATGCTTCCTCTTCCTCTTTGTGGGTTATCACACAGATATGAAATGGGATATTTAGCGACCTGCCAGTTACTTTCTGTTGAGGTTCTTCTTGTACAGTAATATGCTACAGAATCTTTATTTTCTGCTGCATTGATTTGCAGGTAGACCTCTTTCTTTGCATTGTCTTTTGTGATTAATGCCGCGTACACACGGTCGGACTTTCCGACCGGACTTGTCCGACGGACCAAATCCGGCGGACAATCCGATCGTGTGTAGGCTTCACCGGACCTTCAGCGGACTTTTCCAATTGTAAATCTGACGGACTTTAGATTTGGAACATGCTTCAAATCTTTACGTCGTAACTCCGCTGGACCCAGAAATCCGCTCCTCTGTATGCTAGTCCGACGGACAAAAACCCACGCTAGGGCAGCTATTGGCTACTGGCTATCAACTTCCTTATTTTAGTCTGGTGTACGTCATCACGTACGAATCCATCGGACTTTGGTGTGATCATGTGTAGGCAAGTCCGGTCATTAGAAAGTCTGTTGGAAGTCCGCAAAAAGTCCGTCGAAAGTCTGTTGAAAGTCTGTCGGACGGGCTGTCGGACTTTTGTAGCTGAAAAGTCCGACTGTGTGTACGCGACATAAGAGTATGTTTTTTAGTGAATCACCATGGCAGTGCTACCACCAGTCCATTGAGCTCCAATTCACTCCAATTTCGATTCAGGCAGTTGTCTAATCCAATGCACAGCATAGTCGGTTAACTCAAACCCAGACACTGTGCAGGTCATTTTTGTTTGCTGTGAAGGTTTTACAATTCCTGGGCCTGATTCTCGTAAAGTCTGGGAGAGGATACAAGGCATTCCAAGAACATCAACAATAGGGATGAGCCGAACACCCCCCGGTTCGGTTCGCACCAGAACCCGCGAACGGACCGAAAGTTCGCACGAACGTTAGAACCCCATTGACGTCTATGGGACTCGAACGTTCGAAATCAAAAGTGCTCATTTTAAAGGCTAATTTGCATGGTATTGTCCTAAAAAGGGTTTGGGGACCCGGGTCCTACCCCAGGGGACATGTATCAATGCAAAAAAACTTTTAAAAACGGCCGTTTTTTCGGGAGCAGTGATTTTAATGATGCTTAAAGTAAAAAAAAAAAAAAGTGAAATATTCCTTTAAATATCGTACCTGGGGGGTGTCTATAGTATGCCTGTAAAGTGACGCATGTTTCCCATGTTTAGAACAGTCCCTGCACCAAATGTCATTTTTAAAGGAAAAAATCTCATTTAAAACTGCTTGCGGGTTTAATGTCATGTCGGGTCATGGCAATATGGATGAAAATCAGTGAGACAAACGGCATGGGTACCCCCCAGTCCATTACCAGGCCCTTTGGGTCTTGTATGGATATTAAGGGGAACCCCGCACCCAAATTAAAATAAGGAAAGGTGTGGGGCCACCAGGCCCTATATACTCTGAACAGCAGTATACAGGCGGTGCAAACAAGACAGGGACTGTAGGTTTGTTGTTAAGTAGAATCTGTTTGTAATTTTGAACATTTTTAACGTGTTTAGCTCCAGCCAAAAAATCTTTTCTAAGCTTTTTGGAAAACATAGGGAAGGGTTATCACCCCTGTGACATTTGTTTTGCTGTCTTTCCTCCTCTTCAGAAGATTTCACCTCACTTTTTTGTCCCAATGAAAAATGTTTTTTGAAAATTTGGGTTTTTTTGTGGAACAAGGATTGGAAAGCATCAGTGGAAAGGAGAAATTGTTTTCCCATATTAACTCTTACAGGAAAGAATTTCCCTTCCTAGGGGGAGATTTCATCTCACTTCCTGTTGTCTCCTTCCGTTTGCAAGTAGGAGTCGTTTGTAAGTTAGATGTTTGAAAGTAGGGTCCTGCCCTATATACTCAGCAGAAATTTGGGCCTTAGGTGTTGCTGTGGCCACAACACTGTAAGCCCTCACAGGGCCCTGCTGTGAAATATTAGATCAAGAATTGTAATTACATGCCCCTGTTGAACAGGAGCTGAAAAATTAGGCCTTAGGCACTGGTGCTGGTGCCACAACACTGCAACCCCTCACAGACACTCTAGTTGGAACGCAGGAACGAGCCCTGCTGCAAAGTATTGCTTCAAAAATTGTAATTACACGCCCCTGTTAGACAGGGGCAGAAAAATTGGGCCTTAGGCACTGGTGCTGGTGCCACAACACTGCAACCCCTCACAGACACTCTAGTTGGAACGCAGGAACGAGCCCTGCTGCAAAGTATTGCATCAAAAATTGTAATTACACGCCCCTGTTAGACAGGGGCAGAAAAATTGGGCCTTAGGCACTGGTGCTGGTGCCACAACACTGCAACCCCTCACAGACACTCTAGTTGGAACGCAGGAACGAGCCCTGCTGCAAAGTATTGCATCAAAAATTGTAATTACACGCCCCTGTTAGACAGGGGCAGAAAAATTGGGCCTTAGGCACTGGTGCTGGTGCCACAACACTGCAACCCCTCACAGACACTCTAGTTGGAACGCAGGAACGAGCCCTGCTGCAAAGTATTGCATCAAAAATTGTAATTACACGCCCCTGTTAGACAGGGGCAGAAAAATTGGGCCTTAGGCACTGGTGCTGGTGCCACAACACTGCAACCCCTCACAGACACTCTAGTTGGAATGCAGGAACGAGCCCTGCTGCAAAGTATTACATCAAAAATTGTAATTACACGCCCCTGTTAAACAGGGGCTGAAAAATTGTGCCTTAGGCACTGGTGGTGGCGCCCAGAACCAAAAATGTTCTTACAAGCTATCAGCGTGATGATTGAGGAGGAAGAGGATAATTACTCAGGGATAGTCACTCAGCATCAGCATAGGCAGTCTTTGAAGGGATCTGAGATTTCAAAAAAAATTATTCGGTTACATCAGCATCAGGTGCTTGGTAGCTGGTGGTGATCCAAGACTCATTCATTTTTATGAAGGTCAGCCGATCGACCGAGTCGGTGGACAGACGCACCCTGTGATCGGTTACCACGCCTCCAGCAGCACTGAATGTGCGTTCCGAAAGAACGCTGGATGCAGGACAGGCCAGTAGCTCAATTGCATACTGTGCAAGCTCTGTGGAGGCCAGTGATCCATCCTCAAGACCCAGTAACCCAGAGGATTTTCGGTGGGAAAGGTGTCCAAGTCTGATCTTGCCCCTAGGTATTCCTGCACCATGTAAAACAGACGCTGGCGATGGTTGCTGGAACCGATCATACCTTGGGGCTGCGGACCAAAAAATTGTCTGAACGCATCGGTCAGACGGCCACCTTCTCCACCGCTCCTTCTTTGACTGACCGAAGCCTCAGCAACACGTTGTCCAGAAACAGGAGTTTGTAACCTCCCAGTCTCTGGGAACGCGTTGCACAGACCTTTCTGCAAGGCCTCCCGAAGATGTTTCATCCTCTGCTCCCTCTGCGATGGCAAGATAAGGTCCGCAACCACCTCCTCCCAGCCACGTACAAGTCCATGTGTTTCTTGGGACTGATCCCTTAAAGACTGCTGCTGATGCTGAGTGCCAGGCTCCACCTCCATACTGACACAATCTTCCTCCTCCTCCTCTTCCTCCTCGTCCTCTTCCTGTGTGATCGGCGGGCACGCAGGAACACTGTCTGGATAAAGGGGGCCTTGAGAGCTAAGGAAGTCCTCCTCTTCCTGCCTCTGTTCTGCCTCAAGTGCCCTGTCCATTATTCCACGCAGCGTGTGCTCCAACAGGTGGACAAGGGGGACAGTGTCACTGATGCATGCACTGTCACTGCTCACCATCCTCGTGGCCTCCTCGAATGGTGACAGGACAGTGCATGCATCCCTGATCATGGCCCACTGGCGTGGGGAAAAAAACCAAGCTCCCCTGACCCTGTCCTGGTGCCATAGTCGCACAGGTACTCATTGATGGCCCTCTGCTGCGTGTGCAGCCGCTGCAGCATGGCCAACGTTGAGTTCCACCTGGTGGGCATGTCACAGATTAGGCGGTTCTTGGGCAGGTTAAACTCCTTTTGGAGGTCCGTCAGCCGAGCACTGGCATTATATGACCGGCGGAAATGCACACAGACTTTCCTGGCCTGCCTCAGGACATCCTGTAAGCCCGGGTACCTGCCCAAGAACCGCTGCACCACCAAGTTAAGGACGTGAGCCAAACAGGGCACATGGGTCATTTGTCCCTGTCGGAGGGCAGAGAGGAGGTTGGTGCCATTGTCGCAAACCACCATTCCTGCCTTAAGTTGGCGTGGCGTCAAACACCTCTGAACCTGCCCCTGCAGAGCTGACAAAACCTCTGCCCCAGTGTGGCTCCTGTCCCCCAAGCACACCAGCTCAAGCACCGCATGGCATCTTTTGGCCTGCGTACTTGCGTAGCCCCTTGAACGCCTACGGAGCACCGCTGGTTCCGAGGAAGAGGCCATGGAGGAAGAAGAAGAGGAGGGGGTGGAGGAGAGAGGTGTGTCACAATCAGCATTTTGGAGGCGTGGTGGCGGAACAACCTCCAACACTACTGCACCTTGTCCTGCATCCTTCCCAGCTGCCAGCAGAGTCACCCAATGCGCCGTGAAACTTAGGTAACGTCCCTGTCCATGCCTGCTGGACCATGAGTCAGCGGTAATATGCACCTTACCGCTGACCGCCCTGTCCAGCGAGGCATGGACATTGCCTTCCACATGCCGGTAGAGAGCCGGAATCGCCTTCCGTGAGAAAAAGTGGCGTTTGGGTACCTGCCACTGAGGAACCGCACATTCCACAAACTCACGGAAGGGGGCAGAGTCTACCAACTGAAAAGGCAGCAGTTGAAGTGCTAGCAATTTTGCCAAGCTAGCATTCAACCGCTGGGCATGTGGATGGCTGGGAGCAAACTTCTTTCGGCGGTGCAGCAGCTGGGGCAGGGAAATTTGCCTGGTACAATCTGACGTCGGTGTACCAAAAGCAGATTGCCCACAAGTACTTGGCTGTGACACACCTAATTCTACACCTTCATTCCTCTCACTGCAGGTCTCAGAGAGGACTGAAGGTCTAGTGGGGTTGGAAATCTCAGCTGATGAGGAGCAAGGAGAGATCCTCTTTGTTCTTTGGTGTGGGTCTTTTAGATACGCTTGCCAACGAACTGCATGGCAGGTCAACATATGTCTGGTCAAGCATGTGGTACCCAAGCGGGAGATGTTTTGGCCACGCGAGATACGCTTGAGACATATGTTGCAAATAGCAGCGGTGCGATCTGATGCACTCGTCTCAAAAAAGGCCCACACCAAAGAACTTTTTGAATAACGCGCAGAGACTGCAGCGCCCTGCACATGTGGAGCTTTGGGGTGTGATGCAGTCAATGTGCTGCCCTTAGGCTGGCCCCTGGAGGGCATCCTGCCTCGTTGGTGATGTGCCGCCGCCTCCTCCTCCTCCTCCTCCTCCTCCTCTCTCCTATCAGGCACCCACGTTGAGTCAGTGACCTCATCATCCCCTCCCTCCTCATCACTGGAGCAAACCTGGCAGTATGCTGCAGCAGGGGGAGCATGACTGCCAGATTGCTGTCCTTCTTGGGCACCCCCTCTGTCCGTGCTCATGTTACTGCCTTCATCGAGCTCAGTATCGTCATCAGAGCCTTCCAAACGCTGGGCATCCTCCTGGAGCATGTACCCAACACTGTGGTCAAACAGTTCGAGGGAATCCTCATGAGGACATGGTGGAGCTAGGGAAGGAGTCACTGATGACATTGAGCTGAGGGAAGAGGCCGCTGCTTTGCCAGACAAAGCACCCTGGGCATGGGTGAGAGAGGATGAGGAGGATGAGGATGGCTTGGTCATCCACTCGACCAAGTCTTCCGCATGTTGCGGCTCAACACGGCCAGCTGCCGAAAAAAAGGCCAAGCGTGTCCCATGGCCACGTGCTGATGAGGATGCACCGTCTCCACGACCAGCACTAGACACAGAGCCTGCTTGCCCTCTCTTATTGGCTTGTGACTGTCTGCCTCTCCTTCTTGGCCTTCCAGACATACTAATGGCCTGTAGCTGCACTAAGCTGGGATAGAACACCTGTAATTTTCTTCAAGTAGCTTTATATACTGTAACCAGACAAGCCTGCCTGTCAATAGGAAGATAACAGGAACGGATCTAGCTGAACACTGTGAGCAGGACGCACTGTACTAAATGTAAATAGTCTAGCTGCCTGACCGTGGTACTAATAGGATCAAATAGAACACCTGTAATTTTCTTCAGGTAGCTTTATATACTGTAACCAGACAAGCCTGCCTGTCAGTAGGAAGATAACAGGAACGGATCTAGCTGTACACTGTGAGCAGGACGCACTGTACTAAATGTAAATAGTCTAGCTGCCTGACCGTGGTACTAATAGGATCAAATAGAACACCTGTAATTTTCTTCAGGTAGCTTTATATACTGTAACCAGACAAGCCTGCCTGTCAGTAGGAAGATAACAGGAACGGATCTAGCTGAACACTGTGAGCAGGACGCACTGTACTAAATGTAAATAGTCTAGCTGCCTGACCGTGGTACTAATAGGATCAAATAGAACACCTGTAATTTTCTTCAGGTAGCTTTATATACTGTAACCAGACAAGCCTGCCTGTCAGTAGGAAGATAACAGGAACGGATCTAGCTGAACACTGTGAGCAGGACGCACTGTACTAAATGTAAATAGTCTAGCTGCCTGACCGTGGTACTAATAGGATCAAATAGAACATCTGTAATTTTCTTCAGGTAGCTTTATATACTGTAACCAGACAAGCCTGCCTGTCAGTAGGAAGATAACAGGAACGGATCTAGCTGTACACTGTGAGCAGGACGCACTGTACTAAATGTAAATAGTCTAGCTGCCTGACCGTGGTACTAATAGGATCAAATAGAACACCTGTAATTTTCTTCAGGTAGCTTTATATACTGTAACCAGACAAGCCTGCCTGTCAGTAGGAAGATAACAGGAACGGATCTAGCTGAACACTGTGAGCAGGACGCACTGTACTAAATGTAAATAGTCTAGCTGCCTGACCGTGGTACTAATAGGATCAAATAGAACACCTGTAATTTTCTTCAGGTAGCTTTATATACTGTAACCAGACAAGCCTGCCTGTCAGTAGGAAGATAACAGGAACGGATCTAGCTGAACACTGTGAGCAGGACGCACTGTACTAAATGTAAATAGTCTAGCTGCCTGACCGTGGTACTAATAGGATCAAATAGAACACCTGTAATTTTCTTCAGGTAGCTTTATATACTGTAACCAGACAAGCCTGCCTGTCAGTAGGAAGATAACAGGAACGGATCTAGCTGTACACTGTGAGCAGGACGCACTGTACTAAATGTAAATAGTCTAGCTGCCTGACCGTGGTACTAATAGGATCAAATAGAACACCTGTAATTTTCTTCAGGTAGCTTTATATACTGTAACCAGACAAGCCTGCCTGTCAGTAGGAAGATAACAGGAACGGATCTAGCTGAACACTGTGAGCAGGACGCACTGTACTAAATGTAAATAGTCTAGCTGCCTGACCGTGGTACTAATAGGATCAAATAGAACACCTGTAATTTTCTTCAGGTAGCTTTATATACTGTAACCAGACAAGCCTGCCTGTCAGTAGGAATTTAACAGGAACGGATCTAGCTGAACACTGTGAGCAGGACGCACTGCACTAAATGTAAATAGTCTAGAAGATAACAGGAACGGATCTAGCTGAACACTGTGAGCAGGACGCACTGCACTAAATGTAAATAGTCTAGAAGATAACAGGAACGGATCTAGCTGAACACTGTGAGCAGGACGCACTGCACTAAATGTAAATAGCAGGAACGGATCTAGCTGAACACTGTGAGCAGGACGCACTGCATTAAATGTAAATAGTCTAGATAGAAGATAACAGGAACGGATCTAGCTAAACTGAATACAGTGTATATATATATATGCAACACCTGGGATGCATATATATACACAATACACTGTAAGTGCAGCTAACTGACTGACTGTTCTGCCTAATCTATCTAACTCAAATCAAATGACACTGTCTCTCTCTCTCTCTATCTCTCAGCACACCGGAACACACACTACACAGGGCCGCCGTGCAGGCGGCCTTATATAGTGTGGGGTGTGTACTAAATCCCCTGAGCCATAATTAGCCAAAGCCACCCTGGCTTTGGCCAATTACAGCTCTCTCTACTGACGGCGCTGTGATTGGCCAAGCATGCGGGTCATAGTGCATGCTTGGCCAATCATCAGCCAGCAATGCACTGCGATGCCGCAGTGAATTATGGGCCGTGACGCGCCACACGAATTTAGCGCGAACGGCCCATAACGTTCGCAATTCGGCGAACGATCGAACAGCCGATGTTCGAGTCGAACATGGGTTCGACTCGAACACGAAGCTCATCCCTAATCAACAATTAGAATCAGTGTGTTGTCACAGAAGGGTCCACACAGTGTATAGTTGGAAACATACAAAGGGTTCCAAACAGAATTCCCCAGAAGGACGTCTGTATGTGAACTTAATTGGAACTCAAACAAAGTTTTTTGCTGGATCTAGTCCCAAACAATGCTTCCATGTGGGGTGAGCTGCCTGCCTGCCTGCCATGTCTGAATGAACACACAGAGTAGCGGATCAGCTCTGGTGCCCCCATAGCAGCTTCTTGCTGTCAGTAGTGGCCTGCCCATAGGCGGCACAGGGGCACTGCCCCCCCAAAGCTACTTATCATGTCAGGTCACCTGAGTCCAGGTGACAGATGCACCCCGTCGGAGTCAGGAGTGCATGGCAAGGTAGTGGACCCTACGGCTGACTGCTGCGGATGGAGCTCTAGGTGATTCAGGAGAGGAGGTATACTGGAGCACTAACACAGATCACATTGGGAGCTAGAGCTTGAGATTTCCCAGGGTGCGGAATCTAAGAGCCAGGGGGTGTTCACCAGAGGCCCCTAGTGGTGGGGATGGATTTAGCTGCAGTCTGGCTCCAGGTCGCAACCCCCAGGGCCTCCCAGCTCACGCTCACGGTAGAGTACAGGAAGGTAGAGAGGAAGCAGCAGACTGCGACAACAAAGGATAGTCAGGAGATAGCCAAAGGTTGGGGCAACAAGCAGGTAAGGATAGTCAAGGAACACGCCAAGGTTGGGATATGAAGCAGACCAGGACAATCAGGAACATGCCAAGATCGGTAACTAGAATCAAACGTGGAACACACAGCAACGAGCACACTGAAGACAAACACACAATATTGATCAGCTGGGCTGGCTTGCAGTGCACAGGTTAATATAGAGTTTCCTGATAGGGCCTGGGGTGGAGTCATACATTGAACCAGGTAAGGGGCGGCTGGTCTCTCAAGCTGAACACATGGAGAGGTAAGCTGACAGACAAACATTACTGCAGATCCATGACACATCATAAAAAAAAAAAAAAAAAAAGAAAATACTGGCCCTTTAAGTGTGTGCGGGATACACACAGGTGTATGGAAGCATGACGTGCTGCAATCACTGAAAAAAAAATACAAAATGGCCCTTTAAGTGTGTGCAGAGCGCTGGACACACAGCTGCTATGGGAAGCATGATATGTTTGCAATCACGTGATTGCAATCAAGAAGCTCTATTGGCTTCCTGTAGAAAGTCCCCGGGGCGTTGAGCTCTGCGCCCTGAACACTCCCTCTGTAGCATTGTTCCCTGCTATGGTGTGTGATTGGCAGGTCCGGTGCATTCACTTCTGGTTTCTCTGACTCATCTCGGCTGGTGGATAGAAGGCAACTTGCTGTGAGAGCTGTGAGTACGAGGGGAGGGATGTAAAGGAGGACTCGGACTCTGATGGGGACATCTAATGCGAAGGAGGTCTCTGACGGGGACATCTATTGTAAAGTGGGACTCTGATGGTGACATCTGATGTAAAGGAGGACTCTGATTGGGACATCTAATGTGAAGGAAGACTCTGATGGGGGCATCCAATATAAAGGGGGACTCTGATGGTGACATCTGCTGTAAAGGGGGACTCTGATGGGGACATCTGATATAAAGGAGGACTCTGATGGGAAATCTAATGTAAAGGAAGACTCTGATGGGGACATCTAATGTAAAGGGGGACTCTGATGGAGACATCTAATGTAAAGGAGGACTCTGATGGGGACATCCAATATAAAGGGGGACTCTGATGGTGACATCTGCTGTAAAGGGGGACTCTGATGAGGACATCTGCTGTACAGGAGAACGTTGATGGTGACATCTGATATAAAGGAGGACTCTGATGGGGAAATCTAATGTAAAGGAAGACTCTGATGGGGACATCTAATGTAAAGGGGGACTCTGATGGAGACATCTAATGTAAAGGAGGACTCTGATGGTGACATTTGATGTAAAGGAGTACTCTGATGGGGACATCTAATGTAAAGGAGGACTCTGATGGTGACATCTGATGTAAAGGAGTACTCTGATGGGGACATCTAATTTAAAAGAGGACTCTGATGGTGACATCTAATGTAAAGGAGGACTCTGATGGTGACATTGAATGTAAAGGGGGCCTCTAATGGTGACATTTAATGTAAAGGGGGACTCTGATGAGGACACCTGATGTACAGGGGGATGCTGATGGGGACACCTGTTGTAAATGGGGACTCTGTTTGGGACATCTGATGTGAAGGAGGACTCTGATGGGGACATCTAATGTAAAGGAGGACTCTGATGGGGGCATCTAATGTAAAGGGGGGCTCTGATGGGGACATTTAATGTAAAGGGGGTCTCTGATGGAGACATCTTATGTAAAGGAGGACTCTGATGGGGACCTCTAATGTAAAGGAGGATTCTGATGGTGACATCTAATGCAAAGGAGGACTCTGATGGGGACACCAGATGTAAAGGGGGACTCTGATTGGGACACCTGATGTATAGGGGGACTCTGATGAGGGCACCTGATGTTTCGAGGGATGCTGATGGGGACACCTGTTGTAAAGGGGGACTCTGATTGGGACACCTGATGTAAAGGGGGCACCTGCTGTAAAGGGGGACTTGGATTGGGACACCTGCTGTAAAAGGGGGCTCTGATGAGGAGACCTTATGTTAAGTGGTTTTATTTTCTTTTTCTTGAAATGTGCATTTGATTGGCCTATTGTGACAGGCACAGTGAGGTTGCATATGATGAGCACAGTGAGGCTGCAATTAAAAGGCACAGTGAGGCTGCAATTAAAAGGCACAGTGAGGCTGCAATTGGTGAGCACAGTGAGGCTGAAATTGATGGGCACAGTGAGGTTGCAATTGATGGGCACAGTTTTATCTAGCAATAATGATACATAATCACCTGATACCTGCTATTTACAGTCCTGCATTACTAACAGTTTAATTTTTCAGTTTGTTTGCGCCCCCCCAAAAATTTTGAGCACCAGCCGCCCCTGCTTGCTGTAGGGGCACTCAGCAGGAGGGAGGGGCCAAGAGCGCTGAAGAGGGACCCGAGAAGAGGAGCAAAACCAGTGCACAGAGTAGGTAAGTATAACATGTTTGTTATTTTTAAATAAAGAAAACAAGTCTTTAATATCACTTTAAGTCCATTTTATGTTAAGGCCAATGACACGTTATCACAGTTGACTCTGCCAGCTAATACAGACAGAATAAGCGGAGATAGGGGGAATTATTTGTAAAGCACTATGGCTTCTCCAGTTTTCAGCTGAATATACAGATTTTTGAGCTTCTATTTAAAATCTTTAGCGCTGCTGAAGTTTTGAAAGATTACCTTTTGATTGAAATTATTCCAAATCGTAGTTTTGATTGCTTCCCTTGTTTCTGGATTTTTTTTCATTATAGCAGCTGCTCTTTTACTTCATTTTTAATTTTCCTAAGCGCCGGATAAGTGATCGTTTGTCTGAGAACTTTTATGTAATTATTCTAGCATTCTAAAGAAGAAGAGAATGCGCTGCATTAAAAGATTAAAAAATTTGCAGCGTGACGAATGTGCTCTCTCCATTACAAACGCTAGTTTTACCTGACCGAGCGCTTCCGTCTCGTAATTGATTGAGAACATGTTTGGAACTTTGTGGGTTGGAATTGTGTACACACGATCGGAATTTAGGAGAACGGATTTTGTGTGACGGAAATTCTGATGGAAAATGTCCGATGGAGCCTACACACGGTCGGAATTTCTGACAACAAGCTCCCATCGAACATTTTCCATCGGAAAATCTGACCGTGAGTATGGGGCATAACACTTGTTATTTTCAGAACAACACAATGGGGGTTATTTACTAAAGGCAACTCCACTTTGAACTACAAGTGTACTGCAAGTGCACTTGGAAGTGCAGTCTCTGTAGATCTGAGGGGGACATGCAAGGAAAATAAAAAAGCATTTTAGCTTGCACATTATTGGATGATAAAATCAGCAGAGCTTCCCCTCATTTCAGATCTTCCCCTCAGATCTACAGTGACTGCACTTCCAATGCACTTTCAGTGCACTTGTAGTGCAAAGTGGATTTTCCTTTAGTAAATCAACCCCAGTGCTACTGAAGTCCTTTTGTGTCTACTTAAAGCACAGCAAATAGACTAAATGTAAAGCCACCTTAATTCATTTTATAACTAGGGACCTGTATACTAGGAGAGGTAATTCACTACGCACCCAATACAAAATACAAAATTTCACTGCACTCGGTCTTACTGGTCCTGCAACAGCAGTCACTGGCAGAACTGGAGAAACAGGAAAGTTTTACTGTGAATTTTAGTTCAGACTGATTATCAGATGTTAAGCGAAGAAATAGAGCCAAGCCTTACTTTCAACATTATGTTAACCTACAGTATATATACAAAAATGTAATATGATGTAGAGTTGGAATATAAACTGTATCTGACAGATACAAAGAATACATTGACATCAATATTATATTTTATACTTTGCTAAGCCATGAATTGTTATCTGAAGTAAATACTGGACCTTGGATTGTAGGTCATACAGCAGGGTTCTTAATCTAGTTAAGCAGAATTAGTTATATAATTCACAACAGCAACTGTACTAGAGGGAAAGGGGTTCTGCTCTGCCACCCTCTACTGTACCATGGTTTACTAATGGTGTACACTGCTACATCCCAGCATAAAGGTATACCCCAGAATCATGGGTAACAGATGTCTGATATATATGGCCAATGTTTGAACGTATGCTCTGTACCAGCGGCATAACCTCAAATCATTAGGCCATATATTAGTTATACATTTATAGCTGCACTAGATGATCAATAAAAAAAAAAAAAAACAAACAAATATATATATATATATATATATATATATATATATACCAAACCTAAAGCTGGATACACACTATACAATTTTCTTTTGATTTTATCAATAAAGACGGATTCACGAAACGTGTCTAGGTGTACCACACGGCTTGCCTACAGGTCATTCGTTTTGGGGTCTCCCCGGGAACCACCACGGATGATTACAGCTCTCTGACAGGTGGTGAGATTCTCATAACAGAATGTACCACGCTACCATTTATTGGATGCCCTATTTTTTTACTTGTTTGATTACAGCTCTCTGACAGGTGGTGAGATTCTCATAACGGAATGTACTACGCTACCATTTATTGGATGCCCTATTTTTTTACTTGTTTGTAAGTTCAATGTAATAAGGGAGGGGTGTTTTTTTGGATATTAAAAGCTTTACAGTTTTACACTATGAGGCTTCCTCTCTTCTTATTTGCCCGAGTACTAAGGATAGCTTTCAGCTGACTGGATCTGGGTGAATTAGAAGACAGGAGTGCTGGCCTCCCTATTTGCTGATCGGTCACTGTGGATTTAATTGATGTTTGTTTGGCAGCGATCGCAGCCACTTCACATACACCACAAGGCTTTGGATTGATCTTCTTTCTGGTGAGTGCAATTCCTAGAGTGATCTCGAGCACTAGATGTATCGATTGTTGAAGTTTTAAAACAATTGATGAATCACTTATGAACATTTATTTGCAAATCACTTTGGCTTCTCCAGTTTTAAACAACAGATGGATCACATATGAACTTTTAGTGTTTTTTTTTTGTTTTTTTTATATAATTTTTTTTTATCAAGATCTCCTGTTTTATGTATTTTTTTCCAGTGATCTCCATATTTTTATTTTCGTTTTGTGTGTCAAGTTACCACAACACCATTATGATCTTGTATTTTTTAACCTCAAGAAGGTTGGTTGGTGTCCCTTGTTAATTTGACATTGTATTTAGGAAATGTACCTGCCTACTCACAAACAAACTGTCCTTTTTGAAGTAAAACACACAGGCAAGTCTTTTAACAAAACAAATAGCCATTTATTAGGGGTCATAACAAAATAAAGAGGAAGTCAACGCTGGATAAACTGGTTAAATGTGCGAAGTCTCTGTACCGCAGGGCACACATCAAAACTATTTTACAGGCAAAATTGGTGTCCTGAGGAGTCCATATAATAGTGAGCACAATCTGGTCCGGGAGTCCAAGAGATCATGAACAGCAGCAGATGACATATATGTCCCCAGGTGTGGTCATACAACAGCCTGCATCTTTTGCCAGACCAGACAGAACCCAGGCCATCACACTCTTGTCTTCCTTAGACACTTCCTTCTAGGCTGTGGCTCTGGTGTTGGAGTTGTGGCAGGAGGTGGAGGAGGAGGACGATGGTCAACCTCCTGGCTGCCACTTACCCCCGCCACCTCCTGGCTGAGGCTTTCCTGTGTATGAAAAAGGGACATAGTTTTAGTTTTTTGGTCATCAATCACACACAATTTAGAGCTCATGGCTGTTGCAAATTGAATTACAAATAGAAAAGGCTATCATTCTGAGCCCAGCATTTTTCACTCTTGTCTCAATCCTTTTTGGCCACTACTGTCTATTGATATATAAACCACTCTGATAAATCAGCAATTAGTAATGAATACTAACATCTAGTTAACACCATTAATTTTACGACAAGAAATATGTTGAACAATGCTCTACCTGACTCAAGCTGGGCTCCTCCACATCTTCCTGCCTGGAATGCCCAGGTTGGACATCGAAAGCCTCAGCTGAGGTGGAAGGAAGCCTTGAAGGAAGAGTGGAGAGTGCTGGCCTGGGTTCACTCTGGTCTGAGAGAAAATGCAGTCTGTCATAGTACCACAGCCTGGGTACATAAACGTCATCTGCTGCTCCTGATCTCTGGGAATTCTGGAACTTCTTTCGCTCCCTAAGATGAGTACTCCTCATGCCACCAATTTTGGTCTTCAAATAGGTGATGTCTGCCGTGGGGATCATCGGCTTCACAAATTCAAGCAGTTTCTCCAGCGCTGCCTTCCGCTTTCTTAGCTTAATAAGAAGCCCAGGGCTTGTGCTACCACTAGGCAAACTAGGCGGGCTCCTAGGGCGCCCTGCTGCCTAGGGCGCCAGCCACTGGTTTTCCTACTCTCTTCTCTCTGCAGCAAGCAACTAAGTCTCAGCAGGCAGCCGTCGCTTCATTTACACATAGTGTCAGAGGCGCAGCAGTGGTGGAGAACTGTGTCTGTGTCCCGACCAGGGGCGGACTGACAACTCATGGGGCCCCCGGGCAATAGAAGATCATGGGGCCCCCTGTGTCTCCGCCCACATGCAAGCCGCACCTACACAAAGCCCCACTTACATGGGGCACACAGTAAGGCACATCACATGGCACACTGCAGAGCACGGGGCACATCATGGGGCACAGGGCATGGGGCACACAGTAGGGCACATCACAGGACACATAATGGAGCACCCAGCAGGGTTTATTATGCTGTACACATCAGGGCACATTATTGAGCACAGCATGGTGCATCACAGAGGGTACAGGGCACATCAGTGGGTACACAGCGGGGCACATCACAGAGCACATCAGGAGATACACAGCAGGGAACGTGCTGCACATCACAGGGCATGTGGCAAATAGTAGGGCACACAGCAGGGCACACAGTAGGGCACATCCTTGGGAACAGGACACAGGCGGTACACATCAGGGCACACATCCCAGGGCATGGGGCACACAGAGCACATTACAGGGCACACAGTAGAGCACAACAGGCGGTACACAGCAGGGCACATCACAAGGCACATCACAGGGCAAGGGGCACAGAGTAGGGCACATAAGGGGGTACACTAGCAGGGCACATCACAGGCCATGGGGCACGCAGTAGGGCAAATAGCAGGGCACAAACCAAAACACAGGGCACACAGTAGAGCACTGGGATCCTCCAGACTTAACACAGTGTCTCTCAGGGTAGCCATCAGGGCGGAAGGCGACACAGTGGGGGTGGAGGACACAGGGAGACACCATGGGGGGGGGTTGGAGGGCACAGGGGGACACTGTAGGTGGGTGGAGGGCACAGGGGGACACTGTGTGTGAGTGGCACAGGGAGACACCATGGGGGGGGGGATGGAAAACACAGGGGGACACTGTGGGGGGTGAAGGGCACAGGGAGATACTGTGGGGAGGTGGAGGGCACAGGGGGACACTGTGGGGAGGTGGGGGGCACAGGGGGACACTGTGGAGGGGTGGAGGGCACTGTGGGGGGGAGGTGGAGGGCACAGGGGGGCACTGTGGGGAAGTGGGGGGCACAGGGGGACACTGTGGGGAGGTGGGGGCACAGGGGGACACTGTGGGGAGGTGGAGGGCACAGGGGGACACTGGGGGGGTGGAGGGCACAGGGGGGCACTGTGGGGAGGTGAGGGCACAGGGGGGCACTGTGGGGGGGGTGGAGGGCACAGGGGGGCACTGTGGGGAGGGGGGAGGTGGAGGGCACAGGGGGGCACTGTGGGGGGCACAGGGGGACACTGTGGGGAGGTGGGGGCACAGGGGGACACTGTGGGGAGGTGGAGGGCACAGGGGGACACTGTGGGGGGGTGGAGGGCACAGGGGGGCACTGTGGGGAGGTGGAGTGCACAGGGGGACACTGTGGGGAGGTGGAGGGCACAGGGGGACACTGTGGGAAGGTGGGGGGGCACAGGGGGACACTGTGGGGAGGTGGAGGGCACAGGGGGGCACTGTGGGGAGGGGGGAGGTGGGGGGCACATGGGGACACTGTGGGGAGGTGGGGGGGGCACAGGGGGGCACTGTGGGGAGGTGAGGGCACAGGGGGGCACTGTGGGGAGGTGGGGGGGCACAGGGGGACACTGTGGGGAGGTGGGGGGCACAGGGGGGCAATGTGGGGAGGGGGGAGGTGGGGGGCACAAGGGGGCACTGTGGGGAGGTGGGGGCACATGGGGACACTGTGGGGAGGTGGGGGGGCACAGGGGATCACTGTGGGGAGGTGGGGGGCACAGGGGGTCACTGTGGGGAGGTGGGGGGCACTGTGGGGAGGTGGGGGGCACAGGGGGACACTGTGGGGAGGTGGGGGTCACTGTGGGGAGGTAGGGGGCACAGGGGGACACTGTGGGGAGGTGGGGGTCACTGTGGGGAGGTGGGGGGCACAGGGGGTCACTGTGGGGGTGGAGGGCACACAGGGGGGCACTGTGGGGAGGTGGGGGGCACAGGGGGACACTGTGGGGAGGTGGGGGGTACAGGGGGACACTGTGGGGAGGTGGAGGGCACTGTGGGGAGCACAGGGGGCACTGTGGGGAGGTGGGGGCACAGGGGGTCACTGTGGGGAGGTGGGGGGCACAGGGGGACACTGTGTGGAGGTGGGGGTCACTGTGGGGCACAGGGGGACACTGTGGGGAGGTGGGGGTCACTGTGGGGAGGTGGGGGGCACAGGGGGTCACTGTGGGGGGTGGAGGGCACAGGGGGCACTGTGGGGAGGTGGGGGGCACAGGAGGACACTGTGGGGAGGTGGGGGGCACAGGGGGACACTGTGGGGGCACAGGGGGACACTGTGGGGAGGTGGGGGTCACTGTGGGGAGGTGGGGGGCACAGGGGGACACTGTGGGGAGGTGGGGGTCACTGTGGGGAGGTGGGGGGCACAGGGGGTCACTGTGGGGGTGGAGGGCACACAGGGGGGCACTGTGGGGAGGTGGGGGGCACAGGAGGACACTGTGGGGAGGTGGGGGGCACAGGAGGACACTGTGGGGAGGTGGGGGGGCACAGGGGGACACTGTGGGGAGGTGGGGGGCACAGGAGGACACTGTGGGGAGGTGGGGGGCACAGGGGGACACTGTGGGGAGGTGGGGGACACTGTGGGGAGGTGGGGGACACTGTGGGGAGGTGGGGGGCACAGGGGGACACTGTGGGGAGGTGGGGGGCACAGGA
The DNA here is from genome assembly GCF_042186555.1 of Aquarana catesbeiana. Taxonomy (NCBI): domain Eukaryota; kingdom Metazoa; phylum Chordata; class Amphibia; order Anura; family Ranidae; genus Aquarana; species Aquarana catesbeiana. The sequence continues at coordinate 520,852,621 of NC_133326.1, forward strand.
GGACACTGTGGGGAGGTGGGGGGCACAGGAGGACACTGTGGGGAGGTGGGGGTCACAGGGGGACACTGTGGGGAGGTGGGGGACACTGTGGGGAGGTGGGGGACACTGTGGGGAGGTGGGGGGCACAGGGGGACACTGTGGGGAGGTGGGGGGCACAGGAGGACACTGTGGGGAGGTGGGGGGCACAGGGGGACACTGTGGGGAGGTGGGGGACACTGTGGGGAGGTGGGGGGCACAGGGGGACACTGTGGGTGGGAAGCTGTGCAGCAACTTTCTAATAGCAGCACGTGGTACAAGCTGCTGCACTTTCCTTCATACATGCAGAGTAGCGCGGGAAGCGGCTGTATACAGACCTCTCGTGATGCGCTCCTCCTCCTCCTCACCGGCCCCTCCTCTTTTCTGTCCGTCCGAGGTGATGACAGATACAAGCACCTGGGGTGGACGGGAGGGAAGGAGGGGCCGGCGGGGAGGAGGAGGAGCGCATCACGAGGTGTGTGTATACACTGCAGTCTCTTAGCAGTGAGCAGAGACCCGATCAGCCCGTCAATCACAGCTAGCTGACGGGTAGATCGGGTCCCGAAGTGGAAGCTGCCATGGGGCCCCCTACTGGCCACGGGCCCTCGGTCAGCGTCCGAACTGCCCGATGGTCAGTCCTGGTCCCGACTCCCGCAGCAAGCAAACATTCATTGGTGGGCACTGGTAGGCTGCATTGAAGGGCGCTGGTAGGCTGCATTTGATGGGTGCTGGTGAGACTACATTTGATGGGCGCTGGTGAGGCTGCATTTGATGGGTGCTGGTGAGGCTACAATTGATGGGCGCTGGTGAGGCTACATTTGATGGGCGCTGGTGAGGCTGCATTTGATGGGCGCTGGTGAGGCTACATTTGATGGGCGCTGGTGAGGCTACAATTGATGGGCGCTGGTGAGGCTGCATTTGATGGGTGCTGGTGAGGCTGCATTTGATGGGCGCTAGTGAGGCTGCATTTGATGATGGGCGCTTTATTAAAAAACTGTACCTTCTTTCTAACGATCGGCGCTTCCGATACTCCTTCCTACTCTCACAGATTGTACGTGCGACGCACGTGTGTTACGCTTTATATACACTGCAGATCGTGAAACTCCGCCTGCCCCTGACGTTTTTTCTAGTCTGTTCCCCGCCCCTCGTCTTTCGGCGCAGTGGGGAGAGCACATGGTGGAGACAGAGCAAGTGCATGCAGACACATCTGGACGCAGGAGCACTAGTGTGGGACACCGGAACAAACTTTTTAGGGTGTCCCACACAGGTGCTCCAGTGGATACTAGGGGTGTCTCCATGTGTGAAAATTGTACAATAAAGGTAAGTATTCCAGCTTTAGAATGGGAAAAAAAAAATCTTCAGCTTGGAACTTGAAAAAAGACAATTGTACGACACTTCCAAGCAATGTTTCAGATTCCTATTTCTGCCCTCAAATATCTGTGTGCTAAGTTTACCTTTTTTATCATATAGGGGAGAAAAAACTTGGGACATCTGAGGACATCAGGGTCCCAAAACCTCCTACAGAAGGGAAAATACCACCAACACAACCAGAGGATGTGGAGGGAGACGTTTATGAAATTGGTGAAATAGTGACCACAACAGGTGAGTGTCTGAGACCACAGCTTCAGGTAATAGATGTATGCCTGCATATTTTTAATACATGGTGTGTTTTTGAATTTTTAAATATTAGATGATGTGTATGTTGTGGAAGAAGAAACTCATTTCCCAAGTGCAAGTGCACACATCCTCGTCGGTGAGATCATGGTGTGCAATCCTGATTTACAAAAAATCAAGGAAGACATCATCATGATATTGAAAAAAGACTCAAAAACATCATCATTGATGTTTTAGACCGAATCTAAAAAGCACCTAAAGTCTTCATTTTTTTAAATATTTTTCACCAATTTAAGTATCTTGAAAGCCAAATTTTGAAGATGCACACAGTGTGTCAACATGTGCTATCTGCCATCACGGGATATCAATGTACGCAATGTACGCAACTAAAGTAGCTGAGAGGAAGGGGTCCATTGATCCCCCATGATGGGAGCTAGCACATGTTGACATTAGGCATGGGATCAGGAGGAAAATCCCCATTTTGACTCTCAATTTGTGTGCATCTTCAAAATTTGGCTTTCACAGGAGTGACATCACCCCATCTGAAGAAGGCAATATCAACACAGTTTGGGCATACTAATGTCTTATCTTGCCTTCTTTTTTTCAAAGTTGAACTTTGTAAGTTCCTGAGTTGGGTATTGTTTTATTGTTTTAAACATGCCTATTTATTACAAAAGAGGCTATTTGTACTGTCTTTACCAAAAATGTTATTCCTAAAACATGTTGGTTTGTTCAAAAACCCTTTTCTAACGCACATGTGAATGTGCACAGAGTAAAAATTTTAAGCCTCAACAATGTGTGGCTTCTTCTTTCAATGCTTAATAGCAGTTTTTGAAGTAAGTTGTTGTTTACAGTGACAATGGGGGTTATTTCGTAAAGGCAAATTCACTTTGCACTACAAGTGCACTTTCAAGTGCACTTTTGCAGTGCACTTGTAGTGCAAAGTGGATTTTCCTTTATTAAATAACTCCCACAGTGCTTTATAATTTGCCACAATCATGCCATTTTCGTGACTCTGCAAAATTCATTCATGGTGCTGAAAATGATGTATATTTTTAACAGTAACGCATTACATACATTAACAACAAAAACAAGGTGTGTGTGTGTAGCAGACCCACAACATAATAATAGTTCGCTGAAGAAGAAATTGTCACCTCATGTATCAAATAAATTACGTTTGCACTATTGAAGAAGATGTCAAAAAATAAAAGCCTATTGGAGAACCTAGGAGACAGTTAAAAGAAACACAAGCAGTAAATCAAAGGAAATATTATTTCAGTTTAAATATACATTTTTTTTTGGTAAAATTTTTATTAAAGATTTTCTGGCATATCAATGGCCCCCCTACCCGCAAAGAACTCTATATATTTTATACGGACCTCACATGCGCTTTGGGGGCAAGCACTGAAAACCATATACAAACCCACAAGCAAAAAATGAAGAACAGTAACGATTGGAAAAGCACGAGGCTGAAAAGTGCGAATCGTCTCTCACCAAAATTCTACTAACACGAGATTAGCAGAAGGAGCCCAAAGGGTGGCGCACTTGGTATTGAACTTCCCTTTTCTAGTGCCGTCGTATGTGTTGTACGTCACCGCGTTCTTGACGTTCGGAATTTCCGACAAGATTTGTGTGACCGTGTGTATGCAGACAAGTTTGAGCCAACATCCATTGGAAAAAATCCATGGATTTTGTTGTCAGAATGTCCGATCGTGTGTACGGGGCAATCCTGTGTCATATTTAGTAGACCTTGTGTGTCACAGAAGTGCCAGCTCTGGGTGCAAGGTCTTCTTCTGAGCCTCTAGTGGTGCAGATGTTGGCTTGCTGATACCCAATACGCAAAGTACAGAGGATCCAAGGGTGACACCTGACTAGCAGGCAACCGCAACAGTGAAGTGTACTCAGGAAGGCAGAGGGTTGTGGCGGATGGAAATGTGGTCAGACAGATAAAGGGTCGAGGCAGATGCCAGACAGAAAGCAGGATTCAAGTACGAGTGGGTGTTCAAGTCAAACCGGGACGTTTTATATAATAAATGAACAAAATTCAACAATCGGAAACTCCTTTTTTTTTCGACTTACTCTTGCTACATTTATACACTTATCTCAGCGTTTACCTAATGCCTGGAAAGCTTTTGACATAGAAAGATTTGTCAGTACGCTTGAACCATCCTAGGACAGCCTGCTTCACTTCGTCATCAGTGCACCACAGAAAGATTTGTCTGCAATTTCACGACAGGCTATGCATTGATTATCCAGGATCAGTTTTCATGCGCTGAATGTTCACAAGAATGACTGCTAGCTTGCTCCTCATACTACCATACCATGTGGAAACTCTGGGGTCTTTCTGTATACAGAGCTCTACTCTGGAGATGATCTTTCTCCCATGAGCCGGCGAGACTATACCTCACTGGATATTTCACCAGTATATCTCTGTATGCTGTGTGGCCTAGTTACAAGATGCAGTGGCGGAATTACCAGGGTCGCGCGGAGCACACAGGAGAGGGGAGGGGGGAGAAGGGGGAGCCGTGATATCAGCTGTGTGTCCTCTCTCATCCGTGCCAGAGAGGACCGACAAATAGAACATTAATGTCGCAGGTGTCTCTCTGTGCTATTGTTCTATGACACACGATCTCCGCTCAGAGCTGTGCTGTCCTGAGAAGGCAGACAGCACTGATGGAAATTAATAGCAGGCACTGATGAGCACTAATAGAAGGCACTGATGAGCACTAATAGAAGGCACTGATGAGCACTGATAGAAGGCACTGATGAGCACTGATAGAAGGCACTGATGAGCACTGATGAGCACTGATAGAAGGCACTGATGAGCACTGATAGAAGGCACTGATGAGCACTGATAGAAGGCACTGATGAGCACTGATAGACGGCACTGATGAGCACTAATAGAAGGCACTGATGAGCACTGATGAGCACTGATAGAAGGCACTGATGAGCACTGATAGAAGGCACTGATGAGCACTGATAGAAGGCACTGATGAGCACTGATAGAAGGCCCTGATGAGCACTGATAGAAGGCACTGATGAGCACTGATAGACGGCACTGATGAGCACTAATAGAAGGCACTGATGAGCACTGATAGAAGGCACTGATGAGCACTGATGGGCACTGATGAGCACTAATAGAAGGCACTGATGAGCACTGATAGTCGGCACTGATGAGCACTGATAGAAGGCACTGATGAGCACTGATAGAAGGCACTGATAAGCACTGATGGGCACTGATGAGCACTAATAGAAGGCACTGATGAGCACTGATAGACGGCACTGATGAGCACTGATAGACGGCACTGATGAGCACTGATAGAAGGCACTGATGGGCACTGATGAGCACTGATAGAAGGCACTGATAAGCACTGATAGACGGCACTGATGAGCACTGATAGAAGGCACTGATGGGCACTGATGAGCACTGATAGAAGGCACTGATGAGCACTGATAGAAAGCACTGATGGGCACTGATAGAAGGCACTGATGGACACTGATAAAAGGCACTGATCTGAGGAATTTATGGGCACTGATAGGAGGCACTGATGAGCACTGATAGGAGGCACTGATGAGCACTGATAGGAGGCACTGATGAGCACTGATAGGCCACATTGATGAGCACTGATAGGCAGCACTTATAGGAGCCACTAATGTGCACTGATAGGCTGCACTGATAGGTGGCATTGATGGGCACTGATAGGTGGTACTAATGGGCACTAAGGAACACTGATAGGCAGAACTCAGGCAGTATTGATGGGCTTTGATGGGCAGAATTGAAGAGTACTGATAGGTGGCACTGATGGATGCAGTTAGGTGGTATTAATGAGCACTAATAGGTGGTGCTGATAGGCAGAATTGATGGGCACTAATAGGCGGCATTAATGAGCACTGATAGGTAACACTTGTAGGTGGAAGTGATGGGCACTGATAGGCGGCATTGATGAGCACTGATAGGCAGCACTGATGGGCACTGATAGATGGCACTGATGATTGGGGCACTGATTATCAGTGTAAACAATTTACTGACATTCTTGACAGTTAAAGGCAGTCCTTTCCTAACACAAACACAGCATGGGAGGAAAGGGCTGTGGATAACCAATCTGTTTACATGTGATCAGCTGATCACATGGTAAAGGGCCAATGTGATTGCACTGGATGCACGTCCCAGGGGTCATGGGGGAAGCACGGTTTTGGGAGGATGTCCATGGACACCCTCCCAAAATTGGAAGCCCGGGGCTCGGATGGAAGGGGGGCCTATCATGGTTTCTTGCACCGGGGCCCTGAAGGTTCTAGTTACGCCTTTGACAAGATGCATGAAAAGTATATAAATTGAAATCTCCGTAAAACAATCCACTTGTGTAATCATGTACATTTAAGAGGTCCTGAAGAAGCTGTCATTTCTGCAAAACACGTTGACCCCAGTTCCTCATCTTGACAAACAACTATACATGTTTGTAGTGGGCAATGTTTTGCTGGTATCAGTATGCAAGCCATCACAATTTAAGATGTGTTTTTTTTTTTTTATATATATTTAATTGTTAAAATAATGGTTTTGTACATATTTTTTCCTTACATAAGTGTACTTGTGTGATCACTGGAGGGGTATTTAAAATTCTACTACCTACCTTTTGTTGCAATATATTTACTATAGGGATGATATCCTCCACTGGCACATCTTTCTAGTTGATCACCTCTCCTATATATACCCAACAAACACACAAAGAAAACCTTTAGTTACTACTGCGTGTAGTACAGCGATGCTAGCTTCCCTTTTTATACCTGTAAAATTAAAATTCTCGGTTCTACTTGAATGCCAAGGTTGCATATTTAGGAATCAATCCAAACACTGTCTAGTCAGGTAGATACAAAAAAAATATCTTTTGATCAGGCACTGAGTGGGAGTATTTAGTTTGTTATATAGGTGGTTAATGAGGGTCAGGTGTGCAGTCTACATTGTGGCAGTCTTGTAGTTTTATAAACTGTCCATAAATGGCAGTAAGAGCAAGGAACTCAAAATCTTCTACAGACTCTAGCAACAGGGGCTCTGCAACCCAAGCTCAGCCACAAGGGCTGATTGATACATATCGTATTGTTACAGAAGAATGGGGTAGCCTCTGGGTAGGTATACTTTCAATTTACATATTGCTGCATATGCTCTATGTTATACCAAAGTACTGTTTGCCACAGAGAAGCTTTGATGTATTCTGTTTCCACCCTGAATATGTATATTCATGCAACTGAGACCTCTGTTTTATAGCAAATTAGGAACAGGTTTAACAGGTCCTGTTTTGGACAGCTATAAATGGATGGGTGGTGCAGGATTTTGTATTTATAAATGTAAATGTGGTAAATTACTCCTATTGTTGCACACCATGGCTCATTATACATGGATGGAGAAGTTCTCCATTTTCTCTTTAAGCTGTTACAGGAATTACCGGATCAAAAAACCGGAGCACATATAGCCTTTTCTTATTAACACTTGGTACTACAGTATGTGTAACAGTGGACCAACTTATAGTAACCAATCACGATACAACTGTCAATAATTTATTGCAAACTGAAACATGATTGGCTGTTACAGGTTACTAAAATTTGCACAACATCTTACTGAAAAAACTTGATGTGGAATTGAAGTGGACCTGTAAGCGGTAACCACGGCCTGGACAGGGTTAACACGGGCCATGGACGCCGCTCGCCTACGGCTATGTGGCCATGCCTGTGTCTTCTCCAGCGGAACTAGTGGCTGCATGGGCTGAGCTGTGTCTCTCTCACACACAGCTCAGCCTCAGAGCCGATGCTGATAGTTCCGCTTTCTGCTTCTAGACTGGGACAAAAAATATGCCCAGGCATTTTAGACTGAGCAGCCAACTTTTCCAGGGACCCTGGGGGGGGGGGGGGGTTGCTGGTAGACCTTTTTCGGGGGTAGCTGGTGTCGGTCCTCCACCTGTAATGTGCAGGGTCACTGTGATATAAAAGGGACTGCACTGTAAAGGGGCACTGCAATGATTACAGTGCCCCTTTACAGTGCAGTCCCCTTTATATTATAGTGTCCCAGTCCTATTGTGGCCATAAAATGCTAGTACTGACTGTCTTCTATTGTGCCCACACTGCCCAGTGACACTGACCTGCTCTCTCTCTGGTTGTGCTGGACAGCATGGCGCTCTCTCTCTCTGGTGGTGCTGAGCAGCATGCTGCTCTCTCCCTGGTGGTGCTGGACAACGTGGCAATCTCTTTCTGGTGGTTTGGTACAGCGTGGCTCTCTCTGGTGGTGTGATACAGCGTGGCTCTGTCTCTCTGGTGATGAAGGCAATGCTGTATCCTGGCCTAGGCCGACAAGCCTCAAGCCTAGGGCAGCACTTTGCAGGGGGGCAGCACGGAAAGAATCCCCACCACCTTGCGCTACACTATTAGTGTAGCGCCATTCTTATGGGGTGGACTGGGCTGAGAGGCAAAATAGTCTAGTGCCCCCATAAAGCGGCCGCACTGCTTCAGGTATGTGGGCGGCCGGCATTCCACAACTGTTGGGGGGGGCGCCGCTTCTAATTTTGACTGTCCTATCATCCTGACCACAAACCTTCCTCACTGTGCTATATGTTTTATATGGTTATATATTCTTAGTACTCTCCATAAAATTATCAGAAATTTGTGCTTAAAGTAGAACTATAGGCAACACTTTTTTTTTTTCATTTTGGATAGAGCAAGGGAGGGCTATAGCCCCTATCAGTTTATTTTTTACCATCCCTGTCCCATTGCAGAGATTTTCCTTCACTTCCTGCCCCATAGCCAAACAGGAAGTGAGAGGAAATCTATGCAAATTAAGGGAATCCATTGCCCCCCCCGGCCCTCAGAACTAGTGTCCCCACTCGAAAATTTCAGGGCAGGTCTTAAACAGCAAGGGGTGTGGCCTTGACAGTAAGGGGTGGGTCATATTTAAATTAGGGGGTACAGGAGATTAGTCAGGCCTAGGGCAGCACAAATCCTAAATACACTACTGGGTGTAGGTACAGGGTGGCTCTCTCTCTGGTGGTGCGGGTGCAGTGTGGCTCTCTCTGTTGGTGCGGGTACAGTGTGGCTCTCTCTGGTGGTGCATGTACAGCGTGGCTCTCGCTCTCTGGTGGTGCGGGTACAGCGTGGCTCTATCTGGTGGTGCCGGTACAGAGTGGCTCTATCTGATGGTGTGGGTACAGTGTGGCTCTCTCTGGTGGTGCAGGTGCAGCGTGGCTCTCGCTCTCTGGTGGTGCGGGTACAGCGTGGCTCTATCTGATGGTGCCGGTACAGAGTGGCTCTATCTGGTGGCGCGTGTACAGCGTGGCTCTCTCTGGTGGTGCGGGTACAGCATGGCTCTCGCTCTCTGGTGGTGTGGGTACAGTGCGGCTCTCTCTGGAGGTGCCGGTACAGCGTGGCTCTCGCTCTCTGGTGGTGCGGGTACAGCGTAGCTCTATCTGGTGGTGCCGGTACAGAGTGGCTCTATATGGTGGCGAGGGTACAGCGTGGCTCTCTCTGGTGGTGCGGGTACAGCGTGACTCTCGCTCTCTGGTGGTGTGGGTACAGCATGACTCTCATGGCTCTCTCTGGTGGTGCGGATACAGTGTGACTCTCGTGGCTCTATCTGGTGGTGCAGTACAGCTTGGCTCTCTCTCTCTCTGGTGCGGGTACAGCGTGGCTCTATCTGGTGGTGTGGTACACTGGTGGTGCTGGGGCTATTAGTTCCCCCAGCACAGTCCTCTTTCTTTTTCCATGTCTCCTGTAGTAGCTGCTACAGTGTAGCACTCCTCAGCTTGTTTCCGGGTTTTCTCTTTTCCCCCCAGCAGAGTGCATGCTGGGGACTGTAGCCTGTTCCCTGCTGAGAACAATTGGGCTATCAATCTCTGGGACTACATTTCCCATGATGCCCATCTAGTTTCTTCTGCTTGGCCCACCACAGTGGCCAATGGGGAGGGAAGAATAACAGGCAGGAAACTTTCTCTTCTGCCATGCTGCTGACATGAGAAGGGGGGCGAGCGGGGGAAACAGTTTTTTTTATATAATTGTGGCAGCCACAATCCCACGCTGTGGGCACTAATATATGCCCACTTTTTCAATGGCTGACGGTGGTTGTAGTTCATTCATTTACAGAACTATGTGAATGAATAACGTAGTCCTGCACAGTGGCACTCTTAAATTCTTAAAACAGGCGCAGGGAGAAGATCCCTGACCCTCTGTCACAGCAGGGGATGGGGAGGGGGTGCAGGCAGGTGCTTCTTAGTAATGTGTTACATATTACTACCTAAATACAGGTGTAACATGTAATATATTACAAGAGGAGAGGATAACTTATCCTTTAAAGCAGGGACCAGCCAAATTTCCATCCATATATGGGCAGGGTGGTAGTACAGAAGTCAACCTACAGATTTACTTTATTTTTTTACTGTATTCATTTTTTGATGTCTTGTTTATTGATTGGGATACATTTTTGCACCTGGATCCTTTTGCTGTAGTCCTCCCCCTGTACATATGTCATTTGTAATTTGAAATTTTGGGTTAGGTAGTCTCACTTCTAGTGCTGCGCACTATTTTTTTGAGTTGGAAAAATGTGATACTTTTGCAATTCCTAAAGATGACTCCTCAATTATCATTATCTCTTTAAACAGTGGGGCAAAAAAGTATTTAGTCAGCCACCAATTGTGTAAGTTCTCCCACTTAAAAAGATGAGAGAGGCCTGTAATTGTCATCATAGGTATACCTCAACTATGAGAGACAAAATGTGGAAACAAATCCAGACAATCACATTGTCTGATTTATGAAAGAATTTATTTGCAAATTATGGTGGAAAATAAGTATTTGGTCACCTACAAACAAGCAAGATTTCTGGCTCTCACAGACCTGTATCTTCTTCTTTAAGAGGCTCCTCTGTCCTCCACTCTTTACCTGTAATAATGGCACCTGTTTGAACTTGTTATCAGTATAAAAGACACCTGTCCACAACCTCAAACAGTCACACTCCAATCTCCACTATGGTGAAGACCAAAGAGCTGTCGAAGGACACCAGAAACAAAATTGTAGACCTGCACCAGGCTGGAAAGACTGAATCTGCAATAGGAAAGCAGCTTGGTGTGAAGAAATTAACTGTGGGAGCAATAATTAGAAAATAGAAGACATACAAAACCACTGATAATCTCCCTCGATCTGGGGCTCCACGCAAGATCTCACCCTGTGGGGTCAAAATGATCACAAGAACAGTGAGCAAAAATCCCAGAACCACATGGGGGGACCTAGTGAATGACCTGCAGAGAGCTGGGACCAACGTAAAAAAGGCTACCATCTGTAACACACTACGCCGCCAGGGACTCAGATCCTGCAGTGCCAGACGTGTCCCCTTCTTAAGCCAGTACATGTCCGGGCCCGTCTGAGGTTTGCTAGAGAGCATTTGGATGATAAAGAAGAGGATTGGGAGAATGTCATATGGTCAGATGAAACCAAAGTAGAACTGTTTGGTAGAAACACGACTCATCATGTTTGGAGGAGAGAGAATGCTAAGTTGCAACCAAAGAGCACCATACATACTGTGAAGCATGGGGGTGGCAACATCATGCTTTGGGGCTGTTTCTCTGCAAAGGGAACAGGACGACTGATCCGTGTACATGAAAGAATTAATGGGGCCATGTATCGTGAGATTTTGAGTGCAAAACTCCTCCCATCAGCAAGGGCATTGAAGATGAAACGTGACTGCGTCTTTCAGCATGACAATGAACCCAAAACACACTGCTCGGGCAGCAAAGGAGTGGCTTCGTAAGAAGCATTTCAAAGTCCTGGAGTGGCCTACCCAGTCTCCAGATCTCAACCCCATAGAAAATCTTTCGAGGGAGTTGAAAGTCCCTGTTGCCTATCGACAGCCCCCAAACATCACTGCTCTAGACGAGCGACACTTTAGGGTAAGAGTATCCATTCCCTCTGTTGTTCCATATACACACCTGTGGTTACTGCATGGAGAAGTCTGCTTCCTCATATTTGTCAACAGCAGAAGAAACATCTTTCAAAATATTTATTCTGAATAGACTATACAGCACCACACAGAGGAGCTCTTAGAACTGCCCAGACTACATAAGGAGTGCCGGTAAGATTGTGTGGGACTTGGTGTTACCCTTATCCGTACGTGGACAATTATTACACAAGCGTGCCACTTTTTAGTCACCTTGTTGATTGTGGAATTGGCGCATGTGGCACCGTGTGATCTAATAGTCGGGGTTTCCCCCAACGGCTTGTAAAGTCCCGACTTAGACGGGGGGAGAGAGCCTGCTTGAAATGTAATAATTTGTTAGCAGTGATGTGGAGGGATACATCGAATCTTTTCGTTCTGTCCTCCCTTCACGCAGATACGACTGTCCAAATTTCTACAGCGACTGGTGTAGTGGAGAAACCCCTCTGTGTCCACGAATATAACCTTAATATGAGAGGGGTGGACCTCACGACCAGTTGTTGACGCTGTACCTATTAGCCTGTGAGGCCAGACACTGGTATACAAAAAGTGTCTGTATATTTATTCCAATTGGCTCTGCTGAATGCTTTTGTGCTATACAAAGCTTCAGGATGAACTGGATCCTTCCTAAAATTCCAGGAAGAGATCATCGCAGCCCTTCTGTTTCCAGACGGTGCTGTGGCCCACCTTCCCAATGCAAATGTAGTGAGCTGGCTGCATGAGAGGCATATATCCTCCCTGGTACCCCTACCCAAAGAAACCCAAAAAAAAGATGTCTGCAGAAAACGCGGATATAAGCGTGACACCCACTTTTATTGTCCCTCCTGTCCAGACCAACCTGGTTTCTGCATTGGTGACTGTTTCAAGCGCTACCACACACTAGTGGAGTATTAGCGTAGGGTACAGCATTGCACAGTCCTAGAGCACACTTACACAGGGTCTCAAAAGATGCGATGGCCATCACATTTTGAGAGATCCTAATCTGGAATGTTTACAGTTACAGTTTATAGTTTATAAATATGCAATAAATAAATGAATAAAAAAAACACATAAAAAAAAGCAAAACAAAAAGAAAAAAGCCAAAAAGAGTTGTTTTATTTTTCTTCTCTATCTATTTTTCTCTCTCTTATGTTCGCTCTCTATTGTCCTCTCTATTGTTCGCTCTCTATTGTTCTATATCTATTGTTCTCTCTCTATTATTACTGTATTCTAGAACTGTAATGTTTTATTTTTACTGTGTTTTGTTGTATTGTATGTCTTACTGCTGTACTGTAATGTTACTTTGTTTATTGTTAACCATCATTTGCTTAGCAGGTACACAATTCAGCTGCAGCACAGGTTTATCTATTCTGACAGCAACAGCGTTTGCTCCCACGATATGTAAAGTTGTGACTCCAGCGCTGTAGGAGGTGATTTCACCAACACCGTTAAAAAAAGAGCATATATGCCTAAGCATGGGGGCAGGGGTGGAGGGGAGATTTGCTCCTAACATTAGGGACGGATTGCCCCCATGCTTTGGCATATATTTTTTAGGCACAGATTGCGATAAAAAAGTTGTTTTATTGAGTTAATGTTTTATTGTTACCATTGTTTGCTTTTCAGTTACACCATTCAGCTGATTTATTTATCTTGACAGGAACAGCATTTGTTCTCACTATACGTAAATCAGCGACTCCAGCACTGTAGGAGGTGATTTCACTACCACAGTTAAAAAAAAATGGTGCATGTATGTCCATCATTAGAAGTGGGTAGATGAAGGACGGTATTTTAATGGCGGGCATACCCACCGATCAACCGTTTTTTTTTTCGTTCAGTCTACAGGCTGCATGAAAAAAAGAACATTACAATATATGCCTAACAAGGACCAGCAACGTACTGTATGTTGCTGGACTTTAAATGGTTATACCAGAATGATGCCTGCAGGTTTCGGTATGATCTTGGTATCGTTCTTTTCAGCCAGCGGTCGGCTTTCAGGTAAAAGCAATCCTAGCAACTAATTAGCCTCTAGACTGCTTTTACAAGCAGTGGGAGGGAATTCCCCCACCCTCCCGCCGTCTGGTTTTCTCTGGCTCTCCTGTCCCACCAGGGAACCCAAGAATGCAGCCGGTGGTTCCGCCAGCTGACCATAGAGCTGATCAGAGACCAGAATGGCTCCAATCATCTCTATGACCTAAGAAACTGGAAGCTGCGAGCATTTCATGACTTAGGTTTCGCCAGATATAAACAGCGCCATTGGGAAATTGGGAAAGCATTTTATCATACCAATCTTAGTGTGGTCAGATGCTTTGAGGGCAGAACCCAATTTTTTCAAAAAAAGAGTACCTGTCACTACTTATTGCTATCATAGGGGATATTTACATTCCCTGAGATAACAATAAAATGATTAAAAAAATGAAATAAACAGTTTAAAAGTCAAATAAAAAAGCAAAATAATTAATAAAAAAATAATAATAAAAAAAAAGCACCTCTGTCCCCCTGTGCTCACGCGCAAAGGCAAATGCAAGCGTCCGTCTCGTGTCGTATGTAAACAGCAATTTCACCATGTATGTGAGGTATCACCATGAACGTCAGATCGAGGGCAGTAATTTTAGCAGTAGACCTCCTCTGTGAATCTAAAGTGGTAGTTTGTTGCTGCTGCACGTTTGTTAGCAATTATAAAGCATGTCGTGTTTGGTATCCATGTAATCTTTTTTATCTCATGAAACATATGGGCAATATAGTGTGTTTTAATGCATTAAAATTAAAAAAGTGTTTTTTCCAAACAAATTGTGTTTGGAAAATCGCTGCACAAATATTGTGTGAAAAAAAAAATTGCAACACCTACCATTTTAATCTGTAGGGCCTTTGCTTTAAAAAATATATATAATGTTTGGGAGTTCAAAGTAAATTTCTAGCAAAAAAAAAAATTTCATGTAAACAAAAGGTGTCAGAAAGGGCTTTGTGGTTAGAATAGTGGGTGATGTGTGACATAAGCTTCTAATGTTGTGCATAAAATGCCAGGACAGTTCAAACCCCCCCCCCCCCCAAAATGACCCATTTTTGCAACACCCCAAGCTATTTGCTAATAGGCAAGTTGAGTCCGTGGAATATTTTATATTTTGCCACAAGTTTTGGGAAAATTACAAACTTTTTTTTTTTTTTTTGCACAAAGTTGTCAGTAAATGATATATTGCTCAAACATGCCATAGGCATATGTGGAATTACACCCCAAAATACATTCTGCTGCTTCTCCTGAGTACGGGGATACCACATGTGTGGGACTTTTTGGGAGCCTAGCCGCATACGGTGGCCTGAAAACCAAGCACCGCCTTCAGGATTTCTAAGGGCGTAACTTTTTGATTTCACTCCTCACTACCTATCACAGTTTCGAAGGCCATAAAATGCCAAGATAGCACAAAACCCCCCCAAATTACCCCATTTTGGAAAGTAGACACCCCCAGCTATTTGCTGAGAGGCATGGTGAGTATTTTGCAGCTCTCATTTGTTTTTGAAAATGAAGAAAGACAAGAAAAAATTTTTTTTTTCTTTTTTCAATTTTCAAAACTTTGTGACAAAAAGTGAGGTCTGCAAAATACCCACTATATCTCTCAGCAAATAGCTTGGGGTGTCTACCTTCCAAAATGGGGTCATTTGGGGGGTTTTGTGCCACCTGGGCATTCCATGGCCTCCGAAACTGTGATAGGCAGTGAAGAGTGAAATAAAAAATTTACACCCTTAGAAAGCCTGAAGGCGGTGCTTGGTTTTCGGGGTCCCGTACGCGGGTAGGCTCCCAAAAAGTCTCACACATGTGGTATCTCCTTACTCAGGAGAAGCAACAGAATGTATTTTGGGGTGTAATTTCACATATTCCCATGGCATGTTTGAGCAATATATCATTTAGTGACAACTTTGTGCAAAAAAAAAATGTGTCTTTTTCCCACAACTTGTGTTACAATATAAAATATTCCATGGACTCGACATGCCTCTCAGCAAATAGCTTGGGGTGTCTACTTTCCAAAATGGGTTCATTTGGGGGGGTTTTGAACTGTCCTGGCATTTAGAAGCTTATGTCACACATCACCCACTCGTCTAATCACTTGAAGACAAAGCCCATTCTGACACTTTTTGTTTACATGAAAAAACTATTTTTTTTTTGTAAGAAAATTACTTTGAACCCCCAAACATTATATATTTTTTTAAAGCAAATGCCCTACAGATTAAAATGGTGGGAGTTTCAGTTTTTTTTTTCACACAGTATTTGCGCAGCGATTTTTCAAACGCATTTTTTTGGGAAAAAACACACTTTTTAAAATTTTAATGCACTAAAACACACTATATTGCCCAAATGTTTGATGAAATAAAAAAGATGATCTTAGGCTGAGGACATGGAAACCAAACACGACATGCTTTAAAATTGCGCACAAACGTGCAGTGGCGACAAACTAAATACATTTTTAAAAGCATTTAAAAGCCTTTACAGGTTACCACTTTAGATTTACAGAGGAGGTCTACTGCTAAAATTACTGCCCTCGATCTGACCTTCGCGGTGATACCTCACATGCATGGTGCAATGGCTGTTTACATTTGACGCTAGACCGATGCTTGCGTTCGCCTTTGCGCGAGAGCAGGGGGGGACAGGGATGCTTTTTTCTTTTATTATTTATTTATTTATTTTTTTGCTTTTTCTTATTTTTAAACTGTTCCTTTTTTTTTTATTTTTTTTATTTTTATCATTTTTATTGTTATCTCAGGGAATGTAAATATCCCCTATGATAGCAATAGGTAGTGACAGGTACTCTTTTTTGAAAACTTGGGGTCTATTGTGGACCCTAGATCTCCCCTCTGCCCTCAAAGCATCTGACCACACCAAGATCAGTGTGATAAAATGCTTTCCCAATTTCCCAATGGCGCTGTTTACATCCGGCAAAATCTAAGTCATAAAATGCTCGTAGCTTCCGGTTTCTTAGGCCATAGAGATTTTTGGAGCCATTCTGGTCTCCGATCAGCTCTATGGTCAGCTGGCCGAATCACCGGCTGCATTCTCAGGTTCCCTGTAGGGACAGGAGAACCAGAGAAAAACATGGAAGACGGTGGGGGGGGGGGGGGGGGCTTTCCCTCCCACTGCTTGTAAAAGCAGTATAGAGGCTAATTAGCCGCTAGGATTGCTTTTACATGAAAGCCGACCGCTGGCTGGAAGGAATGATACCAAGATGATACCTAAACCTGCAGGCATCATTCTGGTATAACCACTCAAAGTCCAGCAACATACCAGCACGTTGCTGGTACTTGTTGGGCATACATTGTAAACTTTTTTTTCATGTAGCCTGTGGGCTGAATGAAAAAAGGAGATTGATTGGTGGGTATGCCCACCAATAGAATACTTCCCTTCATCCACCCACTTCTAATGATGGGCATACATGCACCGTTTATATATGCCGAAGCATGGGGGCATCCGCCCCAAAAGGTAGGAGCAAATCGCTCCTTCGCCTCTGCTGCCCCCATGCTTCGGCATATATGCTCTTTTTTTTAACTGTGGTGGTGAAATCACCTCCGACAGTGCTGGAGTCACGGCTTTATGTATCGTGGGAACTGTTGCTGTCAAGATAAATAAATCCACTCTGCAGCTGAATGGCGTACCTGAAAACAAAAAAATTGTTAACAATAAAACACAGTAAATAGTAAAGTATAAAAAAATTGCATACCTATAAAGCAAACATGATAAAACATAATAACAATAAAACATTGCAGAATAGAATACAGTAAAAAAGAGCAGAACAATAGGGAGAGAATAGAGAGAGAATAATAAAACTATTTTTGTTTTTTTTATTTAATATATTTTTTTGTGTTTTTTTTTTTTACACTTTTTTTTGTAACTGTAACTTTTGTAACTGTAACCAGTCCCAGGTTAGGGTCAATCAAAAAGCAATGGCATATTGGGAGACCCTGTGAAAGTGTGCCTAGTCTGTGCAGTGACAAATATACACAAATGATGACCACTATGTGTAAAATAATACTGAAATTAAACTTGGTGTTGTATGCAGACAAATCAAAGTGTGTGATAAACCTCAAATAAAAATAAGTAAAAAAATAATGTCCAAAAGTGGAAACAGAAAGTTCAATAAAACAAGTGTTGGAGTAGTGAATCAGGGACACAACTCTATCCGTGATGGAAACATCCAATGGGAGGACCATCAAATAATAAACGAGATGTGGATGCTCTTACCGGATACGGTGGACTCTAATTCCGGTAGCATAGAGTCAAACATCAGGCAAGTGTGTAAATGGCCTCCAGAGTAGGATCCCAGGGGAAGATGGATGGCTTCCGGATCAACCTGATCTCAGGACCGTCAAGGCTGGATCTTGATGATGGGTGCAAAGTACAGACATCCACTCACATCCAGACGATATGTGGGAAAAAAAGGATATGCTTCCACATGCAGGTCAAAAAAGGTTGTTTATTGCTAAAACCACCATACAGATAAAAGTGATCACAAATGATAAAAATGGAAGGCAATGTAGAAAGTGACAATGGCCCTACGCGTTTCGACCAATGGTCCTTCAACAGGGGTATATGCAGTACTGTACCCTAGGCTAATACTCAACTAGTGTATGGTAGCGTTCAAAACATTCACCAATGCAAAGACCAGGATTGTCAGGACAGGAGGGACAATAATAGCGGGTGTCACGCCTATATCCGCGCTTGCTGCAGACACAACATCTTTTTTGGGGGGCTCGTTGGGTAGAGGTACTCGGGAGGACATAAAGAAAATGCCTCTCATGCAGCCGGCTTATTGCATTTGGTTGGGGAAGGTGAGGTGGAGCACCGTCTGGAAACAGAAGGACTCTGACGATCTCTTCCTGGAATTTAAGGAAGGATCCAGTCCGTCCTGAAGCTCTGTATAGCACATGAGCGTTCAGCAAAGCCAATTGAAATAAATATACAGATACTTTCTTGTACCAGCGTCTGGCCCTACGGGCAATTAGGTACGGTGCCAACAACTGGTCGTTGAGGTCCACCCCTCCCATATTTTGGTTATATTCATGGACACAGAGGGGTTTTTCCACAACACCAGTCACCGTAGTAATTTGGACCGTCGTGTCTGCATGAAGGGAGGTAAGAACGAAAACATTCTTATTATACTTCCACTTCATAGCGACCAAGTTATTACACTGCAAGCAGGCTCTCTCCCCCAGCCTAAGACGGGAATCTACTAGCTGCTGGGGAAAGTCCCAGTGATTAGGTCGCATGGTGCCACTTGCTCCAATCTGCTGATCAAACAAGTGACTAAAAAGTGGCATGCTCGTGTAACAATTGTCCACATATAAGTGGTACCCCTTTCTGAATAAGGGTGACACCAAGTCCCACACAATCTTGCCAGCGCTTCCTATGTAGTCAGGGCAGTTTGTCGGCTCTGCGTGGCTATCTTTTCCCTCGTAAACCATAAAACTACATGTATAGCCTGTGGCCCTGTCACAGAGCTTATACATCTTGACAGGGCTATTTTTCAGGGGGAACTTGGTGGAACTCAGTTCCACCACCTCTGGCTCAGACCTATTGGTGCCTGCTCACCACAATCACTTGTAAACACAGAAGTCTGGTTTCTGTGTTTACAAGTGAAAGCTCTGCACTTCGTGTGTAACCCCCACCAACACTACACTCTGTATGTAATGCAATCCTGATATGTTATGCCCCTTTAAGACCCTTCTACTGTTTGTGAAATATGACCACACCCACTATTTGATGTGATTTGGAGGGTGTGTATGGGGGGAGGGGTTTTGGGGGGTCGTGGTTGAGTTCCAGCACCTATTATTTGAGAAAAAAAGCCCTGCATCTTGACCCCGTATCTGGTACTCTTGCTGGGAAGGTACTGCTTGAATGACAAGCGGCCAGAAAACGTAATCAGGGACTCATCAACGCAGACAACTTGATGGGGAGTAAACAAGTCTGTAAAACGTTGGTTGAAGTGGTTTACGAGGGGCCGAATTTTGTAGAGCCGATCATATTCAGGGTCTCCACGAGGACGACAGAGTTCATTGTCATTGAAGTGCATGAACCGCAAGATCTGCTCATATCGTGCCCTGGTCATGGAAGCAGAGAACACTAACCGCAACTCACTCTTTTTAGTTATGCCCATGTTGAGGGAAAGGCCCAGAAAGAGCTTAAATTCGGAAACCGTAATTGGTCTCCAATCTCTGGCAAGGGAGGACTGGGGAATAGTGGCGATGTGTTGACCAGCGTACAAATTGCTTTGGTCCACAATAGATCTATAGTGATCTTCGAAAAAAAATCAAGTGACGTAAAATCAGCTGTTTCCACCTGAATGCTAGGTTGGCCAGTGAATGGGGGAAGTACGGGTGATGCAGAAGTGGTGGGTTCCCAATTAGGATTGGCGAATGCAGCAGGAAGGGCACTATGGGCATGACGGGCCTGTGTTCGTCTTCTTGGTGGCAGTACACTACTTGTGCTTGCCACCTCACCAGCTTGAACTGCACTTATGGGACTCGCCACGTCACCACGTGATATGGCAGTGCTGGATTGACTATGACCAGGGTGTACTAGGCTGCTGGTGCTTGCCAGTTCACCAGAAGGAATAGCGGCGCTAGTACTGCTCTGCTCCATACGAGGGACCTGTGGTTCTTGCACATCAACGACAGAAGAAGAAGGGGTCTGGTACGCCTGACCTTGGCAGGGACCACAACTCCGTCATCAGAGCTATCTGTTATGGAGCTGCTGCTGTCTACAGGTTCATATTCTGAGCTTGAATCTGACAGATGAGTGACTTCCTCTTCACTTCATCTGTCATGCTCACAAACGTGTAGGCCTCTTTACTAGTGCACCTTCGATTTGCCATTTTGGGCTCTTAATTTAGTGGTACACTATTGAGACTCACAGGTAAAAAAGCTCCTGAACTGTTAGCGACTGTATCAAAATGCTACCAGAAAAACTGTTAGCGATCGCAGGGATCAGGCCTGACTCTGCGAACGCTGCAGTTATGTGTGCTTAGTGTTTTGTAAGTGTCAGTGATCGATCGATACTGCACTTGGGTGGGCTGGGCTGGTCTCGGCGGAGGGGCTAAACGCAGGTGCTAGCAGGTATCTGGGCTGATCCCGCTAACACTGCGTTTTTGGGAACCCTAATCTGCTGGGGATGCTAGTATAGATCTGATCGGATCAGATATTGATCCGTTCAGAAACTATACCACTAAGGGAGGTGTATGCAGCATGCATGGGTGTTAGCGGTACTGGCACTAACCTGACGCTGCCTGGGGTGACGCAGACCCTATCTGACCCTAAAACTTAACTTATATCACCGCCGGGCAATCAGGGGGTTAAACCTTTATTAGGTAATAAACGGCGGGTGACCTGAAACTATAAAAAACAAATTAACTAACCAGCGTCACCCGTAACAGTTATACGGTGATCACTGGTGAAAGGGTTCACTAGGGGGCAATCAGGGGGTTAAAATCTTTACTAGGTAGTATATGAGGGTCCTTGACGCTATAAAACGCTGACGGCGAACCTAAATACTTACCTCCTTAACTAGCGTCACCTGTGACACTAATACAGCGATCAGAAAAATGATCACTTAGTGACACTGGCGACTGGGGGTGATCAAGGGGTTAATACTTTATTAGGGGGGGTTAGGGGGGTACCCTAGACCTAAAGGTGCCTAACACTAACTGCCCTACCACTTATAACTGTCACAAATGACACCAATGCAATAATCAGAAAAAATAAAAAAACTGCTATTGGTGTCACTGTGACAGGGGATACAGGGGGGTGATCGGGGGTGATCGGTGGGTGATTGGGGGGTGAAAAGTGTGCCTAGAGTGTTCAACTGTTAGTGTAGTGTTGTGCAGGCTTACTTGGATGTCTTCTGTCCTCAGCGCCAGAACGAAAAGACCGACACGAGGAGAGATGACATCACTTCCTCTGCCGCTGTTTACATTACAGCAGCAGAGGAAGATTGTCATTCGTTGGGAGCGATCGCGAGGGGGTGGCCACGAATGCGTGGCCTCCCCCTCAGCACAGATCACTCCCCTAACGATGCTGACCGCCTCGGGCACCGCAGGAGGCAAATCACGTACCAGGTACGTGATTTTGCCTGCCTGTGCCATTCTGCCGCAGCATATCTGCGTTAGGCGGTCGGCAAGTGGTTAAAGCAGCACAGTACCAAATTGTAAAAAGTGCTTTGGTCATTGAGCAGCCAAATCTTCTGGGGCTGAAGTGGTTAAGTAAAGCCAACTAAATTTTTCCAGTTTATAGAAAAGTTTAAGCTAGGAACACATACATTAACTTATTTATATCAAGTAATTTACACAGTGCTTTACATATACATTGTCATCAGTCCCTGCCCTCAAGGAGCATACAATCTAAGATCCCTAACTCACATTCATACATACACATACTAGGGCTAATTTACACAGGAGACGATTACCCTACCAGCATGTCTTTGGAGTGTGGGAGGAAACCTACACAGGCACAGAGAGAAAATGCAAACTGCAGGCAGGTAGTGTTGTGGTCGGGATTTGATCCAGCAACCCTTTTGCTGCTAGGCAAAAGTGCCAACCACTACACC
The DNA here is from genome assembly GCF_042186555.1 of Aquarana catesbeiana. Lineage (NCBI taxonomy): Eukaryota > Metazoa > Chordata > Amphibia > Anura > Ranidae > Aquarana > Aquarana catesbeiana. Next base: position 520,874,766 of record NC_133326.1, read on the forward strand.
ACTGTGCTGCCTTATTACTTTTGAGTAGGAGCCAATGGCTCCAGCTGCTGTGTGAGCCAGTGAGGGGAGAGAGACCCGTGAGAACATTGCTGGATCAGGATGGTGCTCATTTAATGTGGCTGAGGGGGGAGCTACACCCAGAAGGTTTTTTACCTTAATGCATATAAGCCTTTAGAACCACTTTAAGGCAAAAAATATCTTGACCACTTTAACCACTTCTGTTCTGGAACATTTTTTTTTGTTATTTGCACACATGTAAAAATCTTTATTTTTGGGTATAAAATTACTTTAAACCCCTAGAACATTATATATTTTCTGTAAGCAGAAGCCCTGTAGAATAAAAAGATAACAGTTGCAATTTTTTATGTTGCGCAACTGTTTATCAAACGCATATTTTCAGGAACAAATGCAATATGGATTTTAGTGCGGACACACACAATATAATACCCATTTTTTGGGAAAATAGAAAAACAGAGTTGCATTGAGTAAACAGATACTAAACATGTTGAGTCCTAAAACTGTGTACGCCCATAATATCGTGAAAAATGATAGTACCCCAAACTTTAAATAGGTGACTTTTAAAAGCCTTTACTGCTCATCGTTTAGAGTTAACTGTGAGCTCTGGTACTAGAATTATTGCTCTCACTCAGTTTGTGTGGTGTGATTGTGGTTTACATACATGGGTGTACCCTGTGCGCACATTTGCATTTGCGGGTGTGTTTAGGGTAACAAGGGTTACGGTTCATTATTTTAAAATACATTTTATTGTAATTTTATTTTTGAAACGTTTTTTATTTTTTTAACTTTATCGCTATCGCAAGCAGTTAATAAACCCCCATGGGATAGAATTGGGCAGGTAGCAGGTACTCTTTATGGAGACATTGGGGGTCTGTTAGACCCCAGTGTCTCCCCTGCTCTCCAAAGCAACTAATTGAGCAAAGATCTGTTTGGTTACAAGCTTCCCTGGCTGAATCAGCGTGCAATGCACATGGTTGTGGAAAGGTACTCTGGGCATAGTGTCTTCTCACTGTCTGTCAAACACCCTCTCAAAAAGGATCCACAATGGATCACTCTTCAGAGGGCTACCACAAGTGTGAACAAGCCCTGAAAGATTTTACACCCACTAACAACTAGTGGTTTGTAAACAGGGAGGGGGTCTAACCTTGTGTTTTACTGCCACTTGTCTTATAATTTGCTTTACTTTAGATCCAACTTCCATCTAGTGTTTACATGTTATGGGTCTGTATGTTGTCTCTTTTACCCTCCCCTAGTTTCCAGTTGCTCTAAATAAAGCAGAATAAACTCCAGTTATAAATCCTTATCAGATTTTTTTCTGAGTCCCATTGGAGAGACTTCTGTTTACAGATACTTCTCGTTTAACAACTTACCTGTTTAACGACCACTCAGACTCGCGACTAGGTCTCCTCAACTCAACGACGCGCTATACATCATTGTATTGTACAGTACAGTACAGAGTTTTCATTTGTGTTCTGTACTTATGCAAATTAAAACAACGTTATTGAGCTGGAGTTTTGTGTTTAGACCTTTTTTTTCACATTACAGTAGAGTACAGTAGTTAAAAATGCCTAAAATATTGATTACTTGTGACTCCTCATTTAACAACCAATTCGTTTAATAAACCTGGTCATCTGAACAGAACCTGGTCGTTAAATGAAGAGTACCTGTCCTGTACACACAAAAGAGAATGAGAGAAAATCTTCAAAGTGTGGATAATTTCCTCTAATGCCCCGTAAACACGATCAGAAATTCCGTCAGAAAAAACTTTTTCAGACGGAATTCCGCTCAAGCTTGCCTTGCATACACACGGTCACACAAAAGTTCTCTGAACTTTCGACCGTCAAGAACGCGGTAACGTACAACACTACGACGGGCCGAGAAAATGAAGTTCAATGCTTCCGAGCATGTGTCAAATTGTTTGCGAGCATGCGTGATTTTTTGCGTGTCCGAATTGCATACAGATGAACGCATTTTCAGATAGGAACTTTTTCCGACCGAAAAATAGAGAACCTGCTTTCAATCTTTTGCTGGCTGGAATTCTGCCAGCAAAAGTCCGATGGAGCATACACATGGTCGGAATTTCTGACCAAAAGCTCACATCCAACTTTTGCTGGCAGAATTTCTGATCGTGTGTATGGGGCATTGGAGTAGTTATCAAAACATACTACTTGAGGATTTCCTCTTTTTTTTTGTTTTGGTGACAACTCAAAATTTTGGTCTTTTCATTACTTTCAGACAATGGTTACTAATGGTCACCACCAACAAAAAATAAACGTTGTACGTTGTACAGTTGTGCTCACAAGTTTACATACCCTGGCAGAATTTATGATTTCTTGGCCATTTTTCACAGAATTTGAATGATAACACAAAAACTTTTCTTTCACTCATGGTTAGTGTTTGGCTGAAGCCATTTATTATCAATCAAGTGTGTTTACTCTTTTTAAATCATAATCACAACAGAAACTACATCAGAAAGACCCTGATCAAAAGTTTACATACCCCAGTTCTTAATACCGTGTATTGCCCCCTTTGACATCAATGACAGCTTGAAGTCTTTTGTGGTTTTTGTGGATGAGGCTCTTTATCTTCTCAGATGGTAAAGATACCCAGTCCTCTTGGCAAAAATCTTCCAGTTCCTGTAAATTCTTGGGCTGTCTTGCAAGAACTGCACGTTTGAGATCTCCCCAGAGTGGCTCAATGATATTGAGGTCAGGAGACTGAGACAGCCATTCCAGATCCTTCAATTTATTCTGGTGTAGCCAATGACAGGTTGACTTGACCTTGTGTTTTGGATCATTGCTATGAATGTCCAATTACGTCCCATACGCAGCTTCCTGGCTGATGAATGCAAATGTTCCTCCAGTATTTTTTGATAACATACTCCATTTATCTTGCCATCGATTTTGACCAAATTTTCTGTGCCTTTGTAGCTCACACATCATCAAAACATCAGCGATCCACCTCCGCGTTTCACAGTAGGAATGGTGTACCTTTCATCATAGGCCTTATTGACTCCTCTCCAAATGTAGTGTTTATGGTTGTGGCCAAAAAGATCAATTTTGGTCTCATCACTCCAAATGACTTTGTGCAAGAAGGGTTGAGGCTTGCCTCTGTGCTGTTTGGCGTTTTGTAAGCGGGATACTTTGTGGCATTTGCGTAGTAATGGCTTTCTTCTGGCGACTCGACCATGCAGCCCATCTTTCTTCAAGTATCTTCTTATTGTGCATCTTGAAACAGCCACACCACATTTTCAAAAGGTCCTGTATTTCACCTGAAGTTATTTATGGGTTTTTCTTTGCATCTTGAACAATTTTCCTGGCAGCTGTGGCTAAAATTTTAGTTGGTCTACCTGACCGTGGTTTGGTTTCAACAGAACCCCTCATTTTCCCCTACTTGATTAGAGTTTGAACACTGCTAATTGGCATTCTCAATTCCTTGGATATCTTTTTATATCCCTTTCCTGTTTTTTACAATTCAACTTCCTTTTCCTGTAGACCCTTTGACAATTCTTTTACTTTCCCCATGACTCAGAAACCAGAAACCTCAGTGCAGCACTGGATGAAAGATACAAGGGTCTGTCAGGAGTCCAGAAACTGTCAGGGACATGGCATGTGCAGACATGCATTAGCAGGTACCTGTCTTGCCGGGCATAGGCTAAAGTCTATGTGCAGGGGCAGGAACATTAGCGCTAACAGGCGAACGCACATTAGCGCTAACAGGCGAACGCACATGCGTGAAATTACTCGCATACGTTAGCCATTAATGCTGGTGCCAAATGGCCTATATAAAGACAGCAGCTACACTAGTGCAGCTTTACCCTTTGCTCTGATCATGTGCCTGTATCTGATCCAGTATTTGACCCGGCTTTCTGACCACGCTGCTGTCTCCAGTCCTGAACTTTGGCTTGTCTTGACCCTGATTATTCCTGCCTGATTTCCTGTTGCCAAACCCAGCTTGAACTCTGACCATTCTCTGCCTGCTGTTTATGATAGACTGATCCTCCGTGTATGACCTGGCTTGTCTGACTCTGCTCCAGTCTTCTGTTTCCAGTCTGTGTAGTTCCAGTACTACCGTCCTGCATCTACAACTTACCCGTTGTTCCTTCTACCTTCTGCTGCTCAGCAATCCAGTCTGGTCCTGCTACTCATCAGCTGCCACTACCGCTACCAACGGAGGACTTTGCAGGCGCTCTTACCTCATCATGTTCTCGCTGCCACTATTGCAACTTCAGTGGTCCTTGAGCCGGGGCTGTACAAGAGGTCTCCCTCCACTCATTAGGCTCTCCCAGATGGTAAGTTTATTATTCATATTCTCTGAAAAATGGCCAAGAAATCATAAATTCTGCCAGGGTATGTAAACTTATGAGCACAACTGTATCTCTCCAGACCCCAAAACTAAGGTTCTAATCCTCTAAATCTAAATCTAAAAGTTTGTATTTACACACTTTAAGGGTATAGGTTTACTTTACTTAGTGATGTACAGTAGATAAGTGTCTCATATCATTTTTTAATCAGCCATAAAGTAGGTGTAACTCCAGTGCAAATTATAATGTAACTTGCATGCTAAAGTGATGATTTACCAGCTCTGCCATGTGTTCATACCATTGTGTGCACTCATATGTTTTGCCAAGCTGCTAGCAGGTTGAATCACCCGTGTGCTGCCTACATTTCCAGGAAGTCACATCCTTGCATTGGGTCTGCTGCTCCACCCAGTTGATGTGGCCATTGCAATTAGAGATTCTAGTTCATCCCTTAAATTACTGGTGTATCTAAGTCCCGGGTGCCCAACCTGCAGCCTGATTGCCACGTGCGGTTTGTTGAGCGGCCCCTTTTGGTGATCGACCCTTTCTGTGTTGGGACTGTGATTTGTAAAGGAGTAACAGCAGACTGTCCCCAGTCACTTAATGTCTTCTGCAGCATGTCTCCAGTCTCCAACCTAACCTGTAGCATTTCAAAAGTTTCAAGCTAATATATGCAGTTTGGTCCCGAATTGAAATCCGGACAAATTTTCGATTTTTCGAAAATTCAGATGTATTCGAATTTCCAAATTACAATATTACAGAATTTAAACGAATCCAAAATATCGAAATAAAATTCGGACAGAATTCGAATTCAAATTGATTAGAATAGTTTTCGAATCAATTTCGAATAGTTTTGGAATTCAAAGCGTTTTCGAATTCGATTAGATTTCCAATTTCCAAAGAGGATAAAATAGAATAGAAAATGAAGGAATATAATAAAAAAAAATAGATAGATAAAACAGAAATTAAAAGAATAAAATATAATAGTGTAAAACAGAACAAAATAGAAAATAAAAGAATAGAATAAAATAGAATAGAATAGAAAAAAATAAAAACACAATAGAATAGAATACAATAGAAAGAATATACCATTTCCCAAAATCCAAATAGAATCAATTTGAATTTGAATAGAAAAGAATAAATTAGAATAGAATAGAAAATAACAGAATAGCTTTGAAAAAAACAACAGAATAGCATAGAAAAAACATAACCTTCCGTAATTTGAATTTTGAATAGAATACATTTGAATAGAAAATAATAGAATAGAATAGAAAATAATAGAATAGAATAAACAAATAGAAAAAGAATAACATTAAAAAAAAACAAAAAACAATAAAATAGAGTAGAAAGAATATAACCATTTCCCAAAATTCAAATAGAATCAATTTGAAGTTGAATAGAATAGAAAAGAATAGATAATAGGAAGATAGTTATATTCTTTTTATTCTATTCTGATGTTTTTTTTTCTATACTATTCTGTTATTTTCTATTCTATTCTAATCTATTATTTTCTATTCTATTCAAATTTGAATTTCTATTCTATTCTTTTGTTTTTTGAATTATATTCTTTTCTATTCTATTTGAATTTCAGAAGATGGTTATATTCTTTCTATTTTATTCTATTTTTTTTTATTATATTCTATTCGTTTCTATTCTATTCAATTCTATTCTATTATTTTCTATTCTATTTTGTTCCATTTTACTCTATTATCTTCTATTATTTTATTTTCTATTATTTTTTTTTCTCTATTATATTTTTTTCTCTGCTATTTTATTCTCTTTGGAAATTGGAAAACTATTCAAATTTGAAAACTATTTGAATTTGAAAACTTTTAGAATTCAAAAACTATTCGAAATTGATTAGTAAACTATTCAAATCAATTCGAATTTCCGAAAATTCTAATCGATTCGAATACGAATAAACGAAACGAATTCCGAAAACAAATTAAACAGGTCAAACGAATATAACTAAACAAATTTATGTAAATAGTGAATTGAAACGAAACTAAATTAATTTTTTCATTCTGCACATGTCTACTGATTTCCTCAAGTTTGTCTGTACATGTACTGAACATTATGTGTGGCCCTCTGGGTATGTTAGGGGCCACAGTTGAGCCTCCTATACCTCGTAAGCTGACAACCACTGATCTATGTTCTACAGATTCCATAATTTTAAGAAAAGAGTTAAAGTGGTTGTAACGGCTGAAGGTTTTTAACTTTCATGCTCTCTATGAATGAAGGTAAAAAACATGCATTATATGCATGAAGGTAAAAAACCTTTAGTGTGTAGCTCCCCTCAGCAGCCCCCCTTATACTCCTTTGAGCTCAATCCAGCAATGTGCATGAGAGCACCTGCTCTCCTGCCTCTCTCCCTCCTCATCGGCTCAGAGACAGCAGCGGGAGCCATTGGCTCCCACTGCTGTCAATCACAGGCAGTGAGCAAGGGGCAGGGCCAAGCGACACTTTGTGTGTCTCTTATGCTGGCCATACGCTATACGAAAAATTGGCCAAACCGATTTTCAAAAAACGAACATTCGGCCGTGAGAACAAACTATAGTGCCATCATGTAATGACTGATAAATCCTTCAGTGGACATAAATGGATCGATTTTTTGTTTGTTTTTTTACATATACCTAGTGCAAACAGTTCAGACAGGAAGCACATTAATCTTTCAATTTATCGTTCGTTCGGCAGAAAATTTCCCAAATTTTCCTTAGTTTTTTCGGCTCAAAAACAGCCCAACGATTTTCGATTTTCTGTCCATTAACTGTCCGAAAAACGAACGAATTGGCGAAATGACCGAATTTCAAACGATTTTTTGTATAGTGTATGGCCAGCATTAGACACACAGAGGCGGCTTGGGAGCGAGCACGCATGAGTGCTATGGGAGCGCTCAGGAGGGAGAGGGGCCAGGAGCGTCGGGTGGGGACCGAAGAAGAGGATCTGGGCTGCTTTGTGCAAAACCATTGCACAGAGCAGGTAAATATGACATGTTTGTTATTTTTAAAAAAATCTATTGGCCTATTGTATTCTGTTTATGTCCTCAATAACATTAGCCAGGTGGTGACAGATCCTCTTGGGTTAACCGCCTCACTGCTCCAGCCACAGTATGTAAAAACAATGTACAAAAAAGCAGATAAAAAATAGTAAAAAAAAAGAAAAACATGTTAAAACAATTTAACAATCAGTGTCCCAAATCACTACCACACCAGTTATATAATGACATTGTACTGCTCTGGTGACAGTATGTAAAAAAAATATATATTTAATTTCTTAATTTTTAAAAAAATTGTGACAAAAAAATGACAACTTAAAAAGACTCACCATGCCTCTTACTAAATACGTCAGACTGTCTACTTTCCAAAAAGGGGTCATTTGGGGGATATTTGTACTGTCCTGGTATTTTAGGGCCTTAATAAATCAGATAGGCCGTCAGTACATCAGGGTTGATCAATTTTCAAATATATATATATATATATATATATATATATATATATATATATATACCACAGAATAGATTGTAGACACTAAAACTTTCAGCATGTAGCAGAATATATTTTGGCCTAAATTTAAAAAGATTATTTGCAAAATTGTATGAGAGAAACAAAGAAAAACATGTTTTTTTTTCAAAATTTTTTGGTATTTTTTTATGTATATAGCAACAAAAAAAAAGCTCTATCTGTCTCAAAAAATGATAAAAATTTAATTTGAGTACTTTTACCCCCTTTAATTTGAGGGGGTAAAAGTTTCCTGTATTGAGGAGGTTAAGACACTGACTTTTTTATATTGTTTTAGTGTATGATAATTGGCTAACCTTTTATGTCATGTGGTTATAATTTGGGTTAAATAAGCAAACAAAAAAACAAAGCTGAATCTAAAATCGGTACAATACTGATTCCAACGTGCCCGGCATAGTATGCAGCAGGCCTAAGAGCACCTGCACCTCCAAGGTGCAGTGCAGCCAGTGTCATGTATGGCATAGTTGCCAACAGTCCCGATTTTCCCGGGACAATGCCGATTTTGGGACCCTCGTCCCGATTTAATCTTGTCCCGAGTGTTTTCCCGAATTTTTGGGTTTGTCCCGAGAAAATCGCGAGTGTTTTTGTAAAAATACGGCAACGGCTCCACAAAAATGGCCGCCGTTGCCCCACGAGTGAGTCAATGAGTTGTTTCCCCTTGTGTTCAGTGCAGGGGAGAGGGGCAGCCAATCGGCTTCTCTCTTCAGTGTACAAATAGAAAATTCTATTGTACACTGAAGCCCATTGGCTACAGGGATTGGCGACCCCTCTCCCCTCTCCACTGAACACAAGGAAATCCTCCCTCCGCTCTGCCCCGTGTGTGACAGTGTCTCATCTATGACGAGAAGAGAGGGGGGGCCGCCGTGGAGCAGCCGCTTGTGAGTCACTGTGACAGAGAGAGAACTTACTAAAGACATGCTTCCTGCGCTACTCTGCATACTGGCTAGTTGGTGATGTGCCCTATAATGTGCCCCCTGAGGTGCCCCATGCCCTAATGTGCCATGTGCCCCGATGAGCCCCATAATGTGCCATGTGCCATAATGTGCCCTGATGTGCTCTGTTCCCTGACGTGCCCCATGCCCTGATGTGCTATGTGCCCCATAATGTGCCCTGATGTGCCCCATGATGTGCCATGTGCCCTGACGTGTCCACGTGACGTGGCACTTCTCAGGGACTGGCAGTGCAGATACAGGAGGTATGGGCACTTCTCAGGGACTGGAAGTATAGGTAAAGGAGGTATGGGCACTTCTCAGGGACTGGCAGTGTAGGTACAGGGAGTATGGGCACTTCTCAGGGACTGGCAGTGTAGGTACAGGGGGTATGGGTACTTCTCAGAGACTGGCAGTGTAGGCACAGGGGGTATGGACACTTCTCAGAGACTGGCAGTGTAGGTACAGGGAGTATGGGCACTTCTCAGGGACTGGCAGTGTAGGTACACGGAGTATGGGCACTTCTCAGGGACTGGCAGTGTAGGTACAGGGGGTATGGGCACTTCTCAGGGACTGGCAGTGTAGGTACAGGGGGTATGGGCACTTCTCAGGGACTGGCAGTGTAGGTACAGGGGGTATGGGTACTTCTCAGAGACTGGCAGTGTAGGTACAGGGGGTATGGGCACTTCTCAGAGACTGGCAGTGTAGGTACAGGGAGTATGGGCACTTCTCAGGGACTGGCAGTGTAGGTACACGGAGTATGGGCACTTCTCAGGGACTGGCAGTGTAGATACAGGGGGTATGGGCACTTCACAGGGACTGGCAGTGTAGGTACGGGGGTATGGGTACTTCTCAGGGACTGGCAGTGTAGATACAGGGGGTATGGGCACTTCTCAGGGACTGGCAGTGTAGGTACACGGAGAATGGGCACTTCCCAGGGACTAGCAGTGTAGGTACAGGGGGTATGGGTACTTCTCAGGAACTGGCAGTGTAGATACAGGGCGTATGGGTACTTCTCAAGGACTGGCAGTGTAGGTACAGGGCTTATGGGCACTTCTCAGGGACTGGCAGTGTAGGTACACAGAGTATGGGCACTTCTCAGGGACTGGCAGTGTAGGTACATGGAGTATGGGCACTTCTCATTGACTGGCAGTGTAGGTACAGGGGGTATGGGTACTTCTCAGAGACTGGCAGTGTAGGTACAGGGAGTATGAGCACTTCTCAGGGACTGGCAGTGTAGGTACACGGAGAATAGGAACTTCCCATGGACTAGCAGTGTAGGTACAGGGGGTATGGGTACTTCTCAGGGACTGGCAGTGTAGATGCAGGGGGTATGGGCACTTCTCAGGGACTGGCAATGTAGGTACAGGGGGTATGGGCACTTCTCAGGGACTGGCAGTGTAGGTACACGGAGTATGGGCACTTCTCAGGGACTGGCAGTGTAGGTACATGGAGTATGGGCACTTCTCAGGGACTGGCAGTGTAGATACAGGGGGTATGGGCACTTCTTGGGGACTGGCAGTGTAGGTACAGGGGGTATGGGCACTTCTCAGGGACTGGCAGTGTTGGTACCGGGGTATGGGTACTTCTTAGGGACTGGCAGTGTAGATACAGTGGGTAGGCACAGGGGGTATGGACACTTCTCAGAGACTGGCAGTGTAGGTACAGGGAGTATGGGCACTTCTCAGGGACTGGCAGTGTAGGTACACGGAGTATGGGCACTTCTCAGGGACTGGCAGTGTAGGTACAGGGGGTATGGGCACTTCTCAGGGACTGGCAGTGTAGGTACATGGGGTATGGGTACTTCTCAGAGACTGGCAGTGTAGGTACAGGGGGTATGGGCACTTCTCAGGGACTGGCAGTGTAGATACAGGGGGTATGGGCACTTCTCAGGGACTGGCAGTGTAGGTACACGGAGAATGGGCACTTCCCAGGGACTAGCAGTGTAGGTACAGGGGGTATGGGTACTTCTCAGGGACTGGCAGTGTAGATACAGGGGGGTATGGGCACTTCTCAGGGACTGGCAGTGTAGGTACACAGAGTATGGGCACTTCTCAGGGACTGACAGTGTAGGTACAGGGGGTATGGGCACTTCTCAGGGACTGGCAGTGTAGGTACAGGGGTATGGGTACTTCTCAGAGACTGGCAGTGTAGGTACAGGGAGTATGAGCACTTCTCAGGGACTGGCAGTGTAGGTACACAGAGAATAGGCACTTCCCAGGGACTAGCAGTGTAGGTACAGGGGGTATGGTTACTTCTCAGGGACTGGCAGTGTAGATGCAGGGGGTATGGGCACTTCTCAGGGACTGGCAGTGTAGGTACAGGGAGTATGGGCACTTCTCAGGGACTGGCAGTGTAGGTACACGGAGTATGGGCACTTCTCAGGGACTGGCAGTGTAGATACAGGGGGTATGGGCACTTCTCAGGGACTGGCAGTGTAGGTACGGGGGGGTATGGGCACTTCTCAGGGACTGGCAGTGTAGGTGCCGGGGTATGGGTACTTCTTAGGGACTGGCAGTGTAGATACAGTGGGTATGGGCACTTCTCAGGGTCTGGCAGTGTAGGTACACGGAGAATGGGCACTTCTCAGGGACTGGCAGTGTAGGTACACGGAGTATGGGCACTTCTCAAGGACTGGCAGTGTAGGTACAGGGTGTATGGGCACTTCTCAGGGACTGGCAGCGTAGGTACAGGGGGTATGGGTACTTCTCAGAGACTGGCAGTGTAGGTACAGGGGGTATGGGCACTTCTCAGGGACTGGCAGTGTAGGTACACGGAGTATGGGCACTTCTCAGGGACTGGCAGTGTAGGTACACGGAGTATGGGCACTTCTCAGGGACTGGCAGTGTAGGTACAGGGTGTATGGGCACTTCTCAGGGACTGGCAGCGTAGGTACAGGGGGTATGGGTACTTCTCAGAGACTGGCAGTGTAGGTACAGGGGGTATGGGCACTTCTCAGGGACTGGCAGTGTAGGTACAGGGGGTATGGGCACTTCTCAGAGACTGGCAGTGTAGGTACAGGGAGTATGGGCACTTCTCAGGGACTGGCAGTGTAGGTACACAGAGTATGGGCACTTCTCAGGGACTGGCAGTGTAGGTACAGGGGGTATGGGCACTTCTCGGGGACTGGCAGTGTAGGTACGGGGGTATGGGTACTTCTCAGAGACTGGCAGTGTAGGTACAGGGGGTATGGGCACTTCTCGGGGACTGGCAGTGTAGGTACCGGGGTATGGGTACTTCTTAGGGACTGGCAGTGTAGATACAGTGGGTATGGGCAGGGCCGTCTTTATTATTGATTGGACCCTGGGCAAAACTTTTCTTGGGGCCCCCCCATGCAGTTTTGCTCTCCACCTGCTCTGAGACGTACAATAAATAGCAGCTAGACTCAAAATCAGTTTACTGAATCAGATCAGGCAGCTATTGCGATTGGTTGCCAGAGGTTACAGAGTATCATTACCACTCACTGACTGGTTGCTAGAGGTTACAGCACACATTATGGCTCACTGATTAGTTGCTAGAGGTTACAGCACATGATTTCTGCTTGTTGATTGGTTGCTAGAGATTACTGTGGATATGACCTCAGGGGGGCATGATATACATATCAATGCAGCCGGCCGCCCCTATTTACATATGGAGCCCAACACTATTTACATACGAATGTAAACACAGGGTCTGCAGGTGAGTCATCTTTACACAACAATAGGGCAGAGCTGGGCAACATTAGTAGCAGCACTTCACACTTAGATATTGGGACACAGCACAGGACTAAAACCTCAAGGGAGGAGGGAATTTAAACCAGGATAGTTGGCAAGTATGAGGCTGCTGCTTTGGGCCCCACAACAATGACAGGGCCCAGGGCAGCTGCCCCTTTTGCCCTGCCTTAAAAACGGCCCTGGGTATGGGCACTTCTCAGGGTCTGGCAGTGTAGGTACACGGAGAATGGGCACTTCCCAGGGACTAGCAGTGTAGGTACAGAGGGTATGGGTACTTCTCAGGGACTGGCAGTGTAGATACAGGGGGTATGGGCACTTCTCAGGGACTGGCAGTGTAGGTACACGGAGTATGGGCACTTCTCAGGGACTGGCAGTGTAGGTACAGGGGGTATGGGTACTTCTCAGAGACTGGCAGTATAGGTACAGGGGGTATGGGCACTTCTCAGGGACTGGCAGCGTAGGTACAGGGGGTATGGGTACTTCTCAGAGACTGGCAGTGTAGGTACAGGGAGTATGGGCACTTCTCAGGGACTGGCAGTGTAGGTACACGGAGTATGGGCACTTCTCAGGGACTGGCAGTGTAGATACAGGGGGTATGGGCACTTCTCGGGGACTGGCAGTGTAGGTACAGGGGGTATGGGCACTTCTCGGGGACTGGCAGTGTAGGTACGGGGGGTATGGGTACTTCTCAGAGACTGGCAGTGTAGGTACAGGGGGTATGGGCACTTCTCGGGGACTGGCAGTGTAGGTACGGGGGGTATGGGCACTTCTCAGAGACTGGCAGTGTAGGTACAGGGAGTATGGGCACTTCTCAGGGACTAGCAGTGTAGGTACAGGGGGTATGGGCACTGCTCAGGGACTGGCAGTGTAGATACAGGGGGTATGGGCACTTCTCAGGGACTGGCAGCGTAGGTACATGGAGTATGGGCACTTCTCAGGGACTGGCAGTGTAGGTACAGGTGGTATGGGCACTTCTCAGGGACTGACAGTGTATTTACAGGGGGTATGGGTACTTCTCAGAGACTGGCAGTGTAGGTATAGAGAGTATGGGCACTTCTCAGGGACTGACAGTGTATTTACAGGGGGTATGGGTACTTCTCAGAGACTGGCAGTGTAGGTATAGAGAGTATGGGCACTTCTCAGGGACTGACAGTGTATTTACAGGGGGTATGGGTACTTCTCAGAGACTGGCAGTGTAGGTATAGAGAGTATGGGCACTTTTCAGGGACTGGCAGTGTAGGTACAGGGGGTATGGGCACTTCTCAGGGACTGGCAGTGTAGGTACACGGAGTATGGGCACTTCTCAGGGACTGGCAGTGTAGGTACACGGAGTATGGGCACTTCTAAGGAACTGACTGTACATGTTGTCAGTGTCTCAGCTGCCCCCTCCACCATCACGGAGGAGAATTTAGAAACATCTGGGACATTCCACGTCACTGCCCTGAGCTCTGCGCTGATTGGCCGATCTGTAGGGCAGTCGCCATTGGCTGAGCGGAAGGATGCGTCAAGCGCCACGTCTGCAGCAGCCGCAGATTGAAGTGTGAGCCAGCAGAGCGGCGGAGGGAGATCCGTCACCGGGGCTGTGATACGGCCAGTTATTCGGGAGAGAGGCGGGAGCGGAGCCGGTGAGTTCGGGCTGAGGGGGCACCGAGGGGCACGGCCTGGGAGGGGTGATGGAGGCGCACAGGTAGCAGCAAGGACTGGATGGTGGACGCACAGGGACTGTGCCATGGACTGGTGCCAAAAGATGCTCCGTAGGGACTATGAGCTGTTCTGTCAGCGACTTGGTGACAGACTGAGGCTTGCTGATTCTCTGATAGGGACTGTATGTTGGAACTGCCAGCTGATGGACTGTAGGGATCAGTATTGGGACTTTGTGATGAGCTGTTCTAAATGGATAAGAAATATGGGACTGTGTCATGGACTGCTGCAAGCAGATGCACTTGCTAAGGACTTTAGATGAGCCTTGGGGGTCCTTGGGATGAAGTGTGTGAAGTAGGGTCTGTGACAATGACCATTCCCAGCACAGAGCAGTGAGTGCTAACAGGCACTGGTGTGCTAGTATAGGGAACAGTAGGGAATGTGTGCTCAACCGTCCCATAGTAGATAGGGACTGTGCGCTGGACTGATGATATGTGTTCTATAGGATGGAGGGCGGTGTATGAAGTCACATGACCGCGGTAAACCTGTGTACGGTATGATGGCCACTGCAAGCAGATTCACCAATGTGTGTGTGATGGACAGTCCTTTCTCTACCTGTGAGGACTGGAATGGGGGTCCTAGGAAACCTGTTTTAGGTCCGCAGATTGTTAGGCATTATACCTATGTGATGGGGCTTTGAGGAGCATATTTTGTTTAGGCAAAATGAAAGCTAGATAAGGGTCCATCAAACCTTCAGACCACATCTGTATGAGCTGCGCTGTGATATCTGTAGGGACTGTGAGGACAGTCCCAGGGTTGGTAGCTGCTGGAGTAGTGTGGAGCAACCTTCCTCAGCCAGTGTTCTTCTAGAGGTTACTAGGGATTGCTTGAGCAATTTCCCCTCTCTGATAATTAACCACTGACACCATCTAACTTTTTAGCTATCTGTAAGGAGGTCCTTCTTCCATTCTCACTGACCACTAGTGTAAGGAGCTACCTCCCACCCCCACATTGACCACAAACGGAAGCAGCTCTTTCTATTGACTGCAAACGTAGGGATCATTCATCTCACTGACCATTAATAGAAGTAGGAAGGTCTGTCTCCCATTGACCGTCGATTGTAGGGAGGTCCTTCTTCTGATCAACAATGTAAGGAGCATTGTTCTTCTTGACCACTAGTTTAAGGAGCTCCCCCCCCCCCCAAATATTGACCTGCCAATGTAAGGAAGTCCTTCTCGCTTATCAGTAGTATAAGGAGCCCTCCCACTGATCACCAACGTAAGGAGGTCCTTCCCACATTGACTGCCAGTGTAAAGGGCTCCGAGTGAGAAGGACCTCCTCACCTTCTCAGGTCCTTCTCAAGCTGAACACTAATCTGATGGGCACTTTTCTACTGGTCACTAGTGTAAGGGGACACTTTTCCATTGACCACTGTAAGTGGGCTATATTCCATGTTCCTTACATTTATTCCCAATGTGAGGGAATACTACAATTTTCACTATCTGTGTTACTTTCCTGGCCAGTATTAGGAACTCCTTTCCTTCTAGCAGCAGCATTTTGGCAGAAATAAATGCTTGATGCTTGAAAACGCGTGTAATGTGCTTGGGCATTGATTCATTTCAGTGGCCAGAATACTTTATTGTGGCCACTGAAATGAATTAATGCTCAAACACTAAACACACTTGGCGTTAATGCATGTTTAGGCACATAAGTACTTGGGCTTTAATTTATTTAATCGGCCAGAATGATAATTTATTTTGGCCATTGAAATGAATTCATGCTCAGTCGCTAAATGTACATTTAGACACGTTTACATACATCAAGCATTTTTGTCTGCCAAAACTCTGCTGCTCCTGGATGCCCTGGCTATAGTTTTTTTTTTTTTTTCTCCCCCTGTCTCTAAACGCCTATGTGTGCATGGATACATGGGTTTAGAGGCAGGGGCGTTTAGAGGCAGGAGAGAAAAAAAAAAAAACACCAGATACCCAAACAACCACATTAAAAATGTCAAGTGTGCATGAGGCCTTAATAATATGTTGCCTGTTCTGTTATTTATTTTATAGATATAGAGGTAGCTATAAATATTAGCTGTCCTGAACGTTAATTCTAGGGTTCCTCTGTTGAAAAGGATAAGAGAGGTTGGTGTGGAGGCAGTATCAGGAACTCTAACAGGGGTTACTGTGGGAAGGGACAGTATTATAGACTACGTGGTGGACCAGTACTATTCTTGTTCCTCCCATCTAGGAGGGCTGCTAAATTTAGAAACTGTCCATTTTTTTTTTGGTTTGATTCTCACTAGTCAGTTACAGTGGAACCCTCAAGAAGTTCCTTTTTAAACCTTTGACTTTTCAGCAGAAACTAAAATTTTCGTAGAGAATGTTTGTTTGTGTTTTTGGGAAGGGGGTTTATTAGGTATGTGATAGACTGATCCCAGAGTGGTGACAATAAGGGCCTATTTGATGCTTTCGTCCTGGTGAGGGCAACAGTGGTGACTATAGAAGCTACGTTAGGAAGTGAGTGATGGACTGGTCCCAATGTTTTAGCTGTGTTATGATCTGGCCCTAGTTCAAGAAACAGTGGTGACTGTAGAAGACCCAGTTCTAACGGATATTAGCATTGTGTTCTACCTTTCCAAGTAGTGAATAAAGATATTAAAGAGGAACTGCAGTCTGCTCTCAAATTTTGTAATAAAAACATCTTTGCCATTCTGAAGTTTCCCTGCAACCACATTGCATATTATTTTATATATACGGTAGAGATGCACAATTAATCGCCAAGAATCATTATCTTGACAAAAGTGTTTCACAATTCTTTCTATGCAAAGATTTCTCTCTGCTCTTCTGAAGCCACAGCCCTCAAAAGAAAGGAAGAGAAAAACTGGGCAGTCTGCCAAGAAACAAAACATTCTTTATCAGTTGAACTAAGTATAAACATTGTAACAATTTGTCAATGGAATAGACTTTGTGTGTAAGTGAAAAAATTTTAACCACTTAAAACACTAAACCTTTTTCTGACATTTGTTGGTTTCAAGATAAAATCATTTTTTTTTTGCTAGAAAATTACGTAGAACCCACAAACATATTATATATATAATATATATATATATATATATATATATATTAATATCATTTTTTTTTATTAGACACCCTAGAGAATAAAATGGTGGTTGTTGCAATATTTTATGCCACACTGTATTTAAGCAGCGGTATTTCAAATGCAATTTTTTTGGAAAAAATTACTTTAATGATTTAAAAAAATAAATAAAACAAACCAGTAAAGTTAGCCCATTTTTTTTGTATAATATGAAAGATTTTACGTTGCGAGAATCATGAGAGAATCGTGATCTTTTTATTCTAAGCAAAAAAAATCGTGATTCTCATTTTGGCCAGAATCGTGCAGCTATAATATACTGTGATTCTGTACTTGCCAAATATGCTGCAGAAATCTTCCTCCACGAAGTCTGGCTGCAGCCATTTTAACTGTGGGCAGCTAAAGCTGCTGCCTGTTCACAGAGGCACGCCTCAAGCTCTGCAGCTCTCATTGGCCCTCTTATGACTCATCCCCCCTCCCTTCCTGGGAAACTCTCTCAAGAGTGAGAGAGCGAGAGCTGTGCATGATGTAATAAGCCTAGGCTAATGACCAGACAAGAAACAGGAAGTGGCATATATAAGGTATTTACTGGCAGAAAAAAAATGTTTTACTATCCAAATTTAAAACAATAAGGGCAGAAGATTTAATAGATGGAAAGTTGAAAAAAATGACTGAAGGTCCGCTTTAAGATAGTTTCATGAAGAATGGTCCATAGTGGTGCCTTGGGCCCCATATAGTTGGTAGATGTGAATAATAACAGTAGTGACTGGTTCCAGTGGACGGCATTGTGACTTTGTGATGAACTTGCTCCAGTATTTTATTTATTACAGGTATTTATGATGCCAACAATTTTTGCATTGTTCTACACATTGTAGATTTACATTAGCCCCTGCCCTCAAGGATCTTACAGTCTAAGTCACAAACAAACAAAAGATTTCCCAGCACACTTGCCAGCCTGCAAAACATTCAAATTGACCTAACAGTTTACGTTAAAAATAGAGGGTTTTGTTTGCACACATTTTGCCAATATATGCTTAAGCTGCAGTGTCCACACCAAGGGACCTCTGTATATACTAAAGTCTTAACTCCAAATTTCCAGAGCCTCCATTGTAGGTGCACATATAAGACTGGATAGATTAACCACTTCACGCAAATCGCCGTACCCATATGTCGGTACTTTGATGCTAAATACCGGGGTTATGGCAGCAGCTAGCTGCCATAACCCCATCATTTTCGGGAACGGCGCACGTTTCTCTTTGGGATAAAATCGGTCTCCGCAGCGGATTCACCGCGAGATCACTTTTATTGGTGGCAGGAGAGGTGCCCACCCCCCTCCTGCCGCGCTGCGGTTGTCTCTGCTGCTTACTGGACCCACCGGTGGCGGCGGAGACGATTGCGTCCTCTCCCGTGGATGCCTGGCTGCCGACTGAGAGGAAGATGGCCCCTGCTTGGCTCCATGGCATGGGAGGGCGGAAGGGACATCAAACATCACTTCCGCCCATAACTCTTAAAGGAGCATATTTTTTTTTATTGTATTTTAGTGTAAATATGAGATCTGAGATCTTTTTGACCCCAGATCTCATATTTCAGAGGTCCTGTCATGCTCTATTACAAGGGATATTTACATTTCTTGTAATAGGAATAAAAGTGACACCATTTTTTTTGGTTTTTTTTTTAAACTGTGTCAAAATAAAAAATGAAGTTAAAATTTTAAATGAGAAAAATTTTTTTTTTTTTTTTTTAAGAGCCCCGTCCCCACGAGTTGCGCGCAGAAGCGAACACATACGTGAGTAGCACCCGCATATGAAAATGGTGTTCAAACCACACTTGTGGGGTATCGCCGTGATCGTAAGAGCGAGAGCAATAATTCTAGCCCAATGCCGCGTACTCACGAGCGGACTTTACGGCAGACTTTGCCCGGCGGACGGGATTTCGTCGGACAATTCGATCGTGTGTGGGCTCCAGCAGACTTTGTTTTCTCAAAAATTGGACGGACTTAGATTTGAAACATGTTTCAAATCTATCTGACGGACTCGAGTCTGGTCGAAAAGTCCACTCGTCTGTGTGCTAGTTCGACGGACAAAAAGCCACGCTAGGGCAGCTATTGGCTACTAGCTATGAACTTCCTTGTTTTAGTCCGGTCGTACGTCATCACGTACGAATTCGACGGACTTTGGTTGATTGTGTGTAGGCAAGTCCATTCATTCAGAAAGTCCATCGTAAAGTCCGTCAAAGTCCGCCGGGCAAAGTCTGCCGTAAAGTCCGCACGTGTGTACGCGGCACTAGACCTCCTCTGTAACTCAAAACTGGTAGCTTGTAGAAATTTTTAAGGGTAAAAGTTTGTCGCAATTTTGAAGCAGGAAGATGTTGGGTATCAATTTATTTGGCATAACATTGTCTTTCACAATATAAAAAAAAATGGCCTAACTTTACTGTTGTCGTATTTTTTTTAATTAGAAAAAGTATTTTTTCCAAAAAAAAGTGCGCTTGTAAGACCGCTGCGCAAATATGGTGTGACAAAGTATTGCAACGACCGCCATTTTATTCTCTAGGTGTTAAAAAAATATAATATATATATTATAATGTTTGGGGGTTCTAATTAATTTTCTAGCAAAAAAAATGATTTTAACTTGTAAACAAGTGTAAAAAAGAGGCTTGGTAGTTAAGGACAGGTATGCCTGGAGGGAGCCCACCCCTCCTTAAAGGTAAGAGAATGCACGTGATGCCCAACAAAGGCATCCAGTGTGTCCCTGAATCCGATTCAGCCAACTGTACAAAAAAACATCAACCACCCCAACCTATACCTGGCCTTTGCAGAAAAGTGCACATGGAAGGGTGATGCACATAACAGACAAAAGATTTCCCAGCACACTAACCAGCCAACCTGCAAAACAACCAAATTGGTCTTCTCTAACAGTTTGTTTAAAAACAGAGGGTTTTGTTTGCACACACTTGCAAATATAATATATAAACCACAGTGCCCACGCCAAGGGACCTCTGTACTGCGGTCCTAACTCTAAGACCCCTGTCACACTGGGGCTTTTTTTCAGGTGCTTTTGGGCTAAAAATGGCACCTGTAAGGTGCTTGAAAAACACCTCCCCTGCAGTCCCAGTGTGAAAGCCAGAGTGCTTTCACACTGGGGCTCTGCGCTGGCAGGACATTATAAATGTCCTGCAAGCAGCATCTTTGGGGCAGTGAAGGAGCGATGTATACACTGCTTCTCCCCATTGAAATGAATGGGCACCGCTGCCAAAACGCCTCGGCAGCGGCGCTACACGAGCGCATTTAACCCTTTATTCGGCCGCTAGCAGGGGTTAAAAGCGCCCCCGCTATCGAATAGCCGAATAATGCCGCTAAAATGATGGTAAAGCGCCGCTAAAACTAGCAGCGTTTTACTGTCAACGCCCACTGCAGTGTGAAAGGGCTCTACATTTCCAGAGCTTCCATAGTAGGAGCACATATAAGAATGGATAGATTAAGGGCAGGTATGCCTGTAGGGAGCCCATCCCTCCCTTAAAGGGACAGTCTATGGTCTCTTATCTCATTTGTGCACACACACAGACCTACTTGCATCAATTAACTTACTAAGCATGTCTTTGGAGTGTGAAAGGAAAACTTGAATACCCAGAGGAAACCTATATAATCACAGGGAGAACATGCAAATTCCATGCAGGTAGTGTGCTGGTTGGGATTCAAACTGAGAACCCCAGTGAAGGGGTTGAAACTTTCCCTCAAGCCTCCATCTCACCTTTTATAAAACTTTGACTCCTTCCCCTGAGAGTTCTGCAATTCAGACCCTTCACCCAGTACTGCAAGGCATACAAACGTCTAAGCCACCATGCTGCCAGTGTGTTTAGTCATAGAGACCATGCAAAGGAGTTATCTTCGCTATGTTGCTGGCTATTACTAGTGGACATCAACACGCACTTCGTAATGGTACAACTCAGACAGAAATACCAATAGTGACAGAAAGGATGGCTATCTGGATACTTGGTGACTCGTCTCTGTAGAGGTAGCTACAAAGCCTAGAGTTTGTGATGGACTCTAATGTTGATATGTAAGAAAATTAAATGATTTAGGAAGGAGTTATATCAGGATCTTCCTGTAGTCCAAGATGTAGAGCATGAATTATAGGGCAAGTCTTTACAATCTGGTCCATTGGTCTTTAAATTGGTTTTAGAAAGTAGTGTACAGTCTGGATGACAAGCTTCATGAAACTTATCACTGGTAAGTGTACTGGATAGATCTATCTGAACCCCAGGATAAGCAATCAGTCTAAATCTTGGTGTGCTTTATCACACGAGCTGATCTAGGAGGAGGGCGGGACTTTTCTCACGGCGCGGCTAAAGTTTTCACACTGAGCTCCGAGACACACAGCGGGAGATACCCGCAGACTGTGTAATCCAGGCACTGACTACAGTGAGGCTGCGATTATGGGCACGGCGAGGCTGAGATTATGACGTGTGACGTCCTAGCCATGCCCCGCTATGTCCGGCTGCGGCCGTTACCATAACAACTGTGCGAAGTCAGCCAAAAGTAGTTGGATCTGTATGTGCGTTATAATTAATCGAAAACGAAAATTTTAATCAGTAACTTATATATATATATATATATATATATATATATATATATATATATATATATATATATATATATATATATATATATATATATATATATATATATATATATATATACACACACACATCTCTATCTCTATCATCTCTGTCTCTATCTCTATCAATCTCCTTTAAAGCTGATCTCTGGGCAAAATTGAATTTTTGCCCATATGTAGCCCATAAATTACCTTCTTTTCTTATCCTGTGCCTTGTGATCATTGCTTATCTGCTGTATTGCTCTGGAATCAACTCTCAATGCGCCCCCCCTGTGTAGTCTCATGTACTCAATGCTCCCCTGTGTCTCATTTTTTGCACTCGCATAATCACCTCAGTATGATCCTAACTGTGGGGGTGTCTAATAAAATGACACTTTTTTTTCTTCCTGCCTCGCCCATCTATGCCTAATTTTAAAAGGCTGTGGGGGTGGTGACAGGAAAGGAGAACTGCCCCAGACACCTCCCACGGAACCACCCTGTATTACAGCTACAAACCCAAAGACTAATGGGATCTGTAGTTGGGCACATGCAGATATGCTTGATGCAGTGTGCAGTGGCGCACCGTATCCTCCCACTCCTCCAAGACATAGCATTACATCAATGCCCAACTTATGTCACAGGTAGTTCAAAACTTTTTAATGACCTTGTGATGTTTTATGATAAAACAAAAATGGCTGAAATGAATGAAATAATATTGGCTGAAAAGGTGTTGGGTCGAGAAATGATTGGGAACTTAGTTACTGGTATCTTGGAGATTGGCTTCAAAGCAGAACCCTTTGCCCCCTTCCTGACCAGGCCATTTTTTGCCATACGGCATTGCGTTACTTCAACTGAAACCTGACAATTGTGCGGTCGTGCGACGCTGTACCCAAACAAAATTTATGTCCTTTGCGAAATTGCGGCGGACATATCTGACACTAAGACCCCATACACACTATTAGATTTTCTGCAGATTTTTGTCTTCAGATTTACCAAAACCATGTAGTGCAAGGGCCTGCCTGATTGCATATAAATTGAAACTCTTAAGGTTTGACCTCATATTATATGGTTTTGGTAAATCTGAAGACAAGAATCTGGAGAAAATCTAATAGTGTATGGGGTCTAAGTGATCGTTTTTGGGGACCAGTGACACTAATACAGTGATCAGTGCTAAAAAAAATGCACTGTCACTGTATAAATGACACTGGCAGGGAAAGGGTTAACAGGGGCGATCAAAGGGTTAAGTGTGTTCCTAAGGAGTGCTGTGTGGGGGATGGTTTAACTGGAGGAAGAGAGCTATCTGTTTTCCTGATTAGCAGGAACACAAGATCTCTCTATTCCTCTTTGACAGAATGGCGGACTGCCTTGTTTACATAGGCAGACTGCCAATCTGTCTCTCCTGTGAATGATCGCGGGTGGCCGGCAGCCATTCCTGAGCCGAACACAGCGTTGGCGTACAGGTACGTGATTTTGCGCTTAAGGGCTGCCCTGACGCAGCATATGTACATGGGGTGGTCCTTAAGTGGTTAAAGTGGATCTTCGCTGCATCTGAGCACCAAAAACACAAATTAATTTTTACTAAAAGCAAAGCAAATTCCCCTATTCACTATGTCTCCATGCTTAAAGGAGTTGTAAAGACAGAAGATTTTTTTTTTTTTTTTTTTTTTTCCATCTTAAAGTGGATGTAAACCCCAAAAATGTTTTTAAATTAATACACTCATCTGTTACAGCAGAGGATGTCATTTCATTTGTGCCCAGTCTTGCCACAAAGAGTTAAAGAGATTGTAAGGAAAAAAAAGGAGGGCTACCCCTAGATATGGGACTATATAGGCACTACCACAATGAGAAAAAGATTTATATATAAATCAGATTTTATTATACAAAAACATATCAAAATTGAAAATATATATGAAAAATACACGTGAATGTGGATACAGCATAAAAACCTGTCAATGACAAATAAACATATATCCCTGAACCAGACGCGTTTCGGAGAAATCTTTTCCTTCATCAGGGTTCTTTATGGAGAGATTAATATCTGGGGGGTTGTAGAATACAAGTAGTTAATAATCAGTGCAACTGCAAACAGATTCTATCCCAGATTGTTCACAAATGTGGTTCACTTACATTTTATTCATTGACAATACACATGAGCATCCACATGGTTAAAAATAAGGGACGTGCAACCTTGCATCTGGCTCCCCACATGCAGCACTCCAATAGGCAATTCAAGAACTCCATGAATGAATTAGAGACTTATCGAAAAGGGATTAAGCATCCCCAATAGCATCGAAAGACGTTGCGTCCTGACCCAGGCACAGCGCTTGTATGCGTGCTGGGGTCCAAGTGCAAAAAAGGGCAAAAGCACATAAATCACAGGGCTGACCTAAAAAAAAATAGATCTATAGGTATATCAAAAAAACTATGTAAGAAAACCTACCTAGGTATACAAATATCAGCATATACCGGCAGGTGAGATGATCAGTATAAAGAGCGTAAAAAGTACTGCAAACTGTCCCAAGGACGCTGAGATGTCCGCATGGTCATGTGAAGGAGTCACAGGAGAGTATATGCAAAGAGAAGAGGGAGAGATCTAGGCACCAAGACCAGTATATTACTACACATCCAAGATAAAAAAAGACCCCAATGTTTGACAATGAGTGAGCAGGGCTATTTGTAGCTCCGCTCATTCAGCCCTTGCTGATTTCAAATTGAAATCAGCTGGATAGAGTGCTCGAGCCAGGAAGTTTGCAGCGGGCCCCCTGAGCTTCGGCTGCACCCCGCCACCACACCGTGTCGACGCCAGCCGACGCATGCGCAGCAACCAAGCTGGAACGTACAGGCAGAAAACTGTCACCCGGCCGCGCCGTGGAGAGGTGCGCTGTGGTCAAGTCCCATCGACATGGCGCACATACCCTGGAGACAGTCAACAAGTGACTGATCCAGGGCTGGTGGGGAGGAAAATCCGAGGGTGAAAAACGCAACTCCTCACCAAGTATCCTATGAAGGACATCCCGGCCGTGCCGGGCACACAGACATTGATGCTCCATCAACATGTCCACTAGTAATGAGGGATGGCAAAAATCTAGTTGCTGACAGTGCACATATGTAATATACCCACCATTGCCCCCCCCCCCCCCAAAAAAAGAAAACTGCGTCTTAGCAAAGAGGTTAAGCAATAAGATTAGGGGTTATATAATCTCCCCATAGGCAAGCGATGCGCATAGGAGCCAAATGCGAGGACACAAACACAGGAACAGGACATGGCAAAGACAAACCAAACAATATTGAGCATAGATTTATACATAAAACACAAGGGGGGTGGAAGAGAGAGCTAAAGATCAAAAAACAAAAAGAATGATTAAATGATAAACCAATGAAATTACACTGCATTGCAATACAGACATAATAATATCAAAGCCCCAAAGGAATATTCCTACTTCTCCATGCCCCCTGAATTAAAGTCCTCCAAGAATGGTTTGAAACAAACCGCATCATTGAGCCCTGGAGATTGAGTAGCTTTTAAATTATAAATCCAATGTAATTCGAGTTGGAGGAGACTTTTGTTCCAGTCTCCCCCTCTTGTGTTGGGATGTACCCGATCCAAGATCAAAAACTTGATTCTTGGGAAGACGCCATGGTGTACCAAAGCAGTATGTCTCCCCAAAAGGCAGGTCGGGATCACAAGTTTTCATGTTTCGGATGTGTCGGTATGCCCTATGCCAGAACTCGAGTTTCGTCTTTCTGACATAGAAGCACCTGCAATCACAGAGCATGTATACCACTCCCAGGGTTTTGCAATTTGCAAAATGCTTCGCACTAAAGGCACTGCCATCCGGTAAAATGGGGTTTCTGTTAGTATACATGAATTTGCGGTACACACATGACCCACACATGAAGGTACCCTTGTATTTGCAATGTTCCATGTCACTATCCCCCTTAAATTGACGGGTATGAGATGTTGCCCGACTGAAACCTTCCTTTTTTTTTTTTTTTTTTTTTTTTTTTTTAAGGATGTACGTGAATATCCCCTGAGGAGGAGTCTCAATTTTGAGAGTTTCATCATTGGTACAATTCCTTCTTACCCTAAGGTACTGACTGTACAGTATCGATTTGATCAAACCCTGTGGATGGAAGCTCGAGGCATGCAATATGGTGTTCCCTGCAGTGGCCTTGCGATAAAGAAAGAAATCTCACTAAGACTGGAGGACATTGTAAAAGTGAGATTAAATTGATTTCTATTCACATTGTTGAGACATTGGTGCAAAAGTTACAAAGGACCGTCCCAGATGGTGAAAATATCATCGATATATATCGGAACCATACAAGGAATTGGTCTGTATATATCGTTAACGCCTTCTCACTAAAAAGCATGTTTTCCCACTCCCCCAGGTACAGGTTCGCGTAGGATGGGGCACAACATGTCCCCATCGCTACTCCCTGCACCTGGAGGAAGTGGGAACCATCAAAGGTAAAGATATTGTGATACAAAATGTACTCTAATAACGACAAAATAAATTTGTTATACCCCCAATCAACATCCCCTCTTTGATAAATTGCATGTTTTATAGCTGCCATTCCCTTGGAGTGGGGAATGGAGCTATAAAGGGCTTCTACATCGATATTAACTAGATAAGCATTGGCAAGTACAGTTAGGTTTTCAATAATCTTCAGAAAGTGAATAGTATTTTTAACTTATGACCGTAGGCATGTGACATGAGGTTTCAGATATTCATCAATGAATCTACTTGCATTTTCGCTAATTGAACCCCTACCTGATATAATGGGTCTATCTGTCGGGTTAAGTTTGTCCTTGTGGACTTTTGGTAGAGAATAAAAGGTAGGGACAACTGGAAATTTAGTTCTGACATACTCCCATATGGTTTTGTTAATAACCTTATTAGCATAGGCTGAATCAACCAACGAATAGTATTCCTGATTGAATCTATCCACAATGTCCTTATTGATTTTCCGATACCAATTTTTATTCAACAGAATCTTTAAACACATGGAGGTGTATTGGGCATTGTCCATAAGGACAATATTGCCCCCCTTATCGGCCGCCTTAATAGTTATCTTGGTCAACCTGGGGAGTCGAATGTTAAGTTTGTCGTTCTCCGTGTTTACCAACCTCAAAAAAGTGGAGATGTTAGGATTAGACTTCCGAGGTGGAAATAGTATAGAGTTTTTCTTTAATTTTAACCCTTTGATAGGATCCTGTGCCAACCTTCCGGTGTCCGGGACAAAAAGTTCAGTAGGTAGATCGATGCGGTCTATCAGATCAGTGGTATCACTCTCTTCCAAGAGCGACACCAACTGATCTATAGCTTGATTTTCTTTAGGTGTTAAATCAATAGCTCCCTGAGGTTTCTGATATGTTTTTCAAAATAAGTCTACGCGCAAATAATTCCAAATCCTTCACTACTACAAATTTTGTGCAGATTTTCGTTGGGACAAAAACCCAGACCCTTTTTGAAGTACACGAGTATCGTTATCCGTTAGTACGTGAGAAGAAAGGTTGATGATATTAAGAGATATGTTTGGTCCCTCGTCTGTCCCTAAGGATTGGAGTTCCCTGCCTTCAATTAGATTTTGTTGGTAGGTCGGCTTAAAATAGCTTCCAC
Source organism: Aquarana catesbeiana (assembly GCF_042186555.1). NCBI lineage: Eukaryota > Metazoa > Chordata > Amphibia > Anura > Ranidae > Aquarana > Aquarana catesbeiana. The sequence goes on from NC_133326.1 coordinate 520,902,194, forward strand.
TAAAGGGACATGCTCCGATCTTTCCACCCCTGTATAGCTCTAGATCTAGTAACTGGAGTTGCATTACCACTAGCTCCTTGTGATGTAAAGAAGAAGAAACAGTGGAGCCCGTCACCACAGCAGGTAACCTGTAACCAAAGGTATTGAAGAGGTACACGTACATGCACAGCTCAGAGTACATTATAAAGTGGACTGGGAACAGGCAGGTACGTTTTTTGTTTTCTTACAGAACAGACTAGTATGTCTCTTCTCCGAAAAAGAGTCTGCTTGTTTGCAATGTTTTCATTTTTCCCTTTAATTCCACTCCTAATGATATGCTGCTTGTGTTTATTTAGGTGTGTCTATAGTGCCATCTGGGATGGCTGGTTTCTGTACTAAACTTTTTTTTTTTTTTTTTTGTATATGGCTAGATTCCCTTTAATAAGTGACATCCTCAAAGTTACTTGTGAGCATTTGTCATGGTCCAAACTCCATCCACCATGCTAAGCTTTGTAGAGGAGTTATTTCTGGATCTCGGAGGGAGGGGAATGTTCCTGCCACATGTATAGTGTGTGTGTGTGTTTAGGTAGAGGTAAATAGCTCCTCATCTCTGGGGATGACATGGAAGTGTTGCTGTAAAGCGTGGCAGAGCTTCCAGCCAGGGATCAGGTTTAAGTCTCTGCCACGTCACTGGATAGAAGAAAAGCCTCCCTGTGCTGGTGAGCTGGGCCGCCTCCCTTTCTACAGACCTTTTTGTTCAGCCGATGGCTCAAAAACATGATATTATCAGAACGTAGTGCTGGAAGCTGAGTGTAAACTTTGTCTGCTGCCGTCTCACTTGTTAGAATTATGATTTGCACAATAACACGGCAGCATTCCTATTGTTGCTGGATTGGAGCTTGCTATGAGATATTACAGATGGGAGTTATTTTTAGTTGATGGGAATCTTTAGAACTACTTGAGACAATTTGACTTTGTTATACTGCTTTTTTTAAATTTTGCAGTATTTTTTTTTTCTACTTTAGTTTACTTTTAGTGCAGTTTTAGGGCTCATTCACATGGGTCTTACAGGCTCTGCATTGGGAGCCGCGCGACCGTCCCTGCATACATGTCAAATTTGGATGTGTGGGTCCATAAAGGCGATGCATATTTATTCTTGTATAGACTGCCTGCACACAGCTACATGCTAGTAGAAAAAGGTAAACAAATGGCCCTTCACACTATACAGGGGGCTCTGTGCCTGCGTGGATGAGCCCTTAGTGCTCGATTACACAGTTGCGTTCCAGTGCACTAAACCTTGTGTTGTGGCCCCCATAATAAATGTAATGTTTCCCTGTCAGCAGTGCAGTGTATTTTTAAAAGAACAGGTCAAATAAAAAAAATAAATATAATAGATAGATAAACATGCCTTAGTGAATGGCTGTTAACCCTATCCAATTTAAATTTGAAAATGCCTTTCTGTGCACCAAGAAAACGCAGGGCAACAAAATGGAAAAGGCAGACAGCTCACAGCCCATAGTTGGGTTATCCCTCTGATAAAGACACACAGCAAAACACCATATTGCACTGCTTGTGAGAGAGCACATATGACATGAAGACACAGCTTTGTCGCATACCTCAATGCTGCACCCTGGATGGGGGGGGGGGTGAACTGTCCCTTCAGGCTGTTCCCAGGGGTATCCAGAGAGCTGTATTGATCTGTAGTTACCTATGTTATATTCATAGCTGTTTCTGGACTTTATTGCAACGTTCAGTGTACATATGGACAGATTATTAGCTAGGGTTCATATCAGCACAATCCCTTTTGATATTGTTTATTAATGCAGGACATGCACCTGTCTGATGCTACAAAAAAATACACATCTAACTGTGTCCCTGCTGCACAGGATTCTGTCACCAGGAGAATTTGTTTTTTGTTTTTTTGTTTTTTGTTTTTTTCTGCTGACCCTTTGTCACTAGGACTGAAAGCGAGGGAAAATGGAAAACTTTTGAGTTGCCACCAGAAGAAGCATTGCTTGAAACTTTTCCAATGAGGGCACTTGTTCTGGTGACACCTGTCTGCGGGGTGATTTACCTCACTACTTCCTGCTGTGTGTACAAGACAGGAAGTGAAGGGTAATCTCTTGAATGGGACTCAAGTGGCAGACAAAATAAAAAACCTGACGATTCCCTTTGCTATCCAAATTGGTACACCTATACAAAATAAGGGGGGAGGGGCTGGTATGTCATTGGCTTATATGTAAAGGAAATAGGCATGCATTGCTTTTTAACTTTTAAAAATGCTAATTGCCTGGCAGTTTCTGATATCAGCATTTTTCAAGAAGCACAGATAGTAGGAAGTCAGAAGAGTGAAGTTATACTTTTGGATCAGTACATTTGTTTTGGGTTGGGGCTTATTTGCACCATGCCCAGTAATCTGCATAGATCAGGTCTTGACTTTGTGTAATCCACTCCTCACACATTTTTGTTAATAACCTTTTTGTTTCGTTTGAGGATTTGACGGCTCGGAATGGAGTGACTAACAAATTTATTTTTCAAATATCTATTGTTGCGTCATGAAATTTGGGCACAGTTTTTAGAGCAGCCTTTCTCAACCTTTTCAACACAGAGGAACCCTTGAAATAGTTCTCCGGTCTCAGGGAACCCCTGCTAAAAATGAGAAATCTACAACTCATGATACATATTAGTGTGATGGTCAGTGGGAAGCATGGTCCTTACACTTGTGGTTATTGGGAAGAATTACCTCCTTACATATGGTTAAAAAGATTAATGGTGTCAGTGGGAACTTATCTCAGAGGCTGAAAACTGCCCAATGCTGGAGGAACCCTGGCTGAAAATCACTGGTTTAGCAGAGGTGGGGGGGGGGGGGGGGGGGTATTGATGCCTGGACTGACCGAGGAGGGATGGGAGGAGGCCACGCAGGTCTGTTTTCAGGATCTTATTGGTTCTAATGATCAATTTATACAATTTAACCACTTCCGGACCGCACATATACTGCGGCAGGGTAGCCCGGCTGCGCAAAACGACGTACCTGTACATTGTTTCCTGCATGAGATACTGTGGGCCTGCTGCAAACCGGGGGAGCGCGTGAATAGAGTCCGCCGGACACCCACGATCGCGGTACAGAGTCAGAACGGGGACCTGCCTATGTAAACAAGGCGGATCCCTATTCTGACAGGTGACAACATGGAGATCGTTGTTCTTGATCACTAGGAACAGCAGATCTGTCCAAGTGAGCCCATCCCCCACACAGAACACACCCAGAGAACACGGTTAACTTTTTGATCGACTCATACTGTTCACTCCTTTCCTGCCAGTGTCATTTATATATTGATCTGTGCATTTTTTTTTTTTTTTTTTTTTTTTTTCAAGCACTGATCACTGTATTGGTGTCACTGGTCCCCAAAGAGTGTCGCTTGGAATCAGATTTTATCTGCTGCAATGTTGCAGTCCCGCAAAAAAAATTGCAGATCAACGCCATTACCAATAAAAAAAAAAAAAAAAAAAAAAAAAAAATTAAAGTCCCTAAATCTATCCCCTGTTTTGTAGACGCTATAACTTTTGCGCAAACCAATCAATATTTGCTTATTGGGATTTTTTTTTAACCAAAAAATATGTAGAATACATGTTGGCCTAAACTGAATAAATTATTTTTTTGTCTATGTATTGTAGTTTAAAAAAAAAAAAAAAAATGAGAGAGATATCTTGCAAAAAATAAAAACCACAGAGGTGATCAAGTACCACCAAAAGCGCGCTCTTTGTGGGTAAAAAAAGACATGTTTTTGTTTGGGTACAACGTCACACAACCGCGCGATTGTCAGGTAAAGCGACGCAGTGCCGTATAGCAAAAATGGCCTGGTCATTAAGGGGGTAAATCCTTCCGGTGCTAAAGTGGTGGTTACGTTTATAAACCAGCTGCATTATACTCCTGTTAAATTAGCCTGTATGGGCTTTACCTCCGCCTGTTCCCGCTGTGGTTCCAAGGAAGCAGATCATTTGCATATGTTTTGGTCTTGCCCTATTCTTTTAACGTATTGGGAAGATATATTTTCTTTTTTTGACCGCACTCTACATCTACCTGTACCTCCACACTCCAGAGGATGGACTGCTTGGTGTGCTGAATGACTTTATACACCGGACACATGCTCAAACTCTTGTACTGTTCTATGCTAGGAAATTGATTCTGCTACGATGGAAAAATGCTTCTCCCGATGTACAAACCTTTTCCCGTGTGGTGAATAAAGTTTTACCTGTTTTCAATCGAATATATAAAGGCTTGCCCTAAGAAGTTCTTAAAAATTGGGCAACCCTGGCTTGATATAGCAGATTCCTTTCGGAAAGATACCCCGCTATATCAAAAGTTGTAATGTGGTTGATATAATTTCTTACCATTGCATTAGTGGTTTGCTAAACGCCATGTTGTGGGCTTATTGGCTCCCCAGTCTAATGGATAGGGAAGGAGAGGTGTGGGTATGAGTGGTGTTATGTGTGTTGGTGTGGTTGTTTGGATGTTTACTCTGTACTATGATTGAAGAGCAATATGCTGTGCTCTGTGCAGCCTACCCAAAGCTGTTTTGTGTTGTTCTATGGCATATCTCTCCTTTTTAGAAGGGGATATCTGGGATTGGTTTACAGTTTTGTTAACATGTTGGCCTTTTATAGCCATGTGCTATTTACTTTTATTGCATATTCCTGTTATACTGTGATATGCATTTGGAAATATGTAAAGGAAATGAATACCTTTTCAGGGAAAAAGAATCTGCATAGATCAATGCAAGGGCATCTAGAATAAAATAATTTCTGTGCCCTGTTCCCATCATAGCATAGCATACTAGCTCACTTTTTCGGCAGACAAAAGCTGGATGTGCAGACCATAACATTTTTGTCGGATGTAAACTCAACGTCCCATTTTTTTTTTTTCATTTAGTATGCTTTTCGTATGGGAAAAAAAATCATAAGAGCAAGTCTACGCATGCTCAGAAACGAAAGAATACATACAAAACTATTCAACACATCACTTCTGATGTTGTATTCTGTCGTACGAAAATTTTCGTATTGTGAGTAACCTCTTCACTTTTGGCATGCCACACAAATCGGACATTCGTTCGTCCAAAAATCTAAGCGTGTGTACGAGGCTTTGGAGGTGATTTATTCTTCTAAAGCACACTGGTACTGACTAATATTCCAGATTTTCTCTTACCTCTCAGTTTCTCTCCCTCACTCGGCTAATGTGACCCCAATGCAGACAGGGGGGGGGTATTTAGTTCTGTTTTCTCTATTCCTTTTTTGAGCAGTGCATGATTTTCATGTGCAGCTGTGTGTATTTTGAAAAGCATGTTAAATGTGATTTTTGCACAGAGTGCCATTCATCCTGACAGAAGTTCACTTGCAGGGACATGAAGGCAAAACTACAGCCAGCAGGATTTTCTCAAAATGCACCACTCCTAAAATGCATTGGAGAGAACTGTGCACCATTTGCTTTGCTTTCTTTGCCATAGAGCTGGTATATTCCCATATACAGTACATATTCAACAAGAGGGAAGGGGGGCAAGATAGAGAGAGACTACTATACTTCCCTCCATAGCCATAAGAAGAAGCATGGCACAAGTGAGCTGCAATATATCAAAAAGGAATGGTGCCTTACACTAGAGATGTCAAATTTCCGGAAATTTTGAAGCTCTGAAAAAAACGCTACATTAGCACTTAAGGTGAACACCCTGTCTTAAAATATTTTATTCATCATATTAAAATAAAATATTCCACAATATATTATTTATTTATGTATCTTTTTCAATTTTTTCAAAAAACTTTTTTTTTTCCCAAATTTTTCTGTGTGGTGTGTTTTTTGTGTGTGGTGGTTTTTTTTTTTTTTTTCCGGGCCTCCACACCTCTACCCTACACACAGGTGTGGATAGGCCCTGAAGGAACCTGGTACTTGGATACTAATGCAGGCCTTCATTGCTTCTTAATTATACTCGATGTGTGGCTGCTATGCTTTGAGCCATTGATCTGGAACAAGCAGGCACTAAAGTCACTGAAATCAGAACTCGTCATCTGCAGCATTGTTCAGGGTTAGTGACTCAAAAGTATTATGCTGTAAGGGTGAAGTCCATTACAGTGTACGTCTTGGCAGGATATATCTGTATATCAATTTTTTCAGTACAACCCAGCCTCTGCTTCACTTAAATCCCAAGTAATGAGACAGTATTGTTGGCTCACTATAGGAAGTTAGGAGCTCACTAGATTTCTGTCAGATCAGCAGGTTTTTTTGTCTGTACTTGCAGCATTTTAAAGGGATAACACAAGGGTAAATATGCATGTATTGCAGGCATGTTCTAGATATTATTTAACTATATATAGTTGTGTGTTTTTTTTTTTTTTTTTTTTTTTTGTAGAATACAAATAAATTGTGTGTCAGGATAACACACAAAAAGAAGCCAGGATAACATTAACAACTACAATTACAGCTTGCTAGCACTTGATGTTTCTTGATCTCTGCATTTACTGTAGCTACTATACCCATCGTGCTTTATTGGTCTGCGACTAGAAGACAGTCTGTAGGATGGGAGTTGCACATTGTCCCCAAAGGCTTACAGACAAGTTCTGACATGAGACGCTCGTACCTGGGCCATAGCTGGGAACCTCCCTGAATGGCTGTTTACTTCTATATAGCATGTAAAAACGTCCCCTCAAGTCACCATTTATAATATTCATTTTCAAAAATTTCTCATCGTGCTCGACTACAAATATGTACCTCTGGCATGTATCTTTTTAAGTTTTAAAGATATTGAATACACATATGTATAGATGAGAGCCATTATATCTGCCAGCACATTTTTTTATTTCTGTCCATCTAGTCCTGGGATTCACAGGAGACCTGTGTGTGTGTGTTGTGTTGTGTTTTTTGTTTTTTTTTTTTGTTTTGTAGGTTTTCAAATCCCTTTCCACTCTATTGTTTTTTTTTTTTTTTCCTCTTTTCGTTCTTTGACACAGCGCTCCATTATTCAGAACCATAGGGTTATATCGCTCCCTTACAGGAGTAAGACACTAGGCAGAAAATAGACTTGGCTACCCCTATGTGCAGTCCTAGGTGACATACACCTCCCTCTCTGCTATAGGCCTTCAGTTTTTTTTCTGCCTAGTCAGGAGTAGACCTAGTTCCCTGCTGGGATCTCTGGTCCTGGCAATTTTTTGTTTTTGCTTTTTAATTTTTTTTTTTTTTTCCCTCTGTCTCTGTCTCTGTGTCTCTGTGTCTCTGTGTCTCTGTGTCTCTGTGTCTCTGTGTCTCTGTGTCTCTGTGTCTCTGTGTCTCTGTCTCTCTCTGTGTCTCTGTGTCTCTGTCTCTCTCTGTCTCTCTCTGTCTCTGTCTCTCTCTGTCTCTCTCTGTCTCTGTCTCTCTCTGTCTCTGTCTCTCTCTGTCTCTGTCTCTCTCTGTCTCTGTCTCTCTCTCTGTCTCTGTCTCTCTCTCTGTCTCTGTCTCTCTCTCTGTCTCTGTCTCTCTCTCTGTCTCTGTCTCTGTCTCTGTCTCTGTCTCTCTCTCTGTCTCTGTCTCTGTCTCTCTCTGTGTCTCTCTCTCTCTCTGTCTCTCTCTCTCTCTGTCTCTCTCTGTCTGTCTCTCTCTGTCTCTCTCTGTCTGTCTCTCTCTGTCTCTCTCTGTCTCTCTCTCTCTGTCTCTCTCTCTCTCTGTCTCTCTCTCTGTCTCTCTCTCTCTGTGTGTCTCTCTCTCTCTCTGTGTGTCTCTCTCTCTCTCTGTGTCTCTCTCTCTCTCTGTGTCTCTCTCTCTCTCTGTGTGTCTCTCTCTCTCTGTGTGTCTCTCTCTCTCTCTCTCTCTCTCTCTCTCTCTCTCTCTCTCTCTCTCTCTGTCTTTCTTTTTCTTTCTTTCTTTTTTTCTTTCTGCCAGACCAGGCGACGGACTGGACACTAAGATCCAGTGGTCTCCCCAGTCTGATCAGCGAGTGCGTGCAGACCGCAGCTACGCAGTAGGTCGGCCGCGATAGCCCCACTGGACAGGGGCTGGCCCTGCGAGTTAAACGTCTCAGCCTGTGTTGCAGTGTTCCTCATGGCCGACAGCCCCCCCCACTTCGGGGGAGAGGAGGATCTGTCTGGGAGCGTTACCCGCGCACTCTCATCAGTCTCTACTGATCCTATGTCTGGCTCTGCCATCGTGGATGTGGCCCACCTTGCGGGGTTGGTGGCCACACTCCCTGTCCTGTCAGTGAGATTGTCCCTCCACCACTGCAGTGGCGCACAAGAAGGTGCTGGTTGTCTCCCTTATTACATCTGTTTGGGAAACTTTAAAGATGGAGGATGCAGCTGCGGCGGAGGTGCCGGTCCCCTTGGCACCCATAAACTGTTTCGCACAGCAAAAGCGTTCCCTTCTCCCTCCTATTTTGGAATATTTGTTCATGAAGAGTGGGAGTGTCCAAAGCATCCCTTTGTGGTTCCAAATACGCTTAACTTTGAGGAACCCCTTGTGGGGTCCCTCTTTAAAGAGTGGACTGTTCACCAGTAGTGGATCCCCCTGTCTCTAGGTTGCGCAAGGCGACCATGATTCTGGTAGAGGAGTCTTCAGCTTTTAAGGATCCGGCTGACATACCTGGAGGGGGAGCAGATTCCCTCTGCTTTCGCTGAGTTGGTGGACCAGTTGGTCTGGGGGCTGCAGTTTGTATGCAATGCCTCTTAGACGCAGTTCCCTTGGTTGTTAAGCTCTCGTTCAGCAGTGGTGCTTAGACATGTATTGGGGCTTAAGCATTGGTCTGCGGACTGGGCTTCTAAATAAAGCTCTGACTGGGTCACCTTTTCAAGGCAATTGTCTGTTTGAGGCTACCCTGGATGACATTGTTCCGAGTCTCACAGGAGGGAAGTGTAAATGTCTTCCACAGTCTGAAATGGGGGGGGGGGGGGGGGGGGGCCTCATAGCGGATGCGGTCCTTCTTCTTGGCACGCAATGGACCTGGTCTGGCAAGCCGAGACCCACGGACAGGGCCCCTTCAGCATGAAGGCGCGCCCTCACCTATGTCCTAGTTTTCCGGCCTTGAATCCCGAAAATTGTTTTTTCCTTCCAATTGGCGTCTGCTACCAGACTGTTGGCAGTTTTCCTCCTTGGGGCTGTGCAAGCCCTGTTGCTTCAGGGTGTGCTTGTCCCAGTTCTAGTGGGTACAGAAGGTCAGAATGGAGTCCATCCGCACGGTGGTGGCGTCCCTTCATCATGGGGACTTTCGGGCTTCTGTCATCACAGATGCTTATTTACACACTCCAATATGTGCCCGACGCCAATACTTCCTCCATTTTACAAAAAGGGAAAAGAGCATTTGCAGCTCGCGGTGTTGACTTGGTCTCTCCTCGACCCCTTGCGTACTCACAAAAGTGTTGGCCCCAGTTCTGGCACGGTTATGTCAGCAGGAGATTGCGGTCCTGGGCTGCTTGGATGATCTTCTTCTGCAAGCAGAGTCCTCAGCTACCCTGAGGGGTGACGTAGCTCGCTATACAGACCTCAGTTTTCAGTTGGCTTCTATACTACCTGAAGTCTGCTCCGGCTCCTTCCAGAAAATTGGATTATCTGGGCCTGACTCTGGTTTCATCTCTGGCCAGAGTGTTTCTTCCTCTGGACAAACTCCAGAAGTTGCATGCTGCATTTCAACTACTGTTGTCTCGCAGGTGGACCTCCCTGCGGTCCTGCATGTGGGTGTTGGGCCTGATGGAACCTTCGCGGCGGTTCCATTTGCGCAGTTCCATACAAGCTCCTTTTCAAGTGAGATCCTCCCGTAAAGTGTCCGAGGTCTCTAAGCTATCGGATTCAGCTGAGCCAGAAAACCGGGGGTCCCTGGTCTGGTGGCTTTGCTCTCCGGGATTTCGGCAGGTCGCAATTTTTTTCTCCTCTTATTTTGGACAGTGGGCACCACCAATGCCATTCTGTCTGAGTGGGGAGGTGTCCTGAGACTGGGTTCTGCTCAGGGTCGTTGGACGCTGGAGGAATCCGGACTGCCGATCAATATCCTGGGACTTTGAGTGATCAGACTAGGCATGGATCATGGAGGTTGACTTCAGGGGCTCAGGGTACGGATCCAGTCAGACTATGCCACGGCGGTGGTCTATGTCAATCACCAGGGCAGAACGAAGAGTGTGTTGGCAGCCCTGACAGTAGGCAGCATCCTCCTGTGGGCAGAACGCCTTGTTCCAGGCCCTCCGCCGTATGCATTGTAGGAGGAGAAAAATGGCAGGCGTTTGCCTCAGTCGGCTAGTGTTTGCCCATGGGGCAGTCCCTTCACCAGGACATGTTTCATCAATTATATATCTCCGATGGGGCACTCCCGAGGTAGACCTGTTGGCATCCTGGCTTAATGGAACGGTACTGAGGTTTCTGGCAAGGTCATTGGCTCCTCTGGTGGGGCCGGTATAGTCGGATCTACACCTCTCCTCC